>NC_067490.1:1292558-1892558 GCF_947179515.1 Apodemus sylvaticus
AATCAGTGTGTCATTGGCTACAGTTTTCAGTTTGCAGGCTCGTAATTAACATTTTGTAATTAAGATAATTTTGAGAGTGATACAGCTATGGGTTTTAGAGGCCCATTGCCTCTTTTCCACAAGTTTATAGGCTACAATGGTAGGAGCAAAATTTAACCCTCCAAGATTAAAAAGGATATCTCTGTAGAAATGTATTTGATATCAAGTAGGTTCCTTTGACCATGAAATTACAGGCTTCTTTTGTTTAATCCTCAAAATGTCCTTGCAGGACAGATAGTTTGGGTCTGGTCTTAGATAAAAGGCTCAGATTAGAAGATATTTACATTTGAGGAATCTCATACAATGTCCTTGCCAAGGACTCAAGGTGGATCCTAGGGCAGATAAAAAAATTTACATTTGAGTTAATGCAAAGCTTAGAGCTGCCTCAGGGGAAGCTAGTGAGGAAGTTTTGAGAAATTGTTTCTGCCTTACAGGCCCCACCTAGGGAGTGTTTGGCTTTAAAAAAAAAAAAAAAAAAAAAAAAGGTTTTTGACTTATCCAGGTGTGGGTTAAAATGCAGTTCAAATCTATGAAAGGTCAAGGAGGCTATAAAAGCATTAACATTTGGCCTGTCTACTCCCTACAAAATTATTGTAAATTTAAAGGGTTGCTTTTTTGCTTTACATTCTGATAATTATAAAAGCATTTGCTTCTAATTTTAAAGAGACAACAAAACAATTTCATTAGAAAGTTTTGCCTCAAGGAATGGCTAACAGCCTTATGTCTTGTGAGAAAAAGTGTTTGTCTCTCTTTCAATACAGAAGTTAAGATCTTAAAAATTTCAGTGTATAATGTTCATAGAATGTTTGTTACAGGCCCTTGCTCCTATAGACTTTTAGAATTTTTAGGTAAATGGCTTTCAAAAGTTGTTAGGATATATTAATTGGCTTTATCTTATTTACCTCATTTTAAGCTTGCCACAGAAGGTCTTAAACCTCTGTTTTCAAGGTAGGAAACATTTGTTCCTTGCTTCAAGCAACAATCAAATTTATTATTAATGGTTGGTCTATTACATGGCAAGCATTTTTAGGCAAAATTAATAATTGTTATCCAAAAGATAATTTGTACTATCAGATCACATGTTTATTCCTTTAAGTTTCTCCCTGCTTCAACACAGATACCTGAATTGGGTGCTATAGCAGCTATTTTTAAGATGTTAAAGGTCAAGCTTTTAATAATAGTAGATATACATAGCTCATGGTTTATAATTGCTTAAGATTGGTCCATTTTTAATACTGCTAATTCTTAATTTCTACAGTTTATACAAATGTGATTCAAATTTCTAAGAACAAAGGATATGTTCTCTAAATGACTGTCCTTTAGGTTTTTGAAATAATTTTATATTTTGTACACATCAAATTATAAAGATTTGTTCTTGATGTCCTCAATTTCTACCTCTACCACGTAATGGTGTTAATCCTAGAGGACTTAGTTATTACAGATAAATGATATTCATATTTCTAATTTAGAAGATTAAAAAATATGTACATGTGACTAATGATTCATTTTTAGGCTGTCTAGTTGCAACTGCTCTAACAGAAAAAGCAACTATATTTTATATAATTACATAGTTATTGCCTATGTTATGGTTTATACTTTGTGTTCCAACTTAAATTAATAAAACAATATCTTCTTGGAAGAAAGAAGAGAGGGGAAATTGTGTCCCTGTACATATAATTTAAATTATGCTTACATGTTTTTAAGAAAATTTTAAAATTTTAAAATTGGATGCCAAGAAACTCCTTGCTAAATGTATATGACATCTTGTAATTAGGCATAGTGATGTCTAGGTGAAATGAAGGAATTCACTTACTAACATATGCCATGATCCTGATTTAATATTGGGGGAGAAGGCATGTCCTCTGTTTTTTTCCACAGAATGCTGCAGAAGATATGCTGACTGTGCTTGCTGAATGCCCAGACCATGGTAACATAAGAGCTATATTAGATATATGTTCTTGACTTACCTCAATTGTTAAATGTCCCAGGTTAGATAAATTGCCTAGCTTCAAGCTTTTAGACTTTGTGGGACAGAACATGGAGACTGTTAAGCTAGCTTAGGAAAAATTAATCTAAAGAAGAGTTAAAATGACTCTTCTCCTTATTGTGTTCAGCTGACTTAACCATAGACTAGTCTAGAAATAATCCCAATATTGAAGATTCCAATTTTGAAGATGGCTAACAATCTTCAGCCAGCTGTGTTAATTTAACATATAGTCTCCACTTTTCCTGAGAAGTAACAGCTTAATTCTTGATTCACAAGGCTACCTCTCCCACCTCAGAGGCCAAGCTTTGTGTCCTTAAAGTTGTTAATTTACAACTGAATTGGATACTTCTGGGACAAGTTAATCCTATTCCACCTTTAACTCTTGACCTTGTCTGTTAAGCAGACTGGCTGTCTCCACCCAGGCTCACCTGGATGGAGAGATTACATGTCTGTTAAAGACACTTGCAGACCCCCCTGGCTTCAAAACTTACACAAGTGGATCTCCAAAGAGGGAGCCACATAGAACTCAGATCTATGTGTGTTTGTTTTTGAACAAACATGGGTACCAGCGAGACGTGCGAGGCAAAGCACTGCATGGGGAGGTGAATTTCTGCTTCTGAGTCCCCAGGAAGTACACCTAATTGCATAGGGGTTAACGTCGAGAGGCTGTCCTTAAAATAATAAGGGAGCCTATTACCCCTCCTCTGAAAAAGACGTTATACAATATTTAAGAGGAATTACGGTCAATGCTTCCCCTCCTGGTTAAGGCCCGCCTTCTTATGAAGGATATTTATCCACTTGTTTTCTACCTCCTCGTGTTCAAATTAATAAAAAAAGGGAGGACATGTACAGAGCCATATTGGGGCAGTCTTGCACTTGGTCAGAGTTTGACTTTGGTCAAGGTTAACTTCTCCCAGAATGCCAGGATCCTGCTCCACCTAGGGTGGAGTGCACGTAGTAAAGGTTAAGTTCATTGTTCTTCCAGGCATAGGGATTCCTGAATTAAACAGGTGACCCACCCAGCTGCCGGAGCAGTCAAGACGAAGACCTCCAAGAGAAGCTAGACAACTTCCACCGGAACTCAGCCTGGAGTCTGGGGGGAGGGTTTGCCCAAACTGTTAAAAGGTCCGGCGCCATTAAAGTTTACGGCTTTGATCAGTGAACATTGACTTAGCCGTACGGTCTTTTCGCCGCTCTTCCCTATGACCCCAAAATTCTCTCAACAGGTAACCCAGTTTACATGTAGCTGCTGGCGGCTACACGGACTTTCACGCGGTTTCTGGCTACAGGAGTGGACCAATGTGTCTCCTTTAAGAGCATGCATTTGGGACTTCCACGCGGTGCTGCAGGCACTGGTTTTAAAGTCCACACAGATCCGCAGGACTCAAACGCGCCTGATGGCACCCCGCGTGTTCCTCCTGCTGCTGGTAGGCACCCTGGGCCCCCCTCCCACAAGCCCCCACCCCACCCCAGTTGAGTGCGGGGTCGGGAGGGAACCCTCTGCGGGGAGGAGCGGCGGGGTCCGGGGGCGCCACCCGGGGAGCCCCGCCCCTACATCGCTCACTGGACCCTCTACCCCTCCTCCACCCGGGTCCTGAACCCCACGCCCTGCTCCCCTCCTGGCTAGAGCACCGCCCCGGAGTCCCGGGAAGACGTCGGGGTCTCACCGCCCACATCCCCAGGCTCACACTCGCTGTGGTATTCCCTCACCGCCGCGTCCCGACCAGCCTCAGGGAGCTCCAGTTCCTGGAAGTCAGCTAGGTGAACCATGCTGAGTTGCTGTGCAGCGACAGCCAGCGGTGCAGAGACTCAGAGGATGGAGCAGCACGTCCTGGCTGGAGCAGGAGGAGCTGGAGTACTGAGAGCTGGAGAATGAGGAGCAGACTTTCCCAGTGAACCAGAGGACCCTGCTTGGCTTCTACAACCAGCCCTTTATAGTCAGCAGCACACAGTTTGGACTTCAACGCGGTTTCCGGCTCAGCCTGGACCACAGCATCTCAGTCCTTTCTTAGTTTATCCTTCTGCCCTGGGCACCCAGCTGTTTCATCATCTTTCCTTCCAATTACATGAGTTCACATTTTTAAAGGGTCTTTCCACGGACAATCCCTTCTCTGGTATTTCCACGAACACATCAGACTCTGCGGACTCCTCTCCTGCCGCTGCCTCAGAGCCTCCGTGGGTCTCTCAGGCTCCTCAGAGCGACTCCACAGGCTACAGGCAGGGAATATTTGGGTGGGCCGACTTGAAACGCTGGATCTGAGCCCAGATGACAGCCGAATTTCTCTTTTAATTTGTCAAAGAGATGGTGGCTCCCTTTACAGAGCTTCCACGTGCTTGTTCCTTATGCAGGAGTCTGATGTAAACAAATTGCCAGTTACAGTTACCGTAACTCACTCCAGCATCTGCTACGTGGTACAGCCGGTTGTACAATTGCATCTAACCTTATGCTAACTTTATATGTAACCTCATATTGATTTGTATTAATCTTGATGTAAATTTTTCTTATTAACTTTGTTAATGTTTCCCACACAGTTGTACACTTATCACCACCTGACTTATGTTCTGTATTTTTACCGTTTGTTAGGTTATGTTGTGGTCCCATGGATGGACCCTCTTCTGAGGTTCATGAACTACTTCCCCTTCTGCATAGTGGGTTTTGTCACCTTGAAACAGTTACAGCGCTCCTAAGACACTGACTAAAAATCTCTGAAAAAGAATTCATACACATCAAATAATAATAACAATACAGAGGGCCATCAAGAAAGGCATTTGCTACCACACCTGAGGACCTGAGTTTGATTCCAGGGATCCACAGGAAGGAAGATGGCCGGCCTCTTGAAATTAGGTCTGAGGCTGTCACAAGGAAAGACAGAAGGTTGAAGGGAAAGGTAACCCAACCTGACCTGCTATGTGGTTCAACGGATCCTCTCTCCTATGTATGTATTAAGTGCCTGCATTCATCCACTCTCCTCCCCTCCACTCTCCTCCCCTCCACTCTCCTCCTCTCCACTCTCCTCCCCTCCACTCTCCTCCCCTCCATTCTCCTCCTCTCCACTCTCCTCCCCTCCACTCTCCTCCCCTCCACTCTCCTCCCCTCCACTCTCCTCCTCTCCACTCTCCACCCCTCCATTCTCCTCCTCTCCACTCTCCTCCCCTCCACTCTCCTCCCCTCCACTCTCCTCCCCTCCACTCTCCTCCCCTCCCCTCTCCACCCCTCCATTCTCCTCCTCTACACTCTCCTCTCCACTCTCCTGCTCTCCACTCTCCTCCCCTCCACTCTCCTCCTCTCCACTCTCCTGCTCTCCACTCTCCTCCCCTCCACTCTCCTCCCCTCCACTCTCCTCCCCTCCACTCTCCTCCCCTCCACTCTCCTCCCCTCCCCTCTCCTCCCCTCCCCTCTCCACCCCTCCATTCTCCTCCTCTACACTCTCCTCTCCACTCTCCTGCTCTCCACTCTCCTCCCCTCCACTCTCCTCCTCTCCACTCTCCTGCTCTCCACTCTCCTCCCCTCCACTCTCCTCCCCTCCACTCTCCTCCCCTCCACTCTCCTCCCCTCCACTCTCCTCCCCTCCACTCTGCTCCCCTCCACTCTCCTCCCCTCCACTCTGTCTCCTATTCTCTGCCCTCCAGTCCTTCCTTTTGCCTCTTGCATTTCCTCTTATTGTCCAACTCTGAAAAAAACAGAACAGGCAGCATCTTCAGATGTTTTGAGATTTATTCAGTGTTTTATATAGTATTTGGACATATAGAAGAGGACAATGACTATGTCCCTGATAAAAATGAATGTTTCCTAGCCAGGCATGGTAGCACACATTTTTTTTTTAATCTCCATTAGAAGAAGGTTTGTTCTTCTTCTTTTCTTTTTATTGGATATTTTCTTTATTTACATTTCAAATGTTATACCCTTTCCTGGTTCCCCTTCTGAAAACACCATATCCCATCCCCCCTCCCTCTGCTTACCAATCCACCTACTCCCATTTCCCTGCCCTGGTATCCCCTATACTGGGGCATCAAGCCTTCTCAGGATCAAGGGCCTCTCCTTGAAGAAGGTTTCTGATGAGGCAAGCTGACACTGGGAAAGAAAATGGCCTATTCCCTCTGCAGAGAGAATGCTGTCTGAAATGGACAAATTGCCAATTCTCGTGACATTTTTTTAAATATTTTTATTTTCTATATTCTTTGTTTACATTCCAAATGATTTCCCCTTTCCCAGATCCCCCCTCCCCATATGTCCCATGGAGAGAAGAAGGTAGCACACATTTTTAATCCCAGAACTCAGGATGCACAGACAGGAGGCTTTCTGAGTTTGAGGCCAACCTCATCTACACAGGGAATTCCAGGACATCCCTGTTTTGGCCCCACGCACCCCCACCCCTGAAAAATAAACTTTCCTGCACCTGATTCTCAAGAACATGAAGGCCATCTGATCTATCCATGGTCCAGGAAGGAAACTGGGCCTGTGATCCCTGAGAATGCTTGCCCCTCCCCTGTTTGATCATCCCTGACAGAGTTTTGCAATGGCCCCAGCAGCTCTGATGCTTCTGTCCACTGCTGCTGGGGACCCTGGGGATGACTTAGTCTCTCTGTCCATCAGGAGGGCTGCTGTGCCCTTGGCTTGGATCCTCCTCTTGGAGCCCCAGTGGTTCCTGCTCATTGGGTAATCTCCGGTTTCCAATCCTTCCCTGTCAATGAGGAAGAAATACCAGTAATTGCAAACCATCAACAACTTTCCCACCCCATGTACCCTTCACCACCACTACACACTGTCCGCAGCATGTTCCTGTTCCTTTCTTTTTTCTCCCATGGATGGGAAAGACAGGCTAAGAGAGCTACCTACCCTACACAGCCAGAGAGCTGCAGCTCCCAGCACTCCTGTGGTGACCAGGATGGGGGCAGATTCCCAAAGCCTAGGACTGGAAGAGACCCAAAGAAGTCTCAGCCTGAAGGGAGAGATGTCCTAAGGGCAGAAAGAAAAATCAGGGTTAGGGGAGTAACCCTCCCCTCACCAAGAAGGAAGATTTTTTTCACTCTTGAAAGTTTTATTTCACTAACTTCAGGTCAAATTTCCACAAAATTGTTTTCAGGTCAATTTTTAGCCATGTTTTGCTTCCCAAAATGGAAGTACCAGAAGATTTGTGGGTCATGGAAAAGAGACGACTTTAAGAAGCACTGCATTTACTCATCTTCCACAAGGAAACAGAGTTGGGTACCTGACTGTTCAACAAAGGAAGCTTTAAGAGCACCTGTGAGGACAGACAGGCAAACCAGGCTGTAGACACTCTTCAGCTTGGCAGAAATCAGACCAAGGAAACCCTATTCCACAGGGATGTAAAAGGTACTGCCATTCATCTCTTCTGTTTCTGTTGCCGCAACATTTTTCCTCTTTTAATTATCATATGATGTAGTTTCTCAAGTCCTCCCTTTAGCCACCTATGATTGCACAGATGATGCCAAGGGGTCGATGTGCTCAGGTCACCCATTGCTAACAACTTCTCAATCTCAGAGAGAGAGAGAGAGAGAGAGAGAGAGAGAGAGAGAGCTCCTCAGTTCTTATTTGCTAGCGTCTATAAGCACAGGGACTCCCTGATTTCCTGATGTCCTGGAGGTATTTTATGAAGTTCAGTTCTGACTTCTTCCTCTCTCTCCACATCCACAGAGTCCACCACAAACACAATGCCACCTGGGCATTCATCAGGTATACAATTTCCACGGTGGTCTTAATTTCTCTTGCTCACCAACATCCCAGAAGTGAAAAGAGACTGTTTGGGAATTGCCCAAGGTTACCTTACTTTTCTCAGTGTTAAATCCTTTGGTAGGTAAAGTATTTACAAATTCCTGTATAAAACTGTTGTTTTTCCAGCACAGTTCAAACCCAGAATAACAATGCAAAAGGACTGAAAAGAGGGCAGGCTGGACAGGATGGAAGTCTGGTGTGACAGTTTATTCCCCATTTTCAGCTGCAAATGGTGTCCCAAACTGAATGTGTTCTTCTTTCTGCTAACAATTTCTCTTCCTAGGTGATGGAGCTACTGGATTGCTGGCTCTGCCTCTGTACCTGTCAGCCACCAGGGAGTCTGTCCTGGGACAGAGGCAACCAACTGAGTCCGAAGTCTGTCCCAAGGCAGAGGTGACCCAGGGAATCCTGAGTCGGTCCCAGGACAGAGGCAACCAAGGGAGCTCTGAGTCTGTCAGGGAAAGAGGTGACCAACTGACTGACCAACTGGCTGACCGACCGAGGAAAAGAGAAGACCAGGGAAAGGGGCTACCGGGGAAAGAGGTGACTGAGGGAGTCCTGAGTCTGTCGGGGAAAGAAAGAGGCACAGAGGTCACAGAGGCGGCCTAGGGAGCCCTGAGTCTGTCCCAGGACTCACCCACATTGGGTTTGACATGTTTCCTCCCAACCATCTCTTTTTGGCTTTCTCGCCTGACACAGACTTCAGATCTGCTTACCAAGAAGAGACTCTGGTTCATGGTGAACACTGGATTCTTCCAACCTGCTAAAGAACAGCTCTAGACAAACAGGTCACAGGCATCCCTGCAGATCACTCGCCCTTTGCTGCATGACGTGCAAAGTGTAGTCTATAACTGAGTGTTTAGTGACTAATGTGATTTCCAACAGGCCTGATATGAGTCAGCCTATCAGAATATGTGAGTTGGTGTAGACCAATCACAATGTCATCTATAGGATGCAGAAAAATTAATAACCAAATATTCAAGACCTATTGGTTGGTCACCATGTCTCTTACAAAGCTTTTTAACCTCTTCTGCGCTTCCACTGACTTATTGGTTTGTGGTTCTAAGATAGAAACTGCTGGAAGATCAGGGGCTACTTCGAACCTCTATTACTCACTGAGCTGTGCTAAGGCTGGGATTCCTGGTGCTGGGTTGGGCAGGCATGCCACCATTCTCCAGGGCATGCCAATCTGGAAGGGCAAGAAGACCCTGACCTCCAGTCATGGGATCCCCCCTCACCCTCCTTCATCTTAGAATGCCCTCAACCAGCAGTCACTTTTAGTGTGGTTATAATATAAGTGTACCAGGTACGTAGAACTTGGCCTCTGGTGCTTGAAGGACAACCTCTCCAGCTCTAAAGGAAAACACCCATGGAGCTTGGAAGCCAAGTTCAGAGGTTAAGTGGGGAAAGCACTTGCCACCAACACTGACCACCTGACTTCTATCCCTGAGACCCACAGAGTGGAAGGAGAGAAGCAGGTTCTGCAAGTTTCCCTCTAACTTCCATATCTGTGCTGCACCAAAAGATGGTTGGGAATGTGTGTGTATGCGCGCACGCACGTGTGCACACACAGACAGACAGACACAAGCACACATGCACACCCACACCACGCATGCACATGCTCATACAGCATAAGTAATAAAATGTAAAACTCCAGAGTTTGGAGTCTTATTATAGGAAGGGAAAGAAGAATAGGAAGGAGATGAAGAAATAAGATTTGTCTGTAGGTCTCTTCTCAGTTCCAGACTAAGGAGGGTGTGGAGGAGGGTGACATAACAGTGCTCTGTCAAGCAACTCAGGGTTATTGAGGTCCGAGATGGAGTAGCCCTAGCAGGCTCTTCCCCATCTCCCTAGTTTCACTACCCACCCCCTACCTGTGTGAAGTCCTTCTACCCTGACACCCCATACCTGATGTCAAGTTGGCAGCTATCACTCCACTCCCATTGGACAATGAGATCCTGAAAAAAACAACCGGCTGCATTGGCTATAAAATCCTCCTAGACCCTCAGAAATCAAACAAGCCCTGCCCTGTATCTCTAGATCAGCCTGATCAAGCTGTGGCTTGTGCCTGTCCTGGCCATGACTCAGGCCCAGGCTGGTGAGTGCAGCATCCAGAGGTGTCCCTTCCCCCACAGCATTGAGCTGGCTGGCAGCCCCCACTCTTCCCCTGGTGTTATCTCCGGCCTATTCAAGCTGCGACATTCCTGGCCTGCAGCCTCCACCCTTCCCCTGGTGTTATCTCTGGCCCTTGTTCCGTTGGGAACAATACAGCCACTTTCACCTTAACTACCAAGGCTGCCTCAGAGCAGTCTCACCTGGAGACCAGCAGAAACCTGTGTGACTGGAAGCAGGCAACCCGCTGAGAAGAAGATCCAAGGAATTCGCGGCCATTTGGGGGGCAAGGTGGTTTTCTAAAGACTATATATATTGGCTAAATAATAGTAAAGTCAGTCTCTATGGGTAACTGTCCTCTTGACTCATTTCTCTTTTGTCCCCTTCCCGTTACCCCCAGAATTCTCTTCTAGGTATTCCGGTTGCATGTGGCCGCGGGCGGCTACACAGAGGGAAATGGCCTCTGGCCTGGGGAGCAGAAGAGCAGAGGAGCGAGGGCAGCACTCAGAAGCCACATCCCACCAGACCATCTGCCCCTTTCCACCTGTGTTTGAGCCCTGTGCCCTACTCCCCTCCTCTCAGGAGCATCTGCTCAGGGTGCCAGGGAGGAAGTCAGGGTTTCACCGCTTACAGATCCCAGGCTCACACTCCCTCTTGTATTTCCTCACTACCAGGTCCAGACCCAGCCTAGAGGAGCCATGGTTCTTGGACCACAGGCATTTTGTACTCTTCAACAGACTTGGAGGATGGAGCAGAGTGCATCGTGGCTAGAGCAGGAGGGATCAGAGTACTTGAAGGGCAGGCACAGAGAGCCTACAATGAAAAGCAGACATTCCAAGTGGACCAGAGGACACTGCTTGGCTATGCATTTTGGACTTCCATGGACTCAGCATGGACCACAGCATCTCAGTCTTACTTTTATCATTGTCCCTGGATCTTTTCCTTTTTCTTTTCTTTCTTTTCTTTTCTTTTCCTTTTCTTTTCTTTTTTTTTTAAGCTTGTTTGGTGAATCCGCATCCTCATTACCTTTTCTGGACAAATGTACTCAGATGCAATATGGAACATTCCGATTCCCTTGGCCCAGATGGCTTTATTGAGCCTGGTGTCAATATGCCCATCTGGAGTCCCCAGGTCCTTCATGGCAAACTTCCGAATTTCTTTGAGGGCCCTAGGAGCACGCTTCTTGAGGCCTCCATGGATACGCTTGTGAATGTTGATGGTGCATTCTGGGGTCACCACCGCTTTGATGGCAGAGGGGCTCTTCTCCTTCTTGCCACCCTTCTTTGCCGGGGCCATTCTGCCGGGCCCAAGTTGGGCTGAGTGCACTTTTCAAAGCTTCTTTCCATGGACCGTCACTCTTCTGGTATTCCCAGGAATTCTTCGGGCTCTGCAGACTCCTCTACTGCCTCTGCCGCCACCTTGGAGCCTCCATGGGTCTCTCAGGCTCCTCAGAGCTGCTGAGCAGGCTGCAGGCAGGAGATGGCTTCAGTCACAGCCATGCTTCAGGATCTGTCCCTGATCTGGTTCTGCAGCCCTGGCTCCTCCACCTGATCTACCAGCTCATAGATGGAGCAGATGTTGGGTGGACCGACTTGAAGCCCTGGATCTGGGCCCGGACGACAGCCAAGTTGATCAGCCTGCACGTGGAGGGTCTTCCTCTATCTCTCTTTTAGTTTGTCAAATGATGGTGGCTTCCTGTACAGAGCTTCCACGTGCCTGTCCCTTCTGCAGGAGTCTGATGTAAACAAATTGCTAGCAACAGTTACTGTAACTCACTTCAGCATCTGCTACATGAGACACCTAGTTATACAATTGCATCTAACTTCTGTTGACTTTATGTTTTATCTCATATAGATTTGTGTTAATCCTGGTGTAAATTTTTTTCTTATTTGTTTAAAAAAATTATTGATTTGGTGTATATGAGTACTGTAGCTGTCTTCAGACACACCAGAAGAGGGCATCAGATCCCATTATAGTTGGTTGTGAGCCACCATGTGGTTGCTGGGATTTGAACTCAGGACCTCTGGAAGAGCAGTCAGTTGTGGATAGCCCTGGGCTTGTATTTTGATGCTAATTCCACTCCTCAGAGGGCCTACAGATGAGGAGTTGCCTTGTGTACCTTCTCCCCACCTTAACTTTTCAAATAAAGGCTTGAGCCAATGATTGGGCAGGAGGAAGGAGGAGGAGCTGAGAGTTTAGTGGAGGGGCCATGGGGGATCAACAGGAAGGGAGGAGCTATGGGGGATCAACTGAGAGGCTGCAGAGAGAGAAGCTCATGGCCTGGAGAAACTGCCAGTTATATAGGATCATATAGATGGAAATAGAGTAGTGTAGTGGGAGATCTGCCCAATCTAGGCTTATAGCTTGTTTTGGTAATTGAGTTGAGATTTGTTTTACTGGGGAATTGGGTTGGAAACAAAGTAGCAACAAAATGGCTCCCAAGTCTTATGCTCTATTGACTGAAATTGGGAAGCAATGCCCTATTTGTTCATACATAACCAGACTCCATTTCCTATGGGAACTAACCCTAAGGGTACCCAAAGAAATGACATTTGGCAAATGGATGTCTTCCATTTTACAAACTGAAATATGTGCACCATACTATAGACACATATTCAGGATTTCAATGGGCAATTGCATTACTGTCAGAAAAGACTGATTCGGTAATTACACATTTGTTAGAAGTTATGGCCATTATGGGAATACCAACACAAATTAAAACAGACAATGGTGTATATCTCTAATAAGATGAAGCAGTTTTTTTGAATATTACAATATAAAACATGTTAAAGGCATACCACATATTCCTATAGGACAAGCAATTGTGGCAAGATACAACCGAACTCTAAAGGGGATGCTTAACAGGCAAAAAGGATCAACAAGAACCCCCCAAGGATAGATTACATAGTGCTTTATTAACCTTAAATTTTTTAAATGCCAGTGAACAAAACACCACAGCTGCTGAAAGACATTGGATTGTGGAAAGAACTATTGAACTACACCAGCCTGTTGACATTAAGGATATTCTAACATCAGAATGGAGAATGGGAAATATGTTACGCTGGGGTCGGGGCTATGCCTATATTTCCACAGGACAAGAAAAGCAGTGGGTTCCTTCCAGGTTGATACAAATCAGACATGACAAAGGGAAACCTCCTGAAGACCTTGGTGACAGAGAAGAAAAGGGAGACTAACACAATCAACAAAATAGCTGATGTTGCTGGGCCATTGGTGGCACAAGCCTTTAATCCCAGCAATCTGGGAGGCAGAGGCAGGTGGATTTCTAAGTTCAAGGCCAGTTTGGTCTACAGAGTGAGTTCCAGGACAGCCAGAGCTACACAGAGAAACCCTATCTTGAAAAAACAAAAAACAAAGCAAAACAAAAATAGTGATGTATATGTGGTGATGTTTATGTCTCTGTATATGGAGACAGTTCTGGAACTGACTGAGACTAAAATGTCTGTACACAGCCAACAACACTTATTGGGTATTACATACCATCCTTTAAGAGGACATGTAAACACAGTTATATTGTAGCTTGACTAGGTGATCAAGCTAACCTGAGGAAAGGCAGGCAGTCAGCTTTCTTTATTGATCTTCATTGACCAATCTGTGCACCCTGCATGCTCTGTGTGAATGTCTTTACTTGTTTACTTGTTGCTTTTAAGCTTTGTAGACTATAGGATGAAAGAAGAGAAAGACAGCCCTGGAAAGATTCACACTCCGGGATGCTGAGATTCCCGGACTTTCCATTCTAGCTTCACACTTGAATTCACTTCAACTACATCAGAGCCGATTCTTTTAAAGACTTGCTTTCAGAACTTTACTTGCCTCTCCAGCCTTTCAGTCATGGTCAAGATGTCATCTGACCAATGAACTTTTTCAGCACATAGTGACTGGAAGGCAAATAATGCCAGCTAGCTTTCATTTGACAAGCTACTTTTCCTATTTCCCTTTGGGCACCCAGATGGGAATTCTTTGCCCCAATTCAGCTGGAAGCAGACAGAAGACAATCATTGTCCCAGTTCCTTATGTGGGGTGGATGGTTCTGATTATTTTAGGAATTATAGATATGTTGTCATTTTAGGGATACTTTACAAATGTAGCTGTGGAAAGGGAGGGAACTAAAGAACTTAAACTCATGCATTTCTACCTTTCCTTTCCTCTTCTCTATCCTTCTTTCTTAGGTAAAGGAGAAGGGTGTGGAAAAGAAAGGGGGATATAATAATAATCACAGAAATTATAGAAATAGACAAATAGGAATAGGTTAGCAAATGTACTTTTAAGCAAAACATTACATAGCAAGATCTTACATTGGTAAAAGTCTTTATAATTGATACAAAGTTGAAGCTATAATCTCTTATATTGGTTCAGAATTTATTTGATGTAAATTTCAGGTTTTCATTGGTACAAATTTATTATTGATATAAAACTGGGATTAATATTGTTACTCCCATGTAAGCATTGTGCCTATATAATATATTTAAGAATACAAGGTTTAGATCCAGTTCTTCTATGACTGCGATTATAAACTGGTTTTAGATGATTAAATAGTACAAGTTAAGGGCCAGATAGCAAAATCGAGGTTGTGAGTTAGTTAAAAGGGTGTTCCTGAGTTATTTCAACTAGAAATGACCAACAGTAGTCAAGGCTTAGCAGTTCAGAGATGCTTTAGGTAGATAGATGGTCTTCAAAGGTATCAGAAGTCCACAGAATATGATGTTTACTGACGTTTCTTTATTAAAGATCATTTGACTGGAGACCTGTCTGCTCCTGACAGCACTCCTTTCTTGAATTCAAAGAAGAAATTGAGCATCAATGGGAGTTGCTTCAGATATGGAGAGACAGTCACCAGGCAAGAATTGCCTCATTTCATCTACAGACAAATACTGTCCAAAAAAAAAAGAACATACTGTGGGGAATAGTCGACTGATAATCTCTGCCAAGACAGAGTAATCAGCCCTTCAAAACTCTGCATTACCAAGGTCTGTCAGATGATCCTGGGCCAGAAGGCTGAAGACTGATGTTCCAACATTTTGGTGTATAGGGCCTGCCCAGGTGATCAGTGGTCTCTATACATTGGCTAAGTTTTAGAAGCTATATTTTGTGCTTCTCATACTTTCAGATAATATTAGTCATTCTTGGATTTCTGATGGAGTTGAAGACTAATAGTCTTATACGCAGCCCAAGCTGTTTAGCATTTAGAAAGATGATGCAGATTTGAGGGGATGTTTTTCAGATGGGTTATAATCTAAAGCCAGGACATGACTCAGGTGTAGAACTATAAGTCTTTTAAGTTCGGTTCGATGACAGAGGTACTACTTAATTGATAAAAATTGATTGACCGGGTGTTAGTTCTATCCTATACACGATAAACTAGAAAATGGTAATAATTGCCCTCAATTGATGTCTGAGATAAAAGAGTCTTTTAATTGGACAGAAAGTGCTGTGGATATCCCTGGGCGTGTCTTTTGATGCTGATTCCAATCCTCAAAGGGGCTGTAGATGAGGAGTTGCCTTGTGTACCTTCTCCAGACCTTAATGTTTCAAATAAAGGCTTGTTCCAATGATTGGGCAGGAGTGGGAAGGGCTGAGAGTTTAGGGGAGGAGCCACAGGGAATCAACAGGAAGGGAGGAGCTATGGGGGATCAACTGAGAGGCTGCAGAAAGAGAAGCTCATGGCCTGGAGAAACCGGAAGTTATATAGGATCATATAGATGGAAATAGAGTAGTGTAGTGGGAGATCTGCCCAATCTAGGCTTATAGCTTGTTTTGTTAACTGAGTTCAGATTTCTTTTACCAGGGAATTGGGTTGGATACAAAGGAGCAGCAAAAGTCAGTGCTCTTAACCCTTGAGCCATCTCTCTAGCCCATTTTTTTTCTTAACTTTGTCTGTTAATGTTTTGCACACAGTTCTACAGTTATTGCCACCTGACTAATGGTCTGTATCTTTACCATCTATTATGTTGTGGCCTCATGGATGGACCCTCTTCTGAGGTATATGAACCTCTACATAGTGGGTTTTGTCAGCTGGAAAGAATTACAGGGCTCCTCAACCCCTGGCTGGTGACCTCTCAAAGGGAACCACACATATCAAAAAATGAAAACAATATAGAGGGACATCAAGAAAGGCAGTTGCTCCCACACCTGAGGAGCTGAATTTGATCTCAGGGATCCAGAAGAAGGAAGAAGACTGTCTCTTGAAATTTGTTCAGAAGCTGTCACAAGCACTTGGTGGAATGCATGCACAATCCACTCCCAAGCACCATAAAGTAATTTCACTTACACACACACATACACACAGAGAGAGAGAGAGAGAGAAACCACTATCCACTACCCACTACCCACTACCCACTACCCACTACCACCACCATAACCACCACAACCACCACCAAGATGTTAGAGATTTCTCTGACACTGCAGGTTGTGCTTGATGTTTTTCCTGAATTCTAAGTCTAACTGGCAGAGGGGGAAAAAATGATCAAGACTTTTTTAGACTGTGTCAATATTAGGTGAGCTTTAAACTCTAGAGTCCATATCTTGATGCTAAAACCACATTTTGTTTTACTTTCTAAGTTCCTTAAAAGTTATGTGGCAGTGCCCATGCAGCACTGGTGACAGCAGTAAGACAGCGGTTTCTGCAGTGACTGGAACTGACTTCTCGGCCCTGATTGGACTCACCTTTGCACTTATCTGGAACCAGGACAGACAGAAGGCTGAAGGGAAAGGTAACCACACCTTGGCCTCACTATGTGGTTCAACTGAATCTCTCTCCTATGTGTGTATTGCTTGGCCATGCCCACATGTGCACAAACACACAACAGAGATTGGGTTTTGTCAGTGAGAGAAACTCCGCCTCCCTTGGAGGAGAGCAGACTGCCCCCCTCTGCCCTGACCTCCAGATTTCCTCTGGTTACCCCTGCCCTTCTGTGATATTGTCAGCCTCACAAGTGATGTGGGTTGCTGTCCGCCAACCACAAAGGCTTTTTTTCCCCTTACCACTTCCTTACAGAACAATCTAAGTTGTAACTTCTCAGTTAAAATAGAAACTGCTTACATCTCAGGGGATACTGAAATTTTTCTGTTGCTCACTGAGCTGAGCTCTGGTTCGGATTCCTGATGCTGAGTTGAGCAGGCATGCCACCATTCTCTAGGGAATGCCAATCTGGGAGGGCAAGAAGACCCTGACCGCCAGTCATGGGAGCCTACCTCACCCTACCTCATCTTAGAGTGCCCTCAACCAATAGTCATTTTTAGATGGATTAACTAACTAAACCTCATCCTATAAGCAGGAGAACTAGGTAAACCTAGAACTTGGTCTCTGGTACTTGAAGATCAATTCCTCCAGCTCTAAAGGAAAACACCTATGGAGCTTGGAGGACAAGTTCAGTGGCTGAGTGGGGAAAGCACTTGCCACCAACCTGACCACCTGAATTCTATTCCTCAGACCCACAGATGGAAGGAAAAAACCAGGGTCTGCAAGTTTCCTCTGACCTCATCAGTGCTGTGGACAGATGTCTGGGAACACATGCAGACAGACAGACATACAGACACACAGACACATAAACAGGCAGACAGACAGAAGACAAACAGACACATAAACAGACAGACAGACAGACAGACACACACACACACACACACACACACACACACACAGAAAACATCATAAAATTTAAAATACAAGAGTTTGGGGTCTTACTATAGGAAGAAAGATGAAAAGGAAGGAGAGGAAGAAATAAGATTTGCCAGTACTTCTCAATTCCACACTAAGGAAGGTGTTGGTGGGGGAGGGGAGGGTGACATAATAGTACTCTGTCAAGCAACACAGGGCAAAGTCAGCTATTGAGGTCTGGGATTTCTTCCCCATCTCCCTAAATTTACTCCTCACCCCCAGCCTCTCTGAGGTCCTTCTACCCTGATTCCCTATGACAAGTTGGCAGTTATCACCCCTAATGGACGGTGAGATCCTGAAAAAACAACCAGCTTCATGGCCAGCACTGGTTATAAAGTCCACCCAGATCCGCGGGAATCAAACAGGCCCTGTATCTCTAGGTCTGCCTGACTCAGTTGTGTACCAGGCTTCTGGGGCTGCAGCTGCCCTGGAACTACTCAGACCAGCGCAGGTGAGTGTCCGGTCCAGAGGGAAGTGGCCTCTGCCAGGAAGAGCAGGGGCAGCACCCAGAGTTCCCATGCCTGCATTTCCCACCAGACCTCTGCCCCCTTTCCACAAGCATTGAAGCCCACTGCCCTCCTGGCCAGAGCACCCTCTCAGGGTCCCAGGAGGAGGTCGGGGTCTCACAGCTTACAGTCCCCAGGTTCACAGTCCTCACAGCCATGATTCATGGATGTCGGCCACTTTAACCACAGGTATTTCGTGCACTTGAAGTGACAGTGACACAGAGACTCAGAGGATGGAGCCCAGTGCACTGTGGGTGGAGCAGGAGGGGCTGGAGGACTGGGAGTGGGAGACTAAGAGAGCCAAGTGCACAGAGCAGACTTTCCTAGTGGACCAGAGGACTGGCTGTGATGAACAAGCCTGTGTAGGCAGCAGCGGCAGCCATTTTGGACTTACACGAGGTTTCTGCCTCAGCATGGACCCCGGCATCTCAATCAGTACTTCGTTTTATCATTCTCCCCTGGGCACCCAGCTCTGTTCAGTTATCTTTTTTTCCAATTGCCTGAGTTCACTTTTTTTCTTTTTCTAAATTTCTTGTTTGTGAAACCAAGCTTTATTGATAAAATGGGAATTCGGAATATCTTACTAGGAACAGCAGCTGGCCCAGCCAATCATGATAGGAAAAAAAATGTGACGGTGTCCTACTGTGTAGGAAGATGCTGCTTACCAATTAGGATAAAATGTAAGAACTCAGAAAACGGTGCAAGAGAATCAAGGCACGTTAGCCCAAAATTGATAGACACTCTCGTGAATACACAGGATCAGCTGTACTACACTTGGCTAAGAGGAGAGGACATCCTAGAGACAGGTGAGAGGGATGGCTGCATCAAGGAGCCAGTCCTCAGCAGAACACAGAGAGCTGGGCGGTGGGAGCACACGCCTGTAATCCCAGCACTTGGGAGGCAGAGACAGATGGATTTCTGAGTTCGAGGCCAGCCTGGTCTACAGAGTGAGTTCCAGGACAGCCAGGGCTACACAGAGAAACCCTGTCTCAAAAAACAACAACAACAACAACAAAAAAATGAATTTCAAGTAAACACAAACAAACAAGTGAAGGAATTGAACAAAACTATCCAAGATCTAAAAATGGAAGTAGAAACAATAAAGAAATCACAAAGTGAGACATCTCTGGAGATAGAAGACCTTGGAAAGAATTCAGGAGTCATAGATGCAAATATCAACAACAGAATACAAGAGATTGAAGAATCTCAAGTGCTGAAGATACCATAGAAAACATTGACTCAACAGTCAAAGAAAATTGGAAATGCAAAAAGCTTGTAACCCAAAACATCCAGGAAATACAGGACACAATGAGAAGATCAAACCTAAGGATTATAGGTATAGAGGAGAGGGGAGATTTGCAACTTAAAGGGCCAGTAAAGATCTTCAACAAAATTATAGAAGAAAACTTCCCTAACCTAAAGAAAGAGATGCCCATAAACATACAAAAAACCTACAGACTCCAAACAGACTGGACCAGAACAGAAAGTCCTCCAGGCACATGATAATCAAAAGACCAAATGCATTAAACAAAGAAAGAATATTAAAAAGCTGTTAGGGAAAAGGGGCAAGTAACATATAAAGGCAGACCTATCAGAATTACACCAGACTTCTCACCAGAAACAATGAAGGCTAGAAGATCCTGGGTAGATGCCTTAGACCCTAAGAGAACATAAATGTCAGCCCAGGCTACTATACCCAGAAAAACTCTCAATTACCATAGATGGAGAAAACAAGATATTCCATGACAAAACTGAATTTACACAATATCTTTCCACAAACCCAGCGCTTCAATGGATAATGGGTGGAAAATACCAACTCAAGGCTGGAAACTACACCCTAGAAAAAAGCAATAAAGTAATCTTTTTTCAACAAACCCAAAAGAAGATAGCCACACAAACAGAATTCCACCTTTAACAATGAAAATAACAGGAAGCAATAATCACCTTTCCTTAATATCTCTTAACATCAATGGTCTCAATTCCCCAATAAAAAAGAGACACAGACTAACAGACTGGATATGTAAACAGGACCCAACATTTTGCTGCATACAAGAAACTCACCTCAGTGACAAAGACATTCAGTACCTCAGAGTCAAGTTTGGAAAACAATTTTCCAAGCAAATGATCCCAAGAAACAAGCTGAAGTGGCCATACTTACATCGGATAAAATCAATGTGCAACCAAAAGAAAAATCTACCAAGATGAACTCTCAATTCTGAACATGTATGCTCCAAACGAAAGGGCACCCACATTCATAAAAGAAACTTTACTAAAGCTCAAAGGACACATTGCACCCCACAAATTATAGTGGGAGACTTCAACACTGAACTGTCAACCATGGACAAATCATTGAAACAGAAACTAAGCAGAGACACAGTGAAACTAACTGAAGTTATGGACCAACTGGATCTAACAGATATTTATAGAACATTCCAACCTCAAGCAAAAGAATAGACCTTCTTCTCAGCACCTCATGGTACCTTCTCCAAAACTGACCATATAATTGGTCACAAAACAAGCCTCAACAGATACAGGAATATTGAAATAATTCCATGCACCTTATCAGATCACCACAGCCTAAGGCTAGTCTTAAGTTCAAACAAAAACAATGGAAAACACACATGCATGTGGATTTTGAACAATGCTCTTCTCAATGATAGCTTGGTCAAGGAAGAAATAAAGAAAGAAATTAAAAACTTTTTAGAATTTAATGAAAATGAGGACACATCATACCTAAATTTATGGGACACAATGAAAGCAGTGATAAGAGGAAAACTCATAGCTCTGAGTGCCTCCAAAAAGAAACTGGAGAGAGCTTACATTATCAGCCTGACAACACACCTTTTCAGGACAAAAAGAAACAAATTCACCCAAGAGGAGTAGATGCAGGAAATCATCAAACTCAGGGCTGAAATCAACCAAATAGAAACAAAAAGAACAATACAATCAACAAAAACCAGGAGCTGGTTCTTAGAGAAAATCAACAAGATAGATAAACCCTTAGCCAGACTAACCAAAGGGCTCAGAGGCACTACCCAAATTAATAAAATCAGAAATGAAAAGGGAGACAACAACAGAAACTGCAAATTCAAAAAAAAAAAATCATATCTTACTACAAGAGCTTATACTCAACAAAATTGGAAAATCTGGATGAAATGGACAATTTTCTAGATACATACCAGGTGCTAACGTTAAAACAGGATCAGATAAACCATCTAAATAGTGCCATAAGTCCTGAGGAAATAGAAACAGTTGTTAATAGCCCCCCCCAAGCCCCACCCCCCAAAAAAACCCAGGACGAGATGGGTTTAGTAGGGAATTCTATCAGGTCTTCAAAGAATGACCATGTCTCAAGTCTGCTTGGCAAACTGATCACAGCGGTATGTGCATCCTCCATTTCAACTCGCCAACCTTGCTTGCAGCCTAGGCCCTAGGGCAGCCCATTCCCCTGCCCCTGGGCATTATGCTTTTCCATCTTTGGCTTGTCTAAAAATGCTCCCATTATGACTTGATCCTCTAGGTCCGGAACAGCCGGGGGCAGGTTCCTCGGTCTGCGAGGACGGTGGTGGTGACTGCAGCCGGGCACGGGGTGCTGCGATGGTGATCGGTCAGGGTGGAGGGGAGGAGCCTGGCTGGATCCTGGAATGCGGCTGGCTCAGATCAGCCGGGCTTTGGAGCCTGAGGAAGAGAGTGCCCATGGAAGGCGGAGGAGGGGCCAAAGGCTCATTGCTTTCAGCCCCACCTACCTGCCCCCCCAGCCCCACCCCACCCCACCTCACCCCGCCCCGCCCCACCCCTCCCCAGCCATCCCACCTGACCCAGCCTGTGTGCAGACTGCAGCTTTCTAGCTCCACAGCCCGCTCCCGCCCCTAGCGTTGTCGCCACCACCTCTAGCCCGGCCC
The DNA here is from genome assembly GCF_947179515.1 of Apodemus sylvaticus. NCBI lineage: Eukaryota > Metazoa > Chordata > Mammalia > Rodentia > Muridae > Apodemus > Apodemus sylvaticus. The sequence goes on from NC_067490.1 coordinate 1,314,511, forward strand.
AGCATGTGTCTACTACTCTCCCAGTGAACTTTTTAAAAGCTTCTTTCTATGGACCGTCACTTTTCTGGTATTCCCAGGAATTGTTCGGGCTCTGCAGACTCCTCTGCTGCCTCCACAGTACTGTTTGTCAGTTACTGAGAGAGTTACAAAAGATCATTTGGCTGAGAGAGTCAAAATTTTTTATACAACTTATTCGAGCTCATACAGGCTTACCTGGCCCATTAAGTGAAGGAAGTGATCTGGTTGATCGTTGCACTAGAATGGAATATGCCTTTTTGAGTTCTGTTTTAGAAAATGCCCGAATTTTTCATAAGCAATTTCATGTTCCTTCAAAGACCTTGCAACGAGGGTTTGGATTATCCCGAGCAGATGCCAGACAAATTGTGCTCGAATGTCAACAATGTGCTGTTTATAATCATCCCCCTAGTTTAAGAATTAATCCAAGAGGTTTGCTACCTTTAAAAATTTGGCAGGTCGATGTTACTCATATTTCTGAATTTGGAACTTTAAAATATGTTCATGTTTCTGTGGATACTTATTCTGGCATCATTCATGCTACAGCCTTGAGTGGAGAGAAGACATGTAACGTTATTACACATTGCCTTGAAGCATGGGCGGCTTGGGGGCAACCTCAACAGCTTAAGACAGACAATGGCCCTGCCTATACAGTTCAGTCTTTTCAATCCTTTTGCAAGCAAATGAATGTAATCTTGAATCATGGTCTACCCTATAATCCTCAGGGTCAAGGCATTGTTAAACGTGCTCATCATACCCTTAAGGAATGTTTAACAAAACAAAAAGAGGGAACTGGGTATGGTAGAACACCCAAAGAACTACTATCATTGGCATTATTTACTTTAAATTTTTTGAATCTGCATAATGATGGTTTGGCTGCAGCTGATCGGCACCAATGCCCTAATAATACCTTGAAGGGTTATGTCAAATGGAAGGATGTGCTTACTGGATTATGGCATGGCCCTGATCCAGTGTTGGCGTGGCCATAGGTGTGTGGGTTCATTTCTGGATCTTCAATCCTGTTCCATTGATCTGTCTGCCTGTCACTGTACCAATACCATGCAGTTTTTAACACTATTGCTCTGTAGTATTGCTTGAGGTCAGGAATACTGATTCCCCCAGAATTTCTTTTGTGGCTGAGAATAGTTTTAGCTATCCTGAGTTTTTTGTTATTCCAGATGAATTTGAGAATTGCTCTTTCTAACTCTGTGAAGAATTGAGTTGGGATTTTGATGGGTATTGCATTGAATCGGTATATTGCTTTTGGCAATTCGATATATTTTTTATTTACATTTCAAATGATTTCCCCTTTTCTATCCCCCCACTCCCCGAAAGTCCCATGAGCCCACTTCTCTCCCCCTGTCCTCACACCCACCCCTTCCCACTTCCCCGTTCTGGTTTTGCCGAATACTGCTTCACTGAGTCTTTCCAGAACAAGGGGCCACTCCTCCTTTCTTCTTGTGCCTCATTTGATGTGTGGATTATGTTTTGGGTATTCCAGTTTTCTAGGTTAATATCCACTTATTAGTGAGTGCATACCATGAGTCACCTTTTGAGTCTGGGTTACCTCTCTTAGTATGATGTTCTCTAGCTCCATCCATTTGCCTAAGAATTTCATGAATTCATTGTTTCTAATGGCTGAATAGTACTCCACTGTGTATATATACCGCATTTTTTGCATCCACTCTTCTGTTGAGGGATACCTGGGTTCTTTCCAGCATCTGGCAATTATAAATAGGGCTGCTATGAACATAGTAGAGCATGTATCCTTATTACATGCTGGGGAATCCTCTGGGTATAGGCCCAGGAGTGGTGTAGCAGGATCTTCTGGAAGTGAGGTGCCCAGTTTTCTGAGGAACCGCCAGTCTGCTATTGAGGTCTGGGATGAAGGAGTCCTAGCTGGATCTCCCCACCCCACCCCGACCTGGGGAGGTCCTCCTGTGCTGGGTCTGCCCACCCCACCCCGACCTGGGGAGGTCCTCCTGTGCTGGTACTAATGACAAGCTGGCAGTCATCACACTCAGTGGATAGTGAAATCCTGAAAAAGCATTCAGTGTCAACTTCGCCAGCACTGGTTATAAAGTCTGCCCGCAGAAAAGCAAACAGGCCCTGTATCTCTTGATCTGCTTCATGGAGCTGTGCAAGGTGTTTCTGAGGCTGGTGGCTGCCCTGGCCCTGACCCAGACCTGCCCCAGTGAGTGCATGGTCTGGAAGGAAATGACTTTTGCCAGGAGGAAACAGGACTCACCAGAAGCCACATCACTGCCCTGCACTTGCTCCCCTCCTGGCCTAGGCATCTGCTCAGGGTTCCTTGAAACTGCTTACAGTCCCCAGCTCACACTCACTGTGGTATTTCTTCACTGCCACATGCTGGCCTGGCCACTACATTAACCACAAACATTTAGTGCTCTTCCGCAGTGACTCAGAGATAAAGAGAATGGAGACCCAAGCAACATGGGTGGAACAGGAGGGGCCTGGGGGGGAACGGGGGGGGGGGGAGCCAGAGCACTCGGAGTGGGAGGCAAAGAGAACAAGAGCACAGAGCAGACTTTCCTAGTGGCCCAGAGGACCCTGCCGGGACACTAGGACCAGCCCTGTGTAGGCAGCACAGTTTGGACGTCCACAGTTTGCAGCTCAGCATGGACCACAGCATCTCAGTCCCCCCTTGCTTTTATCATTCTCCCCTGGGCCCCCAGTTCTGTGCAGTCATCTTCCTTCCAATTGCCTGAGTGCACTTTTTAAAAGCTTCTTTCCATGGACTGTCACTCTTCTGGTATTCCCAGGAATTCTTCAGGCTCTGCAGACTCCTCTACTGCCTCGGCCGCCGCCTTGGAGCCTCCATGGGTCTCTCAGGCTCCTCAGAGCTGCTCAGCAGGCTGCAGGCAGGAGATGGCTTCAGTCACAGCCATGCTTCAGGATCTGTCCCTGATCTGGTTCTGCAGCCCTGGCTCCTCCACCTGATCTACCAGCTCATAGATGGAGCAGATGTTGGGTGGACCGACTTGAAGCCCTGGATCTGGGCCCGGACGACAACCAAGTTGATCAGCCTGCACGTGGAGGGTCTTCCTCTATCTCTCTTTTAGTTTGTCAAATGATGGTGGCTTCCTGTACAGAGCTTCCACGTGCCTGTTCCTTATGCAGGAGTCTGATGTAAACAAATTGCTAGTAACAGTTACCGTAACTCACTTCAGCATCTGCTACATGATACAACTAGTTATACAATTGCATCTAACTTCTGTTACTTTATGTTGTAGCTCATATTGATTTGTGTTAATCTTGGTGAAAATTTTTTCTTATTTGTTTAAAAAATTATTGATTTTGTATATATCAGTACACTGTGTTGAGTATAGCTATGTTCAGACACATCAGAAGTGGACATCAGATCCTATTAAGGATGGGCATGAGCCGCCATGTGACTGCTGGGCTTTGAACTCTGGACCTCTGGAAGAGCAGTCAGTGCTCTTAACCACTGAGCCATCTCTCCAACCCATTTTTTTTCTAATTAACTTTGTCTCTTAATGTTTCCCACAGGGTTGTACAGTTATTGCCACTTGACTTACGTTCTGTATCTTTACCATCTATTGGGGGTATTTGTGATTTGTGGCCCATGGATGAGAGACTGTTCTGAGGTACATGAACTACTTCTCCTTCTGCATAGTGGATTTTGTCAGCTGCAAAGAGTTACAGGGCTCCTCAGTCTGACTGGTGACCTCTTAAAGGGAGTCATACACATCAAATAATAAAACAATATAGAGGGCCATGGAGAAAGGCATTCGCTCCCACACCTGAGGACCTGAGCTTGATCTCAGGGATCCACAAAAAGAAAGAAGCCCGTCTGTCTCTGAAATTTGTTCTGAGGCTGTCACAAGCACTTGGTAGACTGCATGCACACACCCCTACTCCCCACCACCATAAAGTAGCATGATAGAGTTGGGGAGTGATAGAAGGGGTGTGTCGTCACAGAAAAGAAGGCTCTGTATCATCCACAGTTGTCCCAGCTGTAGTCCCTGCAAGCTGTAATACTGACCTTCCAGGCGGGATCTGTGTATTTGTGTAATTCTGACTGTTCAGGTGGGATGTGTCCTTTGGCTCAATAGTGGCATGATTGTCCAGTGGTTCAGAAATGCCTCACAGAGTCTTAGGCATTTGAACACTTGGCCCCTAGTTGGTAGTACTGTTTAGGGAATCATGGGACTTTTAGATTTCAACTTTCCTGGAAGAAGTAAGTTGCTGAGGGTCAGCTTTGGGAGTTTATAGCCTTGACCCATTTCGTTTGCTCTGTCCTTAGTGTTCATGGATGACTGAAGATTTGAGCTCTCAACTTTGCACTCTGGCTGCCTGAGGTTATGTCTCCCTCTCCTTTGTATGTTCTGGCCACAACATCTGTCAACCCATTGATCACCAGGGTTGATTAATTCTGCTGACCTGGCTAGCTCAGTGATGTCCCCTTCCTTCCTGACCTCTCCACAAGCATGCATTTATCCCCAAGCTGCAGGCTCAGAGGACAAGGACCCTCCATGAATATAGGCAGACTGGTCTATGGTCCCCTGCTAGAACCTCCAAACAGGATCTCAAGAAAGATTTTTTTTAAGATTTATTTATTATTATATGTAAGTACACTGTAGCTGTCTTCAGACACCCCAGAAGAGGGCGTCAGATCTCCTTATGGATGGTTGTGAGCCACCATGCGGTTTCTGGGATTTGAACTCAGTACCTTCAGAAGAACAGTCAGTGGTCTTAACCACCGAGCCATCTCTCCCGCCCCCTCAAGAAAGATTCTTGTGTCTACAATCTGAGGTGATGTCTGCCTGTAATGCTCTTTTCTTTTTTAATTGTTTTTACTATGTCTAATTATGTGAGCATGTGAGCCCAGGTGACCATAAAACCTTAAGGTCTTGGATCTCCTGGAACTGGAGTTAGACGTGGTCATGGGCTTCCAGCTCTGGGTGCCAGGAGGATGATGCAAGATATTTCTTATCCATTCACATAGAGGCAGTGAGAGTCCAGTGATTGGAGGGGAGAAAGGAGGAGCTAAGAGAAGGAGAGGGGGAGAGAGAGGGAGCCTGGGAGCTGCAGGAGGGAGAGGAGAAGATGCAGATCCAATGTCTTCAGATGTGTTTCTGGTGTGCTAAAGGTTAGAAATATTTGAATAAAACTTTATCATTGTAATTTGGAATTATGTAATTGGGAGTTTCATACACATAAATATATTTGGTTAACTACTCAAGTTTAAGAATCATGCTTTGCCAGATACTTGGATGGAGTGGGTGCTGGGCAGGAGAGAGAGACCAGCCAGGACTTGGAGCAAAGGCCTGTGGGGGCAGTACTATATTTTAATCATTTCCCACTACAGGAAGACACTTGTGTCCTTGTGTGTTCTTAACTGCTGAGCCACCCCTCCAGCTCCTCTCAGTAATTTTCTGTCTTTCATTCCCCCTTCCCACCCTCCTTAGGTGTCACTATTTCAACTTCTGCATTTCCATCTTACTGAAATTTGCAGAAGATGTTAACTTTCTCTAGAGGATGCAGATGTGTTTTGGTTTTCTCTGTTTTGTTTTCTCTTTTTCTTCCCCATCCCCAGAATTGGGTATCAAGATGGATGTGCTGCTTTGTTCTACAATTATCAGAATGTAGCATGTGCTGGGGACACTTGGGTCTGTGTTTGCTGATATTTTGTACATCTACTCTTATCAACACAGAGGTGAGGAATTTGCAGCCTGTAGCAGGAACCTGTCTGCCCAGTGTCTGTACCTGAGGGGACCCACAAGCAACGCTTCTATAAGTGATTATCAGAGATAAGCCCGAGTCTGGCTCTGAAACCCCAAAAGCAGAGAGCAAAAGAAATCTGAGGGGAAATATAACTTGATCCTCAGTGGGACTGGAGTCATACATATCTTGGCCTTTATATTCAGCAGAAAGCATTTTGGACTTTCTTGCGGTTTCTGGCTAAGGTGTGGACCAAGGTGTCGCCCTCAGCAGCATGCATTTGGGACTTAAATGCAGTGTTGCAGGCATTGGTTATAAAGTCCATACAGAGCCACAAAAATCAAATGCGCCTGATGACACCCCACGTGTTCTTCCTGCTGCTGGCAGTCGCCCTGCCCCCCCCCCCAAATCCCCACCCCTGTTGAGTACGGGGTCGTCCGGGTCGGGAGGGAATCAGCCTCTGAGGGGATGAGAAGCGGGGTCCAGGGGTTACCACCGAGGAGCCCCTCCCCTACATCGCCCACTGGACCCTCTGTCTCTCCTCTATCCGGGTCCTGAAACCCCCAAGCTCTGCTCCCTTCCCGGCTGGAGCACCACCCCGGAGTCCTGGGAAGACTTCGGGGTCTCACAGGCCGCCATGCCCAGGCTCACACTCTGCAGCTGTGGTATTCCCTCATTGCAGTGTCCCGACCACCCTCAGGGAGCCCCGGTTCATGGAAGACAGCCTAGGTGAACCACATGGAGTTCGTGCGCTTCAACAGCAAGGCTGAGACTGGAAGGAAGCCGCGCGAGCACATCCTCGGTGGACCAGGAGGAGCTGGAGTACTGGGAGCTGGAGACACAGAGAGCCAAGAATGAGGAGCAGACTTTCCCAGCGAACCAGAGGACCCTGCTTGGCTTCCACAGCCAGCCCTTTATAGTCAGCAGCACACAGTTTGGACTTCAACACGGTTTCCGGCTCAGCCTGGACCACAGCATCTCAGTCGGTTCTTAGTTTATCCTTCTGCCCTGGGCACCCAGCTGTTTCATCATCTTTCCTTCCAATTTCGTGAGTTCACATTTTTAAAGGGTCTTTCCACGGACAGGCCCTTCTCTGGTATTTCCACGAATGCTTCAGACTCTGCGGACTCCTCTCCTGCCGCTGCCTCAGAGCCTCCATGGGTCTCTCAGGCTCCTCATAGGACTTGGGACTGAGAGGACTTGGGACTGAGGAAAGAAGGATCTGCAGGCCCAGAGAGACTTCCCCACTGAGCTGTGATCCCTGAGAATGCTTGCCCTGCCCCCGCTTGATCACCACTGACAGAGTTTTACTGTCACCCAGTAGTCTCTAATGCTTTTGTCCACTGCTGCTGCGGAACCCTGGGGATGATTTAGTCTCTCTGTCCATCAGGAGGGATGCTGTGCCCTTGGCATGGATCCTGCTCTTGGAGCCCCAGTGCTTCCTGATTATCTGGTAATTTCAGGTTTCCAATCCTTCCCTGTAAGTGAGGAAGAAATACCAGTAATTGCAAACCATCAACAACTTTCCCACACCACATTCCCTTCACCACCATTACACATTGTCCTCAGCATGTTCCTGTCCTTTTTGTTTTTCTCCCATGGATGGGAAAGACAGGCTAAGAGGGCTACATACCCAACATAGCCAGTGAGCTGCAGCTCCCAGCACTCCTGTGGTGACCAGGATGGGGGCAGATTCCCAAAGCCTAGGACTGGAAGAGAGCCAAAGAGGTCTCAGCCTGAAGGGAGAGATGTCCTAAGGGCAGAAAGAAAAATCAGGGTTAGGCAAGCAACCCTCCCTTCACAGAGAAGGAAGATCTTTTTCTTCCCTTTCACTCTTTAAAGTTTTGTTTAATTAACTACAGGTCAAATTTCCACAAAATCTTTTTTTTTCTGGTCTTTACTAGCATTTTTTGCTTCCCAAAATGGATGTAACAAAAGACGTGGGTCAGAGAGAAGAGACCACTTTAAGAAGCACTGCATTTACTCATCTTCCACAAGGAAACAGAGTTGGGTACCTGACTGTTCAACAGCACAGTGGTTTAAGAGCATCTGTGAGGGCAGACAGGCAAACCAGGCTCTAGACACTCTTCAGCTTGGCAGAAATCAGATGAAGAAAGCCCTATTCCACAGGGATGTAAAAGGTACTGCCATTCATCTCTTCTGTTTCTGTTGCCACAACATTTTTCCTCTTTTAATTATCATATGATGTAGTTTCTCAAGTCCTCCCTTTAGCCACCTATGATTGCACAGATGATGCCAAGGAGTCAATGTGCTCAGGTCACCCATTGCTAACAACTTCTCAGTCTCAGAGAGAGGGAGATGGAGAGAGAGAGAGAGAGAGAGAGAGAGAGAGAGAGAGAGAGAGAGATTCTCAGTTCTTGTTTATTAGCATCTATAAGCAGAGGGACTCCCTGATTTCCTCATGTCCTAGGTATTTTATGAAGCTCAGTTCTGACTTCTTCCTCTCTCTCCACATCCACAGAGTCCACCACAAACACAACGCCATCTGTGCATCCATCGGGTGTATGATTTCCACAGTGCTCTCACATTCTCTTGCCCTCCAACATCCCAGAAGTGAAAGTGACTGGGAATTTCCCGAGGTTACCTTGCTTTTCTCAGTGTTAAATCCTTTGGTAGGCACCGTACTTACAAATTCGTTGAACTGAGCCTGTATAAAACTGTTGTCTTTCCAACACTGTCCAAACCCAGAATAACAGTGTGAAAGGACAGAAAGGACAGCAGGCTGGACAGGATGGAAGTTTGGTCTGACAGAGTCCATTTTCCATTTCCCTGCTGCAAATGGAGTCCCAAAATGAACACGGTCTTCTTATCTGCTTAAGATTTCTCTTCCAGGGTGATGAAGCTACAGGACTGCAGCGCACAGGTAACCACTGCTGCTACCCTCCCCGCTCCCCTCACCGAGGCTTAGCTCTGAAAAAGAAGAAAAGGATCAGCTGTAATAATGTCCATCTCATCTTGTTTTTAATTTTTTAATTATCACAAAAAAGTGGCAAAAGAATCACATGAGGAAATTAACCAGATCAAAGTTAGAGGAGGCATCTTGAACCCATAGAGATTCACCAAGGTCTCTGCTACATTTTCAGTTTTCTTTTGTGCAAGATAAAAGCTGAGAATCTAAATTTACCTTCGTAACCCTCTGTCGCAGGATAATCTCTGCTCCAATGTACATTCTTTGTTTAAAATTGATTATGCATATCTTGACATTGATAGACATCATTTCCAGGACCTCTATCCTATGCCTTTGTTTTTTCCTGTTTATTTTATGCCAGTACCAGGCTGTTCTGGTCACTACAGCTCTGCAGCAAAATCTGAGGTTGGGATTGCAACACCTCCAGTTCTTAGTCCTTAAGATTGTATAGCACACATGTGGTGGCACACGTCTGTAATCCCAGCACTCTGGGAGGCAGAGGCAGGCAGATTTCTGAGTTCAAAGCTAGCCAGGTCTACAGAGTGAGTTCCAGGACAAGCAGGGCTATACAGAGAAACCCTGTCTCAGAAAACCAAATCCAAAAAACCAAAAAACCAAAAAACAAACAAACAAACAAAAAACATAAAACAAAAAAAAGCTGTTCATTTTGTATTTTTCTAAACCTATTAAATGAATTAGGATTTTGATAGTGATACATTAAATCTGTAAGTTAATTTTGATAGAATGGCCATTTTCACATTCTTTTGGGGGGGCTTGGGTTTTTTTGGGGGGGTTGCTGTTGTTGTTTTGTTTGTTTGTTTGTTTGTTTGTTTGTTTGTTTGTTTTTGAGATGGGTTTCCCTGTATAGTTCTGGCTGTCCTGGAACTCACTCTGTAGACCAGGCTGGCCTCGAACAAACTCAGAAATCCACCTGCCTCTGCCTCCCAAGTGCTGGGATTAGAGGTGTGCACCACCACTCCCAGCGCCATTTTCACAGTCTTAACTCTGGCAGTCCAGAAGCATGGGTTTTCTGTCCCACGTCTAAGACCATCCTCTGTGGTTTCCTTTACAGTGAAGTTTTCATTGTAGAGTTCTCCCATTTCCGTGGTTAGAGAGATCCCTAAGCGCTTACTTCTAGGGAGTCACTTAGAATGCATGTTTCTCCTGGTGTCCTTCTCTAAGACTTCTTTCTTTCTTTCTGCCTTCCTTCCTTCCTTTCTTTCCTTCTTTTTTTTTCTTTTCTTTTCTTTTTTTCTTTTTTTTCTTTTTTTTCTTTTCTCTTTTTTTGTCAGTATACAATAGAGTTTATTCAGGGCATGGGGAAGGGAGTTAAGAGGGTAGTAGAGGCAGAGAAAGGCAGAGAGGGGGAGAGAGTAGAGAGGTAGAGGCCAGCCATGACCACTTAGAGAGAAAGAGGGGGAAGGGAATGAGGAGAGATGGGGAACAAGAGGACAAGAGGCAAGAGAGAGAGGCAAGAGTTGAAGGCTACTTTCTAACATGGATTTTTGTATCCTGAAACAATAAGGGTTGAATAGGTCCGAGAGTTTCCCTGTGAACTCAACTGGGACTTTTCAAGTTAAAGAATTGTGTTTTCTGGAATAAGAGATAGTGTGACTTCTTCCTTTCCTATTTTAATGCTTTTCTTTTGTCTGATTGAGACAGCTGAGGTTTCAAATAAGAGAGCAGCAGAAAGTAGACAATCTTGTCTCTTCCTGATCTTAGAGGACACACTGGTTGTCCTCTCCATTTTACACAATGGTCCAGCCTTCTTCCTTCATCCCTCTCCCCAAACCCCTCTCCACTTCACAGAATGGTCCAGCCCTCTCCCTCTCTCTCTTACATATGGGAGGAGGAGAGGCTTCCTGGAATTTCTTACCCATTACCAGAGATTGGCTCAGCCTTCTCCAAGGATAGCTCAGAGAGGATCTTAGGAGAGATAAGTCAGTTAACCCTCCATCTGCAGTCCTTGTGAGCCATGGCCCTGCTCACTGCCAATTCTCAGCCCCCACACAAGATCGCTGGAACCTGACTCCAAGGATGCTGGGTCTCTGACTCACCTGGTCAGGGAAGAAGTCACTTTTCCTAGTTGACACCCAGAGTCTCTGACCCTAGCTAGCCTCATTCACCCAGATCTGGGGGAGATAATCCTGAAGACTGGGCTGTTGGCAGTTTTCTCCCACACCCCATTTCTGACCCCTTCTCAGGACAGTCTCATGGCCCTGCTGGAGTTTCCAGAAAGAATGTAAAATGCCTGATCTTTCCAACTCTTCTCTTGCTGTCTTTTGGCTACTTTGTGGGTTCATTTTTCTTCCACCTTTTCAACCCCTTAACACTAGATAAAAGAGGAAAAATGGGCAGAGAGGAAAGAAGGCAATGTCCTGCTGATTTGAGGTATTCCTTGGGGCAAGTTTGATCTCAGGATATCTAATTTTTTCTTCTTCCTCCTCCTCCTCTTCCTCTGCATCCTCTTCCTCTTCCTCCTCTTCTTCCTCTTCCTCCTCTTCCTCCTTCTCTTCTTCTTTTTCTTCTTCTTCTACCTTCTTCTTCTTCTTCTTCTTCTTCTTCTTCTTCTTCTTCTTCTTCTTCTTCTTCTTCTTCTTCTTCTTCTTCTTCTTGTATCATTACTTAACAAACTGTGACCAACAGCAAACAACCAATAACTTACCCTGCCTCTCAGGACTCTAGCATTTATATAATCTCTCAAAAGTGCCCAGAATTCCAAATGCAACACAATCCCAGAACTATCTGCTGCTGGCAAAAATCACGCCCCTGATAGAGCACGAAGCAAATCATAGTCATCTGGGGGGGCTAGAAAAGGGGAAATCATTTGAAATGCAAATAAAAAATTATATCGAATAAAAAAAGAAAGAAAGAAATCATAGTCATCTGTTCTGGACAATCTGAAGCAGCCCCATATCGCCATACCTGGGATTAAAACAAAAACATAATATTTTTGTGGTTTTATTTTTAAAGAAACCCAAAATGCCAAAATTATCACTAGTCTTCTCTTCAGATTCTCCAAAGATTCATGTGACCCATCACTCCAGACTTGAAGGTGTTGTCACACTAAGGGTCCCTATGATCCTTCCCTGCTGACATCACTCTGACCTGGAGGAGGAGCTGACCCAGGACATGGAGCTTGTAGAGACCAGGTCTGCAGGGGATGGAACCTTCCAGAAGTGGGCATCTGTGGAGGTGCCTTCTGGGGAGAGTCAGAGATGCACAGGCCATGTGCTGAGGCATGTGCAGCCCCTCACCTAGGGATGCCTGAGGCATGAGGCAGCCCCTGACCCTGAGATGGCATAAGGGGAAGCTTGAGCCTTCTGCAGACCCGTGGGCAGGGACAGGGATAATGGTTGTGGTCATAACCTTCCTTCTTTCCCCTTCCCTCCCTTCCTTTCCTTGGCCCTCCTCAGTCCACCATCCCCATGATGACCATTGCTGGTGCAGTCCTTGGAGCTGTGACCATTTTGGGTTTTATCATTGGAGTCATTCTGATGTGGATGAACAAAAATGCAAACATGGAAGGGTCAGGGTCTGACGTTGGGTTTCAGGGGGAGGGTGTTTTTATTTGTTTCCTTTCAGCAACTTCAAGAAGGATACATAGCAAATGGGAATCCACACACACCACGTGCATATACACCGCGCCTATCTCTGGGTCTGTGTGGTGGACACTCACCTTACTCTAAAGCACAGGGAAAATGAAGGGCAGATTCATAACACTGATGACAAATGTCATGGGGATGTGACCTCTCAGTGGTCAGAGGTCAGGGGAGAAGGCCCTGCTGAGTACAGACCTTCAGGCTGGCACTGGTTCATTCCCTGCATACCTCCTTCCTCATCTGCTGGCAGTTCTAGGAACTTCCTGTGGTCCAGAGCTTCTCTAGTCTATCAAAGCTTTTCTTCACACATGTCCGACAAAGGGAACTACACTCAGCCTCAGGTAATGTTGGAGGAAGGCTTGTCCCTGAGGCATATGGGGGTGGAGCTGGAGCTGAGGGAGCTCAGCCAGCCCAGAATTCCCCCTGCAGCCAAATCTTCTTGAGGGTTTGAGTGTGTCCTGTTGTTAATATTCTAGGTTCCTGTCTGACTGCAAGCATAACAGGGTATCATTAATAATGTCAGGGACTGGTGCTTAGCCATGGGATGGGTTTCAAGTTGGGCTGGTTATCAGTTGGCCCTTCCTTTGGTCTCTGTGCCATCTCTGCACTTCTTTTAGGCAGGATAAATTCTGGGTTGAAAGTTCTCTGGATGGGTTAGTGTCTTTATCTCTCCACTGTTGGGTCCTGCCTAGCTACAGGAGGTGGCCTCTTCAGGTTCCATGTCCCCAGAGTTAGGCATCTTGGATAAGGTCACCCATATTGACTCCTGGGAGCCTCCCCTATCCCAAATTCCTGGGAGTTCCTAGTCATGTTCTCCTCCCCCAAGTCCTTGCCCCTGACAAATGTAGATTTCCATTCATTTTCATAGCCTTTTGGGCCTCTCTCTGTCTCTTCTCCACCCCTACCCCCCCCACCCTGACCCCCCCACCCCACCCCCGCACCAAACCCCCACCTCCCTCCCTGTATTTTCTTCCCCCTTCTTAGAATGATTCAAGCATCCTGCCTTGGATCCTCTTTCTTGTTTAACTTCTTTGGGTCTGTGGGGTACATCACAGGTATCCTATACTTTATGGCTAATGTCCACTTATCAGTGAGTATATAAATTCCATCCATGTCCTTTGGGATCAGCATGATTTTTTCTAATTCCATCCATTTGCCTGCAAAATTCATGATGGACTTGTTTTTAATAGCTGAGTAGTATTTCACTGGGTAAATGAGCCACATTTTCTGCGTCCATTCTTCAGTTGAAGCACATCTGGGTTGTTTCCAGTTTCTGGCTATTATGACTAAAGCAGTTATGAACATCATGGAGCATGTGTCCTGTGGTATGGTGGAGCATATTTTGGGTATATGCTCAGGAGTGGCATAGCAGCCACTTTGACAGGCATGGAGTTTTCTGCATGTCTGCCATGAAGTCTAGATTCTGCTTCAGGCTCTGAATTCTCTCCTGACTGAGAATTTTCACCCCTGAGTGCAACAGCTTCTTTGCAGCTTTATAATAAATAAATAGTATCTGGCCTATTGTAAATCAATGCATTAGTACACATTAGCTTGAAGCTATCCTTTAGTTCTTCTATGTCCTGGTAGTGGTTATTCCTGATCTTTGCATGGCACTAAAATCCATTGGGTATTTAATAATCATGGAGTAACCGGGAGCAATAAAATAACAGGAAATGAAAAGAAAGCAGGTGGTTCTTTTCTTTGCAATTGTCTCATGAGTTGATTCAAAGCTTCCTGAAGGGGTGTCTGTTCTACTTCTTCTTGTTTGGCTAAAGAGTTTGTGAGAGGTTTCTCTGGAGGTAGGTCTAATCTTATAGGGAGGAACATGACACTGGAGATCGTTGTCAGCCTAGTTCTCTGTATGGTCTAGATCCCGCTTCTTTTTATCCTCCTAGACTCTTCCCCGTTTTTCTCCCCTTCTCTTCCCCCCTCCCTCCCAGCCCCCCCCCCCCGAAGCCTACTTATCTCCTTTCTTCCTTTTTTCCCCATTTTCTGTCCTTGTGTTTGCCATGGTCACTTCTGTCTTCGAAGAGGCTGGAGAGTTGGGCGGGGCGGAGAGTTGGGACAGGCGGCTGCGTCAGCAAGGATGGTGGCAGTGATTGTTTTCCCGTCTAACTCTATAGTTCCTATCTTGAAATCCACACCAATTGTGCTGATGTAGCTTTCCGTATAAGTATCATTATAAACCTAAGGAGAAAGCAAGACTTTCCAACCCCAGAACCACCAATCAGAGGTAACTTGAATAATCATATACGGGATTCGTGCTGGACAGTCACTGCAGCTGCAGCTACTGCCACCACCCTTGCTGACGCAGCCGCCTGCCCCAACTCTCCGCCCCGCCCAACTCTCCGCGAGCCAAGAGTAGTGAAAGGGGAGGAATGAGCTAAGCTGTTTCCAACTTTACCCCACTCCGACCCTTAGAACACAATCAGCAGCAGCCGCCACTCAGTAATCGCTTCCACCCAAAACGTGAACTTGAGTTTTGTGCAGTGGTAAATATGGATCTATTTGCATTCTTCTACATGTAGACATTCAGTTAGACCAGCACCATTTGTTGAAGATGCTTTCTTTTTGCCATTGTATGGTTTTGCCTTCTTTATCAAAAAATCAAGTGTCCGTACGTGTGTGGGTTTATTTCTGAAACATGAAGCAGGGCATGGGTGCAGCAGGAGGGACAGGAGTATTGGCAGCGGCAGACTCAGGTTGCCAAGAGGAAGGAGCAGATTTGCAGTGAACTTGAGGACCCTGCTGGGGTACAACAATGTGAGCGAGGGCGGTGAATTGACTGGAGGTCACGGCCCTTCTACCTCCCAACAGGGGAGCCACCCAAGTCCTAGGAACTCCGGGAATTTGCGGGCCCACTTTCACTTTCAGTTTAGGGGATTCCTCAGGAAAGATGGACTGGTGGGACTGCCCGCAGGGTCCTGCATGCTGTGACTCGGGAAGCCTCCTCTGCGGGAATGGGCAGTACACATACAAAGGCAGAAATTAATTGCCCTGAAGGAACACCTGAAAACATGGACAGCAGCGAGCGAACAAGGCAGCGCAAAGATACAGGGCCTACCTGGAGGGAGAGTGCATGGAGTGATTCTTCAGATACCTGGACCATGGGTGTTCTGTCAGGTGCAGAGGCCAAGGCCAACTCCCCCCTCTGCCCTCAGACTGGGGCTCAGTCCTGAGGAAAAAGAAACCCTCGGCTGGGGTGATGCCCTGCCCCCCACTTTTTTTTTAATCTTAAAAAAAATGAGCCAGGCGGTGGTGGCACACACCTGTAATCTCAGCACTCTGGCGGATTTCTGAGTTCAAGGCTAGCCTGGTCTACAGAGTGAGTTCCAGGACAGCCAGGGCTATACAGAGAAACCCTGTCTTGAAAAAACCAAATCCAAAAAAAAAAAAAAAAAAAAAAAAAAAAAAAAACTTAAAAAAAAAAAAGACAAAAATAATCACACACTGAAATTAACTAGAACAGAGGTGATATATCTCAGTGAATTTCTATCCCGTTAGACTACTCATTCTGAACGGCTGGAGATTCACTTTGAATTGTCAAATATATACCTGGCACCAACAGGCAAAGAAAAGGAAGAAAGAAGGAAAGAAAGAAAGAGGGAGGGAGGGAGGGAGGGAGAGAGAGAGAGAGAGAGAGAGAGGGAGAGAGAGAGAATCCTCCACAGAGTTAGAACTAGGAAACAATTGGCTCCTTATCCATAACTCAGAGTGATGCCTCCTGTCTGTCTCTTCTCATTTCCCAATATTTACCTTTCTTTTGTCTTTTGGATATGTAAAACTCTGCACATGTGTACACTTGCTTACATAAATACATATGTTGTTGGCTATATCCCAAACACAAGGAGAGACTACATAATTTTCTTCCTGAGCTTATGTGACCTTGATTACTATTACATATGCTAAGTTCATCCATTTTCCTAAGTTATTTGTGATTACATTGTTTAAACATGAATGTCTTCTATTTAATATGTATATCATATTTTCATTATCCATTGAACTGTCAGTGCACACCTGGGTTGGCTCCAATTGTTTGCCCTACAGAATGAAGCAGCAATAACCACAGGGTGAAGGTATGTCAACAGTGGAGTTATCTCCATATATGCCCAGGAGTAAATTAGCAGGGTCATGTGGTTGTTGAATTTATTTCTTTCTTTCTTTTTTTTTTTTTCTTAGTTTTGGTTTTGTTTTTTTTGAGACAGGGTTTCTCTGTGTAGCCCTGGCTGTCCTGGAACTCACTCTGTAGACCAGGCTGGCCTCAAACTCAGAAATCTGCCTGCCTCTGCCGCCCAAGTGTTAGGATTAAAGTGTGTGCCACCACTGCCTGGTTGTATTTTTTTTTCTAAACCTATCAAATAAATCAGACTTTTGATAGTAATGCATTGAATCTGGAGGTTAATTTTGGTAGAATGGCCCCTTTCACAATATTTTAACTCTGCAGTCAGAAGCATGGGTTTTCTTTCCAGCCTCTGACATCATCTTCTCTGATTTCCCTTTTCATTATCTTTAAATTTTCATTGTAGAGTTCTCTCATTTCGTTGGTTAGATAGATCCCTAAACACCTAATTCTGGGGAGTTACTTAGAATGCCATGTTTGTCCTTATGTCCTCTGAGAGTACCCTGGTAATATAAATAAGGCTGCTTTTTTAGACTAACTTTGTATCCTGCTATAATGTTTATCTTACAATGTTTATTAAGTCTGAACGCTCTCTAGTGGACTCAGCAGGGTCTTTAGGAACCATATCATCTGAAATTAAAGACAGTTGGACTCTTCCTTTTCTATTTTGATCCCTTTTATGCCTTTCTCTTATCTAACTGCAATAGCTAAGACTTCAAGCACCATATCAAATAACAGAGTGGAGACCAGACAGACTCTTCCCCTTCCTGAGTTTACCAGAAACACTAGGCATCCCTTCATTTCACTGCTCCAGCACTTTCCTTCTCTCTAACCTGTGGGGGGAGGAGAGCAGGCCTGTGTCTCCTGCTATATCAGAGACTGTCTGTGACGGTTTGTATATGCTTGTCCCAGGAACAGAAGGTGTGGTTAGAGGAAGTGTGTCACTGTGCTGATGGGCTTGGAGATCTTCCTCCTAAATGCCTGAGCATGCTCAATCTGTTCCTGGCTTCCTTTGGATAAAGATGTAGAACCCTCAGCTCCCCCTGCACCATGTCTCCCTGGATGCTGCCATGCTTCTGCCTTTATGACAATGGACTGAACCTCTCTGAACCTGTAAGCTAGCCCCAATTAAATGTTGTCTTTTATAAAACTTGCGTTGGCCATGGTGTCTGTTCACAGCAGTAAAACCCTAAGACACCGGCTCTCCTCAGGAGAGTTCAGAGTCTCGTCAGGATGAAAAGGGAGAAGGTTCCTGAAATGACAGAAAGCTGCTCCCTTGGCTCTGCAGTCCTTCGGAGCCATGGCTTCTCTCAGGCCTCGTTCTCCGCTCACACCCAACCTCTGTGAAGTCTGACATCAATGATCCTGATCCTCTGAGCCACTCCCAGACAGGAGAAGAGGTCCATTTATCCTCTTGGGACACATAGATGCTCCTGGGCACAAGGTCTAGAATTTCCAGACCACTGTATCTAACCTACTGGGGACATTTCCTCCCAGGTGGCCTCACAGGCACTTCTGGAGACCCGAGGAAGAATACAAGGTACCCAAACTTCCTAACTATCCTCCTCAGATCCTCCAAAGGCACATGTGACCCATCACCCCAGACCTGAAGGTGATGTCACCCTGAGGTGCTGGGCCCTGGGCTTCTACCCTGCTGACATCACCCTGACCTGGCAGTTGAATGGGGAGGAGCTGACCCAGGACATGGAGCTTGTGGAGACCAGGCCTGCAGGGGACGGAACCTTCCAGAAGTGGGCATCTGTGGTGGTGCCTCTTGGGAAGGAGCAGAATTACACACGCCATGTGCAGCATGAGGGGCTGTCTGAGCCCCTCACCCTGAGATGGGGTAAGGAGGGTGTGGGTGCAGAGCTGGGGTCAGGGAAAGCTGGAGCCTTCTGCAGACCCTGAGCAGGTCAGGGCTGAGAGCTGGGGTCATGCTGCTCACCCTCATGCAGCTGTATAATGGAAAGGAGCAGGGTTCATAAGGAAAAATGCACAGTGTACAGTATGAGGAGAAAAGGGAGAATCATGAAGTGTAAAGGAGCTAAGTCTCTGCTAAAAGAAATAAAGTTTGAAGAAAAGCCTGGTGCTAAGTGGAAGAAAGGGACAAGCCCCACACAGCTAAGCTTCCAACTTGTGAAAGGGAATTAAAGAAGAGCTTAAGCCCTGAAGGAAAGCACCCAAACCACAAAGCTGCTTAAAATGTAATCGAATGAGGAGGCCAAGGTCCAGCCCTGACAAGCAGTAGAATTCGGCAGCTTTCTTCTGACTTATGGAATCTCCCTCCATTTGTGTGTCCGGAGTGTCCCTACATGGAGGACCAGAGAGGCTACTGAGCAAAGCTGGGAGAGTGAACCCTGGATTTCCCTGGAGAACCCAAGATCTGGGAGATGCCAGATTCCTCAGGATTCCCAAGGAAAACTGCTAAGAGGTATGAACCTGCCTGAGAAAGAGACTGCATTGCAACCGACACAGTTGACAGGACTTGGAGATCTGAAGAAAGCTTTGGCAGCAGACATGGAGATGCAGTTTGCAGTTTGCCCAACTTGAAATTAGTCTGTGATACAGTATTTCCTCACTTTGCTCTTTTTTCTTCCTTTTGAAACAGAAGTGAGTGTACGTCCTACGCCATTGTATGCTTGAACTACATGACCCGTTTTTTTTTAATTTATTTTCTTTATAGAGGTGTTGCAGATAAGAGATTGTCTTGAGTCTCAGAAGAGACTATTAACTTAGAAGGTTTTTTTAAAGACTTATTATGTATACAGCATTCTGCCTGCATGCATGACTACAGGCCAGAAGAGGGCACCAGATCTCACTAAAGATGGTTGTGAGCCACCATGAGGTTCCTGGAAATTGAACTCAGAACCTTTAGAAGAGCAGCTCTCTTAATCACTGGGCCATCTCTCCAGCCCCCAACTTTGAAGTTTTAAAGAGTTGAGACTGACAGACGATGCAGACTTTCAAAGTTGTACCGACCATCTTTTACATTATGATATGGCTACAAGCCTGTGGGACAAGGTAGTGGAATATGGTAGTTTGAATGAAAGTGGCCCCCATTGGCCTATAGACTTGAATGCTTGCTTGGTCATTATGGAGTGGCACTGTCTAATGGATCAAGAGGTGTGTCACTCAGGGTGGGCTTGGAAGTTTCCAAAACCCAAACCAGGCTTAGGCTCTCTTCCTGCTGCCTGAGGAACCAGATGTGGACCTCCAGCTACTGCTCCAACGCCATGCCTGCCTGCATGCCGGCAGCTTCCCTCCAGGAAGACAATGGACCAAACCTCTGAAACTGTAATCCACCCCCGTTAAAAGATTTCTGTTCTTGTTGTTGTTGCTGCTGTTGTTTTTATTGTAGTTGCCATGGTCCTGGTGTCTTTTTACAGCAAGAAAACAATAAGACAAAGTTGAACTTAAAAAAAAAAAATCATTGTAAAGACCCTTTAGTGAAAATCAGAGAAACTTGAATCTTCTTTTGTTGTATCAAATTATAAGTTGTTTGTTGTTGTTGTTGTTGTTTTTAACTAAAGCCTTATAAAAAGAAAATCACAAAAAGTCCATCTGACTCACAGGATGCTGAAGCAACATTGTATTTAGAGTGAGTATTCACAGATTTCTAGCTCTGCCCTAGCCAGGTTAATCCCATCCTCTTAGGTGTTCAGGACCTGCTCACCCCTTGTCCCTGAGATAGTAGCTGGTGGTGTGATCGTGCTCTGCAATTGCATAATGAGCATACTGTATACATTCTGTAATATTCTATCATATTCTCTGCTTCTCTCTGTCTCTGTTTGTCTCTGTCTCTGTGTCTCTCTCTATCTCTTTCTGTCTCTTTCTGTCTCTCTCTGTCTCTCTGTCTCTGTCTCTCTCTCTCTCTCTCTCTCTCTCTCTCTCTGTCTCTCTGATGGCTGACTCTGGATAAGTAATCTGCTCTTTCAAGAGCAATCTCAAAAGACACCTAGGTAATTAGGGACAGAGGACTCCTGGGGACGGCCAGCAGGAACCCAGTTCTGTCCTGCTGCCATGTGAGGAACCCATAAGTCATGTGACCCCAGCTCTAGTGAAGCCTTGAGGAACACAGCAAGAAGAAAACAGGGCCTGGCAGAGGCCCTGAGCCGGGGTCAGCCAAGAACTCTTGATGTCACTGTGTCACTGTGGGAAGGATCAGTGGTTGGTGTCTCCAGACGCTGAGCTCGGATGCTTTGCTACGTAACAGCAGATAACTGAGAAGTGCAATTCTCCAACAATCTTCCTGGGGAAGTCAGAGAACTCTGAGCTGAAGCTCCAGTGCCCAAACATGAGGAATTATCCTATCCAGCATTTCTATCTGCCCTAAGCTACTATAGGGCAGTCTTCTTATCATTTTATTTCAATTTTAAGTGTTCGAAGCAAAGTCTTAGTCCAGACTAGGTCAGAGGTGGGAAAGCCCAGGGCCTGGGATTCCCCATCTCCCCAGTTTCACTTCTGCTCCTAAACTGGATCAGGTCCTTCTGCCCGGACACTGATGATGAGCTGTCAGGTCTCACCCCCACTGGGTGACATGATCCCTGGGAACCAACCAGCGTCGCCGCGGGCACTGGTCATAAGCCGCGGGCACTGATTATAAAGTCTATGCAGCCTGCGGGACTCAGCGGCCCCAGATCCTAGATGGGGAGATGGCGACGCACGCACTGCTCCTGCTCCGCGCGGGTGAGTGCGGGGTCGGGAGGGAAACGGGCTCTGAGGGGAGGGGTGGGGGCGGCACCGAGGAAACCGCGCCCCCGCGTCACCCACCGGACCCTCCGCCCCTTCTCCACCCGCGTCCCGAGCCCCGCGCCTGGATCCCCTCCCTGCCCGTGCGCCCGCCCAGAGTGCCAAGAGGAGGTCGGGGTCTCACCGCGCGCCGCCCCCAGGCCCACACTCGATGCGATATTTCTCCACCGCCGTGTCCCGGCCCGGTCACGGGGAGCCACGGTACATGGAAGCCGGCTACGTGGATGACACGCAGATCATGCGCTTCGACAGCGACGCGGAGACTCCGAGGATGGAGCCCTGCGAGCCGTGGATGGAGCAAGAGGGGCCAGAGTATTGGGAGCTCCAGACAAAAGTTGCAAAGGGCCACGAGCGAAGTTTCCAAGTGAACCTGAGGACCCTAATTGGCTACTATAACCAGAGCAAGGGTGGTGAGTGACCCTGTGTCAGAAGTCACGACCCCTCCATGTCCCAACACAGAGACCGGAGTGTGTGTCAAGTCCGAGGAACTTCCAGAAGTTGTGGGACCCGCTAGGACCCAAGACCTGGGACCCACTTTCACTTTTAGTTTAGGAGATTCCTAGGACATGAAGGGCGGGCGGGGCTGACTGCGGGGTCCCGCAGGCTCTCACACGTTCCAGTGGATGTATGGCTGTGACGTGGGGTCAAACAGGACCCTCCTCCGTGGATACTGGCAGTTTGCCTATGATGGCCACAATTACCTCGCCCTGAATGAAGACCTGAAAACGTGGACGGCGGAGGACACAGTGGCGCTCATCACCCAACGCAAGTGGCAACAGGCTGATGAGACAGCATTACAAGAACTATGTGGAGAGCACCTGCGTGGAGTGGCTCGACAGATACCTGGAGCTCGGGAAGAAGACGCAGCTGCGCACAGGTGCGAGGAGGGGGGATGGCAGGGGCGCAGACAGCTCCTCCCTCTGTCCTCAGGCTGAGGCTCAGTCCTGGGGAAGAAATCCTTAGCTGGGGTGATGCCCTTGTTTCTTCTTATTTATCTTTTTTTAAATGGCAAAAACAAAAAACACTGAAATTAACCAAAAGAGAAGCTATACATCTCAGGGAATTTCTATCCAGTTAGACTACCCATTCTGTGAACTGCTGGAGATTCACTTTGAATTATCAAATATAAACCCAGCACCAACAGGCAAAGAAAGGAAAGAAAGAAGGAAAGAAAGAAAGAAAGAAAGAAAGAAAGAAAGAAAGAAAGAAAGAAAGAAAGAAAGAAAGAAAGAAAGAAAGAAAGAAAGAAAGAAAGAAAGAAAGAAAGAAGGAAAGAAAGAAAGAAGGAAGGAAGGAAGGAAGGAAGGAAGGAAGGAAGGAAGGAAGGAAGGAAGGAAGGAAAGAAAGAAAGAAAGAAAGGAAGAAGGAAGGAAGAAGGAAGGAAGGAAGGAGGAAGAAGGAAGGAAGGAAGGAAGGAAGAAGGAAGGAAGGAAGGGAAAGAAAGAGGGAAGGAGGAAGGAAGGAAGGAAGAAAATCCATGACAGAGGTAAAACTAGAAAGCAGTAGGCTCCTTATCCTGTTTCATAACTCAAGGTGATTACCTGCCTTCAGTCTCATTTTTTTTTTTTTTTAGATTTTTTTAAATTGTTATATGTAAGTACACCATAGCTGTCTTTAGACACACCAGAAGAGGGCATCAGATCCCATTAGGGATGGTTGTGAGTCACCATGTGATTGCTGGGATTTGGCTATAGGTTACTTTGGTAGAATGGCCATTTTCACAATATTATCTCTGCCAGTCCTGGCGCAAGGGTTTTAGGTTGACCTTCTGACATCCTCTTGTGTGATTTCCTATTACAGTACCTTGAAGTTTGCAAGGTAGACTTCTCTCATTTCCTAGGTTTAATAGACCCCTGAACTCTTAATTACTTGAGAGTTAATATGAATGGCATGTTTCTCCTGGTGTCCTTCTCTAACACTCTTGATAAGTGAAGGCTACTTTTTTTTCTTAACATTGATTTTGTGTCCTGAAACAATAAGTGTTTCTTAGATCCATGAGTTTTCCTGTGACTCAATGGGATCTTTAAGTAAAGAATCCTTTTGTTTGGAACAATACACAATGTGGATTCTTTCTTCTCTGTTTCGATCCCTTCCGTGTCTTTTTCTTTTTTGACTAATTCTGAAGCAAATATGAAATTATCACTGTCTCAACTGAGATACTAGAGAGTGGACGTCCTTGTCTGGTTCTAACTTTAGACAGAACTCTGGCTATTCCCCTCTGACTCAGGTTTCCATTCTCCCCCTCTCTTGCACATGAAGGAGGAGAGTTCTCCTGGGACTCCTCACCCTTTATCAGGGAAGTCCCTTCTTCCAGGTCTCACCCTTCTCTCAGGAAAGCTCAGAGTGTATATCAGGAGGGAAGAAGGGAAGACCCCGAAATAACCAAGTCAGTTAACCCTCCATCTGCAGTCCTTGTGAGCCACGCCCTTGCTCAGGGCCCCTTCTCAGCCCACACACAAGGTCTTTGGAGTCTGACTCCAGTGAGGCTAAACCCCTGACCCACCTGGTCAGGGAAGAAGTCACTTTTCCTAGTAGGCACCTAGAGTCTCTGACCTTGGTCTTGTTAACTCGAATCTAGAATTCCAGAACACTCTGTCTGAGCTACAGGGGACTTTCACCTCTACCACTCCTGATTAAGTCCATTCCCAGGACAGCTTCGTGGACACTGATAGAGGCCCCAGAAGAAAGAAAAATGCCTGAACTTTCCAACTTCTCTCCTCAGACCCCCCAAAGACAAAAGTGATGCATCATCCCGGACCTGAAGGTGGTGTCACCCTGAGGTGCTGGGCCCTGGGCTTCTACCCTGCTGACATAACCATGACCTGCCAGAGGGATGGGGAGGACCTGACCCAGGACATGGAACTTGTGGAAACCAGGCCTGCAGGAGATGGGACCTTCCAGAAGTGGGCATCTGTGGTGGTGCCTTCTGGAGAGGAGCAGAGATACACGTGCCATGTGGAGCATGAGGGGCTGCCTGAGCCCCTCACCCTGAGATGGGGTAAGGAGGGTGTGGGTGCAGAGCTGGGGTCAGGGAATGCTGCAGCCTTCTATCAACTCTGGAGGTCAGGGCTGATGGCACAAACCATGACCCTCACTTTCCCTTCCTTTTCCTTTCTGTCCCAGAGTCTCCTCTGTCCATCATCCCCTTCAGAGCCATTGTTGGTGCTGTCCTTGGAGCTGTGGTCATCTTAGGTTTTATCATTGGTGGTGTTAGGAGGTGGATGAAGGAGAAAAGAGGTAAGGGCTGCTCCTGGGTAAGGTAAGGGCTGCTCCTGGGTAAGGTAAGGGCTGCTCCTGGGTAAGGTAAGGGCTGCTCCTGGGTAAGGTAAGGGCTGCTCCCTGGTTCTTTTCTCTTAGCTCCTCTCACAAGGGTGCATGGTAAATATGAAGCACTACACATGTACTATATGCACAACTGTGCCCATCTCTCGGTGTGTGTGCTGACACTCACCTTGCAGGAAAGCTCATGGAAAATGAAGAAGAGGGCTGGAGAGGTGGCTCAGCGGGTAAGAGCACCGACTGCTCTTCCAAAGGTCCTGAGTTCAAATCCCAGCAACCACATGGTGGCTCACAACCATCCGTAATGAGATCTGACGCCCTCTTCTGGTGTATCTGAGGACAGCTACAGTGTACTTACATATAATAAATAAATAAATCTTAAAAAAAAAATTAAAAAAAAAAAAGAAAATGAAGAAGAAATTAATAACACTGATGGTGGAGGTGATCTACACATGAATCTCTGTGGTCAGAGGTCAGAGGTCAGAGGGGAAGGTTCCTGCGCAGCACTGCAGTTCACAGGTTGTCATTGGTTCATTCCCTGCATAACTCCTTCCTCATGACGCCGGAACCTTCCCAGATCTGCAGTCATTGTTCTGGAAATTTCCTGGGACCAGAACTTTCATAGTTTCTCATGGCGTTTTTTTTGTTTGTTTGTTTGTTTGTTTTGTTTTTCTCACAGGTGGAAACAGAGGCTATGCTCCTGCTGCAGGTCTGTATGTGAAGGAAAGTTGCCCCTGAGGCACTCAGGGTGGAACCAGAGCTGAAGGTTCTTCCTTCAGCTCCACCTCTCAGTCTCCTGAGTCGGCCTTGTTATTTCTTCTACTTCAGGCAAGGACAGTTCCCAGCCCTCTGACTCATCTCTGGAGACTTGAAAAGGTGACACCTGGTGACCTGGGATTGGGGCTGAGGCAAACAGGAAAGAACTGGGTCCCAGAGACTCTCAGATGAAGATCTTTGAATGAGAGGTGGGCCTTTGAGATGTTTTTTATATTGGCTGTGCTGACTCTTGTAGTTTATTTTGGGGCAGATATCTCATAGGACCAAGTGACAAGATCTGACAGTGAAATCACTTTGGGCATCGGTGTCTGGAGGGTTATGCGTTTCCTGTGCACACAAAGGGAAGACCTGGAGATACCAGCCCAACCCAGGACATCAGGACTCTGGCCCTGCACTGGCTGTCATCCCTTCCACAGCCAAACTTCCTGGCCCAACAGTCGCTGGGGGTAACTGCATCCTGTCAGCTCCTGCAGTCTGAGCTCCAGCTCCTCGCTTCCACACTGAACAGAAGAATATGAATATGAACTCCTTGACCTGAACAGTTCACTGGCTGGTAAATTTAAGGACTGAGAATACTCAAGAGTACTGGGGAGGAGGTAAGTGGCAGCCTGGAGAGCCTTCCATGGTTGGCGTTTCCTGTGCTGAGGGTCCGGTGGGACAGGAGTCCTCTGTGGGGTCTGCCTTGACAACGGGGCCTAGAGAGTCCTTGTGGGAAGCTGTAAAAGAAAGGTCTGGAGTTGCTGGAGAACCCAAGACATGGGAGATGCCAGTCTTTACATATTGCCAAGGCAGATCACTAGCAGGTGTGCAAATGGCCTGGGAGAAAGAAGTGATTCACATACAAGGATGACAGAACTTGGAGATCTCAAGAGAGCTTTGGTATCAGACTTGGATGTAGGTTAGAGATGGACCATCTGGTTTTGAGTCTTTGATCCAGTATTTCCTCACTTTGCTCCTTTTTCTTTCCTTTTGAAACAGAAATATACATCCAGTACCATTGTTGAGGAATATGACCTGCATCTTGATTTTTCTTTCTAGAAAGGTTGCAATTAGGAGATTGTCTTGAATCGCATAAGAGTATGAACTCTGAACTTTTAAAGTGTTGATACTGACAGACTATGGGAACCTTTGAAGTTAGACTGAATGTATTTTACCTTATGAATAGACTATAAACCTGAGGGGCCAGGTAGTGGAATATGGTGGTTTGAATGAAAATGGTGTCCGTTGGCCTACAGATTTGAATGCTTGGTCATTAGGGACTAGCACTATTTAAATGGATTAGGAGATGTGCTCCAAACACCAGGCCAGTCCCAGAGGCTCTCTTCCTGCTGCCTGAGGAACCAGATGTACAATTCCTAGCTACTTCTTCAGCACCTTGGCTGCCTGCATGTCGACCTCCTTCCCATGTAATTACCATGAACCAAACCTCTAAAACTGTAAAGTAGCCCCATTGAATGCTTTCTTCTATAGGAATTACCATTGTCATCCTTTCTCTTCCTAGCAACAGAACAATAACTAAGATACATGTTGAACTTAAAAAAAAAAAAAAAAAAAAAAAAAAAAAAAAACTTCATTAGGTTGAGAGATGGCTCAGTGGTTAAAAGGTTAAAAGAACTGCTCCTCCAGAGGTCCTGAGTTCAATTCTCAGCAACACCTTCCTGGCACACACCCATCTATAATGG
This sequence comes from Apodemus sylvaticus, assembly GCF_947179515.1. Taxonomy (NCBI): domain Eukaryota; kingdom Metazoa; phylum Chordata; class Mammalia; order Rodentia; family Muridae; genus Apodemus; species Apodemus sylvaticus. The sequence continues at coordinate 1,341,370 of NC_067490.1, forward strand.
GCTCAGGTACCCTCTTCTGGTATTTCTGAAGAAAGCTACAGTGTACTCATTCATAAAATAAATAAATAACTTTTTAAAAAACTCACTTTAAAGATCCTTTTGAGAAAAACTGAGAAACTTGTATTATCTTTTGTTGTATCAAATATTATCTTTCTTTTTTAATTAAGTAGTTACCAAAAGAAGATCTCTAAATATCCATCTAACTCACAGGATGCTGAAGTAATCTTGTATTTAGAATAAGTAAAAGTATCTCTTATTGTCCTGTTGTAATTGTTGTCTGGGAGACTTACTGCCTTAGTCTGCTAACCTAGACCTAGTCCTGGAAGCTTCTTGCCTCCATGTAATCTAATCTAGGCTTAGAATGTGTTCAGCTCTGAGGCCAACTCACTCTTTCTGAACTCTGTCAGGATCCACTCAGGTGTTCTGGCTCAAACTCCTCTCCCAGCTGACTTGTTCAACCTGGCTTCTCTCAGCCTCTGAATTGCTCTGCTTGGCTAAAACTAACTCTGGCAGTCTTTTCTAATCCTCTCCCTCCTTCTGATTCCCTTGTTCATTCTGTCTTTATCTGTGTCTAGTTGGTTCTCTCTTCAATTTGTCTCTGCAGCATTCTCCTGGTAGCGCTGCCTCCCTCTCCCTCTCTGTGCCCCAGTCTCCCTCTCAGCTCTACTGCACTGCTGTGCAGGAACTCTGCTCTATCCTGTGCTGTGCTCTCCTCCTGTAATGTCTGTCTCTCCCTTAGGTAGCTTCCCTTTCCTCTCTCTTCTCCTGAGAGTTGGGCATATCCTATTCTGTCAGATCTTTCTCTGATTTGTCACCTTTTCTGCCACTCAATTACACATCACTTTCAAACAGGAGTGCTTCCTTCTACAGCCACACTCTACCTTCATTCTTTGGGATGAAAGGTGTGTGCCACCGAGTGTGGACCTAGGCTTTTCTTTGCCTGAAACTTGATCTATATCAGATGGCCTTAAACTCAGAGATCTGCTTGCCTCGGTCTCTTGGGATTGAAGGCATGTCTTTACTTCTGGAGAATCTCACAGTCCTAGAAGTTCTTTGGATGGGATCTCCAGCCAGAGCAGCAATGCTCTAAATTGAAATTTCTCTACAGTGGGTTTTACAAATTTCAGACTCTGCCCTTGCCTGGTATGAGGCAACCTCCATCCTCTTGGGGGTTCAGGGCCTACTCACTCCCTTCCTCTGATGGAGGAAGCTGTAGTGATGGACTGTGACCTGGGACTCTGTAATTAGCATAGTACCTATATTTATTCTCTCTTCTTCCTCTCTCTCTCTCTCTCTTTCTCTCTCTCTCTCTCTCTCCCTCCCTCCCTCCCTCCCTCCCTCCCTCTCTCGCTCATGGTTGTCTCTGGGGAAGTCAGTTGCTGTGTCTAAAGCAGTCTCAAGAGAGACATCTAGGTCAATCGGGACAGAGGACCCTTGGGGACAGCCAGCAGGAACCTGAACCCTTTCCAGCTGCCATATCTCATGTGACCCCAGCTCCAGTGAAGCCTTGAGGAGAAAACAACTGTGACCTGGGAGAGCTCCTAAGCCAGGCTCAGCCAAAAGCTCTTGATGTTACACACTGGGGATTTACCAGTGTCGTGTTGTCCTCAGATGCTGAGCTTGGCTGCTTTGGTACACTACAGCAGATAACTGAGAAGAGCAATTCTCCAACCATCTTCCTGTGGAGTTCCAAGGACTCTGAAAGCCACAGCTTTCAAGGAAGAGAATTATCCTGTCTTCAGTCTTCCCTACGATATTATAAGGCAGCATTCTTATATTCTTATCATGGTATTTCAATTTTAAGTGTTAGAGCAAGCTTTCGGTCCCCAGGTGAGCTCAGGGTTGGGGAAGCAAGATGGCAGTTCTCATTCCCATTTGGTAGTGTGATCCTGGAGAACCAACCAGCCTTGCCACTGTGGTAAAGGATACTAAAGTCCACGCAACCTGCAACTCAGATGCCGCCCGAATCCCAAATGGGGGGATGGTGCTGTTCATGCTGCTCCTGCTGCTGGCTGCAGCCCTGGCCTCACCCAGGCCCGCGCAGTGAGTGCCAGGTCAGGAGAGAAATGGCCTCTGCAGGGAGAGGCAGGGGCAGCATCGGGTAGGCAGAGTCCCTGCTTTGCCCTCCAGACCCTCTGCCCCTTCTACACCCTAGTCCCAGCCCGCCCCCCCCCCTGCTTCCCTCTCGGCCCACTCACCCACTGAGGGTCCCAGGAGGAGGTTGGGGTCTCACCATGCACTGTGCCCTCTCTGAAGTATTTCCATACCGTGATGTCCCAATCTGGCCTCAGGGATCCCAGGTATATAGTAGTTGGCTACATGAAAATCTGCTACATGGACGACTAGGACCTGGAGACTCTGAGATATGAGCTGTGAGCATGGTGGATGGAACAGGTGGGCCCGGATTGTTGAGAGATGGATGTGCAAGGAGAGCCAAGGACAGCCAGGGAACATTCAGGCTCTTCTCTGGCCACTACATACATAGTCAAGAGGGTAAGTTTCCACGGGTCAGAAGCTAAGTCTCTGAGGGTTCTTAGGTTCTGCAGAAATCTGAACCATGACTGGGTCTCCCATCTATTTTAAGGGAGGACATGAGAGGGTGTGGCCGCAGATGTAGGCTGAACTTCGAGGCCTTGAACAGGCTCTCACACCATCCAGGTGAAGTCTGGCTGTGATGTGAATTCGAACAGGTGCCTTCTCTGTGGATATGAGAAGTTCACAGTTCACCTAGGATTGCCTCAGTTCGCCCTGAACGAAGATCTGACAACATGGACAGTGATGGACACAGCGGCACGGATCATCCAGAGAAAACTGGTGCAGGCTGATGAGGCAGAAAGATACAGGACCTACCTGGAGAGTCAGTGCATGGAATCGCTCCTCAGATACTCGGAGCATGGGAAGGAGGAACTGCAGAGCACAGGTCTGAGGAGTCAGGCAACTCCTCAGTCTGCCTTTAGTCTGCGGCTCAGTCCTGAGGAAAAAGAAATCCCTCAGGACCTGGATATGAACAGGGCCAGGCCCAGCTGGGGTTCAGTAGGTTGTGGGCTTTTATGAGAAGGACTCGGCATGGTCTTATTCAGATAATGCTGGTATGCTCCTTCTTTGGGGTCCTGGCTTGTGACAGCCTAGAACTCAGGATCCAGAGACACTGTCTAGGGTTGGTGGGAAAGGAAGCTCTGCCTGCTGATCTGGGAGGAAAGCTATGAGAAAAGACACTGCATACCATTAATCCCAGCACTGGGAGGCAGAGGCAGGTGATTCTCTCATCTCTAAGCCAGTATAGTCATAGTGAATTCAAGGGCAACCAGAGCTACATAGAAAGATTCTGTTTCAAACAAACAAACCCCAAAACAAGCAAACAAAAACAAACAAAACACGGACAACAAGAACAAAAATCAACAACAAGAAAAAACCCACCACGGAACTGTAGGAAATCTTGCAGTCTCCACAGCTCCACCTCTGTGAGGCTTCTGAAGTGACCAGAATGGGGCACATTGACAGATCTAGAGAGCACTGTGACATGAGGGTGGCTCAGAAGGGCCTACAGTCAGGAGGGAGGAGGTGAGGGTGAGCTTCAAGGTGGGGTAACTGGAAAACCAAAAACTGGAAAACTGGAAAACACCATTCTAAATGTCTTGACTTCAGAAATCGCACATGTGAAGAGATACATTTGATTCGCATTCAGACCTTATACTGTGTATACAAGTGTGGAACTACCACAGGATAGCCCAAGAAATGTATACAGGTTTACAACTATCACAACTTTGTGAGGATAGCTCACAAAGATGGACAACTCCCTTTCATGCAACAGTTAATATAGAACTTGAAAGCCTGGTGTGGTTGTGCATGCCTTGGGCCCCAGCACGCTGGACACAGAGGCAGAATTGTAAGTTCAAGGCCAGCCTGATATGAAGTGAGTCCAGGATAACCAGTGATGGCTACACTGAGGAAAAACTCTCTCAAAAATAAAACAAAAAACAAAATGAAAGAAAGGAAGGAAAGAAGGAAGAAACAAAGAGAGAGAGAGAGAGAGAGAGAGAGAGAGAGACAGAGAGACAGAGAGACAGAAAAAAAGAAAGAAAAGAAAAAATGTGTTGGAGGCAGGGAGTTTCAACAGTTTACTGTCTTCCAACAGAGGGCGCCAAATCCAGCGTCTCCTTGGCACTCCAGTCAGCCCAACCAAAGAGAACAGCTGCTCCTGTATTCACTGCAGGAAGAGAGTGGCCAGCCTGAGGCAGACAGGCGCTGGTCACTCATGCCTTTAATCCCAGCACTTGTAGGGAGAGGCAAGCAGAACTCTCTGAGTTTGAGGCCAGCCTGATCTACAGAGTGAGATCCAGGACAGCCAGGACTGTTACACACACACACACACACACACACACACACACACAAACCCTATCTCAAAAATTCCAAACAAACAGACAGCAGCAACCCAGGAGGTGGAGGAGGCTCACTGCAGACAGGGGACCATCCTTGTGCCCAGTCCCTGTGTGTGCATTCCCAGATTCACTGAGGCTATTCGGGTCTCCTGGTTCCCATCTTTGTTCTCGGTGACTCACAGAGGCCACACCTGGCTACTAGGGTTGAGACAGACTGAGCAAAGGATGGGGAGGCGGCTGGAACGGCATGTCCTGCCACCAGACACTGAGACCTGCAGATTTGGGGCCCTGGAGTGAGGCCACTGCTTTAGGGATCTACCTTGAAGCCACGGAGGAAAGAAAAACTGGGTGCATCTGCTCTGGGGGGAACGGGAGCCGCAAGCAACAGAATCACCAGCAGGGGGCGGTGTGAGCTCTGAGTTTGTGAGTTCAAACTCACAAACTCACTCTTGGTGCAGCCCTGGAAGGCCAACCAACCACCCTGGCATAGAGATATTTGATGCAGTCAGAGCTGTCCACAGAGCTTTGAGGTTGGACTGGAGAGTGACAGCCTCATGTTTCCCGGTGGGAGAAGACAAGCTTTGCCTCGAATTCTCAGTTTGGAGCCCTGTGCCTTCTCAATGCAGTAATCACCCAGGCTACAGCCAGGAGAGCAGCCATCTAATAGAGAGCTCAAAGTCGGGGCTGGTGAGATGGCTCAGCGGTTAAGAACACTGACTGCTCTCCCGAAGGTCCTGAGTTCAAATCCCAGCAACCATATGGTGGCTCACAACCATCCATAATGAGATCTGACCCCTCTTCTGGTGTGTCTGAAGACAGCTACGGTGTACTTACATATAATAAATAAATAAATCGAGAGAGAGAGAGAGAGAGAGAGAGACCTCAAAGTCACTGCTCTTCCTGGACCTTGAAGACTGATCCAAGTCTCCTGTTCCTGCAAAACACAGCATCAATGCATAGGCAACACCTACCCTCCTACCCTCCACCCTGCCAGGAGCTGCCCCAAGCCTGACATTCAGCTGGGAGATCAGCCAGAATTCCATTCCTTGTCTCCACACCACACCACACCCTGACACACACACACACCACCGGGTGTTTGGGCTGCAGCACCTGCATCTGATGCATAAACTGCCACCTTATATACAGGATGCAGGAGCTGTCAAAGCAGTTACACAAGGCCCTGGGAACCACACCTGCTGCTGGGGTTTCAGCTTGGTCTACAGGAGCCAGTACCTCATGCCCAGAGAGGATCATGATCACTTAGCACTGACTTCAAAACGGCCACAAGTACATTCTAGAAGATCTGAGGGTCTCCTAGTACCTGGTTTGCATAAACCAGAGGACACTTCTCCCAGTAGCTTGGATTCAGTTTGTTGTACGTCTTGGGGACCATGGGCTGCTCATCTGGTCAGAACCTGTACTGAATTCACTCCCACTGGCTTTCTAGCCCTGGATCCCTGCAATTTCACCAAGTAAAAAGAGATATCCCTGAGACTCCCTAGAAGCACTGCAGACACATTTTGTTCCTACACAGCTTCAAGAAGGCCACCAACCTGCAAATGTCTTCGGACAGTCCATCTTGTGCCAGTGTGGGAGCCTGAGTCTCACTAGGGTATCCAGCTGCAGGAGCTGGTTCTGCATACCCAGCAGTCCTGATGCTTGTCACTGTCCCAAAAGAAGATAAGGACACAGATACTGAGGTCAAAGTTGACAGCAGAAAGATCTGCCCTCCTCTTCATCCTAGCTGCCCTCTGGGTGCCTTTCCTCATTAATGACCCCAGTTGCCAGAGTGAAGCCACAACTTGCTCTGGATGCTATGACCCAGATTACTGCTCTGAGCTGCCTGCAGGACTTGGAGTGAAAGGTGCCCTGCTGGTGTGACCACAGTGACTTCCTGCTCAGCAGCTCTGCTGATTGTACAAGTAAGAGTTGGTGTGGGAGAAAGGTTATAGCCATTCTCCACCTTTGCAGACCAGACAGTCTGGGAAAGAAGCAGACAGTGCCTGAGAACTCAGGCACCTTAGCCCTGACCAGGACATGGGCTTTCTCTGTCCCTCCTGTGTGTCAGCACTGCTGCTTCCTGCACCCCACATTGCCTGAGTGAGGATGCCTAACTCCCCAGGAGGTGTCTGAATGCTTTCCTTAGCATTTCAGAGCAGTACTCTGAGGTCTGAGGTCTGAGGTCTTGAGTTTGCATAGGAATCTGTGCAGTGAAGCCAGATGCCAGAGACTCAAGGAGGGAGTTGACTCCAGATGTGGACCTGGGTTTAGGGGGAGAATCCCAGGCAGGCTGGCCTCAGACATTTCTGTGTTGATGGGGAGCATAGGGATGCCTTGAGAGGCACAGAGAGTTTTCTGGGTGCATTGAAGGCAACAAACAAATCCCTCCAGGAAAAGGAGAATCAACTTGAGCAGCAGCTGAAGCCATTATCTGTTCATAAAAAGAGAAATAGGGGTAAGAATATATTCTACAGGGGTGTGGGGGAAGGGGGTGTCACAGTGGGCCCATGCAGAGGCATCTCTTCCCCTGAGGGACCAGACACATGAAGGTATAGTATAGAATAGAGTTTATTTAGTGCATGGGGAAGGGAGTTAAGGGGGTAGTAGAGGCAGAGAAAGGCAGAGTGGAGAGATTAGAAAAGTAGAGGCCGGTCATGAACACATGGAGAGAGGGAGAAAAGGAAGGGGGAAAGGAAGAGCCCAAGAGGGCAAGAGAGAAGCTAAGGGAGTAAGAGGGGCAAGAGAGAGAGAGAGGAGGGGCAAGCAGCCCCTTTTATAGTGGGCCAGACCTACCTAGCTATTACCAGATAACTGTGGGGTGGAGTTTACACAGAATCCAGAGAGGGAAAGAGACAGCCATGTTCCCAGATGCAAAGACAAAAAGGAAACACGAAGGCTGGACAAGGAGAGCAACAGGCCATGTTGATAGCGTGTGTGTGTGTGTGTGTGTGAGAGAGAGAGAGAGAGAGAGAGAGAGAGAGAGAGAGAGAGAGAGAGACAGAGAGATGGTATGAATGATGAGTGTGTGTTTGTGATTGTGAGTTTGTGTGAATGCATGTGTATGTGTGTGTGCTTGTGATTGTCTATGATCGTGTATGAGAGTGTGTGTGTGATTGTGCATGAATGTGTGCTTGAGTATTTGTGTGAGAGTGTGTGTGTGTTTGTAATAGTGTGTGAATGTGTGTGTATTTGGGTAAGAGTGTGTGTTTGCAATTGTCTGTGAATATGTGCACACACGTGTGAGCTTGTATGAGTGTGCACGCACTTATAGAAGTATAAGAAAACTAAGAGAGGAGTAGATGAGTGGCCCTTAGTGTTAAGAGACTCAGAAGGGAATATTGGGGTAGCTGGCTGTTCTGGGCAACTTAGAGGTCAGGACAATAGGAAAACATTTTCCGGTTTCTCAGAAGACAATGGCAGCGTGGGATCCACACAGTAACAAGGCTCCTGAGAGGTTGGGAGAAGTCATGCTAACAAGGGAGGAAGTTGCCACATGAAGGAAATATCAAGGATCTGACAGTCTGGTGCTGGTGTGCCAGACTGTTATTTCCCCAGTGCAGGTGGAACCTGTCAGGAGCCTTTTAGGACCGACTGTGGGTCTAACACAGGGAGTTTGGACCCATTTTTTTTATGTATTTAGAAGACAGATTCCAGAGCAGTCTGGCTTGGCAGTGTGAGCTAACCCTAACCCTAAGCCACTACAGGTGAACACAGACCCCTGGTCTCTGTGGGAAAGAAACTGTGGTGCTTGCAGGTCAAAGCCTCCTGCTTTAAAGGAAACTTCTCTCCACTGCATTCCAGACCACCTGCGGGCCATCACAGTGGGGTTGGGTGTGGAGGAAGGAAGGAGCAAAACAGTTGCTCTTACCCTGAAGGTTTTCTCTCTGGTTACCATCTGACATTCTGAGCAGGGCTCAGGCAGAGGATGCTATCTGTACCCAGGGCTCTATGCAGGAGTCAGGACAAAGTCCCAAGTCCCCAGAAGTGGCTTTTAGGGGTTGAGGGCTGAGGGCGGGGCTTGGGTTGGTTTCACTTCTTGCTCCTGCTGTCAATGTCAGTTTTACTGCCTGGGCACTGTTTTCTGCTGAAGCACCTCCCGTGCCCTTTGGGAGGAGGTTCCTAGAAGACAGGATTAAAGTACCTGTGATTGCAAGTTACAAAGTCCAGGATTTGTATCACTGTCCGTGGATCTCCATATCCGAGGATGGGGATCCTTATGCATTGTCCTCTACTGCTCCTGCTGCTGGTGGCCGTCCTGACCCCGACCCAGACCGATACAAGTGAGTGGAGGTCGCGAGGGAAACGGCGTTTGCGAGGGTGGGGGCGGTTGCAACACAGGAGAAGTCATATCCTGTGTCACCACACCCTCCGCCCCCTTTCCACCTGTGTCCAGAGACCCGCGCCCTGCGCCCCTACAGGCCTGTACACCCGCCCAGGGTCCCGGGAGGAGGTCAGGGTCTTACAATGCCCTGCTCCCAGGATCACACTCTCTGCGGTATTTCACCACTGCCGTGTCCCGGCCCGGCCTTGGGGAGCCCCGGTTCACAGCTGTGGGTTATGTGGACGACACGCAGTTCATGCGCTTCGACAGCGATGAGGAGAATCCCAGAGCTGAACCGTGCGAGCCATGGGTGGAACAGATGGAGCCCGAGTATTGGGACCAGGAGACACGGATATTCAAGGAGCACACCCAGAATTTCCGCACTTGCCTTCAGAACCTGCTCCACCAGTACAACCAGAGTCAGAACGGTAAGTGAGCCCGCTTGAGTGTTGGAAGTCTCATCCCCTCACGAGCTCACTGAAGGGCTATGGGATCCGCTATGGGTGCCTAAGTTTTGCTTTAGGTTTGGGGACTGTTCCTGAGGATGGGCAGGACTGAGTCCTTGCCCTGGCCAGGTTCCCACACTATCCAGGATATGCACGGGTGCTACGTGGGATCAGATGGTCAGTTCCTACACGGGCACTATCAACATGCCTATGATGGCCACGATTATATCACCCTGAACGAGGACCTGAGCTCCTGGACCGCAGCAGATGCAGTGGCTCAGATAACTCAACACAAGTGGGAGGAGGCTGGCGTGGCAGAGGAATACAAGGCCTACCTGGAGGGCACATGCGTGGAAACACTCCACAAATTACTGGATAACTGGGAGGAAACTCAGCAACACTCAGGTAAGTAGTATAGTTCCAGGAACAACCCTCGCTTGACTCTCTTGTTCTTTGATTGGGGAAGAAGAAGAAATCAGCTAGAATACTGCCTTTGTCTTGCCTCGGGATAGAGAGAAGGCTTCTGGTATTCTTGATCCAGATTCCAAGACAAGGAGAGGGGCTCTCCTCATTATTTCCCTTCTCTCTGGACAGTTCAGCGTCTGTTTCAGGAGGGAAACAGGGAAGATCTCTGGAATAGTCAACAGTAGCCCCCTTCAGTCTGCAGGCCTTTGGAGCAGTGGCTTCTCTAGGGTCCCCTGCTCTCTGCACACACTGGGGTCACTGGAGTCTGACTCTGGTGACACCAAGTGTCTCAGACCCACCCAGTCAGGAGCAGGAGTCTCTTTCTCAATAGGTGGTAGGAATATAGAGTACCTAGGCCCTTTCACCCAAATCCTAGAACACCCCCTCCCCGCCCTGCAAACAAAAAACAAAAAAACAAACACAGCACTGCTGAGGGACTTTGACCACTGTCAGCGCCCAGATTCCCTGTGCCTCCGTGGGACTGCTCACGTAAGCACCTGCAGTTTCCAGGAAAAGTGAAAAATGGCTGACAGTTCCTATTCTTCTCCTCAGACCCCCCAAAGACACATGTGACCCGTCACCCCAGACCTGAAGGTGATGTCACCCTGAGGTGCTGGGCCCTGGGCTTCTACCCTGCTGACATCACCCTGATCTGGCAGAAAGATGGGGATGAACAGATCCAAGACTTGGAGATTGTGGAGACCAGGCCTGCAGGGGATGGAACCTACCAGAAGTGGGCTGCTGTGGTGGTGCCTTCTGGGAAGGAGCAGAATTACACATGCCATGTGCAGCATGAGGGGCTGTCTGAGCCCCTCACCCTGAGATGGGGTAAGGAGGGTGTGGGTGCAGAGCTGGAGTCAGGGAAAGCTGGAGCCTTCTGCAGACCCTGAGCAGGTCAGGGCTGAGAGCTGGGGTCATAACCCTCACCTTTCCTTCCTATGCCTTCTCATCCCAGAACCCCCTCCATCCACCACCTCCAACATGGTGATCATTGCTGTTCTGGTTGTCCTTGGAGCTGTGGCCATCATTGGAGCTGTGGTGGCTTTTGTGATGAAGAGGAGGAGAAACACAGGTAGGAAAGGGCAGGGTCTGAGTTTCCTCTCCGCCTCTTTAGAAGTGTGCTCTGCTCATCAGTGGGAAACACAGCCACACCCCTCATTTCTATTGACTCTAACCCGAGTCTGTGTCGGCTCTGTAAGGTTCCGAGGGTTAGACTCTTCCTTCCTCTCTCACAGCTTTTCTTCTCACAGGTGGAAAAGGAGGGGACTATGCTCCAGCTGGAGGTAGGTGTGGGGGACAGAACTGTCTCTGAGACTCTTGGGGTGAAACCAGAGTGAAGTCAGCCCTAACAGCCCCTTCAGGCCCACCAGTCAGTCTCCTGAGTGTCTTATTTCTTCTCCTGCAGGCAGCAACAGTGTCCAGAGCTCTGACTTGTCTCTGGAGGCTTGAAAAGGTAGCACATGGGGCCTGGGATTGAACCTGAGGAGAACAGGAGAGGACTGAGTCCCAGGGCCTCTCAGGTCGAGACCTCTGAATGAGTGCTGGGCCTTAGAGATGTGTAAATATTGGCTGCCCTGACTCTTGTTTTTTACCCTGAGATACTTCCCTGTGGGAACAAGTTCTGATTTAGAAACGACAAATGTCTAAAGCTATGTGCTTTCCCTGTATGCACAATGGGAAGACCTGGAGAGCCCAGGCTACCCTAGCACACCAGGACACCCTGTCCTTGAATTTCCCTGCTCTCCTTTCCACAGCCAACCTTCCCTGTCCAGGAGGCATTAGGAGTCATCTGCATCATGACAGCTCCCTGCTGACCTGAGCTGCAGCTCCTCACTTCACAGTAAACAGAAGAATCTGAATGTGAACTTGATTGTTCAAATCTTTGACCGGAGGGGTTGATTAGTGGGTAAATTAAGGCATTGAGAATGCTCAGAGTGCTGTGGAGGAGAATAAACGGCAGCATGGAGAACCTTCCGGAATGTGTGTTTCCTGTGTCGAGTGTCAGGTGGGACAGGAGGCTGTGGCCATGCCCAGCTGGAGCCCGGCTCATGAGCACTTTGGTGTGGTCTGGTCAGTCCTCAGCTCTGTCCTCCTGAGACCTTTTGTCCTGGTCACTTGGTGGAATGACGGGGTGACAGACTGTGATCAAAGAGTCAGGGTGATGACTTTAGCCGTGTCCAGTCCCCAGAAGAATAAGCAGCCAGGGCGGCTGTGCAAGTCAGCCTTGGCTCAGTCCTGGCTCTGGCTCTTCCCCCTTCTTCTTCTGTGTTTATTCTGCATCTTTTTAGTTTGTATGGAGGAGCAGACTCTTGCTTGTTCCTGTGAGCGGTGCCTGTCTCAGTCTCCTTTGGGGTCTCTGATTAATGTCAGGGTCTTTCCATCATGGTGCCCAAAGGCCCAACCAGGCCCCTACACTCAGGAGACTGGGATGAGAACAGGAACTTCTTCCACACAAAACATGTCCTCCATCCAGGGCCTCTGCCTTGAGATTCTTCCCCCCCTCCACCCAACCTTCCAGAGTCTAACTCCTGTCTGTAGGATCAACAGAAAGGAGGAATGAACTGGGTCTCAACTTGAATCCAGTCCTGTGGGGACTGTGTTCTGCTCTGGTCTACTGGGTAGCATGCTATCCACCCTCACTCAGAAAGCAAGCATCACAGGTTCACAAGTTTGTGAGCTCAAGTTTCTGGTGCTGAGGGCACACAAAGGGCTGGGAGCAGCTACACCAAGACTTTGGTTGGATTCTCACACCAACACTTGCTGAAGGCCTTGCAGCTTTGTCAACTCACAGTGAGGCTCTCCAGTGGAAGGTCGTCCTGGATGTAGAAGGCTCAGCTGCTGTCAGGAGCTAAGTGGTACAGTGACTGTGTGATATAAGTGGAAATTCCAGCACTGCCTCCCAAGTGCTGCGATTAAAGGCGTGCACACTTAAACAGAGTGTTTTAACCTTAGCACTTTTCTCTTGGGGAAAAGCACTCCAGGGCTTGACTCTTGTACAAATTTTCACTGGAAAATACAGATTTATCTTTTGCCCGTGCAAATGAACATCAAAGCTGCTATTGCTTCTTGTATTATTTATTAGTTGTTTGGTGCTGGTTTGGTTTGGTGGTGGTTTGGTTTGGTTTGGTTTGGTTTGGTTTTGAGGCAAGATCTCACTATGTAGCTCTGACTGCCGTGAAACTCACTCTGTAGACCATGTCAATCCACCTGACTGCCTTCCAAGTGCTGAGGTCAAAGACAGGAACCACTATGGTTGTAGAGACTGCAATGAGGTATCTGCCAGTTATGTTGTTGGTGAAGTACATGATCACAATTTGTGAAACCAAGGGGTCTTGTTTATGAGGAGTCACACACAGTTGGTTCTCAGCATCAGTTACCTATCTATCGATCGATCGATCGATCGATCGATCTAGATATCTATCTAATGGAAAATTATCTATTTATTTAATGTGTGTGGGTATTCTGCCCCCATGTGTGTCTGTGCTCTAGCTTCCTGCCTGGTGTCTGGAGAGGAAGTAGCATCCCCTGGAACTGAAGTTACAGACAGTTGTGAGCTGTCCTGTAGGTGCTGGGAATTGAACCCCAGTCCTCTGGAAGAGCGGCCAGTGCTCTTAACCACTGAGCCACCTCTCCAGCCCCTTCAATATCAGTTCTTTTGTTTGTTTGTTTGTTTTGTTTTTCAAGACAGGGTTTCTCTGTGTAGCCTGTCTGTCCTGGAACTCACTCTGTAGACCACGCTGGCCTCAAACTCAGAAATCCACCTGCCTCTGCCTCCCAAGTGCTGGGAGTAATGGCCTGGACCACCACAGCTCAATATCAGTTCTTAACACACCTAGAGTATCATCATTGTGAATTCTGCTCTGCCCTCAGTAAACCTACACTCATATTCTCAGGCTTTCACAAGAGCTTTTGTGAACAGTGAATTTTCTAAATAAATTTCACACTCTGTAACATGATTTTTACACAAACAATACTTTGTTTAACATCAATATTTTACCACAGTTTCATTATAAAATGTACATTGTCATCAAATAAACTTTGATTTTAAAAACAGAACTGCCTGTCATTACTATATTTCACAAATGAAAACAGATTTGTATAAAGGCAACAATAATACTTTTTAAATGTCAAATGTTGCCAGGCGGTGGTGGCGCACGCCTGTAATCCCAGCACTTGGGAGGTAGAGGCAGGCAGATTTCTGAGTTCGAAGCCAGCCTGGTCTACAGATTGAGTTCCAGGACAGGCAAGGCTATACAGAGAAACCCTGTCTCGAAAACCAAATCCAAAAAAAAAAAAAAAAAGTCAAATATTAATTTAAAAACAACATATGAGAATAGAAGTAAGTGTGCTGCTATTCTAATGGGGATTCCCTGAACTTTCTTTAGTCTGAGCTTGAAAACGTGTATGTCTATTTCTGGAATGTGTCTCAGCCAAGGTTGTTATCAACTCGTATATATTTACAGCTTGTCTAAAATGAAACAAAGAATGTGTAACTATCCTGAATAAGGTAGTTTTGCAAATTTTGTGTGATGCTTGCCAAAAGAATAAATAATACATGGGTGAAATTTTAAAAAGAACTTTATTATAAAGACCTTTCAGGAAATACTGACTTGTGTCTTCCTTTGTTGTCCCGAATTTTAAGTCATGTTTTTAATTAAAGATTTAAAATAGGGAAGATAGATAAAAAGCTCATCTGACTTACAGGATGTTGGGTAACACTGGATTTCAGTGTGGGTTTTCAGAGACTCAGCTATATCCTTGCAAAGATAAAATTAATTCCTCCTGGGGGAGGGATGTTCACTCTAGCCCTGATGGAGGGAGGCTGGATGGCTGTGGTCTGGGATTGGAGAGTGAGCACACTGTGTGTGTGTGTGTGTGTGTGTGTGTGTGTGTGTGTGTGTGTATATATATATATATATATATATATATATATATATATAAAATTTTTGGTTTTGGGGATTTGGTTTTTTGGAGACAGGGTTTCTGTGTAGCCCTAGCTGTCCTGGAACTCACTCTGTAGACCAGGCTGGCCTCAAACACAGAAATCCGCCTGCCTCTGCCTACCCGTGTGCTGATTACAGGCATGCACCACCACTGCCCGGCTCCATATCTCATTTTCTTTCCTCCTCTTCCTCCTCCTCTTCTTCCTCTCTCTGGTCTCTCTGTCTCTCTGCTTCTCTCTCTGTCTCCCTGTCTCTGTCTCTCTCTCTTTGTCTCTCTCTCATGGCTGGCTCTGGAGTAGCCAGCTACTGTGTCAAGAGCAGTCTTAAGAGAGCCTAGGGGACAGAGGACTCCTGGGGACGGCCAGCAGGAGCCTGAGTCCTTGCCAGCTTCCATATGAGGAGGCCATAGTCATGCGGCCCCAGCTCTAGAGAAGCCTTGAGAAGACACAGCAAGAAGAAAACTGAATGTGGCCTGGGAGAGCTCCTGGGCCGGTCTCACAGAGGACTCTTGATGTCACACTGAACCGTGGCCTGGGAGAGCTCCTGGGCCGGTCTCACAGAGGACTCTTGATGTCACACACTGTGGGAAGGGCTGGAGTCTCCAGATGCTGAGCTTGGCTGCTTTGCTACATAGTAGCGATAACTGGCAAGTGCAAATCTCCCACAATCCTCCTGTGGAGTTCCTAAGACTCTGAAAGCCAGAGAGAGCTTTCAAAGATGAGGAATTATCCTAACTAGCCTTTCAATCTGTCCTAAGATAACGTAAGGCAGAATTCTTATCACATTATTTCAATTTTAAGAATTAAAATTCTCACAGCTAAATAGGGTGTGTTACCTATTAGGTCCTGAGGAAAATCCCTAACTGGAATTCCTATTAACCTATCAAATGGGACTCTAGACTGTTTTCTCTCAGCATCCATTACCTATGACAGCAGTGATTCTAAACCCGTGGCTCATATAACCCTTCCACACATCTCACCAAACTCACTTGGAAATCATGGCTATTTCCATGACTCACAAGAGCAGCAACATTACAATTATAAAGTAGCAACAGAAATACCTTTACGGTTGAGGTCACCACAATGAGGACCTGTATTAAAGGGTCTCAGCTTCGGGAAGGTTGAGACCCTCTGTCACAGAGTCCTGGCTCCTCTCAGTATCTCTTACCCTCAGCCCTACCCTTTGAACTCTCCAGTCTCTGAGCTTCTCAGCTTTCCGTCCTCCAGGCCAGACACCAGCTTCCTTGGCTCCTTTGCTCTTGGCCACTTTGTTTCTTCTCCCTGTCCTGGTTCATTTGCTCCCTCCCCCTCTCTCTATCGCTATCTCTCTCCCTCCATCCCTCCCTTTCTCCCTCCCTCCCTCCCCCCTTTGCCTTCCTCAAACTCCCTCTCCTGGACAGGTCTATTCTGCCGCTGTGTTCAGCCTGGGCTCTTCCTTTTCCTCCCCAAACCTAGAACTGTCTGTACCCCTTTCACTCATTGCCACCCTCAATCTAGCTCAATTGGATTTTAATGACCCACAACCACCAATTCCCATCAAAGAACAACGAGGCAGTGCAGGGCTGCTTCTCCCCAGCCCTCCCCTATAACCAGCCTGGCTATTCACCTTCACATGGCCAGTCCATCAAATGCTAAGTTCAGTGAAGAGACTCTGCAAAGGTCTTTAGGGCTCCACATCAGCTGATTTTAATCTGAGGGACTGTCCTAATCAGGGCAAATTTTAAAAGGACTAGGTCCTTCTGTGCCCAGACCCACAATATGATGACTCTACATAGGAGATTTCCTTCACTGACCTTCACAGAGTCACCCAAAGCACCCAAAGCACCCGGTCCACGGAGAATTACCAACAGCCCTGCTCTGCCCCATCCTGACTCCACACAGCAAAAACAGGGGACCTAGGCCCGGATCTGAGAAATGGAATCCTGAGACAGGTTCCCTGTGAGGGGATTCTGATTTAGAGATGAAGCACAGCCTTGTGGGAAATTCCATACTGATGGCTAGTCAACTTAGCAGGTTCATTGAGAAAATACATCTCACTGGTTCATGAGGGTGCATGCCTTTAATGCCAGCACTCAGGAGGCAGAAGCAGGTGGATCTATGAGTTTGAGGCAAGCCTGGCCTAAAAAAAGAAAGTCCCCGGACAGACAAGTTGATAGACAGACAGACAGACAGACAGATAGATAGACAGACAGACAGATAGAGGGGGAAGGGATCTCACCTATGTCTCCAGTCAATTCCCAAACCAGCTGGCTGTTGCCAACATAGGCCCCGGGTGTTTCCTTCTGGAGGAGTCCTGTGTCCCATGAGAGGCCTGATATCAGTCTGCAGTCTCCCCTGGATTCCACAGACAGCCTCTAAATAGGTCTCAGGAAGACAGGGTGAAAGGAACAGTTCTTTCAGCTCTTTCTGGGAATTTTGGGAGTCTGTGCAATCCCCCCCCACTCAGGATCTCTGGGAGGAAGTAGCTCCTGGGGGATTTCCTAACTAGCTCGGTTTCACTTTCGAATCCCTAACTTCTCTGGAGTTTTTCTGCCTAGATATTGATGACTTGGCACTAGTTCTCACTCTCTGTAGGGTAATTTCACCTAATTATTTGATTGGCTGATAACGACGACAAGCAGCCAATCGCTGGGCTAAGATAAAGAGTTTTCCTGATCCTACAGAGGAAGTGGTGAACGCCCTTTTTGGGGAGAGGCAGAGAGCAACAGCCTGCAGGTTGTAGGCAGGGGAATTGTCAGACCGGTGGTAGCTTCTACCATAGGAAGAATTTCCAACATAAAATAGATGATGAGTTTGGGACAATAGATTCTGCACCCAGAGGTTGTGTCATTTGGTTACTTTTAAAATTAAAATTCTCTGGTGTTTTCCGTTCGCGATGGTAATTTGAAGTTGTGTTCTGAGATAATACAATCAGCATTGCTCTGATTTAGAAAGTTGTCTAAGATCCTCCCAGACCCAGATGGTCTGGGTCCTCAAGGCCGCTGTGCTCTGCGCCATTCTCCTGAAGCTGGACGCCTGCTTGTCCTGGACTCCGACCCCTTTAGGTGAGTGAGATCCGGGAGGGAAACCTTCTCTTCTGGGAAGGCGAGGGGCAGCAATAGCCAGTCTCTGCATCACCCAGCAAGATCCTCCCACCCCCTTCTCCAGCTGTCCTGAACCCTGCGCCCCGTTCCCCTGCCGCCCGCACACCCTCGGGGCATCACTGGAGGTGATTTGGGTCTCACCATGTGCTGCCCCCAGGCTCACACTCCCTGCGGTATTGCTCCACTGCCACCTCGTGGCCCAGCCCCCGGGAGCCACGGATCATAGTCGTTGGCAACGTAGATGATACAGAGTGCGTGCGATTGGATTCTGACGACCCAAAGACTCATAGGGTGGATCTCTGCGCGCTGGAGCAGGCAGGGCGGGAATACTGGGAGCAGCAGATTTATATAGTCAGGAATCAAGCACAGCTGTCTGAAAGGAAAATGATGACCCTGGTTCGACTTTACAAGAGCATGAATGGTGAGTGACACCTACCCATCCCAAGGATGTACCAGGGTTGTCCACATTCAGTGCACAGGAGTTTCACCCAACACCTGTCCAGTTCCTCAAAGGAAGAGTCTGAAGGGATTGGCTTGGACTTAGTCTGTGCTATAGTAGTGCTGTGCTTCCACACCGCTGACCACCCACGATGTCCTCCCCAGACTCTCACACTCTACAGTGGCTGCAAGGCTGCGATGTCGGGTCAGATGGGCGCCTGCTTCGCTGGTACGACCAGTTCGCCTATGATGGCGTGGATCGCCCCACCCTGAACCAAGACCTGAGTTCCTGGACAGCGGGGACCAGCACTGTAGCTCAGATCTCTCAGCACCAGTCAGAATCCTACCTGAAGGGCCACTGCTCAGAGCTGCTGCAGAAATCCCTGGAAAAAGGGAAGGAGAGGCTGCTGCGTCCAGGTGCCCAGGGGAGCCTAACCGTGTCCATGATTCCTTTAGGCAGCTTGCTGGGAGTTTGGAGAGCTGGGGGTCCTTGGGTGGGAAGAGATGACTTGGGGTATAGCTCACAGGTTGAGCACTACCCAGCAAGCACAGTTCTGGTTTAGCTCCTTAGCCTTTGCAAAGGAGGAGAGGGAGACAGGTTAGTAAGAAGGTCTTAACTCACTCTTCCCAAGTCCAGAGAGGCAAGAGCCCCTTGTGTTCCAGATGTGTGACAAAGCGATGACTCCCTCAGAAGACAGCCCCTCTCTTACTAACAAAAATTTCCTCCAACAGGAGACCAATCTTTTAGTAACTGATCAACAATTTCTTTCGGTCTTTCTCTCTTTCTTTCTTCTTTTTTTGCTATTGTTTATTTTATTTATTTATTTTAGAGATTTATTTATTTATTATATGTAAGTACACTGTAGCTCTCTTCAGACATACCAGAAGAGGGCTTCAGATCTCATTACAGATGGTTGTGAGCCACCATGTGGTTCCTGGGATTTGAACTCAGGACCCTCAGTAGAGCAGTCAGTGCTCCTAACCACTGAGCCATCTTTCCAGCCCCAATCAACAATTTCTTGACTTGAGCAATGGTCCTGGATCCTAGGGAGCTTTTTCTCAGACCTCGTTCTGTGCCACAGACTTCAGTGTCTCTGGAATCTGACTCCTGCTTTCTGAGTCTCCTGACTTTCTGAGTCTCCTGACTTTCTGAGTCTCTGCTCTGAACCAGAATCCCTTTCCATGAGTCTGCAGACACCTGGAGCCTCCTCCCCCATACTGCCACCCGCACATCCTAAAGCATCCCAAAGAACAGATCCTCCCAGGTGCATGGGCTCTAGATGATGTCTAGATTATGGACACCCTAATCCCACCCCAGTTCTCCTGTCCATCCCAAGATGGTCACATGAACACTGCTGAGTCCTCAGAGAGCAAGATGCCTCATCCTTTCAACTCTCTCCCTCAGACCCTCCTAAGGCACATGTGACCTGTCACCCTGGACCTAAAAGTTATGTCACCCTGAGGTGCTGGGCCCTGGGCTTCTACCCTGCTGACATCACCCTGACCTGGAAGTTAGATGGGGAGGACCTGACCCAGGACATGGAGTTTGTGGAGACCAGGCCTGCAGGGGATGGAACCTTCCAGAAGTGGGCAGCTGTGGTGGTGCCTCTTGGGAAGGAGCAGAAATACACATGCCATGTGCAGCATGAGGGGCTGTCTGAGCCCCTCACCCGGAGATGGGGTAAGGAGGGTGTGGGTGCAGAGCTGGGGTCAGGGAAAGCTGGAGCCTTCTGCAGACCCTGAGCAGGTCAGGAGTGAGAGTTGAATGGTCTTCACTTTCTCTTCCTATCCCCTCCCTTCTCCTTCCCTCCCCTTCCCTTCCCAGAGCCTGCATGGTACAAGGACCCTACCTTTTGGATTGTTGCCTCGATTATTATTTTGGTCATAGTTTGTGTCTTCCTCTCGGTGTTCTGCATATGCAAGAAGAAGAATGCAGGTAGGGGAGACATGTGTTCTGGGTTTTCTTGTCTCACTGAGGGTTTGAAGCCTGAGGTAGAGGCATACCCTGCTTAGGTGATGGCAAGGACCATCCTCAGCCTTGTGTCCTCTGAGCCTGGAGCCTTTTTGTTTAACCTTAAGTGAAGGGGACTGAAGGGCAGTTTCTGCTTGGGGACAGTTCTGGTGCCTGAGACCTCACACCCAGCTGTCACAGGCAAAGGTCTCACTGAGGAAAAACCTCCAAGGAGGCACTGCATCGCCTCAGTTCTGGAAATTTCCCTTGGGTCCAGGACTAAGGAAGGGGTTTTGCTAGACCAGTGGCTCTCCAACTATGGGTCAAGATTCCTTTGGAGGTTGTCCTCTGACCTCCTACATATCAGACATCCTACATATGATATCTATATTACAGTTTGTAACAGTAGAAAATTACAGTTATGAAGTAGCAACAAAATAATGTTATAGTTGGGGGTCACCACAACATGAGGATACTGTATTAAAGGTTGGCACTGCATTAGGAAGGTTGAGAACCACTGCTCTAGGCCCTATGACTCCCTGCTCCCAAACCATCCATACATGGTTTTCTTTCCTCAGGTAGGAGAGAAAGGCGTGACACCCAGGAAGCAGGTGAGTATGGTGAGGGGTGACCTCTGAGACCCTTGGAGCTCATGGGAGCCCGCCATAGTTCCTCCCTTAGCCTCCAGTCTTCTGAAGTCTGACTGGATCCTGTTTTGTTCTTTCCTAGACAGAGACCGTCCCCAAGACTCTAGAACTGTTGTGGATGATGAGGTAAAACATGGGGTGGCAGAGAGGACTTGTGATGGGGAGGTAGGGAGCCTTTGAATTTGGACACTCTGAGGAGTGAGCTATTCAGAACATCACCGGTTACAGTAACTGCCCTGAATCTGCTTTTACTCTTGCAGGAAATGGAGGCTTTCTGTAGGACTGAGAACGAGGAGAGTCATTCAGGCGACTTGCTTGGAACACACACGCAGCTGTGCCTCCTCACCCACTGCCCGTGCGGATTCACCTGCAACATCTTCTGAAGAATGTAATCTTTCCTTTTGTATCCCATTAGCAAATCTTCATTTTGAGCTTGACCAGATTTAGAATCACCTGGGAGATGCCCCTTTGGGTGGCTGTGAGGGCAGCAGGCCAGTTCTTGCCACCCTGGACAGAAAGAGGTCCCACCTTCCTGTCTTGAAGATCTAACCACCTGTCTCTTCCCTATGCGACCTCTAGTCAGGCATTTTGTCAGGGTGTCAGGAGCCCAGGGAGACGAAGTTCCCTCCTCTCACCCACAGAACTCTGGGTACTACCCCCAGTGTTTCAAGGACATTTAATCAGGTCAAATTGGGATCAATGGCTTTGATGCAGAAAAGAACTGTGAACTAGTAGAGATGGAGTTTAATAAAAAAATATATATTTTTTTAAATTTTAAGGCATCTTAAATCTATTTATTTATTAGGTATATACATGTGAGAGCTATAGCGCACCTGTGGGAGACAGAGGACGGCTTGCTGGAGAGTCCGTTCTCTTTTTCCACCAGGTAGGTCCAGGGATGGAGCGCAGGTCAGCAGATTTGGACGCAAGTGCCACTACCCACTGAGCCATCTGGCTGCCAATCCCCCAAAAAAGTATGTTTGGAAGGTTGGCTCCATTTTTGTTATTCATTTTTACTGGACTGTGACTTGGAAGTAGAAGCAGCCTACATCTCTTGGCGGTCTGTTCCTGGTGTTTTTTTCCTTGGCTTCCTTCATTCTCTTGGCCCAACACTTAGTTCCACAGCCTCTCCTCGGTCTCCATAGCACGTCATCTCTACAAAGCCATACATCGGTGTTTTGCTGCAGGACACATAGAGTAACGAGATGCCGGTCTTGGATCTTGGGGGGCCTGTAGTCCTAGGCTTCTTACCTTCCTTTGTTTGTTTGTTTTTTTAAGATTTATTTACTTACTATATGTAAGTACACTGTAGCTGTCTTCAGACACTCCAGAAGAGGGCGTCAGATCTCATTATGGATGGCTGTAAGCCACCATGTGGTTGCTTCTTGCCTTCTTTGTTTACTTTCTGACAACCTGTTGGCTGACACCATCAGCCTCTTTAGAAAGACTGAAAAGCTTTCAGATTCTGTGGTTCTCTTGGGCTCCAACCGCTAAGGCACAGCAGTTTCTGTCAGTCCAGGAATCTCCCTTTCTCAGAACTCTGCTTATGATAACCAAGTTGAGGACTCAGACTAGAGACAGACAGACAGACTGTGTGTCTGCAGACAGACTCGGGCTGCCTCGCTCCAGCTTTCCTTGCTCTCTAACGAGAGTTACACAGCAGCAGGTGCACTTTGCTGTGGGTCCAGACACCTCACTGGGACCTCCCAAGGGAAGCCCCTGTTTGCGGTTCCCACCACTGGTTCGGAGCATGGATCCCTCTTCACCCAGAGGATCAGCAACTGCTTCTCCTGGAAAGTATGAAGTACCATTTATCCTCCCTGCGTTGCTGGCAGCCAGTGGCTGCGAAGGAGGTACTCAGCTTCATCTGGACACAGCCGACTGCCTGGGAGGTGCCATGAGACAGAAAAAAACAAAAGCTTTTTAATGTAGGCGTTCAGCAGGGGGACTAAGAGAGGTGCCAGGAAAAGAGAAAGATAAATGTTAAGAAAAATGGCTGCGGGCTGGTGAGATGGCTCAGCGGTTAAGAGCACTGACTGCTCTTCTGAAGGTCCTGAGTTCAAATCCCAGCAACCACATGGTGGCTCACAACCATCTCTAATGAAATCTGACACCCTCTTCTGGGGTGTCCAAGGACAGCTACAGTGTACTCACATAGAATAAATAAATCTTAAAAAAAAAAAGAAAAGAAAAGAAAAATGACTGCTGCTGGCCACACCTTTAATCCCAGCACTTGGGAGGCAGAGGCAGGTGGATCTCTTAAATTTGATCTACAGAGTGAGTTCTAGGACTGCCAGGGCTATTCAGAGAAACCCTGTCTCAAAAAATTATAATTAACTAATTAAAATATCAAATAAAGCCGGGCGGTGGTGGCACACGCCTGTAATCCCAGCACTCTGGGAGGCAGAGGCTCCCAGATTTCTGAGTTCGAGGCCAGCCTGGTCTACAGAGTGAGTTCCAGGACAGCCAGGACTATACAGAGAAACCCTGTCTCAAAAAAAACAAATCCAAAAAAAAAAAAAAAAAAAAAACAAAAACAAAAAGAAAAATCAAATAAAGCTAGATCTAAAATAATGTTGATTGCTCTGTGTGAAGTATTCAATATTTCCTTCATCGGTGACCAGGGTTGTGAGCTATCTTCTGTATGTGGGATTCAAACACAGGTCCTCTGCAAGAGCAGTCAGTGTTCTCTGTTAACCACCGAGCCAAGTCTCCAGTCTCAAATTCAATATTTTTTAAGGCAATAGAAAACCAAATCTTGACAAGATTACAGTTAAATGCCTGAGTACATAAGTCTGTATAAATTACTATTACAACAACATGGTAAATTAATAGATCATTTTACAAATATTCTTTCTAAATCCCTTTTCTGCCTTAACTCTTGGAGTTAAGGATCCCATCTTCAGTTACTTACAACCTGCAATTCTTTTTTTGTTTTGTTTTGTTTTTCAAGACAGGGTTTCTCTGTGTAGCCCTGGCTGTCTTGGAACTCACTCTGTAGACCAGGGTGGCCTCGAACTCAGAAATCCGTCTGCTTTT
The DNA here is from genome assembly GCF_947179515.1 of Apodemus sylvaticus. Classification (NCBI taxonomy): domain Eukaryota; kingdom Metazoa; phylum Chordata; class Mammalia; order Rodentia; family Muridae; genus Apodemus; species Apodemus sylvaticus. The sequence goes on from NC_067490.1 coordinate 1,365,081, forward strand.
GCCTCCCAAGTTCTGGGATTAAAGGCGTGCGCCACCACTGCCCGGTTCACAAGCTGCAATTCTTGCGTGTTTGTAAGGCCCCTTCTTCTAACAATTCAATACCACAGCTCTGCTTTACTCTCTATGCAATAAAAATTCTACTTTGACATATTGAAAAAAAGGCCAGGAAAGAAGTTTCCACAAAGTCATCAGGATGGCTGGCTCTGAGATACATTGTTGCCTGCAAAGACAGCTGACTCTGTGATGGTCCTGTGAGCACACCTTGGCATCCATCTGGGAACAACAACCCACCTAAGAACTGAAAACTGGAAATCTCAGGTTCTTGTGGACCTGTTGAAGTGTCTGCCATCTGACTTAGACTGTGGCAGGCATTAGGCAATGACATTTGTTACAAGATAATGGGGTCACTCACCCTAGAATCAGGACCCTGTACAACTCAAAATGTGTTATGTCTACAAAATTAATGTTTCTTGATGGATGTTGGTGATACATACCTTTAATCCCAGCACTTGAGAAACAGAGGTAGGTGGATCTCTGAGAATCTCAGGCTAGCCTTGTCTACAGGATGGATAGATAGACAGATAGATAGACAGATAGATAGATAGATAGATAGATAGACAGACAGACAGATAGATAGATAGAATTAAATAAAATAGAGCTGGAGAAGCCAGGCGGTGGTGGCACATGCCTTTAATCCCAGCACTTGGGAGGCAGAGGCAGGCGGATTTCTGAGTTCAAGGCCAGCCTGGACACAGAGAAACCCTGTCTGGAGGGGGGGACAAAAACAACAACAACAACAGCAAATTAGGGCTGGAGAGATGGCTCAGCGGTTAAGAGCACTGACTGCTCTTCCAGAAGTCCTGAGTTCAAGTCCCAGCAACCACAAGGTGGCTCACAACCATGTGCAATGAGATCAGATGCCCTCAGATCTGGTGTGGGGACAGATCTAGCTGGGTGAGTCTGAAGGCAGTTACAGCTTACTTACATATAATAAATACATCTTTAAAAAATAAAAATAAAAAATCAGTAAAATAAAAGAATAACAGTTCAGGACACAACCATGAACTTTAAACAGAGAACTCATCCCAGCACACTGCAGAGCCAGGCAGAGACAACTGTTTCTCAGGGTGGCCACCAGGTGGCAGTTTGCCTGTGGCTGAAAAGGCTTCCAAGGCGACAATTAGCTACTCAAATTTACAAAACAAATTCATCCTGCTCTAGGAAGTCCTTTAAGGCTGGAGGGTGAGCTCTGGGCCTCAACCACTTTCTGTGAAATCCCTTTCTGATTTCTGCAGAGTGCGGTTCTCGGGATCCCATCCGAGAAAGCAACAGCAGACCTGTGCCCTAGGAAACTGCCTTCTGATTCATCTCCACCAACCAGGGAACAAAACTCATTCCAGAGCTTGAGTCATTCCTGCCGCACTGCCGGGTGGAGTCAGTCGGGTGGAGTCAGTCTGTGGGTACCAACCGGCCGTAGGACCCTCTGGCCTGGGGTGCTTAGTGCAGACCAAACAAATGATTAGCAGTGTTTCTCTGCTACCCTGTTTGCACCATACACATGCAGATCTCCAATAGGAAGAATAACTGAGTCTTCATACTAAAGAAGATAAAATTGTTCCCATCCTACCCCATTGTCCCTGTCACAATCTGTCAGGTCCTTGGGCTGTGATGTAGACAGCCCCAAGGGAATCACTTCCAATTTCTGCATTCCACCATTTGTAAGAGTTGCCGCTGCACCTTAGACCCTCCATAAACTTGCCACCATCAATGGTGTTGGTTTTGGTTTTCTCTCCTGGCACTGCTGCTCTGCAAGGATCCAGCCATGTGTTTTCTAGTTCCCCTAACTGGGTCCTGAGTTTTCTCCAAGGCACCTGCTTTCAGAGAGCAGTAAGAGCCTGTGTTGTTGGTTACCATGGAGATGCAAACCAACCAGGTCTCCGGTTCCTCCCACATCCACTGTGCCTCACTCCCACTAGTGCATTCTTCAGTGTGGCCCTTGTTGGGTCAGCTTTGCACAGGTCCTGTAAACCATCCAGTTTGGGCCACTGAGGTGTGTGTCAAATGCAGCCCTCCTCATCCCCAGCTCTCCCATCAGAGGCCCACCTTCTTCGGTTTTGCTGTGACAACTACAAGTCATGGTGCCAAGTCCACACCTAGCACTGAACCTCAGGTACACAGCACTTGCCTGTCATTTCTGAGGCCCCTGATCTGTCCCCAGCTAGAAAAGGGGGACACAAATGTCATGGGAGCCCTCTAGGCTATGGGCCTGGTTTATTTCAAACATCTCAAACCTGAGCAAGAACCTGTCAGGTCAAAGCGTCTTCTTCTTCTTTTTTTTTTTTTTCCAAGGATTTACTTATTATTTACACAGTGTTCTGCCTATTTGTAGCCTGAAAGCTAGAGGAAGGTTTGTCTTCAGAAATGGGGCCCTGCTGTCGGTTTACAGAGAGCTGACGGCCTGGATTGTTTGGGAATTTCCATGGAGCCCCTTTGGTCAATAACTCAACTGGATGTAACCAAGTTCTGGTACTGGAAGCTTCTTTTGGTGGCAAGAGATGGCCAGTTGGGGCTCTGTCTCCCTCATTATTTAAAGACTCCGTATTTTAGGAAGTTTCCACTGTATTAGGTTTCCCTTCCGCCCCTCATAAGTCCCTCAGTTCTAGCTGACCCTTAACCTGTTCTTCCTTCTCTCCCAAACTGTTCACCTGCAACCCTCATGCCCCACACCAGTCCAGCCATAAAATCTATCCTATTTCCCTCCCAGGAGATCCTTGTGTCCCTTCCTCTATGCCTAATCTCTCTGGGTCTAAAGACTGTAACTTGGCTACCATTCAATGGCTAATATCCACATATAAGTGAATACATACAGCATTTATCTTTCTGATGACCTGGTGGTTTTAGCATAGTAAGATAGAAACATTCCACAGTGGAGTTACATTGTAATCAACCATCTAATAAACTACCACTTGTACAGTTACAGTGTTGCATGTTTATACAGAACAGAGGACTAAAGCAAATCCTTCTGGGGACTGTGGAACTGGCTCAGCTGTTAAGAGTGCATAACTAAGATCATGCAAAGAACCTGAGGTCGGTTCCCAGCACTCACTCTGCACCTCACAATCACCTGGAACTCCAGCTCCAGGGAGTCTGAGGCTCTGTTTGGTCCTCCTCGGGCACTGCACTAATCTATCCTCACACAAACACACATAAACATAATTTATAAAAGAACTACAACTTGATATGCCAGGGCTGGCTGATATCCACTGGGAAGCCTCCCCTTTTTGGAAGAGAAATGGAGGAGTGGATGGGGGAGGGGAAGGACTGGGAGAAGAGGAGGAAGGGAGACTAGTCAGAACATAAAGTTAATTGATTAATTAAATAAGCCAAAGCTTACACAGACTACAACAAGACCTGGAGAAACAGTGTGCCCAAGAGCATAAGTGATAAAGAGCATAAGAGATAGTTCCAGTTAAAGCAGGTCATGTAAGTGACTCATGCTGCTTTCCCTTTTATAAAGACACAAATGACGCAGTCTCAATTCTCATTCCTGTTGGTCGACTAGTTTCTTTAGAAGCCAATCAGTGACGCAGAGGTTCCAAGTAAGGAGTCAACAGGAACACAGTCCACATTCAGGCTCCTCAACTATCCTCAAGACAAGTTAATAAAGTTTTTAAATATGCATGAGATTGTATTTCCTAAAATGACATCTCTACAGCTGCTGCAGAATGCACTCCTAGTGTTCACAGATGGTTCATCAAAAAGAAAAGCCGGATATCGTGTTAACAATCAACAGGTGGTCGTAGAAACGCCTGGTTTATCTGCTCAGTTATCAGAGCTTACAGCAGTGCTGTGTGTTTTTCAAACTGTAAATAGTACGTTTAATCTCTTTACTGACAGTGCTTATGTTGCATTTTCTATACCGCAACTAGAAACCTGTGGCATGTTTAATTTTAATACGCCAGCTGGATCCTTGTTTTCACAATTGCAAGGTATCATTCTTGCTAGAAAAAATCCTTTTTATATAGGACACATTAGATCTCACTCGGGTCTCCCTGGACCTCTGGCTCAGGGCAATGAGTGCATAGACAAGGCACTAATTGGTCAAGTCTTGACCAGGATCCTAGGCTTGACTCAAATCCTTTTGTCTCTGTCCCTGTACCCCAAATTTCTCTCAACAGGTAACCCGGTTTACATGTAGCCGCTGGCGGCTACACCTCACAGACCCTGGGAGTGAGGATGTTATCTTCTTCCTCTTGGCTCCAGCTGCTGCTGGCCCGTGCCGTGGTCCTGGCCCGTGCTGTGGTCCTGACCCAGACTAGTGAGTGAGGGGAGGGGTCGGGAGCAGAAAAGCCTCTGCGAGGAGACGCGGCAGTCTGGGGCGGTGGGGGCGGGGGTAACACCCCAAGTTCCCCCGCCCTATCCCAGTCCCTCTGCCTTCTCCTGGGACTCTGAGCCTGGAGGAGGTTGGGGTCTCACCGCGCGCCGCCCCCAGGCTCACACTCGCTGCGGTATTTCCACACCGCCGTGTCCCGGCCCGGCCTCGGGGAGCCCCGGTTCATAGTCGTCGGCTACGTGGACGACACGCAGTTCGTGCGCTTCGACAGCGACGCGGAGACTCCGAGGATGGAGCCGCGGGCGCCGTGGGTGGAGCAGGAGGGGCCAGAGTATTGGGAGCAGGAGACTCGGAAAGCCAAGGACATGGGGAGGAACTTCAGAGTGAACCTGAGGACCCTGCTGGGCTACTACAATCAGAGTCAGGACGGTGAGTCCATCCCTCCCATGTCCCCCAAATCGGGCCTGGGTCATCTTGACCCGCTGGGTCTAAGTTTCATCCAAAAGCCTACCCAGAACTTCAGACAAGAAAGCTTCCGCAGAATTCTGCTCAGGTTTCAGTAGCACTTTTGTTCCTGAAACTTCTGGGCTATCCACCGACAGAGGACAAGGTGGCCACATGTGGCGCTGATCTGCATGTCCCTTCCAGAATCTCACACGCTGCAGTGGATGTTCGGCTGCGACATGGGGCCCGATGGGCGCCTGCTCCGCGGGTATAGTCAAGTGGCCTACGACGGCCGGGATTACATTTCCCTGAACGAGGACCTGCGCTCCTGGACCGCGACTGACATGGCCTCACGGTCCTCTATGCGCAAATCAGAGGATGTCGGTGAGGCCGACCACCAGAGGGCATACCTGCAAGTTCCTTGTTTGAGGTGGCTCTGGAGATACCTACAGCTGGGAAAGGACAAGCTGCTGCACCCAGGTCCTCTCCTCAGTTTTCCTCTGGGGCTTGGGGAAAAGCCTTGGGGTACAACTCAGGGGCAGCACGCTGTCCAGCAGGCACAGCGCTGAAGAGGAGGGAGAGAGACACCCAAGGCTGCTTTTCCCTGTAGAAGGCTAATCCTTAACACAAGCAGATCAGCTTTGGCAATGGCCCTGGACCCATGGGGGGCTTTACCCTAGGCCTCCCTCTGTCCTCCACTCAGTGTCTCTAGTCAGACTCCAGCTTTTCTCAGTCTCTTGGCCCTCACCCAGCTCTGGACCAGAATCCCTTCCCATGAGTCTGCAGAGACCTGGAGCCTCCTACCCCATATTGTCACTTTCACATCCTAAAGCATCCCAAAGAACAGATCCTCCCAGGTGCACGGGCTCTAGATGATGTCTAGGTTACAGACACCCTAATCCCACCCCAGTTCTCCTGTCCATCCCAGGATGGTCACATGAACACTGCTGAGTCCCTAGAAGAAAGCAAGATGCCTCATCCTTCCAACTCTCTCCCTCAGACCCTCCTAAGGCACATGTGACCTGTCACCCCAGATCTGAAGGTGATGTCACCCTGAGGTGCTGGGCCCTGGGCTTCTACCCTGCTGATATCACCCTGACCTGGCAGTTGAATGGGGAGGAGCTGACCCAGGACATGGAGCTTGTGGAGACCAGGCCTGCAGGGGATGGAACCTTCCAGAAGTGGGCATCTGTGGTGGTGCCTCTTGGGAAGGAGCAGAATTACACATGCCATGTGCAGCATGAGGGGCTGTCTGAGCCCCTCACCCTGAGATGGGGTAAGGAGGGTGTGGGTGCAGAGCTGGGGTCAGGGAAAGCTGGAGCCTTCTGCAGACCCTGAGCAGGTCAGGGCTGAGAGCTGGGGTCATGACCCTCCCCTTCATTTCCTGTGTCTGTCCTTCCCAGAGCCTCCTCCATTCACCGACTCCAACATGGTGATCATTGCTGTTCTGGTTGTCCTTGGAGCTGTGGCCATCATTGGAGCTATGGTGGCTTTTGTGTTGTATAGGAGGAGAAGCAGAGGTAGGAAAGGGCAGGGTCTGGGTTTTCTTTCAGCCTCCTTTAGAAGTGTGCTCTGCTCATTAATGGGAAACACAGCCACACCCTCATTGCCTAGTCTCTAACCTGGGTCTGTGTCAGTTCTGGATACTTCCTAGGGCTGGTGTTTCCCCGGTCACTCATGGCTTTTCTTCTCACAGGTAAAAAAGAGGAAGCTATGCTCATGCTCTCGGTAAGGGCGCACGGGGAGGGGGGGTGAGGGGGATGCACCCTTGTCCTTGAGGCCCTTGGGATGGAGCTGGAGCTCATGGGGAGTTCTGCCAGCCCATAATCCCCTCTTGCCTAGTCCTTTCGTCCCCTCAGTGTGCCTTGTATTTCTTCTACAGCAGGCAGCAAGATTTTTTCTAGATTTCTGACTGGCTTCAGAAGGCATGAAATGATATGAAAATCCCTGGGGACCTGGGATTGGACCTGAGGCAAGGGGGAGGTCCCGGGGCCTCTCAGATTTAGACGTTTGAATGACTGGGCCATCGTTGTATTGACTGTCCATGACTGTTGTTCTGTTGCTTCAGACAGTTGCCTCGTGGGGCTGAGTAACGCGTTCTGACTAAACTTCTGAGGATGTTGCTTTCCCCTGTGAGGACAATGTGAAGAACTGGCAAGCCCAGCCCTTCCTTGCCTACCTGGATGCCTGACTTCAAAACAGAAAACAATAATCTGATTCTGGGCTAGGTGTTCTCTGTTGTTTTTATCTGCACTGAATGGAAACGCAGATTCCAGCAAGATTGTGCAGTGGTAATGACATTGCACAGATGTTTGTGAGCGAGTGTGTGATGTGCTTTCAGTTAGTGTAGGTAAAACAGGCACTGAGCCCACCATTCCTCATATGGTCACTGCTTTAAAATAAAACAAAAATTGCTGGAGAGATGGCATGAACAGGGCATACTATGTTCAACTCTGCTGTTTGTTTACCTTTAGACACCCAGTTTCTTTAGAGTCTACACAAGGTCATTAAAAGAACGGAGGTAAAGAGTGTTTACTATTTGATGGGTGGTGGTGGCGCATGCCTTTAATCCTAGCACTCTGGAGGCCAGTAGATCTCTGAGTTCAAGGTCAGCCTAGTCTATAAGGCAAGTTCCAAGATGGCCAAGGCTACACAGAGAAACCCTGTTTCAAAAAAACCAAGTCTAGGGCTGGAGAGCTGGCTCAACAGTTAAGAGCACTGCTTTTCCAGAGGTCCTGAGTTCAATTCCCAGCAACCACATGGTAGCTCACAACCATCTGTAATGGGATCCAATGGCTTTTCTGGTGTGTCTGAAGACACAGACAAAGTACTTAAATGAAAAAAAAAAATCTAAAAGGAAAAATAAATAAATCCAAGTCTGCTGTTCTTGCAGAGGACCCAGGTTCAATTCCCATCACTGACATGACAGCTCACTGCCTATAACCAGTAACAGTCCATGTCTCACACAGACATGAATGCAGATAAAGCACCAACACACACAAAAATTAAATCTTTTAAAAAATAAAAGGTCTGTGGGTTGGACAAGTGATATTTGTCTTTGTAAGTGTTCTGATGGTAACTGTGAGTTACTCACAGCCTCCTAGCAGTTTCTATTGTTTGGTGTTAACCATGTGACTTAGTTATTTTTCTCCTTGATGTGATAAGACATCATAACCAAGGCAACTTATAGACAGAAGAGTTTATTGGGGCTTAGAATCCAAGACCACCGTGGCAGGGCGCATGGCAGCAGCCAATCAGGCACGGTGCTGGAGCAGCAGTTCATCACTTGTATCTGATCCACAAGCATGAGACAGAGCAGGAGGAGGTCGGGGTTTCACCATGCACTGTGCCCTCTCTGAAGTATTTCCACACCATGATGTCCCGATCTGGCCTCAGGGATCCCAGGTATATAGTAGTCGGCTACATGAAAATCTGCTACATGGACGACTAGGACCTGGAGACTCTGAGATACGAGCTGTGAGCATGGTGGATGGAACAGGTGGGCCCGGATTGTTGAGAGATGGATGTGCAAGGAGAGCCAAGGGCAGCCAGGGAACATTCAGGCTCTTCTCTAGCTACTACATACATAGTCAAGACGGTAAGTTTCCACGGGTCAGAAGCTAAGTCTCTGAGGGTTCTGAGGTTCTGCAGAAACCTGAACCATGACTGGGTCTCCCATCTATTTTAAGGGAGGACATGAGAGGGTGGGGCCGCAGATCTAGGCTGAACTTCGAGGCCTTGAACAGGCTCTCACACCATCCAGGTGAAGTCTGGCTGTGATGTGAATTCGAACAGGTGCCTTCTCTGTGGATATGAGAAGTTCACAGTTCACCTAGGATTGCCTCAGTTCGCCCTGAACGAAGATCTGACAACATGGACAGTGATGGACACAGTGGCACGGATCATCCAGAGAAAACTGGTGCAGGCTGATGAGGCAGAAAGATACAGGACCTACCTGGAGAGTCAGTGCATGGAATCTCCCCTCAGACACTTGGAGCATGGGAAAGAGGAACTGCAGAGCACAGGTCTGAGGAGTCAGGCAACTCCTCAGTCTGCCTTTAGTCTGTGGCTCAGTCCTGAGGAAAAAGAAATCCCTCAGGACCTGAATATGAACAGGGTCAGGCCCAGCTGGGGCTCAGTAGGTTGTGGGCTTTTATGAGAAGGACTCGGCATGGTCTTATTCAGATAATGCTGGTATGCTCCTTCTTTGGGGTCCTGGCCTGTGACAGCCTAGAACTCAGGATCCAGAGACACTGTCTAGGGTTTGTGGGAAAGGAAGCTCTGCCTGCTGATCTGGGAGGAAAGCTATGAGAAAAGACACTGCATTAATCCCAGCACTGGGAGGCAGAGGCAGGTGATTCTCTCATCTCTAAGCCAGTATGGTCATAGTGAATTCAAGGGCAACCAGAGCTACATAGAAAGATTCTGTTTCAAACAAACAAACCCCAAAACAAGCAAACAAAAACAAACAAAACACGGACAACAAGAACAAAAATCAACAACAAGAAAAAACCTACCATGGAACTGTAGGAAATCTTGCAGTCTCCACAGCTCCACCTCTGTGAGGCTTCTGAAGTGACCAGAGTGGGGCACATTGACAGATCTAGAGAGGACTGTGACATGAGGGTGACTCAGAAGGGCCTACAGTTAGCAGGGAGGAGGTGAGGGTGAGCTTCAAGGTGGGGTAACTGGAAAACTGGAAAACACCATTCTAAATGTCTTGACTTCAGAAATTGCACATGTGAGGAGATACATTTGATTCACATTCAGACCTTATACTGTGTATACAAGTGTGGAACTACCACAGGATAGCCCAAGAAATGTATACAGGTTTACAACTATCACAACTTTGTGAGGATAGCTCACAAAGATGGACAACTCCCTTTCATGCAACAGTTAATATAGAACTTGAAAGCCTGGTGTGGTTGTGCATGCCTTGGGCCCCAGCACGCTGGACACAGAGGCAGAATTGTAAGTTCAAGGCCAGCCTGATATGAAGTGAGTCCAGGATAACCAGTGATGGCTACACTGAGGAAAAACTCTCTCAAAAATAAAACAAAAAACAAAATGAAAGAAAGGAAGGAAGGAAAGAAGGAAGAAACAAAGAAAGCGAGAGAGAGAGAGAGAGAGAGAGAGAGAGAGAGAGAGAGAGAGAGAGAGAGAGAGAGAGAGAAAGAAAAGAAAAAATGTGTTGGAGGCAGAGAGTTTCAACAGTTTACTGTCTTCCAACAGAGAGCGCCAAATCCAGCATCTCCTTGGCACTCCAGTCAGCCCAACCAAAGAGAACAGCTGCTCCTGTATTCACTGCAGGAAGAGAGTGGCCAGCCTGAGGCAGAGGTGACAGGTGCTGGTTGGTCACTCATGCCTTTAATCCCAGCACTTGTAGGGAGAGGCAAGCAGAACTCTCTGAGTCTGAGGCCAGCCTGATCTACAGAGTGAGATCCAGGACAGCCAGGACTGTTACACACACACACACACACAAACCCTATCTCAAAAATTCCAAACAAACAGACAGCAGCAACCCAGGAGGTGGAGGAGGCTCACTGCAGACAGGGGACCATCCTTGTGCCCAGTCCCCGTGTGTGCATTCCCAGATTCACTGAGGCTATTCGGGTCTCCTGGTTCCCATCTTTGTTCTCGGTGACTCACAGAGGCCACACTTGGCTACTAGGGCTGAGACAGACTGAGCAAGGGATGGGGAGGCGGCTGGAACAGCATGTCCTGCCACCAGACACTGAGACCTGCAGATTTGGGGCCCTGGAGTGAGGCCACGCTTTAGGGATCTACCTTGAAGCCACGGAGGAAAGAAAAACTGGGTGTGTCTGCTCTGGGGGGAACGGGAGCCGCAAGCAACAGAATCACCAGCAGGGGGCGGTGTGAGCTCTGAGTTTATGAGTTCAAACTCACAAACTCACTCTTGGTGCAGCCCTGGAAGGCCAACCAACCACCCTGGCATAGAGATATTTGATGCAGTCAGAGCTGTCCACAGAGCTTTGAGGTTGGACTGGAGAGTGACAGCCTCATGTTTCCCGGTGGGAGAAGACAAGCTTTGCCTCGAATTCTCAGTTTGGAGCCCTGTGCCTTCTCAATGCAGTAATCACCCAGGCTACAGCCAGGAGAGCAGCCATCTAATAGAGAGCCCAAAGTCGGGGCTGGTGAGATGGCTCAGCGGTTAAGAACACTGACTGCTCTCCCGAAGGTCCTGAGTTCAAATCCCAGCAACCATATGGTGGCTCACAACCATCCATAATGAGATCTGACCCCTCTTCTGGTGTGTCTGAAGACAGCTATGGTGTACTTACATATAATAAATAAATAAATAGAGAGAGAGAGAGAGAGAGAGAGAGAGAGCTCAAAGTCACTGGAATCCTGCTCTTCCTGGACCTTGAAGACTGATCCAAGTCTCCTGTTCCTGCAAAACACAGCATCAATGCATAGGCAACACCTACCCTCCTACCCTCCACCCTGCCAGGAGCTGCTCCAAGCCTGACATTCAGCCGGGAGATCAGCCAGAATTCCATTCCTTGTCTCCACACCACACCCTGACACACACACACACACACACACACACACACCACTGGGTGTTTGGGCTGCAGCACCTGCATCTGATGCATAAACTGCCACCTTATATACAGGATGCAGGAGCTGTCAAGGCCCTGGGAACCACACCTGCTGCTGGGGTTTCAGCTTGGTCTACAGGAACCAATACCTCATGCCCAGAGAGGATCATGATCACTTAGCACTGCGAGCTACAGGAAAGACTTCAAAACGGCCACAAGTACATTCTAGAAGATCTGAGGGTCTCCTAGTACCTGGTTTGCATAAACCAGAGGACACTTCTCCCAGTAGCTTGGATTCAGGTTGTTGTACGTCTTGGGGACCATGGGCTGCTCATGAATTCATGAATTCAGAACCTGTACTGAATTCACTCCCACTGGCTTTCTAGTTTCTAATTTCCCTGCAATTTCACCAAGTAAAAAGAGATATCCCTGAGACTCCCTAGAAGCACTGCAGACACATTTTGTTCCTACACAGCTTCAAGAAGGCCACCAACCTGCAAATGTCTTCGGACAGTCCACCTTGTGCCAGTGTGGGAGCCTGAGTCTCACTAGGGTATCCAGCTGCAGGAGCTAGTTCTGCATACCCAGCAGCCCTGAAGCTTGTCACTGTCCCAAAAGAAGATAAGGACACAGATATCTGAGGTCAAAGTTGACAGCAGAAAGATCTGCCCTCCTCTTCATCCTTTCCTCATTAATGACCCCAGTTGCCAGAGTGAAGCCACAACTTGCTCTGGATGCTCTGCAGGACTTGGAGTGAAAGGTGCCCTGCTGCTGTGACCACAGTGACTTCCTGCTCAGCAGCTCTGCTGATTGTACAAGTAAGAGTTAGTGTGGGAGAAAGGTTATAGCCATTCTCCGCCTTTGCAGACCAGACAGTCTGGGAAAGAAGCAGACAGTGCCTGAGAACTCAGGCACCTTAGCCCTGACCAGGACATGGGCTTTCTCTGTCCCTCCTGTGTGTCAGCACTGCTGCTTCCTGCACCCCACATTGCCTGAGTGAGGATGCCTAACTCCCCAGGAGGTGTCTGAATGCTTTCCTTAGCATTTCAGAGCAGTACTCTGAGGTCTGAGGTCTTGAGATTGCATAGGAATCTGTGCAGTGAGCCAGATGCCAGAGACTCAAGGAGGGAGTTGACTCCAGATATGGACCTGGGTTTTGGGGGAGAATCCCAGGCAGGCTGGCCTCAGACATTTCTGTGTTGATGGGGAGCATAGGGATGCCTTGAGAGGCACAGAGAGTTTTCTGGGTACATTGAAGGCAACAAACAAATCCCTCCAGGAAAAAGAGAATCAAATTGAGCAGCAGCTGAAGCCATTATCTGATCATGAAAAGAGAAATAGGGGTAAGAATATATTCTACAGGGGTGTGGGGGAAGGGGGTGCCTCAGTGGGCCCATGCAGAGGCATCTCTTCCCCTGAGGGACCAGACACATGAAGGTATAGAATAGAGTTTATTTAGTGCATGGGGAAGGGAGTTAAGGGGGTAGTAGAGGCAGAGAAAGGCAGAGCGGAGAGATTAGAAAAGTAGAGGCCGGTCATGACCACATGGAGAGAGGGAGAAAAGGAAGGGGGAAAGGAAGAGCCCAAGAGGGCAAGAGAGAAGCTAAGGGAGTAAGAGGGGCAAGCAGCCCCTTTTATAGTGGGCCAGACCTACCTAGCTATTACCAGATAACTGTGGGGTGGAGTTTACACAGAATCCAGAGGGGGAAAGAGACAGCCATGTTCCCAGATGCAAAGACAAAAAGGAAACACGAAGGCTGGAAAAGGAGAGCAACAGGCCATGTTGATAGCCTGTGTGTGTGTGTGTGTGTGTGTGTGTGTGTGTGTGTGAGAGAGAGAGAGAGAGAGAGAGAGAGAGAGATGGTATGAATGATGAATGTGTGAGTGTGTTTGTGATTGTGAGTTTGTGTGAATGCATATGTGTGTGTGTGTGCTTGTGATTGTCTATGATCGTGTATGAGTATGTGTGTGATTGTGCATGAATGTGTGCTTGAGTATTTGTGTGAGAGTGTGTGTGTGTTTGTAATAGTGTGTGAATGTTTGTGTATTTGGGTTAAGAGTGTGTGTTTGTAATTGTCTGTGAATATGTGCACACACGTGTGAGCTTGTATGCGTGTGCATGCACGTATAGAAGTATAAGAAAACCAAGAGAGGAGTAGATGAGTGGCCCTTAGTGTTAAGAGACCTCAGAAGGGAATATTGGGGTAGCTGGCTGTTCTGGGCAACTTAGAGGTCAGGACAATATAAAAACATTTTTCGGTTTCTCAGAAGACAATGGCGGCGTGGGATCCACACAGTAACAAGGCTCCTGAGAGGTTGGGAGAAGTCATGCTAACAAGGGAGGAAGTTGCCACATGAAGGAAATATCAAGGATCTGACAGTCTGGTGCTGGTGTGCCAGACTGTTATTTCCCCAGTGCAGGTGGAACCTGTCAGGAGCCTTTTAGGACCGACTGTGGGTCTAACACAGGGAGTTTGGACCCATTTTTTTTATGTATTTAGAAGACAGATTCTAGAGCAGTCTGGCTTGGCAGTGTGAGCTAACCCTAACCCTAAGCCACTACAGGTGAACACAAACCCCTGGTCTCTGTAGGAAAGAAACTGTGGTGCTTGCAGGTCAAAGCCTCCTGCTTTAAAGGAAACTTCTCTCCACTGCATTCCAGACCACCTGCGGGCCATCACAGTGGGGTTGGGTGTGGAGGAAGGAAGGAGCAAAACAGTTGCTCTTACCCTGAAGGTTTTCTCTCTGGTTACCATCTGACATTCTGAGCAGGGCTCAGGCAGAGGATGCTATCTGTACCCAGGGCTCTATGCAGGAGTCAGGACAAAGTCCCAAGTCCCCAGAAGTGGCTTTTAGGGGTTGAGGGCTGAGGGCGGGGCTTGGGTTGGTTTCACTTCTTGCTCCTGCTGTCATTGTCAGTTTTACTACCTGGACACTGTTTTCTGCTGAAGCACCTCCCATGCCCTTTGGGAGGAGGTTCCTAGAAGACAGGATTAAAGTACCAGTGATTGCAAGTTACAAAGTCCAGGATTTGTATCACTGTCCGTGGATCTCCATATCCGAGGATGGGGATCCTTATGCATTGTCCTCTACTGCTCCTGCTGCTGGTGGCCGTCCTGACCCCGACCCAGACCGACACAAGTGAGTGGAGGTCGCGAGGGAAACGGCGTTTGCGAGGGTGGGGGCGGTTGCAACACAGGAGAAGTCATATCCTGTGTCACCACACCCTCCGCCCCCTTTCCACCTGTGTCCAGAGACCCGCGCCCTGCGCCCCTACAGGCCTGTACACCCGCCCAGGGTCCCGGGAGGAGGTCAGGGTCTTACAATGCCCTGCTCCCAGGATCACACTCTCTGCGGTATTTCACCACTGCCGTGTCCCAGCCCGGCCTTGGGGAGCCCCGGTTCACAGCTGTGGGTTATGTGGACGACACGCAGTTCATGCGCTTCGACAGCGATGAGGAGAATCCCAGAGCTGAACCGTGCGAGCCATGGGTGGAACAGATGGAGCCCGAGTATTGGGAGCAGGAGACACGGATATTCAAGGAGCACACCCAGAATTTCCGAACTTGCCTTCAGAACCTGCTCCACCTGTACAACCAGAGTCAGGACGGTAAGTGAGCCCGCTTGAGTGTTGGAAGTCTCATCCCCTCACGAGCTCACTGAAGGGCTATGGGATCCGCTATGGGTGCCTAAGTTTTGCTTTAGGTTTGGGGACTGTTCCTGAGGATGGGCAGGACTGAGTCCTTGCCCTGGGCAGGTTCCCACACTATCCAGGATATGCACGGGTGCTACGTGGGATCAGATGGTCAGTTCCTACACGGGCACTATCAACATGCCTATGATGGCCACGATTATATTACCCTGAACGAGGACCTGAGCTCTTGGACCGCAGCAGATGCAGTGGCTCAGATAACTCAACACAAGTGGGAGGAGGCTGGCGTGGCAGAGGAATACAAGGCCTACCTGGAGGGCACATGCGTGGAAACACTCCACAAATTACTGGATAACTGGGAGGAAACTCAGCAACACTCAGGTAAGTAGTATAGTTCCAGGAACAACCCTCGCTTGACTCTCTTGTTCTCTGATTGGGGAAGAAGAAGAAATCAGCTAGAATACTGCCTTTGTCTTGCCTCAGGATAGAGAGAAGGCTTCTGGTATTCTTGATCCAGATTCCAAGACAGGGAAAGGAACTCTCCTCATTATTTCCCTTCTCTCTGGACAGTTCAGCGTCTGTTTCCGGAGGGAAACAGGGAAGATCTCTGGAATAGTCAACAGTAGCCCCCTTCAATCTGCAGGCCTTTGGAGCAGTGGCTTCTCTAGAGTCCCTAGAAGAAAGCAAGATGCCTCATCCTTTCAACTCTCTCCCTCAGACCCTCCTAAGGCACATGTGACCCGTCACCCCAGGCCTGAAGGTGATGTCACCCTGAGGTGCTGGGCCCTGGGCTTCTACCCTGCTGACATCACCCTGACCTGGCAGAAAGATGGGGATGAACAGATCCAAGACTTGGAGATTGTGGAGACCAGGCCTGCAGGGGATGGAACCTACCAGAAGTGGGCTGCTGTGGTGGTGCCTTCTGGGAAGGAGCAGAATTACACATGCCATGTGCACCATGAGGGGCTGTCTGAGCCCCTCACCCTGAGATGGGGTAAGGAGGGTGTGGGTGCAGAGCTGGAGTCAGGGAAAGCTGGAGCCTTCTGCAGACCCTGAGCAGGTCAGGGCTGAGAGCTGGGGTCATGACCCTCACCTTTCCTTCCTATGCCTTCTCATCCCAGAACCCCCTCCATCCACCACCTCCAACATGGTGATCATTGCTGTTCTGGTTGTCCTTGGAGCTGTGGCCATCATTGGAGCTGTGGTGGCTTTTGTGATGAAGAGGAGGAGAAACACAGGTAGGAAAGGGCAGGGTCTGAGTTTCCTCTCCGCCTCTTTAGAAGTGTGCTCTGCTCATCAGTGGGAAACACAGCCACACCCCTCATTTCTATTGACTCTAAGCTGAGTCTGTGTCAGCTCTGTAAGGTTCCGAGGGTTAGACGACTCTTCCTTCCTCTCTCACAGCTTTTCTTCTCACAGGTGGAAAAGGAGGGGACTATGCTCCAGCTGGAGGTAGGTGTGGGGGACAGAACTGTCTCTGAGACTCTTGGGGTGAAACCAGAGTGAAGTCAGCCCTAACAGCCCCTTCAGGCCCACCAGTCAGTCTCCTGAGTGTCTTATTTCTTCTCCTGCAGGCAGCAACAGTGTCCAGAGCTCTGACTTGTCTCTGGAGGCTTGAAAAGGTAGCACATGGGGCCTGGGATTGAACCTGAGGAGAACAGGAGAGGACTGGGTCCCAGGGCCTCTCAGGTCGAGACCTCTGAGTGAGTGCTGGGCCTTTGTGCATACAGGGCTTTCCCTGTATGCACAATGGGAAGACCTGGAGAGCCCAGGCTACCCTAGCACACCAGGACACCCTGTCCTTGAATTTCCCTGCTCTCCTTTCCACAGCCAACCTTCCCTGTCCAGGAGGCATTAGGAGTCATCTGCATCATGACAGCTCCCTGCTGACCTGAGCTGCAGCTCCTCACTTCACAGTAAACAGAAGAATCTGAATGTGAGCTTGATTGCTCAAATCTTTGACCTGAGGGGTTGATTAGTGGGTAAATTAAGGCATTGAGAATGCTCAGAGTGCTGTGGAGGAGAATAAACGGCAGCATGGAGAACCTTCCGGAATGTGTGTTTCCTGTGCCGAGTGTCAGGTGGGACAGGAGGCTGTGGCCATGCCCAGCTGGAGCCCGGCTCATGAGCACTTTGGTGTGGTCTGGTCAGTCCTCAGCTCTGTCCTCCTGAGACCTTTTGTCCTGGTCACTTGGTGGAATGACAGGGTGACAGACTGTGATCCAAAAGTCAGGGTGATGACTTTAGCCGTGTCCAGTCCCCAGAAGAATAAGCAGCCAGGGCGGCTGTGCAAGTCAGCCTTGGCTCAGTCCTGGCTCTGGCTCTTCCCCCTTCTTCTTCTGTGTTTATTCTGCATCTTTTTAGTTTGTATGGAGGAGCAGACTCTTGCTTGTTCCTGTGAGCGGTGCCTGTCTCAGTCTCCTTTGGGGTCTCTGATTAATGTCAGGGTCTTTCCATCATGGTGCCCAAAGGCCCAACCAGGCCCCTACACTCAGGAGACTGGGATGAGAACAGGAACTTCTTCCATGCAAAACATGTCCTCCATCCAGGGCCTCTGCCTTGAGATTCTTCCCTCCCTCCACCCAACCTTCCAGAGTCTAACTCCTGTCTGTAGGATCAACAGAAAGGAGGAATGAACTGGGTTGAATCCAGTCCTGTGGGGACTGTGTTCTGCTCTGGTCTACTGGGTAGCATGCTATCCACCCTCACTCAGAAAGCAAGCATCACAGGTTCACAAGTTTGTGAGCTCAAGTTTCTGGTGCTGAGGGCACACAAAGGGCTGGGAGCAGCTACACCGAGACTTTGGTTGGATTCTCACACCAACACTTGCTAAAGGCCTTGCAGCTTTGGCAACTCACAGTGAGGCTATCCAGTGGAAGGTCGTCCTGGATGTAGAAGGCTCAGCTGCTGTCAGGAGCTAAGTGGTACAGGGACTGTGTGATATAAGTGGAAATCCCAGCACTGCCTCCCAAGTGCTGGGATTAAAGGCGTGCACACTTAAACAGAGTGTTTTAACCTTAGCACTTTTCTCTTGGGGAAAAGCACTCCAGGGCTTGACTCTTGTACAAATTTTCACTGGAAAATACAGATTTATCTTTTGCCCGTGCAAATGAACATCAAAGCTGCTGTTGCTTCTTGTATTATTTATTAGTTGTTTGGTGCTGGTTTGGTTTGGTGGTGGTTTGGTTTGGTTCGGTTTGGTTCGGTTTGGTTTGGTTTGGTTTGGTTTGGTTTTGAGGCAAGATCTCACTATGTAGCTCTGACTGCCGTGAAACTCACTCTGTAGACCATGTCAATCCACCTGACTGCCTTCCAAGTGCTGAGGTCAAAGACAGGAACCACTATGGTTGTAGAGACTGCAATGAGGTATCTGCCAGTTATGTTGTTGGTGAAGTACATGATCACAATTTGTGAAACCAAGGGGTCTTGTTTATGAGGAGTCACACACAGTTGGTTCTCAGCATCAGTTACCTATCTATCGATCGATCGATCTAGATATCTATCTAATGGAAAATTATCTATTTATTTAATGTGTGTGGGTATTCTGCCCCCATGTGTGTCTGTGCTCTAGCTTCCTGCCTGGTGTCTGGAGAGGAAGTAGCATCCCCTGGAACTGAAGTTACAGACAGTTGTGAGCTGTCCTGTAGGTGCTGGGAATTGAACCCCAGTCCTCTGGAAGAGCGGCCAGTGCTCTTAACCACTGAGCCACCTCTCCAGCCCCTTCAATATCAGTTCTTTTGTTTGTTTGTTTGTTTTGTTTTTCAAGACAGGGTTTCTCTGTGTAGCCTGTCTGTCCTGGAACTCACTCTGTAGACCACGCTGGCCTCAAACTCAGAAATCCACCTGCCTCTGCCTCCCAAGTGCTGGGAGTAATGGCCTGGACCACCACAGCTCAATATCAGTTCTTAACACACCTAGAGTATCATCATTGTGAATTCTGCTCTGCCCTCAGTAAACCTACACTCATATTCTCAGGCTTTCACAAGAGCTTTTGTGAACAGTGAATTTTCTAAATAAATTTCACACTCTGTAACATGATTTTTACACAAACAATACTTTGTTTAACATCAATATTTTACCACAGTTTCATTATAAAATGTACATTGTCATCAAATAAACTTTGATTTTAAAAACAGAACTGCCTGTCATTACTATATTTCACAAATGAAAACAGATTTGTATAAAGGCAACAATAATACTTTTTAAATGTCAAATGTTGCCAGGCGGTGGTGGCGCACGCCTGTAATCCCAGCACTTGGGAGGTAGAGGCAGGCGGATTTCTGAGTTCGAAGCCAGCCTGGTCTACAGATTGAGTTCCAGGACAGGCAAGGCTATACAGAGAAACCCTGTCTCGAAAACCAAATCCAAAAAAAAAAAAAAAAAAAAAAAAAAGTCAAATATTAATTTAAAAACAACATATGAGAATAGAAGTAAGTGTGCTGCTATTCTAATGGGGATTCCCTGAACTTTCTTTAGTCTGAGCTTGAAAACGTGAATGTCTATTTCTGGAATGTGTCTCAGCCAAGGTTGTTATCAACTCGTATATATTTACAGCTTGTCTAAAATGAAACAAGAATGTGTAACTATCCTGAATAAGGTAGTTTTGCAAATTTTGTGTGATGCTTGCCAAAAGAATAAATAATACATGGGTGAAATTTTAAAAAGAACTTTATTATAAAGACCTTTCAGGAAATACTGACTTGTGTCTTCCTTTGTTGTCCCGAATTTTAAGTCATGTTTTTAATTAAAGATTTAAAATAGGGAAGATAGATAAAAAGCTCATCTGACTTACAGGATGTTGGGTAACACTGGATTTCAGTGTGGGTTTTCAGAGACTCAGCTATATCCTTGCAAAGATAAAATTAATTCCTCCTGGGGGAGGGATGTTCACTCTAGCCCTGATGGAGGGAGGCTGGATGGCTGTGGTCTGGGATTGGAGAGTGAGCACACTGTGTGTGTGTGTGTGTGTGTGTGTGTGTGTGTGTGTGTGTGTGTATATATATATATATATATATATAAAATTTTTGGTTTTGGGGATTTGGTTTTTTGGAGACAGGGTTTCTGTGTAGCCCTAGCTGTCCTGGAACTCACTCTGTAGACCAGGCTGGCCTCAAACACAGAAATCCGCCTGCCTCTGCCTACCCGTGTGCTGATTACAGGCATGCACCACCACTGCCCGGCTCCATATCTCATTTTCTTTCCTCCTCTTCCTCCTCCTCTTCTTCCTCTCTCTGGTCTCTCTGTCTCTCTGCTTCTCTCTCTGTCTCCCTGTCTCTGTCTCTCTCTCTTTGTCTCTCTCTCATGGCTGGCTCTGGAGTAGCCAGCTACTGTGTCAAGAGCAGTCTTAAGAGAGACCTAGGGGACAGAGGACTCCTGGGGACGGCCAGCAGGAGCCTGAGTCCTTGCCAGCTTCCATATGAGGAGGCCATAGTCATGCGGCCCCAGCTCTAGAGAAGCCTTGAGAAGACACAGCAAGAAGAAAACTGAATGTGGCCTGGGAGAGCTCCTGGGCCGGTCTCACAGAGGACTCTTGATGTCACACTGAACCGTGGCCTGGGAGAGCTCCTGGGTAGGTCTCACAGAGGACTCTTGATGTCACACACTGTGGGAAGGGCTGGAGTCTCCAGATGCTGAGCTTGGCTGCTTTGCTACATAGTAGCGATAACTGGCAAGTGCAAATCTCCCACAATCCTCCTGTGGAGTTCCTAAGACTCTGAAAGCCAGAGAGAGCTTTCAAAGATGAGGAATTATCCTAACTAGCCTTTCAATCTGTCCTAAGATAACATAAGGCAGAATTCTTATCACATTATTTCAATTTTAAGAATTAAAATTCTCACAGCTAAATAGGGTGTGTTACCTATTAGGTCCTGAGGAAAATCCCTAACTGGAATTCCTATTAACCTATCAAATGGGACTCTAGACTGTTTTCTCTCAGCATCCATTACCTATGACAGCAGTGATTCTAAACCCGTGGCTCATATAACCCTTCCACACATCTCACCAAACTCACTTGGAAATCATGGCTATTTCCATGACTCACAAGAGCAGCAACATTACAATTATAAAGTAGCAACAGAAATACCTTTATGGTTGAAGTCACCACAATGAAGACCTGTATTAAAGGGTCTCAGCTTCGGGAAGGTTGAGACCCTCTGTCACAGAGTCCTGGCTCCTCTCAGTATCTCTTACCCTCAGCCCTACCCTTTGAACTCTCCAGTCTCTGAGCTTCTCAGCTTTCCGTCCTCCAGGCCAGACACCAGCTTCCTTGGCTCCTTTGCTCTTGGCCACTTTGTTTCTTCTCCCTGTCCTGGTTCATTTGCTCCCTCCCCCCCTCTCTCTATCTCTATCTCTCTCCCTCCATCCCTCCCTTTCTCCCTCCCTCCCTCCCCCCTTTGCCTTCCTCAAACTCCCTCTCCTGGACAGGTCTATTCTGCCTCTGTGTTCAGCCTGGGCTCTTCCTTTTCCTCCCCAAACCTAGAACTGTCTGTACCATTTTCACTCATTGCCACCCTCAATCTAGCTCAATTGGATTTTAATGACCCACAACCACCAATTCCCATCAAAGAACAACGAGGCAGTGCAGGGCTGCTTCTCCCCAGCCCTCCCCTATAACCAGCCTGGCTATTCACCTTCACATGGCCAGTCCATCAAATGCTAAGTTCAGTGAAGAGACTCTGCAAAGGTCTTTAGGGCTCCACATCAGCTGATTTTAATCTGAGGGACTGTCCTAATCAGGGCAAATTTTAAAAGGACTAGGTCCTTCTGTGCCCAGACCCACAATATGATGACTCTACATCGGAGATTTCCTTCACTGACCTTCACAGAGTCACCCAAAGCACCCAAAGCACCCGGTCCACGGAGAATTACCAACAGCCCTGCTCTGCCCCATACTGACTCCACACAGCAAAAACAGGGGCCCTAGGCCCGGATCTGAGAAATGGAATCCTGAGACAGGTTCCCTGTGAGGGGATTCTGATTTAGAGATGAAGCACAGCCTTGTGGGAAATTCCATACTGATGGCTAGTCAACTTAGCAGGTTCATTGAGAAAATACATCTCACTGGTTCATGAGGGTGCATGCCTTTAATGCCAGCACTCAGGAGGCAGAAGCAGGTGGATCTATGAGTTTGAGGCAAGCCTGGCCTAAAAAAAGAAAGTCCCGGGACAGACAAGTTGATAGACAGACAGACAGACAGATAGATAAATAGATAGATAGGTAGATAGACAGATAGAGGGGGAAGGGATCTCACCTATGTCTCCAGTCAATTCCCAAACCAGCTGGCTGTTGCCAACATAGGCCCCGGGTGTTTCCTTCTGGAGGAGTCCTGTGTCCCATGAGAGGCCTGATATCAGTCTGCAGTCTCCCCTGGATTCCACAGACAGCCTCTAAATAGGTCTCAGGAAGACAGGGTGAAAGGAACAGTTCTTTCAGCTCTTTCTGGGGACTTTGGGAGTCTGTGCAATCCCCCCACTCAGGATCTCTGGGAGGAAGTAGCTCCTGGGGGATTTCCTAACTGGCTCGGTTTCACTTTCGAATCCCTAACTTCTCTGGAGTTTTTCTGCCTAGATATTGATGACTTGGCACTAGTTCTCACTCTCTGTAGGGTAATTTCACCTAATTATTTGATTGGCTGATAACGACGACAAGCAGCCAATCGCTGGGCTAAGATAAAGAGTTTTCCTGATCCTACAGAGGAAGTGGTGAACGCCCTTTTTGGGGAGAGGCAGAGAGCAACAGCCTGCAGGTTGTAGGCAGGGGAATTGTCAGACCGGTGGTAGCTTCTACCATAGGAAGAATTTCCAACATAAAATAGATGATGAGTTTGGGACAATAGATTCTGCACCCAGAGGTTGTGTCATTTGTTTACTTTTAAAATAAAAATTGTCTGGTGTTTTCCGTTCGCGATGGTAATTTGAAGTTGTGTTCTGAGATAATACAATCAGCATTGCTCTGATTTAGAAAGTTGTCTAAGATCCTCCCAGACCCAGATGGTCTGGGTCCTCAAGGCCGCTGTGCTCTGCGCCATTCTCCTGAAGCTGGACGCCTGCTTGTCCTGGACTCCGACCCCTTTAGGTGAGTGAGATCCGGGAGGGAAACCTTCTCTTCTGGGAAGGCGAGGGGCAGCAATAGCCAGTCCCTGCATCACCCAGCAAGATCCTCCCACCCCCTTCTCCATCTGTCCTGAACCCTGCGCCCCGTTCCCCTGCCGCCCGCACACCCTCAGGGCATCACAGGAGGTGATTTGGGTCTCACCATGTGCTGCCCCCAGGCTCACACTCCCTGCGGTATTGCTCCACTGCCACCTCGTGGCCCAGCCCCCGGGAGCCACGGATCATAGTCGTTGGCAACGTAGATGATACAGAGTGCGTGCGATTGGATTCTGACGACCCAAAGACTCATAGGGTGGATCTCTGCGCGCTGGAGCAGGCAGGGCGGGAATACTGGGAGCAGCAGATTTATATAGTCAGGAATCAAGCACAGCTGTCTGAAAGGAAACTGATGACCCTGGTTCGTCTTTACAAGAGCATGAATGGTGAGTGACACCTACCCATCCCAAGGATGTACCAGGGTTGTCCACATTCAGTGCACAGGAGTTTCACCCAACACCTGTCCAGTTCCTCAAAGGAAGAGTCTGAAGGGATTGGCTTGGACTTAGTCTGTGCTATAGTAGTGCTGTGCTACCACACCGCTGACCACCCATGATGTCCTCCCCAGACTCTCACACTCTACAGTGGCTGCAAGGCTGCGATGTCGGGTCAGATGGGCGCCTGCTTCACTGGTACGACCAGTTCGCCTATGATGGCGTGGATCGCCCCACCCTGAACCAAGACCTGAGTTCCTGGACAGCGGGGACCAGCACTGTAGCTCAGATCTCTCAGCACCAGTCAGAATCCTACCTGAAGGGCCACTGCTCAGAGCTGCTGCAGAAATCCCTGGAAAAAGGGAAGGAGAGGCTGCTGCGTCCAGGTGCCCAGGGGAGCCTAACCGTGTCCATGATTCCTTTAGGCTGCGTGCTGGGAGTTTGGAGAGCTGGGGTCCTCGGGTGGGAAGAGATGACTTGGGGTATAGCTCACAGGTTGAGCACTACCCAGCAAGCACAGTTCTGGTTTAGCTCCTTAGCCTTTGCAAAGGAGGAGAGGGAGACAGGTGAGTAAGAAGGTCTTAACTCACTCTTCCCAAGTCCAGAGAGGCAAGAGCCCCTTGTGTTCCAGATCTGTGACAAAGCGATGACTCCCTCAGAAGACAGCCCCTCTCTTACTAACAAAAATTTCCTCCAACAGGAGACCAATCTTTTAGTAACTGATCAACAATTTCTTTCCATCTTTCTCTCTTTCTTTCTTCTTTTTTTGCTATTGTTTATTTTATTTATTTATTTTAGAGATTTATTTATTTACTATATGTAAGTACACTGTAGCTCTCTTCAGAGACACCAGAAGAGGGCTTCAGATCTCATTACAGATGGTTGTGAGCCACCATGTGGTTCCTGGGATTTGAACTCAGGACCCTCAGTAGAGCAGTCAGTGCTCCTAACCACTGAGCCATCTTTCCAGCCCCAATCAACAATTTCTTGACTTGAGCAATGGTCCTGGATCCTAGGGAGCTTTTTCTCAGACCTCGTTCTGTGCCACAGACTTCAGTGTCTCTGGAATCTGACTCCTGCTTTCTGAGTCTCCTGACTTTCTGAGTCTCCTGACTTTCTGAGTCTCTGCTCTGAACCAGAATCCCTTTCCATGAGTCTGCAGACACCTGGAGCCTCCTCCCCCATATTGCCACCCTCACATCCTAAAGCATCCCAAAGAACAGATCCTCCCAGGTGCATGGGCTCTAGATGATGTCTAGATCATGGACACCCTAATCCCACCCCAGTTCTCCTGTCCATCCCAAGATGGTCACATGAACACTGCTGAGTCCTCATAGAGCAAGATGCCTCATCTTTTCAACTCTCTCCCTCAGACCCTCCTAAGGCACATGTGACCTGTCACCCTGGACCTAAAGGTTATGTCACCCTGAGGTGCTGGGCCCTGGGCTTCTACCCTGCTGACATCACCCTGACCTGGAAGTTAGATGGGGAGGACCTGACCCAGGACATGGAGTTTGTGGAGACCAGGCCTGCAGGGGATGGAACCTTCCAGAAGTGGGCAGCTGTGGCGGTGCCTCTTGGGAAGGAGCAGAAATACACATGCCATGTGGAGCATGAGGGGCTGTCTGAGCCCCTCACCCGGAGATGGGGTAAGGAGGGTGTGGGTGCAGAGCTGGGGTCAGGGAAAGCTGGAGCCTTCTGCAGACACTGAGCAGGTCAGGACTGAGAGTTGAATGGTCTTCACTTTCTCTTCCTATTCCCTCCCCTCCCCTTCCCTTCCCAGAGCCTGCATGGTACAAGGACCCTACCTTTTGGATTGTTGCCTCGATTATTATTTTGGTCATAGTTTGTGTCTTCCTCTTGGTGTTTTGCATATGCAAGAAGAAGAATGCAGGTAGGGGAGACATGTGTTCTGGGTTTTCTTGTCCCACTGAGGGTTTGAAGCCTGAGGTAGAGGCATACCCTGCTTAGGTGATGGCAAGTACCATCCACAGCCTTGTGTCCTCTTAGCCTGGAGCCTTTTTGTTTAACCTTAAGTGAAGGGGACTGAAGGGCAGTTTCTGCTTGGGGACAGTTCTGGTGCCTGAGACCTCACACCCAGCTGTCACAGGCAAAGGTCTCACTGAGGAAAAACCTCCAAGGAGGCACTGCATTACCTCAGTTCTGGAAATTTCCCTTGGGTCCAGGACTAAGGGGTTTTGCTAGACCAGTGGCTCTCCAACTATGGGTCAAGATTCCTTTGGAGGTTGTCCTCTGACCTCCTACATATCAGACATCCTACATATGATATCTATATTACAGTTTGTAACAGTAGAAAATTACAGTTATGAAGTAGCAACAAAATAATGTTATAGTTGGGGGTCACCACAACATGAGGATACTGTATTAAAGGTTGGCACTGCATTAGGAAGGTTGAGAACCACTGCTCTAGGCCCTATGACTCCCTGCTCCCAAACCATCCATACATGGTTTTCTTTCCTCAGGTAGGAGAGAAAGGCGTGACACCCAGGAAGCAGGTGAGTATGGTGAGGGGTGACCTCTGAGACCCTTGGAGCTCATGGGAGCCCGCCATAGTTCCTCCCTTAGCCTCCAGTCTTCTGAAGTCTGACTGGATCCTGTTTTGTTCTTTCCTAGACAGAGACAGTCCCCAAGACTCTAGAACTGGTGTGGATGATGAGGTAAAACATGGGGTGGCAGAGAGGACTTGTGATGGGGAGGTAGGGAGCCTTTGAATTTGGACACTCTGAGGAGTGAGCTATTCAGAACATCACCGGTTACAGTAACTGCCCTGAATCTGCTTTTACTCTTGCAGGAAATGGAGGCTTTCTGTAGGACTGAGAACGAGGAGAGTCATTCAGGCCACTTGCTTGGAACACACACGCAGCTGTGCCTCCTCACCCACTGCCCCTGCGGACTCGCCTGCAACATCTTCTGAAGAATGTAATCTTTCCTTTTGTATCCCATTAGCAAATCTTCATTTTGAGCTTGACCAGATTTAGAATCACCTGGGAGATGCCCCTTTGGGTGGCTGTGAGGGCAGCAGGCCAGTTCTTGCCACCCTGGACAGAAAGAGGTCCCACCTTCCTGTCTTGAAGATCTAACCACCTGTCTCTTCCCTATGCGACCTCTAGTCAGGCATTTTGTCAGGGTGTCAGGAGCCCAGGGAGATGAAGTTCCCTCCTCTCACCCACAGAACTCTGGGTACTACCCCCAGTGTTTCAAGGACATTTAATCAGGTCAAATTGGGATCAATGGCTTTGATGCAGAAAAGAACTGTGAACTAGTAGAGATGGAGTTTAATAAAAAAATATATATTTTTTTAAATTTTAAGGCATCTTAAATCTATTTATTTATTAGGTATATACATGTGAGAGCTATAGCGCACCTGTGGGAGACAGAGGACGGCTTGCTGGAGAGTCCGTCCTCTTTTTCCACCAGGTAGGTCCAGGGATGGAGCGCAGGTCAGCAGATTTGGACGCAAGTGCCACTACCCACTGAGCCATCTGGCTGCCAATCCCCCAAAAAAGTATGTTTGGAAGGTTGGCTCCATTTTTGTTATTCATTTTTACTGGACTGTGACTTAGAAGTAGAAGCAGCCTACATCTCTTGGCGGTCTGTTCCTGGTGTTTTTTTCCTGTGGCTTCCTTCATTCTCTTGGCCCAACACTTAGTTCCACAGCCTCTCCTCGGTCTCCATAGCACGTCATCTCTACAAAGCCATACATCGGTGTTTTGCTGCAGGACACATAGAGTAACGAGATGCCGGTCTTGGATCTTGGGGGGCCTGTAGTCCTAGGCTTCTTACCTTCCTTTGTTTGTTTGTTTTTTTAAGATTTATTTACTTACTATATGTAAGTACACTGTAGCTGTCTTCAGACACTCCAGAAGAGGGCGTCAGATCTCATTATGGATGGCTGTGAGCCACCATGTGGTTGCTTCTTGCCTTCTTTGTTTACTTTCTGACAACCTGTTGGCTGACACCATCAGCCTCTTTAGAAAGACTGAAAAGCTTTCAGATTCTGTGGTTCTCTTGGGCTCCAACCGCTAAGGCACAGCAGTTTCTGTCAGTCCAGGAATCTCCCTTTCTCAGAACTCTGCTTATGATAACCAAGTTGAGGACTCAGACTAGAGACAGACAGACAGACTGTGTGTCTGCAGACAGACTCGGGCTGCCTCGCTCCAGCTTTCCTTGCTCTCTAACGAGAGTTACACAGCAGCAGGTGCACTTTGCTGTGGGTCCAGACACCTCACTGGGACCTCCCAAGGGAAGCCCCTGTTTGCGGTTCCCACCACTGGTTCGGAGCATGGATCCCTCTTCACCCAGAGGATCAGCAACTGCTTCTCCTGGAAAGTATGAAGTACCATGTATCCTCCCTGCGTTGCTGGCAGCCAGTGGCTGGGAAGGAAGTACTCAGCTTCATCTGGACACAGCCGACTGCCTGGGAGGTGCCATGAGACAGAAAAAAACAAAAGCTTCTTAATGTAGACGTTCAGCAGGGGGACTAAGAGAGGTGCCAGGAAAAGAGAAAGATAAATGTTAAGAAAAATGGCTGCCGGCTAGAGAGATGGCTCAGCGGTTAAGAGCACTGACTGCTCTTCTGAAGGTCCTGAGTTCAAATCCCAGCAACCACATGGTGGCTCACAACCATCTGTAATGAAATCTGACACCCTCTTCTGGGGTGTCCAAGGACAGCTACAGTGTACTCACATAGAATAAATAAATCTTAAAAAAAAAAAGAAAAGAAAAGAAAAATGACTGCTGCTGGCCACACCTTTAATCCCAGCACTTGGGAGGCAGAGGCAGGTGGATCTCTTAAATTTGATCTACAGAGTGAGTTCCAGGACTGCCAGGGCTATACAGAGAAACCCTGTCTCAAAAAATTATAATTAACTAATTAAAAAATCAAATAAAGCCGGGCGGTGGTGGCACATGCCTGTAATCCCAGCACTCTGGGAGGCAGAGGCTCCCAGATTTCTGAGTTCAAGGCCAGCCTGGTCTACAAAGTGAGTTCCAGGACAGCCAGGACTATACAGAGAAACCCTGTCTCAAAAAAACCAAATCCAAAAAAAAAAAAAAAAAAAAAAAAAACCCAAAAAGAAAAATCAAATAAAGCTAGATCTAAAATAATGTTGATTGCTCTGTGTGAAGTATTCAATATTTCCTTCATCGGTGACCAGGGTTGTGAGCTATCTTCTGTATGTGGGACTCAAACACAGGTCCTCTGCAAGAGCAGTCAGTGTTCTCTGTTAACCACCGAGCCAAGTCTCCAGTCTCAAATTCAATATTTTTTAAGGCAATAGAAAACCAAATCTTGACAAGATTACAGTTAAATGCCTGAGTACATAAGTCTGTATAAATTACTATTACAACAACATGGTAAATTAATTGATCATTTTACAAATATTCTTTCTAAATCCCTTTGCTGCCTTAACTCTTGGAGTTAAGGATCCCATCTTGAGTTACATACAAACTGCAATTCTTTTTTTGTTTTGTTTTGTTTTGTTTTGTTTTGTTTTGTTTTTCAAGACAGGGTTTCTCTGTGTAGCCCTGGCTGTCTTGGAACTCACTCTGTAGACCAGGGTGGCCTCAAACTCAGAAATCCGTCTGCTTCTGCCTCCCGAGTTCTGGGATTAAAGGCGTGCGCCACCACTACCCGGTTCACAAGCTGCAATTCTTGCGTGTTTGTAAGGCCCCTTCTTCTAACAACTCAATACCACAGCTCTGCTTTACTCTCTATGCAATAAAAATTCTACTTTGACATATTGAAAAAAGGCCAGGAAAGAAGTTTCCACAAAGTCATCAGGATGGCTGGCTCTGAGATACATTGTTGCCTGCAAAGACAGCTGACTCTGTGATGGTCCTGTGAGCACACCTTGGCATCCATCTGGGAACAACAACCCACCTAAGAACTGAAAACTGGAAATCTCAGGTTCTTGTGGTCCTGCTGAAGTATCTGCCATCTGACTTAGACTGTGGCAGGCATTAGGCAATGACATTCATTACAAGATAATGGGGTCAGTCACCCTAGAATCAGGACCCTTTACAACTCAAAATGTGTTATGTTTACAAAATTAATGTTTCTTGGTGGATGTTGGTGATACATACCTTTAATCCCAGCACTTGAGAGACAGAGGTAGGTGGATCTCTGAGAATCTCAGGCTAGCCTTGTCTACAGGATGGATAGATAGATAGATATATAGATAGATAGATAGATAGATAGATAGATAGATAGATAGAATTAAATAAAGCAATAAAATAGAGCTGGAAAAGCCAGGTGGTGGTGGCACATGCCTTTAATCCCAGCACTTGGGAGGCAGAGGCAGGCGGATTTCTGAGTTCAAGGCCAGCCTGGACACAGAGAAACCCTGTCTGGAGGGGGGGACAAAAACAACAACAACAACAACAAAATAGGGCTGGAGAGATGGCTCAGCGGTTAAGAGCACTGACTGCTCTTCCAGAAGTCCTGAGTTCAAGTCCCAGCAACCACAAGGTGGCTCACAACCATGTGCAATGAGATCAGATGCCTTCAGATCTGGTGTGGGGACAGATCTAGCTGGGTGTGTCTGAAGGAAGTTACAGCTTACTTACATATAATAAATAAATCTTTAAAAAATAAAAATAAAAAATCAATAAAATAAAAGAATAACAGTTCAGGACACAACCATGAACTTTTAAACAGAGAACTCATCCCAACACACTGCAGAGCCAGGCAGAGACAACTGTTTGTCAGGGTGGCCACCAGGTGGCAGTTTGCCTGTGGCTGAAAAGGCTTCCAAGGCGACAATTAGCTACTCAAGTTTACAAAACAAATTCATCCTGCTCTAGGAAGTCCTTTAAGGCTGGAGGGTGAGCTCTGGGCCTCAACCACTTTCTGTGAAATCCCTTTCTGATTTCTGCAGAGCGTGGTTCTCGGGATCCCAACCGAGAAAGCAACAGCAGACCTGTGCCCTAGGAAACTGCCTTCTGATTCATCTCCACCAACCAGGGAACAAAACTCATTCCAGAGCTTGAGTCATTCCTGCCCCACTGCTGGGTAGAGTCAGTCAGGTGGAGTCAGTCTGTGGGTACCAACCGGCCTTAGGACCCTCTGGCCTGGGGTGCTTAATGCAGACCAAACAAATGATTAGCAGTGTTTCTCTGCTACCCTGTTTGCACCATACACATGCAGATCTCCAATATGAAGAATAACTGAGTCTTCATACTAAAGAAGATAAAATTGTTCCCATCCTACCCCATTGTCCCTGTCACAGTCTGTCAGGTCCTTGGGCTATGATGTAGACAGCCCCAAGGGAATCACTTCCAATTTCTGTGTTCCACCATTTGTAAGAGTTGCCGCTGCACCTTAGACCCTCCATAAACTTGCCACCATCAATGGTGTTGGTTTTGGTTTTCTCTCCCGGCACTGCTGCTCTGCAAGGATCCAGCCATGTGTTTTCTAGTTCCCCTAACTGGGTCCTGAGTTTTCTCCAAGGCACCTGTTTTCAAAGAGCAGTAAGAGCCTGTGTTGTTGGTTACCATGGAGATGCAAACCAACCAGGTCTCCGGTGCCTCCCACATCCACTGTGCCTCACTCCCACTAGTGCATTCTGCAGTGTGGCCCTTGTTGGGTCAGCTTTGCACAGGTCCTGTAAACAATCCAGTTTGGGCCACTGAGGTGTGTGTCAGATGCAGTCCTCCTCATCCCCAGCTCTCCCATCAGAGGCCCACCTTCTTCGGTTTTGCTGTGACAACTACAAGTCATGGTGCCAAGTCCACACCTAGCACTGAACCTCAGGTACACAGCACTTGCCTGTCATTTCTGAGGCCTCTGATCTGTCCCCAGCTAGAAAAGGGGGACACAAATGACATGGGAGCCCTCTAGGCTATGGGCCTGGTTTATTTCAAACATCTCAAACCTGAGCAAGAACCTGTCAGGTCAAAGCGTCTTCTTCTTCTTCTTCTTTTTTTTTTTTTTCAAGGATTTACTTATTATTTACACAGTGTTCTGCCTATTTGTAGCCTGAAAGCTAGAGGAAGGTTTATCTTCAGAAATGGGGCCCTGCTGTCAGTTTACAGAGAGCTGACGGCCTGGATTGTTTGGGAATTTCCATAGAGCCCCTTTGGTCAATAACTCAACTGGATGTAACCAAGTTCTGGTACTGGAAGCTTCTTTTGGTGGCAAGAGATGGCCAGTTGGGGCTCTGTCTCCCTCATTATTTAAAGACTCCATATTTTAGGAAGTTTACACTGTATTAGGTTTCCCTTCCGCCCCTCATAAGTCCCTCAGTTCTAGCTGACCCTTAACCTCTTCTTCCTTCTCTCCCAACCTGTTCACCTGCAACCCTCATGCCCCGCACCAGTCCAGCCATAAACTCTATCCTATTTCCTTCCCAGGAGATCCTTGTGTCCCTTCCTCTATGCCTAATCTCTCTGGGTCTAAAGACTGTAACTTGGCTACCATTCAATGGCTAATATCCACATATAAGTGAATACATACAGCATTTATCTTTCTGATGACCTGGTGGTTTTAGCATAGTGAGATAGAAACATTCCACAGTGGAGTTACATTGTAATCAACCATCTAATAAACTACCCCTTGTACAGTTACAGTGTTGCATGTTTATACAGAACAGAGTACCAAAGCAAATCCTTCTGGGGACTGTGGAACTGGCTCAGCTGTTAAGAGTGCATAACTAAGATCATGCAAAGAACCTGAGGTCGGTTCCCAGCACTCACTCTGCACCTCACAATCACCTGGAACTCCAGCTCCAGGGAGTCTGAGGCTCTGTTTGGTCCTTCTCAGGCACTGCACTAATCTATCCTCACACAAACACACATAAACATAATTATAAAATAACTACAACTTGATATGCCAAGGCTGGCTGATATCCACTGGGAAGCCTCCCCTTTTTGGAAGAGAAATGGAGGAGTGGATGGGGGAGGGGAAGGACTGGGAAAAGAGGAGGAAGGGAGACTAGTCAGAATGTAAAGTTAATTGATTAATTAAATAAGCCAAAGCTTACACGGACTACAAGACCTGGAGAAACAGTGTGCCCAAGAGCATAAGTGATAAAGAGCATAAGAGATAGTTCCAGTTAAAGCAGGTCATGTAAGTGACTCATGCTGCTTTCCCTTTTATAAAGACACAAATGATGCAGTCTCAATTCTCATTCCTGTTGGTCGACTAGTTTCTTTAGAAGCCAATCAGTGACGCAGAGGTTCCAAGTACGGAGTCAACAGGAACAAAGTCCACATTCAGGCTCCTCACAGACCCTGGGAGTGAGGATGTTATCTTCTTCCTCTTGGCTCCAGCTGCTGCTGGCCCGTGCCGTGGTCCTGGCCGGTGCCGTGGTCCTGACCCAGACTAGTGAGTGAGGGGAGGGGTCGGGAGCAGAAAAGCCTCTGCGAGGAGACGCGGCAGTCTGGGGCGGTGGGGGTGGGGGGTAACACCCCAAGTTCCCCTGCCCTATCCCAGTCTCTCTGCCTTCTCCTGGGACTCTGAGCCTGGAGGAGGTTGGGGTCTCACCGAGCGCCGCCCCCAGGCTCACACTCGCTGCGGTATTTCCACACCGCCGTGTCCCGGCCCGGCCTCGGGGAGCCCCGGTTCATAGTCGTCGGCTACGTGGACGACACGCAGTTCGTGCGCTTCGACAGCGAAGCGGAGACTCCGAGGATGGAGCCGCGGGCGCCGTGGGTGGAGCAGGAGGGGCCGGATTATTGGGAGCAGGAGACTCGGAAAGCCAAGGACATGGGGAGGAACTTCAGAGTGAACCTGAGGACCCTGCTGGGCTACTACAATCAGAGTAAGGACGGTGAGTAACTGCGGCCGGGATCACAGACTCCATCCCTCCCATGTCCCCCCAGTCGGGCCTGAGTCATCTTGACCCGCTGGGTCTAAGCTTCATCCTAACGCCTACCCAGAACTTCAGACAAGAAAGCTTCCGCAGAATTCTGCTTAGGTTTCAGTTGCACTTTTGTTCCTGAAACTTCTGGGCTATCCACCGACAGCAGGCAAGGTGGCCACAAGTGGTGCTGATCTGCATGTCCCTTCCAGAATCTCACACGCTGCAGTGGATGTTCGGCTGCGACATGGGACCCGATGGGCGCCTGCTCCGCGGGTATTGTCAAGTGGCCTACGACGGCCGGGATTACATTTCCCTGAACGAGGACCTGCGCTCCTGGACCACGACTGACATGGCCTCACGGTCCTCTATGCGCAAATCAGAGGATGTCGGTGAGGCCGACCACCAGAGGGCATACCTGCAAGGTCCTTGTTTGGAGTGGCTCGGGAAATACCTACAGCTGGGAAAGGACAAGCTGCTGCACTCAGGTCCTCTCCTCAGTTTTCCTCTAGGGCTTGGGGAAAAGCCTTGGGGTACAACTCAGGGGCAGGACGCTGTCCAGCAGGCACAGCGCTGAAGAGGAGGGAGAGAGACACCCAGGGCTGCTTTTCCCTGTAGAAGGCTAATCCTTAACACAAGCAGATCAGCCTTGGCAATGGCCCTGGACCCATGGGGGGCTTCACCCTAGGCCTCCCTCTATCCTCTACTCAGTGTCTCTAGTCAGACTCCAGCTTTTCTCAGTCTCTTGGCCCTCACCCAGCTCTGGACCAGAATCCCTTCCCATGAGTCTGCAGAGACCTGGAGCCTCCTACCCCATATTGTCACTTTCACATCCTAAAGCATCCCAAAGAATAGATCCTCCCAGGTGCATGGGCTCTAGATGATGTCTAGGTTACAGACACCCTAATCCCACCCCAGTTCTCCTGTCCCAGGATGGTCACATGAACACTGCTGAGTCCCTAGAAGAAAGCAAGATGCCTCATCCTTCCAACTCTCTCCCTCAGACCCTCCTAAGGCACATGTGACCCGTCACCCCAGATCTGAAGGTGATGTCACCCTGAGGTGCTGGGCCCTGGGCTTCTACCCTGCTGATATCACCCTGACCTGGCAGTTGAATGGGGAGGAGCTGACCCAGGACATGGAGCTTGTGGAGACCAGGCCTGCAGGGGATGGAACCTTCCAGAAGTGGGCATCTGTGGTGGTGCCTTCTGGAGAGGAGCAGAAATACACATGCCAAGTGCTGCATGAGGGGCTGCCTGAGCCCCTCACCCGGAGATGGGGTAAGGAGGGTGTGGGTGCAGATCTGGGGTCAGGGAAAGCTGGAGCCTTCTGCAGACCCTGAGCAGGTCAGGGCTGAGAGCTGGGGTCATGACCCTCACCTTCATTTCCTGTGTCTGTCCTTCCCAGAGCCTCCTCCATCCACCAACTCCAACATGGTGATCATTGCTGTTCTGGGTGTCCTTGGAGCTGTGGCCATCATTGGAGCTGTGGTGGCTTTTGTGTTGTATAGGAGAAGCAGAGGTAGGAAAGGGCAGGATCTGGGTTTTCTTTCAGCCTCCTTTAGAAGTGTGCTCTGCTCATTAATGGGAAACACAGCCACACCCTCATTGCCTAGTCTCTAACCTGGGTCTGTGTCAGTTCTGGATACTTCCTAGGGCTGGTGTTTCCCCGGTCACTCATGGCTTTTCTTCTCACAGGTAAAAAAAAAGGAAGCTATGCTCATGCTCTCGGTAAGGGTGCACGGGGAGGGGGGGGGGGAGGGGGATGCACCCTTGTCCTTGAGGCCCTTGGGATGGAGCTGGAGCTCATGGGGAGTTCTGCCAGCCCATAATCCCCTCTTGCCTAGTCCTTTTTGTCCCCTCAGTGTGCCTTGTATTTCTTCTACAGCAGGCAGCAAGATTTTTTTCTAGATTTCTGACTGGCTTCAGAAGGCATGAAATGGTATGAAAATCCCTGGGGACCTGGGATTGGACCTGAGGCAAGGGGGAGGTCCCGGGGCCTCTCAGATTTAGACGTTTGAATGACTGGGCCATCGTTGTATTGACTGTCCATGACTGTTGTTCTGTTGCTTCAGACAGTTGCCTCGTGGGGCTGAGTAACACGTTCTGACTAAACTTCTGAGGGTGTTGCTTTCCCCTGTGAGGACAATGTGAAGAACTGGCAAGCCCAGCCCTTCCTTGCCTACCTGGATGCCTGACTTCAAAACAGAAAACAATAATCTGATTCTGGGCTGGGTGTTCTCTGTTGTTTTTATCTGCACTGAATGGAAACGCAGATTCCAGCAAGATTGTGCAGTGGTAATGACATTGCACAGATGTTTGTGAGCGAGAGTGTAATGTGCTTTCAGTTAGTGTAGGTAAAACAGGCACTGAGCCCACCATTCCTCATATGGTCATTGCTTTAAAATAAAACAAAAATTGCTGAAGAGATGGCATGAACAGGGCATACTATGTTCAACTCTGCTGTTTGTTTACCTTTAGACACCCAGTTTCTTTAGAGTCTACACAAGGTCATTAAAAGGACGGGAGGTAAAGAGTGTTTACTGTTTGATGGGTGGTGGTGGCGCATGCCTTTAATCCTAGCACTCTGGAGGCCAGTAGATCTCTGAGTTCAAGGTCAGCCTATTATAAGGCAAGTTCCAAGATGGCCAAGGCTACACAGAGAAACCCTGTCTCAAAAAAACCAAGTCTAGGGCTGGAGAGCTGGTTCAACAGTTAAGAGCACTGCTTTTCCAGAGGTCCTGAGTTCAATTCCCAGCAACCGCATGGTAGCTCACAACCATCTGATCTGTAATGGGATCCAATAGCTTTTCTGGTGTGTCTGAAGACACAGACAATGTACTTAAATGAAAAAAAATCTAAAAGGAAAAATAAATAAATCCAAGTCTGCTATTCTTGCAGAGGACCCAGGTTCAATTCCCATCACTGACATGACAGCTCACTGCCTATAATCAGTAACAGTCCATGTCTCACACAGACATGAATGCAGATAAAGCACCAACACACACAAAAATTAAATCTTTTAAAAAATAAAAGGTCTGTGGGCTGGACAAGTGATATTTGTCTTTGTAACTGTTCTGATGGTAGCTGTGAGTTACTCGCGGCCTCCTAGCAGTTTCTATTGTTTGGTGTTAACCATGTGACTTAGTTATTTTTCTTCTTGATGTGATAAGACATCATAACCAAGGCAACTTATAGACAGAAGAGTTTATTGGGGCTTAGAGTCCAAGACCACCGTGGCAGGGCGCATGGCAGCAGCCAATCAGGCACGG
Organism: Apodemus sylvaticus; assembly: GCF_947179515.1. Lineage (NCBI taxonomy): Eukaryota > Metazoa > Chordata > Mammalia > Rodentia > Muridae > Apodemus > Apodemus sylvaticus. The sequence goes on from NC_067490.1 coordinate 1,401,743, forward strand.
TGGTGCTGGAGCAGCAGCTCACCACTTGTATCTGATCCACAAGCATGAGACAGAGCATGCTGAATAAAAAATGGCTCAGCGGGCTTTTGAAACCTTAAAGCCCACCTCCAGTGATAGGCCTCTTCCAACATGGCCGCTTCCTAACCTTCTCAAAAGAGCCCCACCCACTGCGACCAAGTATGCAAATGTCACATTTGTGAGAAACGGTGATCCGACCCAGGGCCTCCGGTGATGCATCCCGTGTAGTATGCCAACACAAGAGAGTGCTTCGCTCCACCTCCTCCACCCACAGGAACAGATGCTCAGCCCGAAGGCCTCCGCACCCATCAAGGTTTCTGTCATTTCTCTCTTGGCACCCCTGGCCTGTGTGGATCCAGCTATGTGTTTCTTAGTCCTCTGAAAGCCTGTGTACTTGGTTAGCATGGCGGTTCAAACCAGTCAGGTCCATAGGGATTCCTTGGTCCAGGTGAGCTGTGCCCACCAGGCACACGGGAACAAAGACGTGCAATTTTTTTAAAAGATGTATTTATTTTCTGTGTATGAGCACACTGTAGCTGTTCTCAGACACACCAGAAGAAGACATTAGATCCCGTTACAGATGCTTATGAGCCACCGTGTAGGTGCTCTTAACTGCTGAGCCATCTCTCCAGCCCCTAATTTTTGGTCCTTTGAGACAGAGTTTCACAGTGTAGCTTTGGCTGGCTAGGAGCTCGCTGTGTAGGCCAGGTTGGCTTCAAACTCAGAGAGATCTGACTGCCTCAGCATCCTGAGTGCCCGGATTAAATGAGTGGGCCACCATGCCTGGTGCGATGCCACTTCTTTTGGCCCTTGTTGGATCAGCATCTCCCGGGTTCTGTAAACACAGTCCGGTCTGGACCACAGGATGGTACATAAGGCGCTGCCTCCCTCATTCCAGATTCCCAGCGAAGACTTGCCATGGGACAGGAAAGTCTATCATGGATATGGAATGTAAACTAATCCATCAGAGCAAGGCTTCTAAAAGTTTCGACTTATGACTTCTTTCCTGCCAAAATATTTTTACATGGCCTTAGGCTTTGGGGAGTATAAAACAGGTAGACAAAAAAAAAAAAAAAAAATCAAACACTGATAATAAAACAATTTATTTTAAAACAAATTATTGTCCTGTGGTGGTGGTGGTGCACACCATTAATCTGAGCACTTGTGGGGCAGAGGCAGATGGATCTCAGAGTTCAAAGACAGCCTAGTCTACAGTGTGAGTTCCAGGACAACCAGGGCAGCACAGAAAAACTGTCTTGAAAAAACAAACAAACAAAAAGTATTATTTGCTATACATATATAATTTTTTACAAGTTATTAAAAATTAAAGCAAATTTCTATATGGCATGCTCATTTTAAAGAAATTTAAGGGCTGGAGAGATCACTTAGCGGTTAAGAGCACTGTCTGCTCTTCTGAAGGTCCCTAGTTCAATTCCAGCAACCACATGGTTGACGCCCTCTTCTGGTGTGTCTGAAGATAGCTATAGTGTACTTACATATAAAAATAAATAAATCTTTTTTAAAAAATTTAAACTTAGGTGTGCTGTTACATGCCTGTAATGCCAGCACTTGAGAAGTAGAGACAGAAGGATCAGGAGTTCAAAGTCCTCCTTATTTACAAAGTGAGTTTAAGGCCAGCCCAGGCTACTGAGCTACATGAGAAACTCTCTACAAACAGATATGGGGAGGGGGCGGATGATTAAATATTGGCTAAGTATTAGATCCTGAAGAACACAGAGCATCTTCGATTTTTTTCTTCTTCTTCTTCTTCTTTTTTTTTTGGTTTTTCGAGACAGGGTTTCTCTGTATACCCCTGGCTGTCCTGGAACTCAACTCTATAGACCAGGCTGGCCTTGAACTCAGAAATCCGCCTGCCTCTGCCTCGCAGGTGCTGGGATTAAAAGTTTGTACCACCACCGCCTGGCTTCGGATGTTTTTCATAGTTACTAATAATTTGATTTTATAGTCATCAGTACTAAGAATGCCACTTTATATAAACGCATGGGAGAAAAATGACAGAAGTATATTTAAGGCCATTCAAAAAGCAAGCCCTAATCCCAAGCCCAAATTCACTTAACTTTTTCGTGGTTTTTTGTTTGTTTTGTTGTTTTTGTTTTAGTGTCTATTTTTTGAAACAGGGTCTTCCATGTACCCCAGGCTATGCTATAATGCATGCTTTATGCAGTGCTGACTACAAAATTCAGGGCTTTATGTGTTCTAATCAACTAAATCCCCGGCTGGAGTAGCTGTTTGTTTTTGTCAGCAATTTAAGTCAGCAATTCAAATACCAAGTTTTAAAAGATTTTTATTGCCGGGCGGTGGCAATAAAACTCTACAGAGTGAGTTCCAGGACAGCCAGGGCTACACAAAGAAACCCTGTCTCGGAAAAACCAAATCAAAAAAAAAAAAAAAATTTTTACTTTGTGGGGGTGCCTGCATGTATGTGTACCATGTGTGTGCTTGGTGCCACTGGAGGCCAGAAGAAGCATCAGATCCCAGGACCTTGGAGTTACCGTGATACCGTCATCTAAGTGATGGGAGCTGAACCCATGTCCTCTCCTAGAGCAGTAAGTGCTCTGAATTTCTGGGTTTTCCTTCAGCCTTTAAAATCCAACCTTTAAAATCACCCTAACATAATGTAACCCAACACGCTCACACACTGAGGACAATACTGTCATTATTTTCTGTAATTAGAGCATGTCTCTATGAGAGTACAAAACTTTGTGTACACTAACACATTCCTAAAGTGCAGTGTTCAAATCTGAGCTGAGGAACTCTGGGCATTGTTCCTTGGTGTGTAGGGTGCTCAGAACCAAGGCTGCGGTGTAGACATGTAACAAAGTCAGAGCATGCGCTGATGAGGACAGCTTAAAGGTACCGCACCTTTTGGTTCCTAATTGCTCTTTGATGACTGTGCACTCAGAGACCTTGCCATTGTCCATGGCCCACCACAGTAGCTATGCAGATTCAAGACCCACTATCTAAGGTCTGGAAAGATGGATTTCCCTCATGTTGCTGCAAATCGCCCTAGCAATGTGTTCTACTTTCTTTTCTATTGCTGAGATAGAACACTTTAGCCAAAAGACAAAGTAGGAACGGGAGAGTCTATTTGGCTTACAATTCCAGGGTACAGTCGGTCCATCACAGAGGGAAGCCACAGTGGTGGAGCCTGTGACAGCCGCTCACATCAAGTCCACAGTCAAGAGAAATGAATGTGACCACATCACCTGCTTGTCATTCCACACATATGGCGAAGGAACTCACCTCACACCCAGAGAAGTTTGGCAGGGACCATGAAAGAGGTTGCTTGCTGACTGGCAGGCGTGGCTTGGGCTCAACTTACACAGCCTGGGACCTCCTGCCTAGGGGGGGCGATGTGCTACCTAAGAAAGCACCATCAATCAAGGAGACTCCCCAGGAACGGAAACTCCCCAGGAACGAGCCCGCTGGCGATCTGACGGAGATATCCTCAGTTGAGATTCGGTTCCCCTGAAACTCCGGGTTGTGTCAAATTGTCATTTAAAGAAGTTTACCAGAACACAGTAAAGGGATGTGTGGGTGTTCTAACCTCCTCCAAAGCACTCACTCCACAGCACTCACATCCTGCAGACACATCATCAGAGTTTCCTATAAGCCTGCATAAAGTCCCCCCCCCCCTTTTTTTTTTTGGTTTTTTTGGATTTTTTTTTTTTTTCGAGACAGGGTTTCTCTGTGTAGCCCTGACTGTCCTGGAACTCACTTTGTAGACCAGGCTGACCTCGAACTCAGAAATCCACCTGCCCCTGCCTCCCAGAGTGCTGGGATTACAGGCATGCACCACCACCGCCCGGCACCCCCATAATTTTAATAGATCAGAAGGGGATACTTTGGGGTTACCTTTGGGACTTTGTTAATGCTGAATTATATTTTTCTTCTTTAAGGGTCAAACTTTTAAGTCATCTGCTCTTCCCATCCCTGACTCCCCACTACCTGTACCTGTCTTCCCAGGGTGTCCATGGCTTTGGATCCCAGGATAAGTTTTGTGGACTTGGCCTCTGTGGGTTTTTTTTTTCACCCTACCAGCTGTAGAATATGTGAGCTAGCATCTTTACCTTCCTTTTTATTTAATTTTTATGCTTTATCTGCTGATAAAGCAGATACTGCTGTTCATAAATCCCCTTCCTGTTAGAGTTCCTGCTTTGGGTAATGGTTTGTACTCAGCAACACATCTCATTGCTGATGGTGGGGACATTCTACTTCCCTGCCACCTTCCCAAACATGTCACGTGCGGGGACTACAAGCTGTCCAGTCCTCTCACAACATCTGGTGAAGTGATAACTCTGTCAACTAGACACAACTTCGACTTACAAGACAAGAGTCTCAGTGAGGAACTGTCTACACTGGATTGGATGGTGGACGTGTCAGTGGAAGACAGTCTTCCTATTCACTCAGCAGGGGGTCTCCGTCCTAAGTGTAAAAAGACCGGGCTGAGCAAGCAAACAGGCCTCTCTATGTGTTCTGCTTCTGACTGTGGCACTGCTGCTGGCTGTTCCTCTGACTGTGTGGCACTGCTGGCTATTCTAAATCCCCGCTTTGCTGGCTTCCTGATAACTGTAACCTGGAATTATAAACTGAATAAAGTCCTTCCTCCCTCAGGCTGCTTCCTGTCAGGACACTTTATAAGAAACAGAAACTAAACTGACAGGGTATTCTCATCTTGAGAACACAGCATACCACATTCTAATTCCAATGTGGACAGTACCGACCACTGAGAATGACTCAGAAAAGCTCAGCTTATGAGTAATGAAATGAGTTTAACTCAAGGCTGTGTTTGAATCGCTGGCTAGAACCCTAGGGCGCTGCATCTCCCAGTCCCACTACCCCTGGTTTATGAATGGTTTCTTTTTATATGCACTAAGGAATCTTAGGTATCTGTCAACAGCAGCAGGCAGGGAAGGGATGGTAGCCAATGAACTCTAGGAGGGCAGCTATTTACAGAGTTATCTCCCTTGTTTCCAACAAACAAATGTTAACAGCCCCTTCAATTCTATATATAGTTCTGCTTATGTCCTTCCTTGGCCACAAGCTGGGGTCTCTGCTCAGTCACCATGGCAGCTCCTGCCCCAAGATGGTGATGGTCAGGCATTCTCTCAATTCACTTCTTAAAACCTTCTTTAAATTTTATACGTGTGCGTACTTTGTTTACATGCATGTCTGTGAATCCCTTACATGCCTGATGCCCACAGAGACCAGAAGAGGTCATCATATCCTATGCAACTGGAGCTACAGATGGTTGTGTGCCTCCACGCAGGTGCTAGGAATCAAACTCAGGTCCTCTGGAAAAGCAGCCAGTGCTCTTAATCACCAAGTCACCCTTCCAGCCCCTCACACCAACCTCTTAATATTATTGCACAATAATCATTTTATTTCCTTCTTCTTCTTCTTCTTCTTCTTTTTTTTTTTTTTTTTTTTTTTTTTGGATTTGCTTTTTTCAAGACAGGGTTTCTCTGTATAGTCCTGGCTGTCCTGGAACTCACTTGGTAGACCAGGCTGGCCTCGAACTCAGAAATCCGCCTGCCTCTGCTTCCCAGAGTGCTGGGATTACAGGCGTGCGCCACCACCGCCCAGCTCCTCCACTCCCTTCTAATGTGGCCAGAGACAGCCTTGGCTTTGGAAACTCAATTAAACAATAAAGGTTTGGAGAGCCTGGCAGTTCCATGTAGTCATCCCTAAGTAGCGGCCAAATGGCTTACGAAGAGCAGTGGGGATTTCTGTAGAAACCTGGCTGGAAAGCTAAAGTGCAGGTTGGAACTGGGTAAAAGAAACAATGACTCCTGTATCACTTCACTACTGATGAACATTGTGTCTTCCTCCTCCAGCTTTCCTCTCCCCAGCAGACTTGTGTGGAGGCTTTGTCTGTCCTGTCCCTGCTCCAAAATCAACATCAAGAAAATTCATCTTTGGCACCCACATGGCAAACATGAAAGAGGGGAGGGGAGAGAGCTTGGGTTTAGGCACTCACTAGCCTGGGAAGACTGAAGAACACTATACAAGATGAATAGAATGCGTCAAAGTAACCCTTTACCCAGCAGGTGCTGGGCTGTGCCTCCCACCCTCACTGGAGTTGTAGGCAAAGGTTCATGGGAGTAAGGTAATGAGCTCTAAGTGCTGGTGTTTTGTCTAAGCTCCACCCCACACCTACCTGGCAATAGCCAGGTATGCCCCGCCCCAGAGATCTGGCCCACTATAAGAGGGGCTACTTGCCCCTCCTCGATCTTTTTGCTCTCCACTCTCCCACATACTCTCACCTCTCTGCTCCTTGGGCTCTCCTCCTCCCCCCCCCCCCCCACATGGCCATGGCTGGCCTCCACTTCTCTTCTCCTCTCTCTCTCTTTCTCTCCCTCTCCTCTCTCCTCTCTTTCTCTACCACTAACTCCCATCCCCTACTCTGAATAAACTCTATTCTATACCATGCCTGTGTGTGTGTGGTCCCTCAGGGGGCAGAGGTGCCCAGGCAAGGGCCTGCCTGGGCATCCCCTTCCCCACGCCGCCATGCCACATTCCCTTAACCCCCATCCTCCTCTTTTTAAGCCCCTACATTTGGTGCTGAGACCCTGGACGAGAAACACCATGGGATACACTTGATTAAGCCTCTCCCACACTAAGCCCAGCCTCTGGGACCTTGCAGCCAGCGGGTCATCCACAGCTTGACTCTTTCCAAAAGCAGAGGATAGTAAAATGAGGTCTGGAGTTAGGGTGCTGTTACATAAGAGGAGAGCTGGGCTTCGGAGGATGCCCCACCCCCAGCCTCCTCCCTTTCAGTTTCCAGTACTTAGGTTTCAGTTTCCTGTCAGGCCACAGGCTGACAGGAAACTGCCCATATCCAATTAGGCCTTGTGGTGATAATTCCCTAGTTCCCATTGAGTTGGTTTTGTTTTTGGTTTTGGCCAGCTCAAGGTTTATTTCAGGAGGGAGAAGTTAGGGGTGGGAGCAGCATTGTTTGCGTTTTTAAAATATTTGTTTTGTGTATATGTCTGTGTGGGTGCATGCATAACATAAATGTGTGCAGAGATCAGAGGACAATTTTAGGAAATTGGTTCTCTCCTTCCACATGTGGTTCTGGGACCAATGTGAGGTTGAGGTCATCAGGTCATCAGGCAAGAGTGTTGGTATTCTGTCTAAACTCCACCCCACACTTATAAGGTATGCCCCGCCCCATAGACATGGCCCACTATAAAAGGGGCTACTTGCCCCTCCTCTCTCTCTCTTTGCTCTCTCCCATCCCACTCTCACCTCTCTGCCCCTTGGGCTTCCCTCTCTCCATGTGGTCATGGCCAGCCTCCACTACACTCTTCTCTCTCTCTCTCTCTCTCTCTCTCTCTCTCTCTCTCTCTCTCTCTCTCTCTCTCTCCTTCCACTATACCACTAACTTCCAACCTCTACCCTGAATAAACTATTGTATACCATGCCTGTGTGTGTGTGGTCCCTCAGGGGGAAAAGATGCCTGGACAAGGGCCTGCCTGGGCACCCCCTTCCCCTACACGCCGTGACACACTCCCTTAACCCCCAATCCTCTCTTTTTAAGCCCCTTCAAAGAGTTCTTCCCCACCACAAGAACCATCTCAGGTCCCCTTCTGTACAAGTTTTAGACATCTAGTGCCCCCTCCCATACTCAGCCCTCTTAAAGGACTGGGAAATATCACCCATCACAGGTTTAAAGGGTTTAATATCTTCATCAACCCCTTAGCTCCTGTTCACATCATTCAATACTCTTTTGAAATAACAACTAGACCCAGCAGTGACCAACAGAAAAATTTCATGTTCCATTGCGTTCTGAACTGGTTGGTGTCTATCCACAGCCTGAGAGCTGTGAACGCACTAGCAGAAGAAGGTTGTGATAAGGTTCTGTAGGTAAAGTGTTTGCTTTGAAGCCTAACAGTGGTCTGAGTTTACCGCATCCTGCCGAGCTGAAGCTGACTGCAGCCACTGGTTCCCCTGGCACTCGACAGGGCCTGGTAGGACTGGATGAAGGTTAAGACAGCCCCTACCTGTCTCCTCTCTGCCAAGGAAGGCAGGAAGGGCCCATAGCCACAGTTTGAAGGCAGGAAGAGGTCTCTTCAAATTCTTCTTTGAAGACCTAGAAATCCACCACATAAAGATGGAAGTATCCTCAGACCTTCCATACATACTACAGCACCCATGCCACACAACCCCATTACCAACACAACAGTAATAAAATCAAAACAAAAAAAAGGGGGCTGGAGAGATGACTCAGTGGTTAAGAGCATTGACTACTCTTCCGAACGTTCTGAGTTCAAATCCCAGCAACCACATGGTGGCTTACAACCATCTGTAACAAGATCTGACTCCCTCTTCTGGAGTGTCGGAAGACAGCTACAGTGTACTTATATATAATAAATAAATCTCTTTTTAAAAAGTTAAAAACCTAACCAGTTGCTCTTGCTCTTCAGCAGGGTAGGAGAGACCAAAACCTAACTCAACTTACAGGAAAGACAGTGATGGCTACTCAAGACAAGGCCTTCACTCAAACCCAAAGCCCACCGATCTATATGGTTGGCCAGCTTGCTCTGGCCATCCCACGTCCACCTCTGGAGTTTAGAGCTACACGCAGGCTGACATGCTCATGTAGTGAGAATTTTGGAATTTTGGTTTCCTTAAAAACACACAACTATTATAAGTATGTGTTTTTGTTTTTAATCCTGGGTGTGGGGCGTGGAGCTGTTTCAAGGCAGCTGACCATGATTTGCCTCCAAGTTTAGCTGGGGCATGACGCTGCCAACTGCAGATGTTTTCTGCAACTGTGTGATGCTCAGAATTCTGGGGACTTTTCAGATGGCGGGTTGGGATATTGGTGGCTGTTGGTGGCTGTTGGTGGCTGTTGGTCTCAGTTAAGCAGTTGTTCACAAGACACAGGAAGAAGAAATAGATATCTAGATATCCTGACTGCAAAGCTTAGACTCTCCCGGGGGAGCTCAATGGCCCTAGTCAGCAGGAAGTAGTCTAATGATGTTGTTGCCCCTTTGCAACCCATGGCTTTATTCAAGGATCTCTTTCCTTTCCTCTTCTTTTTCCTCTCCTATCTAGTGTTTGGGGGGTGAAAGGGACAAAGAAAAGAGATGGAAAGGGTGGAAGAAAACAGAAACCCCAGCTCCAGATCTCGTGTTTGCAGGGCAAACACTTTAACCATCTCCCTAGCCCCTCGTTTTTTTAAAATACAAAAGTATATCAAGGGCTAGAGAGATGGCTCAGTGGTTAAGAGCACTGGCTGCTCTTCTAAAGGTCCTGAATTCAATTTCCAGTAACCACATGGTGGCTCACAATCATCTGTAATGGGATCTGATGCCCTCTTCTGGTATGTCTGAAGACAACTACTTATATACATAAAATAGATAAATAAATCTTAAAAAAAAAAATCTAAGTATTTAGAGTGCTCAGTTTGATCTAAAGTCTCTATACAAAGTCCTACAATCACAGAAGAAAGAAAAGACGTTTGGTAAAAGATGTGTTCAGAATAAAATTTGAAATTTTTCGTTAAATAAATTTCAAATAGACATGGCTCAGTGGGTGAGCCGTCTTGTCAGTCATACACTGCAAACTCTTCACCAAGTATTGCTCTCCTAAGCTCCGCAGACTGTGCTGAAACAACCTTATCTTTTCTGTGAAGCACGCTCTCGTATTTTATTATAACCACAAGCTGACTGGTAGGCTTTCATATCTACTGATCTACTTTGTGTTTCCATGGTCAACTCTTTAAGCGTCTTGTATAAGAGAAGATGTAGTGTTTGTCTTTCTGTGCCTGGGTTATCAGAAATCCCGACTGTTAAGATCAAACTACCCCAGTGAGCTCGCGGCTCCTAGTCAGTAAGAAGTGGGCCAAAGGTTAGGCTCGTAGTTGCCAAGCCCCACTCATTCATTCCCCTCTCCACCTCCCCCAGCACTCAAGTCACTGCTGCAGCCAGAGGTGGCTGTTTATATGGCTGTTTATATGGGTGCCTGCCAGCTGCCATGCTTCCTGCCTTGATGATAATAGACTGAACCTATGAATTTATAAGCCAGCCCCAGCCAAATGTTGTCCTTTATAAAAGTTGCCTTGGTCATAGTGTCTCTTCACTGAAATTGAAACCCTAAGACTAAGACACACACACACACACACACAACACACAAATTAAAAATAAAATAAATCTTTTTTTCTAAAAGAAAATATAAAATCTCTTTAAAACAGAAAATACCTAGTGAGAAGGAAAAAGAAAGCAACCGGCACACTAAGCTAGAACAGTGGCTGCCTTGTCTGAGGGCCCCTTGATGCTTTAGGTGCACTGAAATGAACACAGGTCCACAACGATACAAGTTAGTTAACTACCACCGAGTGAAGTGCTGTGGCTTTGACTTCTCAGTTTCACCACTTCCCTCCCGAGAAGGAGGTGATGGGGGAGAGGACGAGGTGGTGGGGAGAGGACGAGGCCGTGAGGACGAGGTGGTGGGGAGAGGAGGAGGCGGTGCCCGTGAGGACGAGGTGGTGGGGAGAGGAGGAGGCGGTGCGGAGACGGACGAGGCCGTGAGGACGAGGTGGTGGAGAGAGGAGGAGGCGGTGCGGAGAGGACGAGGCGGAGAGGAGGAGGCGGTGGGGCGGGGTCGCCGCAGGACAGTGGGACGGCTCTGAAGTCTGACAAAAGTAAACAGCCTGGAGTTGCTGGCAAAGTGCCAGAAATGCCATACAGAGGGGACAAACCCCCTAGGGGCCGCAGCCTGGAAGCCAGCAGAACCATATCCAGAAAAGAAGCCCCGCACCCTAGTGGGGAGCTCTGCAGGAACCCCTGAAAAAAGAAACCCCAGAAGCTTGGTACTGAATCCGCCAGTGCCCTTATCCGCCCTTAAACACGCTCCACCCCCACTCCGTCACTGGTTCCTTTCTGCAGACAGTTGCGATTTCTCTAAAGTCTAGTTTCTCACGACAAGAAAGACTTAAAACTTGATCCCGACACCATGTGGGCGCTTATCTTCTGGTTCCTGAGCTACCCCAGGGACAGCGGAGCCAGTAAGTAGGGTTGGGAAGTGGGCTGTGTGCCGAGTAAATTTAAGGCAGGAAAACCTCCAATCAGGAACCTCGGTCCATTTTGTAGAAGACTAGGTGTCACTTAGTAACTCTGGCTGTCTTCGAACTCACTATGTAGACCAGGCTGGCCTCGAACTCAAAGGAGTTGGGATTAAAGGCATGCACCACCAAACCAGCCCTTGCCTTACATTCTAATGTGGTTGTATATGTGTATATTTGCCAGAGGTCAGAAGAGGGCATGATGGGCTGGAGAGATGGCTCAGCGGTTAAGAGCACTGATTGCTCTTCTGGAGGTCCTGAGTTCAAATCCCAGCAACCACATGGTGGCTCACAACCATCTGTAATGGGATCTGATGCCCTCTTCTGGTGTGGCTGAAGATAGCTATAGTGTACTTACATATAATAATAAATAAATCTTAAAAAAAAAAAAAAAGAAGAAGAAGAAGAGGGCATGAGGCCCCCTCCAGGTGGTGCTCAGAACAACACCACCTCTTCCGTCTCCCCAACAACCTCCCTACTTCTGTGAACTGTATGTTTACTTATAAAGTATACACTGTGCACACTGTAATGTAAATTTATTCACATGCATGTTTGTGTGTGCTCTTGTATAGCCTGCAACCCATACTACAGCCCAGATGTGGCGGTCAAAGGACAACCTGTTTGGATCAGGTCTCCTTCCACCATATGGTGGCAGCAGGTGCCTTTACCAGCTGCCTAGTCTGTCTCCTGGGTATCCTCATTTGTTAAAGTTAAGTCCTGGTTCTTCCTGCCAGCCCCATGCTCCCAGAAATACGACTTAGACTCAAATTATATTTACGAATACCTTGGCCATATAGCGAGGCTCTACTCTGACTACATCATAACTAAAATACCCATTTGTTTTAAGCTGCATTTTGCCATGTGGCTGGTTACCTGTGCTCAGGGACCGTGTGTCCATGTATCCATCTCCTCACCTTTTTTTAGGCTCCTCTCCCTGACTCCTCTCCTAAATTTCTTTCTCCTCCCGATGTCCCACCTCTATTTCCTGCTTAAGCCATAGGCTTTATGACAGGTAAGGTATCCATATAATACACAAGATGATCTCTCTATGGTCATCATCATCATCATCAATACTTATTTAGATATAGGATTCTATTTATGTGACCCTCAAATTCATGATCCTCCTGCCTCAGCTTCATATACACATGTATGCAAATAATCATGAACATATACATGCATAATTATACATTTCTGCTAGCTGGTTATAATGGTTGATTTTGAGTCAATCTGACTAGAACACAATATTCAGATAGTTGTGTGAACATTATTATAGACATTTCTGTGAGGCTGTTTTTTGGATGGAATTTACATTAAATCAGCAGAAATCTGCTACAGCAGAAATGCCTCTGTCATAGGGAAGGGCCTTATCAGTTGAACAGAGAGACAGACTAAGGTCCTCAAGGAAGAAGAAACTGCACTCCAACTTTGTCCTCACACTTGACTGCAAGGTTGGCCTGCCCACCCTGCAGTTTTACAATGTACCCTGCCAGGCATGGGGCAGTTTGCACAACTTCCTGAGACAGGTAGGTCCTCTGTCCTGAGTTTCTCTAGGTCTCTAACTCCTGTCGTGTGCAGGGGCCTTATCAGATAGCAGACGTGTTTACAGACTTGTGGGCCCCCTTGTGAAGGTGCACAGCACAAGGCCTAGGATGCATGGGGGCATTAAGGTGTCGTGCAGGTGGAGATGGAAAGGTCACGAGTTCCGAGAAGGAAAGGAACCTTTAAAAAAACAACAAGGAGAGAGGGCCTGGAGAGATGGCTGCGTGGTTAGGAGCACTGACTGCTCTTCTAACCATCCATGATGAGAGCTGACGCCCTCTTCTGGAGTATCTGAAGACAGCTACAGTGTATTTGCATATAATAATAAATAGATCTTTTAAAAAAAATAACAAGGAGAGAAACTAGAGCTGAAGAGGAGCTCAGTAGGAAGAGTACCTGTCCAGGTATTTATTAGGAGTCGAACCCTCCTGCCACAATGAAAGAAATAGAAACTTTATATAGAGAGATTGGGATAAAAGGGCTTCTGGCAGTGGCTCTCAGGCGCATGACCCTTACCAGCACATTTTAGGAACCTCTGTTATGTCCAGGTCTCAGGATTCCCGGAAGGACTCTAAGAACTGCTGGGGGTTTTTTCCGGTTTTTTGTTTGTTTGTTTGTTTGGTTGGTTTGGTTTGGTTTGGTTTTTGGAGACAGAGTTTCTCTGTGTAGCCCTGGCTGTACTGGAACTAACTCTGTAGACCAGGCTGGCCTCAAACTCAGAAATCCACCTGCCTCTGCCTCCCAAGTGCTGGGATTAAAGGCGTGCGCCACCACTGCCGGGTGACTTGGTGGTTTTTATGCAAGCATAAACAGGGATTCTTGGACTTCGGGGTTAGAGAGGGAGGTGACAAGGAAAATCATCCTTCCAACACAATATCATCATTTGTTCAGGCAGCAGGGTAACTAGGAGGGGACACTATTCTGACCTGGGAAGTAACTTTAGAGTGCTATGGGGAACTAGTGTGTTTTTACACACTGGCCACAGCTATCTGGGAGCGCTTAACTACCCTCCTCTCACGGCCCAGACATGGGGCGCTTATCTCTTCAAGGATGTTTGGTCCTCGCTTTTCCCAAGGACAGGAGCCATCTGCACTGAGAAGTGCTAGCCACCTATCAGGGAGATTGCCAGGGGCTGGGGGGATGTTGCCATTTGTCTATTCTCAACTTGGCATCTGTCTCTCCAGGGGTGGGGAGGGAGTTCGCTAGGGAGTGCCACCACGAAGATGTGGATAGCAATATTTCAGCGCCAGACCAGGCTTTCTCTGAAAGGCTGGGGAGAGGAGGGGAACTCCCTGCGAGCTGCGAGAGAGAAAGGACAGGGCAGGCTGTCTGCCCTCTTCACCTCTAGGAGACTTCTGAGGCTTTGGGTTATAGAATGTTAGAGGGAGAAGCCTGGGCTTCCTATCAGCTTTCTTCTATACTAAAAACAGTTGAAATGGAGCTGGATATGGTATCTCACACCCGTGATCCTGTGATCATTTGGAAGACTGAGTAGGAGGATTGCTGAGTTCTAGGCAACCCTGGGCTGCAAGTAAGACTCCACCCCAACCCCAGAAAACAACTAGTGTATATCTTTCAGGATGTGGGTGACCTACTTGTCCTTCCAAACAGGGAACACCCACAACAACCTGGAAATCCTGCCTGCGTGTGTATCCACAGATAAAAGCAAAGCCAGGAAGTGGTGGCCTAGGACTTGGAAGGCAGGCAGATCTCCGTGAGTCAGGGCCAGTCTGGTCTGCAGAGTGAGTTCCAGAACAGCCAGGGCTACACAGAAAAACCCTGCCTCGAGAAACAAAACAACAACAAAACGCAGTTTCAAATATGCACTAGAATTTGATGCAATACAATGAGGTCTTACTTGGCTATAAAATGAAATCCCATGCCATTTTTAAGCAATATGAACTTATGACATTGTGAGGGATGTGTACAACTGAAATCCGTACACTAAGAAGCAAGCCTCAGAAAGACGAATAGATTTCTCGTCACTGGAACTTGGTTTCAAATTATTATTATTTGTGTGTGTGTGTGCTGGGTATGGTGGTGCACACCTGTAATACCAGCATTTGGGAGGTGGGGGCAGAAAGATCAGAAGCTCAAGGCCGGCCTCAGCTCCATGAGATCCTGTCTCAAAAATGAACATTTAAAAACAAACATAAAATTATACACACGTGTATGTGTGCTTTTAAATATATGGGAAGACTGCAAAACAAGATAGAAACATGGAAGAGATATTAAAGGAGGCCGGTGATACAGAATAGGTGATAAAAACAGAAGCAGCAGAGCCAGGTTTAACTAGGAAAGAAATGGAAGCAGCTGGAGAAAGGGCAGGAGTATGGGCCAGAGCAGCGAGGGGAAGAGCACATGGCAACAAAGTCTAATGGCAGAGGCTGCACAGGTGGTTCAAATGATAACAGAGTCTAATGGCAGAGGCTGCAGAAGCAATTCAAATGATAACAGAGTCTAATGGCAGAGGCTGCAGAAGCAATTCAAATGATAACAGAGTCTAATGGCAGAGGCTGCACACAGGTGGTTTACTAGTAAAAAATACATACTGCTCTTGCAAAGGGTAGAAGTTCAGTTCCCAGTACAACCACCAGTAACTCCACTTCCAGGGGACCAGAAACCCTCTCCTGGCCTCCGTGGGGGAGGAGGAGAAGGAGGGTGTTCATCACATATGTTAAGTACCTACCTGCACAAGCCAGAAGATGACACCAGATCCTTTAAGACTAGAGTTACAGGTGGTTGTTAACAGCCATGTGGGTGTGGGAACTAAACTTGGATCCTCTGCAAGAGCAGCAGGTACCATCTCTTCAGTCCCTAAAATCATCTTTACAGAAAGAAAAATCATCCTGCTTGGGATGAAGGTCAGTGGGAGAGTAGCTGTCTAGCATGTGCAGTCCTGAGTTCAGCCCCCTCCCCAGCACTTAGAATACAAAGTAACCCTGTACCCAAGCATAATGCACATATGCACTAAGACGAAACCCATTACTTTGTATCCTAACTTCTTTAACTAAAAACAAAATCAAAACTCTGATATGGGGAGAGTGAGGTGCTTCAGCTCTGTGTGTGTACCACACACAGACAGTGCCTTTTGGGGGTGGAAGGCAGAAGGCATCAGATTCCCTGGAGCTGGAGATAGAGATGGTTGGGAGAGGCCATGTGGATGCTGGGAATTGAACCCAGGGCCCCTATAAGAGACCAATACTCTTACCACTGCGCCATCTCTCCAGCCCCTTACGCTCACACCTCGTTGATTCTCTGAATTATCCTAGTGCATGGGGTGGAATCTGATTCTCTTGGCTAGTGGGTTGTCATGGAATGTTCTCATTTATGTTTGTGCCCATACTCGGTACCTCACACTAAATCCCATTCTTTCCTCAGGATCTCACTCTCTGCACTACTCTTACTCGGCCGTGACTGAGCCAGGCCCAGGAGTCCCTGCATTTTTTGCCAGTGGCTTTGTAGATAACCAGCTCTTCATCCACTATGACAGTAGGAACATGAAGGCAGAGCCTTGTGTCGACTGGCTGAGGGAAAATCCACGTTACTTTGCTCATGAGACCCAGGTTTTCACCAATCGGATGAAGATTTTCCAGTTGAGTCTGAGAAATATTCAGCAATACTACAACAGCTCTGGTGCCCAGAGTCGGAGAGCAGACGGCTTCTACCAGCAAGCAGGTATGTGCGTGGAAATGGCGGCAGGAAAACTTACCGGTCTCACCTAATCCCTCAGTGCCCTGACAGACTGTCCCTTGAGAACACATCTGGCCACATCTGCTCCCAGAGCTCAGGGTCTGTTTGACAGTCACCTGTCAAATGAGTCACAGATGTACGGACTGCATATTTTGGGAGGCAGGAACCAACAAACATACGTAACCATTTGTCTTCAAAGTGCTTACAACTTCTATGGGAAGGCACTCAAATGTCTGAAGACCCTTGTGACCCTGAGGCCAGCGCCTCTTTGAGACCCAAATGAGACAGACAAATATTTGCTATCTGACTGAAGCAAGCAGAGGAGACACCCAGTGCCAGGAAGTTTCAAAACTGAGATGGGTCTGATAATGCACCTGTGAGTCTGGGCCTGTTCCAATGCTCCAGCACAGCGGGTTCAGACGGAAGGAGAGGCGGCTCATGATCTTAGAGCTTTATTGTAGAATAGAATGGGGGGGGGGGATAGGTAGAAGCCAGCCATGGCCATGTGGAAAGAGAGGGGAAGGAATGGGGAGAGAGACAGAGACAGAGAGAGACAGAGAGACAGAGAGAGACAGAGAGAGAGAAAGAGAGAGAGACTTTTCATATGACCAGCAGTCACAATACAGCCAAGCACAGGGTAGGATTCAGCAGAATGAGCTCAGAAAACAGATTTTAGAAAAAAGGTTTTTAGCAAATATTTCCCACTGCTCAGCACAACTGAAACAAATCTGTGAAGGGCTGTTAGGTCAGTGTGGAACTATGGAGAGCTAATGGATGAGGTTGCTAATCCTAAAATGATCAGAGATTCCACAAGACTGGCCACGTAAGTGGTCACACCTTCAGAAACTCACGGTGTAAGAGACACATACAGTCCCCTTCGTTGTAGTAAGTATTGGCTAAAGAGCGTGGCCCTGAAGCCCGTGGGGCAGAGGAGGACCTAAGCCAGCCAGGCAATCAGTTACACTGGACTTTGAAATTTGTTAAAGAACTCTTCAGCATAAAGCTGTTCTCTTGGTGATCAGTGGTTGGTCTGGTTCAGTTTGGATTTTTTTTGTTTTATTTTGTTTGTTTCAATAGTAAGCGTAGTGTGTCCTTTGCCACCGTGCTCGTGTGCCATGCCCTGCTCCTGGGAGTTTACTCCGGGACTCTGGGACTGCTTGCACAAGAGTCCTGTGGTCATGCTCTGGGCTCGTGCACAGAGGGTGAAAAGCCTGTGTAACGACACAGCAAAGCCCGAGGTTTTAGCTCCCTATGCAGTGCTCTTTTGCCATGACCTGAAGCATCTTGGGCCTCGCCCCTGACAGAGCTGACAACACTTCCAAGGCATCAGTGGAAAGCCAGACTAGGTTATCTACAGTGTGAACATCCATCCTCTAAGGAGAACCCAAGGAATCCAGGGCAGCGGGGACCATAATGGAGAGGCCTGGGAAATACATCTGTGCTCACTGGCATGCCTGTGGGGGGGGGGCGGTGCTTCTAGGTCCTCATACCCTCCAGTTCACATACGGCTGTGAGATGCAGGACGACAGGACCGCGGGGCACTGGCAGTATGGCTACGATGGCATGGATTACCTGACCTTGGACTTGGACTCTATGCAATATACGGCAGCCACCTTCATTGCTGGCTTCACCAAGCGCAAATGGGAGAACAATGAGTACTGGCTGGAGAGAGAGAAGACCTACTTGGAGAAGGAGTGCATCCTATGGCTGCAGAGATACTTAATCATGGGAGGAGAGAACTTTAACCGAACTGGTAATGGCACCCCCTCCAAGCCCAGCCCTCCTCCCTGTGGCCAGCAGGGTGAGAGCTCACTCTGTAGTTGGTGGGGAGCTCCTGTAGCCATGTAGCAAGAATGTAGGCTCTCAGGGTGGGTCCAATTGCTGAGGTAGCTTCCCACAAGCAGATGTGAGCTCTTTTGAGTCTCCTAGACTGTGGTCACCTACCACCTCTGCAGTGTCTACTCTCTAAATGTGTCCCAAGGGTACTTGGGGGTATATCCTACTTCTGCCTTTTCCACTGGAGACACCAGCATCTGTCTGTCTGTCTGTCTACTGCAGACCCTCCACAGACAATAGTGACCTATCACCCCAGACCTGAAGGTGATGTCACCCTGAGGTGCTGGGCCCTGGGCTTCTACCCTGCTGACATCACCCTGACCTGGCAGTTGAATGGGGAGGAACTGACCCAGGACATGGAGCTTGTGGAGACCAGGCCTGCAGGGGATGGAACCTTCCAGAAATGGGCAGCTGTAGTGGTGCCTTCTGGAGAGGAGCAGAAATACACATGCCATGTGCTGCATGAGGGGCTGCCTGAGCCCCTCACCCTGAGATGGGGTAAGGAGAGAATAGGGCCACAGAGCCTATTGCCAAGGAAAGCAGAGGCCCTTCTGGAGACCCTGAGCAGAGCCAGGGCCCTCCATCTTTCTTTTCCCTTCCCAGAGCCTCTTCAACTCATCACGCCCACGACAGGAGTATGTGCTAGGGGCAGATGTGGACCTCAAGCTGCCACCTGGAGTGTCCTTATGGTTCTTTCATTTGGCATAGTAACTGTGTCTCTTGTACTTATCTGCTACAAAATTCAGGTAGGAAAAAGGAGGTCTGGGTGCCCTATCTTGGAAGAAGGGTCAAAAGTCAAGCTATTAAACTCTTGCCATTGGGCCAACATGGTGACTTTCTGTGGTGTGGCAAAGGCTGGAAGGGTGGCAGGCTGAGAAACTGCAGGTGAGAAGTGCCAGAGACTATCACACCACCTGACACCTGACACCACGGACAACTGCTGGCATGGCTGCCTCCAGCATGCTCCAGGATCTCCCTGAGCATGGATGTCCCCATGCCTGTATGCAGGTTCCAGGAGCGCCACCTGTGATACCCAAAAAGCGAAGTGAGCCCGCTCCTCATGGGATAAAATGAGATTACTGAAATTCTTATGAGATTAAGTGGAAACTAGACAGGATCCTGAGTGCACCAGTGAATCTAAGACAAGCATGTAACAGAAACTCTGTGTGTGTGTGTGTGTGTGTGTGTGTGTGTGTGTGTGTGTGTGTGTGTGTGTGTATACAAAAAGATACCTGAGTGACTATGTGACTATAGGGGTCTGTATGAGATTTATGACCTTTTACATGAATATGTGCATTTGTGTACATAGCATATATGTGCATATACACGTTTTGCTCTTGGACATCCTCACAGTTAACTTCATACTGGTTGTTCCCACCCTACAGGCCAGAAGAAAGTACTGGACTTCTCCACCTGTCACTGAAGATGAGAGACTCTCAGGATGAGGACCGAGAGACAAAGGACTATGTAGAGTGGTAGAAGGTAGCCTGGTCCCCGAGGCTGAGCTAAAGCTAAAAGCCCCGGAGACCCTGAAGAGACAGCAGGAGCTTTGTCTGCTCCCGGGCACCAGGGCCCTGTCACTAGTCGTCACTCCCATAGATTTGTGGCCACCAGTCCCAAGACCCCCACAGTAGATGAAGAAAAGAGACTACGTGTGGTCACGTAGGCTCCAGACAGCTCTCCATTCTAACGGGATGTCTAGAGGCCTGGAGGGCTTAGCCAACAAGCTCTCCTTCCTAGACATCCCTCCCTGAAACAGGTATTTAATCTCAGGCCACCCTGACAAGTATGGTTTTACATATCCACTTTCCGCCATGACAATAGATAGAGTAATAAATAAGTCAGTTAAGGAACAAACAAAGCATAAACAGAGTAGTTAAGGAACAAAGCATTTTTCTTGGGGTGAAGATTTATCTATTTATTTTATGCTTATGAATACACTGCCACCATCAAGCCAAGAACTCTTCCTGTGGGGCTGGCGAGAACTTGTAACCCTGGACCTGTAATGACAAATCAAACACATGATCCGTACTTCTTGGATAATTATTAGTCCATCTTTGTTCTGTGAGACCTATATAAAGAAGCACCTCGTTGCTGGTCAGTCAGAGCTGCAAAATTCCCAACTCTCTGCCAGGGACGCACAGGGAAGGCCTCTCCCCCACACCCCGTCTGTGGCATCCCTTAAAGTACATTTTGTCCCAAGTACAGCTCAGTTTCTTTGCTAGTTTGAGTGAAAATGCCCTTCCCGACGGGCGGTGGTGGCGCATGCCTGTAATCCCAGCACTCTGGAAGGCAGAGGCAGGTGGATTTCTGAGTTCCAGGACAGCCAGGGCTACACAGAGAAACCCTGTCTCTGTATAAAGACCAAATCCAAATCCAAAACAAACAAACAAAAAAAAAAAAGCCAAAAAAAAAAAAAAAGGAGCCCCTCCCATAGGCCAAAGGGCTTGGCATTGTTGGGAGGTGTGGCCTTGTTGGCGTGGGTGTGGCCTGGTTAGAGGCGTGTCCCTAGGGAACCAGCTTTGAGGTTTCCATGTGGAATTCTCTTCCTGCAGGCTGCTGATCTGGATGTAGGACTCTCGGCTCCTTCTCCAGCACTATGTCTGCCTGCACATCTCCATGTTTCCCACAATAATGAAAATGAACTAAACCTCTGAAACTGTAAGGCAGCCTGTTTTTGTTAGTGTTTTGGAGGAACGTGGAGAGCTTTGGGGGCCACTTCTACAAATTTGTCAAGAATTTGACACTGGGATAGGATTCTTTGTATCATGATGGGTCTTGTTAAGACCCTGAATACAGTAATCATGGGACCTTTGTTCCTTAGGGCAGGAGAGATGGCTCAGTGGTTAAGAGCACTGACTGCTCTTCCAGAGGTCCTGAGTTCAATTCTCAGCAACCACATGGTGGCTTACAACCATCCATAATGGGATCTGATGCCCTCTTCTGCTTTGTCTGAAGACAGCAACAGTGTACTCATAAGCAATAAATAAATAAACAAACAAACAAATAAATAAATAAATAAAATGCTTTTGTTCCTTAACTACTCCGTTTATGCTTTGTTTGTTCCTTAACTAATTTATTTATTACTCCATTCATCATCATGGTGGACATGGGATAACTACTCTCTCTGTTTATGCCATAGAACTGACCCTATTCTTTGCATGTACCTAGAATGGTATAAAAGCAGGCTAGGGAAAAACAAAAACAAAAACAAAAAACCTGCTTCATCCTCAGCACTGGCTGGAGTCATGTTATAGTTTTGTCTAATTGTCTTTTTCTTTTCGATCCTCACTCCCTCCCTCAAAACCCTGTTGACTGACTGAGCTGGCTTGGCCAGAGGGAAAGATTTATTCAGCTTACACTTCCACAGCACTGCTCATCACCAAAGGAAGTCAGGACAGGAACTCACACAGGACAGGAACTTGGATGTAGGAACTGATGCAGAGACCATGGAAAGGTGCTGCTTCCTTCACAGGACCTGTTCAGCCTGCTTTCTTATAGAACCCAGGACCACCTGCCCAGGCATGGCACCACCCACCATAGGTTGGGCCCTCCCCCACTCATCAGTAACTGAGAAAATGCCTTACAGTTGGATCTCATGGAGGCATTTCCTCAACTGAGTACACATTCTTAACTGCTGAGCCAGCTCCCCTCCCCAACTCCCATTTCTGTCTCTGCTTGTTGACCTGTGTTGACTGGCATCATGAACTCTGGCATGAGTTCTGAATACGTCCTAGCAACCATACAAGTCAGCCTGGGACTGAAATCCAGTAAGTCACTGAGTTAGTGGCTCCAACAGTCCTTGGCCTGAGATCCAGTCCTCTACCATCAAAGCTAGCAGCTTAGCATCTTCTCTCCAATCTGAACCTTGTCTCTCTCAAATGCTGGCTTGCCTGCCTCTTCTGTAACATAGCTCTTCTACGTCACTGGTTCTCCTCAGCTGCCCGGATGTCCTCCCCGCCACCCCTTTCCATCCCATCTGCAAGCCCCAGTTCCCATATAAAGTAACACTGTGCTGGGTAATTTTATGTCAACTTGACACAGGCTACAGCCGTCTGACAGGATTGAACCTCAATTGAGAAAATGCCTCCATAGGATCAGACTACAGGCAAGCCTGAAGGGCTTTATACTAATTACTGATGGATGGGAAATGGCCCAGATCATTGTAGGTGGGGCCATGTCTGGGCTGGCCCTGGGTTCTACAAGAAAGCAAGCTGAGCAAGCTATGGTGAAAAAGCCAGGAAGCAGCAGCCCTCCATGGCCTCTGTATCAGCTCTTGCCTCCAGGTTCCTGTCCTGCTTGAGTTCCTGCCCGCAGTGCTTTTGATAAGGAACTGGGGTTGTTTTTTTGTTTTGTTTTGTTTTTTGTTTTGTTTTGTTTTTTGGTATTTTGGATTTGGTTTTTTCGAGACAGGGTTTCTCTGAATAGAGTTCCTGGCTGTCCTGGAACTCACTCTGTAGACCAGGCTGGCCTTGAACTCAGAAATCCGCCTGCCTCTGCCTCGCAGAGTGCTGGGATTACAGGTGTGCGTCACCACCGCCCGCCTTATGAACTGTAAGTGTGAGTAAAGTAAATTCTTTCCAAGCCAAGTTGCTTTGGTCATGGTGCTTCCTCACAGCAATAGTAGCCCTAACTAGGACAAGCATGCTCACGGTCTGTAGAGATCAGAAGATGGACATTCTTGGGGACCAGTACTCTGCCTATGAAGCTTTTTCTTGAAGAAGCTTTTCTTTTAGCAACTGTATAATTTTTGTGTGTTTGAATGCTTTGTGTTAATGTGTATACATACCATATGCCTACAATGCCCCTGGCAGTCAAAACAGGGTATTGGATCTCCTGGGACCTGAGATACCAGAGCTGCCATGTGGGTCCTGTGGGTCAAACCCAGGTCTTCTGCGAGAGCAGCCAGTGCTCTTTCCTGCTGAGCCAACGCTCCAGCCCTGAAATGTATTTTACCTTTCAGTATTGGTGCTGGAGGAAGGACGCGTTTAGGAAAGCACATGGTGTGGAGGTGTGGGAGTGTTACAGAGAAGGGGAAGTCGGCTGTGTATTATAACACAGTAACCTGTGGCATCATCTACAATATGACTGGATTATACATGAGGAGCTCCCTCCTAGATTTGGGGAAGGGAGGATTGTTTTATTTTCTTGTTTGTTTCTTGGTTTTCTGAAATTCTGTCTCATACAGCTTAGGCTAGCTGTAAGCTCATTGTACAGCCCAGACATTGTACAGCCTTAAGCTCTTGATCCTCCTGCCTCAGCCTCGCACGTGCTAGAATTACAGGCCTGCACCACAATGACCAGCCCCATGAGAGGTCCTTTAGGAATCTCTCCAACCCAGTACATAAACATCCTTAAGAGAAGCATATGCACTTAGTGTTGTTATGTCTGCGGGCAGCACTCAGGGGTCTGCAAAGTTACCAGACCACTCCTGCAGTAAAGCACCATGACCAAGGAAGCTTACCAAAGGAAGTTTGTAATTTGGGGCCCATGGTTCCAGAGAGTTGGGAGTCCATAGCCATCGTGCAGGCAGGCAGGCAGGCTTCCTGCCCGAGCGGTAGCTGAGAACCTTTGAGAGAGCTAACTGGGAATGGAGTGGGTAAGCTTTTGAAACCCGACCCCAGTGACACACCGCCTCCGACAAGGCCACACCTCCTAATCCTTCCCAAATGGTTCCACCAACTGCAGACCAAGTCTTCAAATACGTGAGCCTCTAGAGGCTATTCTCATTCAAACCACCACAGGACAAGGGACCGGCTCATCCGAGGGCAAGGAGAGACCATGGAAAACCACTGCAAGCCCAGAGAGCCCTGTCAGGAGACTGTGCTGCTGCTACCTTGAAATCTCTCAGTCATGGGCGGGGTGGGTGGAGGGATGACTAACAGGAATTTTTAGGGTGAGGCTCAGACTTATCACAGTGGCCCACACATCCAACTTGTCAGAAACTGACACATCAGGAAACTGCTAAGCACAGTTGAGGGGGAGGGGGATGGAAGGCTTCAGTGAAAACCCATACGCCCACTCTAAGCCCTTTCCCCCCAAAACTAACAGCCTAGACAGAAAGCCACCAAAGAGAATTCTTAAAGTGTGATGGGGGATGCTAAAGAATGGGGAATGCTGAACGGCTCTCCACAGTTGATGGCTTCTGGAGGGGTGTGGGAGAGGAAGGGCTGAGTTCTAAAGGGCAGACTACTGGGTTTGACCACGCTCCATTGAGCACAGACATGACACAAATTGGACCTTTTATTTATTTTTATTTTGTTATTTTAATTTTTACTTTTCTTTGGGGAGTCACACAGGTTGGGGGTGTGGAAGGACTGGGAAATGAGTCTGATAGAGGTGTATGATATGAAATTCTCAGAGAATCAATAAAAATGTTTTGTTGAAGAAAGAAATAAACAAGCCAGTTGGTGGTGGCGCACGCCTGTAATCCCAGCACTCTGGGAGGCAGAGGCAGGCGGATTTCAGAGTTCGAGGCCAGCCTGGTCTACAGAGTGAGTTCCAGGACAGCTAGGGCTATACAGAGAAACCCTGTGTGGGAAAAAAAAACAAAAACCAAAAAAAAAAAAAGAAAAAAAAAAGAAAAAAGAAAAAAAAAGGAAGAAACAAAGGTATAAATAAAACAAAGCAAGCAAACAAACAACAACAAAGAAACGAAATGAAACTATGCCAAGACTTTTCAAGAGGCTGGGAAAGCAAACTGCTCTGGCCAAGCCCAGCAGTGTGGAATTCCCCGTCCTAGCAAGCCGTCCAGATGGCGTCGGAAGAAATGACAAAGTGAACTTGGCGGAGGGATGACGGGAGGCAAGCCCTGACATGGTGTAGTATGCACACAGGCCAGCAGATAAAGGAGAAACGAATAAAAATCTCTAATTATTATATGTATTTGGTGCATGTATTTGGTGAGTGTGGGGTGTGTGGGGTGTGTGTGTGTGTGTGTACATGTGGGGGTCACAGGACAGCTAGTGGGAGTCAGTTCTCATGTGCGGCATGGAATATTGTATGTATATTAAGTCACAGAGCTTGGCAACACACACTTTACCCATGGCCCCTTCTCTCAAGTTCCAATAAACATCTTTGAATTTTTATCTATTTTTTTTACATTTTTATTATTTTGACATTTTATGTATATGGGTGCTTTGCCCATATGAATGTCTGTGTACCACATGTGCATCTGGTGTCCTGGGACTGTTACAGACAGCTGTGAGCCACTGTGTGAGCGCTGGGATTACAACCCAGATCCTCTGCAGGGGCAGCCCGGTGTGTGTTCTTGACCACTGGGCCGTCTCTCCTGTCTTTGATAGTATGCTTTGGGGTCCAGTTCATATTCACAAGGTTATGGCAACAAGGTTTGATGAACCTTAAAACCTGCATTCAGCCAGGCATGGTGATACATGCCTTTAATCCCAGCATCAGGAGACAGAAGCAGGCAGATCTTCGTGAGTTCAAGGCTGGCCTGGTTTCCATAGCAAGTTCTAGTATAATCAGGGCTACACGGAGAGAGCCGCTGTTTAAAAAAAAAACAAAACAAAACAAAAAACAAACAAAGGGCTGGAGAGATGGCTCACTGGGTAAGAGCATTGACCAATCTTTTTTCTTTTTTTTTTCTTTTTCTTTCTTTTTTTTTTTTTTCTTTTTTTTTTTTTTTAGGTTTTCAAGACAGGGTTTCTCTGTATAGCCTTGGCTATCCTGGCACTCACTCTGTAGACCAGGCTGGCCTCAAATTAAGAAATCCACCTGCCTCTGCCTCCCGAGTGTTGGGATTACAGGCATGTGTCACCATCGCCCGACTGCATTGACCATTCTTACAGAGGATCTGGGTTCAGGTCTCAGCACCCACGTGACAGATTACAAGCTTCTATAACTTCAGCTCTAAGCACATACATGGTGCACAGACAGACATACACACTCATAAAATAAAAACAAATGTTAGACAAAGATTTACTTAAATACATAAAACAAACAAAAACGTGTATTTATCTCTTACTAGGATTTCAAGCTTTTTTCTCCACAGGCGCTGCACATACATGGTACACAAAGAGACAAGGAGGTAAACAAACACTAAGGTTAGAAGAAACACATGGGGTGTTGAGGTTATTATTACTCGGTCTTAACAAAGGGGAGTGGCTGGGTACTGTGGCACATTGGCAACTTGGGAAGCTCACACAAAAGGACCACCTGATGATGCTGTCAGGTGCTGGCCAAAGGGAGAAATGAGAAGTTTCTGTTTAATGGGTACAGAGTTTCAGTTTTACAAGATGAAGAAGTTCAGGGGACAGATGGTAGGGATGGTCACACAGAGATATGGATGGACTTACTGCCACTGAAGCATCACTGAAGTGGTTAATCTGAAAAGTTATATTTATTATTAAAAGTACTGTCAAGCTAATTTCAATAATTGTTTTATTTTGTACAACTGACATATTGTATATACATATATGACATCTCTAAAGATGTTTATTTTTAACATTATTTATATACATATATGACATCTCTAAAGATGTTTATTTTTAACATTATTTAAAACTTTGTTACATCCCTTAGGAATTTGGCACATGGCTGCCAGGGTGCGGTGTAAGGCCAGATAACAAACTGTAGGGTGGGTTCTTACCCAGAATGTGGGTCAGAGAGCTTGAACTCACGTGGCCAAGCTCAGCGACCTGTGCCTTTACCCCGTGAGCCTTCTCATCAACCAGGTTTCCCAGTAATTAAGTAATCTGCTTCCCTAACTCCCATTAAGCCAATAGAGCAGTCAAGGTATCACAGGAGACCAGTGATGGCCTTGTATGAGGTAATTTAATAATGTAACCATCTTAGGGAATCTAATTAGTATCAAAAGGCAAAAAAATAAAAAATAAAAAGAACAGGAAACAGTGGTCTCTCTCACACAGAGAGACTTTCAGAGCTTTCCCTTCCACGCACTACCAATCAGTGTCCTGGTGTCTGCCCAGCTGCTTCTGCCTCTGCCTCTCCAACTGAACACAGACTTTGATTCCTGTACAATCTAAGTCTCTCCCAGTCTCTCCCTCGGTCCCTTTCCATCGATCTCCTCTCTTATAAAGATAAGAGAGCACTTACTGAGTAGCATTTGGAGCTCAGAAGAAGTATAGTCTACAGAGTGGGTTCCAGGATAACCAAGGTTATATAGAGAAACCCTGTCTCAAAAAATAAATAATAAACAAAAAAGCAAAACCTAACCCCCGCAAAGTGACATCACTGAGCGTGACTGAACAATCGACAATATGGACAACATCTCCCCCTCGCATAAAGAAGAGCAAAGTGGGGTACGGTAACCAGGTAACAGGTGTTGAGTATTTACTGCTGTGTTATTCTGAACCAAGGCAAAACCCAGAAGCCAGGCAGGCTGTAGCAAGATTATGTATGTATCCTAAGCCACCTGGCAGAAATAACCATTTAAGAAAGGAGTGAGACAAAATATTTATTAATCCTGTGAAGATGAATTCAAAGAAAGAATCCAAAGTAATCAAGCTACAGCTGTGAAAGACTGTTGTTCCTCATCAGAATTCTGACCAGATTCATCCTCCACTCTTAGCAGGCTGGGCCTAAATAACGACATAGCCTGCCCTGTCTTAGAAACGCCTGGCCTGCCTGCTGATACTCAACCTCCTGTCAGACGCTGCCCTCTAGTGACCATTTGGGGAGATCTTAGACGCTCATTCTTTAAACGACATCTTCTAGATCTTTCCAGACAGAGGCTTAGAATTGTCAGCCTAATCTGCAAGGCCTGTTGGCGCCCCCTAGTGGTGCAAGATGGTGCAACGTGTATCAGGGTCCCCGCACTCAATCCAGCAGCTTCAGCTGCAAAGCTAACACCAACACCATAAAGTAGAAAAACGTAGGACTACATGAATCTCACTGACAGAAAAGAAAACCAGAGGAAAAGCTCTCTGAAAGCTTTTCCAGACGGTCACTCCCCCAAGATGTTCCGTGCAGGGCCCGATCTATCAGGGCATCCAATATGGAAACGCTCTAGGCTGCTATCACTATTGCCCCAGGCATGCCAAGGCCTGGGTTCCATCAGCACATGGGAGGGAGACAAAAACTTAAGAACCTTGACCTTAAGGGTGGATGGCATCGCCTAGAGGTGACAGACGCGGTGAGAAGGGGGAGCAGTCCCTCTCCAGCCAGAGAACACAGAAGGGCAGTGGGAGCAGGTGATGGGGAGGAGGGGATAGTGAGCAAAATCCTGCTACTCTTTAGTGTAGCAGTCTCCTTCCAAAACACCCCATGCTTCTCTGAAAAGTCCTTTGCTCTGCTTTCACTATTGGCCGAGAAGCAATGCAAGGTGATGGAGGCAGGAAGAAGACAGCCACTCCTTAGGAAGCAAGAGGTTATTAAACAGTCAGTGTGTCTGGGAAGGTGTTTCCTGGGAAGGGGGTCGGGACAGCAGGCTCAGGCTCTCCATTAGTATCCTTAGCATATCACCACATGGGCATATATAATGGGCACCGCCACACCGCCACTACTATACTGAGAACCCGGGGTTAGCTCCTAGCCCGGGAGCATAAAAGGTGTAAGAGGCGTTCTGTCTGTCCTTTTCATTGGGTACCTGTCAGAAGCAGTTAGTTACAGCATGCCAAACTCTCTGTAATCACACTAACCAAGGGCCACAGCGCGTGATTTGTCTGCCATGGCCGTGTGCTTATGCACCATACTTAGCCACCTCTGTTAATAATCACTCAGTAGGCCTCTGAGACCTTAGCACGACTGACTTCATGGTGGAAGTGTCATTTAGGATGTAAAACTCAAGGCAAAGACAGCACCCCCTGCCAAAATGAAAACAAAGGCCTAATCCATCAAAGTCTATAGTTCTGGGGAAATCTCTAAATGTACTAATATTGCTTTCTGGCTTCTATAATTCTTCTTATAGATAGCTGTTTTTGTTAACTGAACTGAAGTATGTCAACCCAGATGGTTTTTGGTGTTTAAAAGTTCACTCAGAGAAAGGCTCGGGCTACACTGGGAGCCTGGACACTCAGTGTCACCACTAGCAAGCTAATAAAGACTTTCTATTGGCTTAACCACGTCTGAACAGTCTTCCCTGGTAGATAATACACAATCTGGGTATTTTTCCTGCTGTGTGCTGACATGCTGTGGATTACCAGCACTGAATTTCAACTCAGTCAGAATGTGATCTGGGTGGGTTTCAAATACCAGCTAGCAACCCAAACTTAGACTTTCATTAAACACTGCTTCCTGGGACCACCCAGGATCAAAATGTTACGTTTGTTTTTATTGTATATGTGTGAATATTTTGCCTGCATGCAACCACTGGTGCTGGACACTGATCCTGACTTCTGGAATAGCAGCCAGGGCTCTAACCTGCTGAGCCCTCTCTCCAGCCCCTGCTTATTAGACTTCCAACACATCAAGAACTTTGTTACAACCAGACATGGTGGCACATGCCTTTAATCCTAGTATTCAAGAGGCAAAGGCAGACAGAGTCTAGGCCAGACCCTACTACATAGCAAGACCCTTTCTAAAACACAACAAACAGTAGAGAGTTCTCTAAGTAACTGGTTTAATCTCTTCCGGGGCTCATTCAGCCTGACCTCACAGAGATCCACCTCCTGAATGCTGAGATTAAATCATCACTGTGCCTACTACCATTCCCTTCATAAGGGGTAAAGAGTGGAGACCAGAGAACAACTGTATCTTTCCTAACACACCCTCCAGTTTTTCTCTGAGACAAGGTTTCTCATAGTCCTGAAACTCACTAATCAGCTAGTCTGGTTCACTGAGCGGTCTCGGGAATCCGCCTGTCTCTTCCTCCCAGCTGGGTTTTTATAACAAGCACCACATTCAGATTTTTTTACGCTATTTCCGTGGATCAACCTCAAAGGTCCTGTGCTACAAAGCAAGCACTTTACCGATTAATCAATCTCCACCGCCCTAAACAATGTGTTTTAAAACACCACGTTATATATTTCAAACGTGTGCAATTTTTGTCACTTATACCTAAATAAGTAAAGCTGGGAAAATTAAAATCTAAGTAGGGCCGGGCATGGTGGCGAACGCCTTTAATCCCAGCACTCCCTAAGCCTAGGCAGACGAATCTGAGTTCGAGGCCAGCCTGGTCAACAGATCGAGCTCCAGGAAAGCCAGGGCTACACAGAGAAACCCTGTCCTGAAATGAATGAATAAATCTACGAAGTAAGCTTAGTTGAACCGAGAAAATAAAAATAAAAATTACTACAGGAGGCGCTTCAAGTTGGAAAGGCTTGACGATTGTAATCTTTCCTAGATTTGAAAACCGAAATTTCTGACAAGAAGCGATTTTAAAAAGTTTTCATAGGCTTACCGTCTGAGGATGAGCATGGAAACACGGCGAACACTGTCCGCTACTCCAGAACAGATCAGAAGCTATGCTTCGAGGCCAGCACCGAAGCCCCACCCACTGGGTGGGACTTCCGCTAGCAGGGCTTCATCTTCTTAAAGGTTCCACAAAACCTCTAGCCGCTGGGGACCAGTCGTTCAAACTCTTGAACCTATGGGGGACCATTTACTCAGAGGATGGACTGTCAGGTGGTATTAGAAATTATCTCGAGTTGGCCGTGGTGGCGCATGCCTTTAGTTCCAACACTCGGCAGAGGCAGGTTGGTGTTTGAGTTCGAGGCCAGGCCTGTTTACAGAGTTCCAAGACAGCCATGGCTACAGAGAATAAAAAATAAAATAAAATAAAAAAAGGATTTTTTTCCTCCAACCTTTGTTCATCTTTAACGTTTAATTAAAAGTCATTGGAATCCGTTACAAATAGAAGAACGAAGCTAAACGGTTTAAAACCAACACCAACGCAATAGCTCGAAGGTAATTTTTATCTGTCTTATGAGACAAGGTCGTGTAGCCCAGGATAGCCTACCTCTTGTCTCAACCTAAAAAGCTGGGATTAAAGGCGAGCATCACAGCCCTGCTCTGACCAAGGCGACGTCAGCGTTTCCTCTGCGCGTCCATGACACAGCTCCACCAGCAGGTGGCACTGCGGAGTCGCAGGTGCGGCGGGACGACCCTTTACCCAGGGCTGTGGGGATCTTTTCCCTGCTGTTGCAGTTACTCATTACTACCTACTGATACATGAATATTTCAACATATAGCTGGGCTGTAGCCTCACAGCTATTTAGACGTCACCACCAGTTACAGGCGAATGTGAGGTGCCGGATGTGGATGCTGGGAACCCTGGAAGAGAAGCAAGTGTTCCTAAATTGCTGAGCCTTCTCTCCACCCCATAGCTAAATTGCTTGACGATTACATCCTTGTTCCAATGCCTGACCCTCCGTCCGCTATATTATAATCTAGTCTTCTACTATATGGGGCCTTCAAGCCCCATATAAAGTCTTCAATGTGTCCACTGGGCCACAATGGTCAAGACCACCCTGACCCTTCCCCCAACCCAATCACCTCCAACATCGTCTTCCTCCCTCCCCTTCACATTCCTGGTTTTCTCTAACTGGCTTACTCTTCTTCCCAGACAGGAAGTAAGACGCCTGTAAAAAATTCTCCTCCCTTTTCCTAGCCAGGGTCTTGGCTTACACTACACTCTGAGGATGACCTATTCCTCTCCTGCCACCTCTGTGCTGATGGTGCCCAACATCTGCAGCAGGCACCTCTTCCCCAAGCTGCGCTTGCACATACTGTCTCCGGAAATCACCCATGACAAATACACCAAGTCAGAACCATGCCACACACTGTTCACTGACTCTACCACCCCACCACCAACACACACACACACACACACACACACACACACACACACGCACACATGCACACACACAGCAAACCAAACCAAACCAACAGCCTGTCAATCTATCACAGTTGCCTTTTCCCCCCACTGGTTCTGACTCAGTTTCCTCCTAGGATAGCTACAAAACCCTCTGGTCACTCCCCTTCCAAATAAGTGTCCAAGCTGAAACCACAGTGGTCTACCGCCAGTTATTTCCCTGCCCTTTAGTCTTAGGGTTAAGTTTTTATTTCCGCCCCCCTGACAGAGTCTCATGGTGGGGCTCTAGCTGAACTGGAACTCAGAGATCGACCTCTGCCTCCCAAGCACTGGAATTAAAGGTGTGTCCCACCACATCCAGCTCCATGCCTTAGTTCTTTGTTTTGTTTCCAGTCGGGGTTTCTCTGTTTAACAGCCCTGGAACTCACTCCATAAAATCAGGCTGGCCTCAGACTCACAGAGATTCAACTGCCTCTGCCTCCCGAGTGCTGGAATTAAAAGTGTGTCCCACCACACCTATCTTCATGAGTTAGTTCTTAAAGATCTTTAAAGTGGGGACTGAAGAGCTGGCTCTGGGGTTAAGAGCACTAACTGGGGCCGGGCGTGGTGGCCACACCTGTAATCCCAGCACTTGAAAGGCAGAGGCAGGTGGATTTCTGAGTTTGAGGCCAGCCTGGTCTACAGAGTGAGTTCCAGGACTACACAGAAAAACCCTGTCTTGAAAAACCAAAAAAAGAAAAAAAAAAAAAAAAAAAAAAAGAGCACTAACTGCTCCTCCAGAAGTCCTGAGTTCAATTCCCAGTAACCACATGGTGGCTCACAACCATCTGTAATAGGATTTGATGCTCTCTTCTGGTGTGTACGAAGATATCCACAGTATACTCACATACATTAAATAAATAAATACCCAATGAGAAACCACTTAGGGAAGAGACAGGTGGTCAGATCTTCAAGACAGAAAGGTGGGACCTGTTTCTGTCCAGGGTGGCAAGAACTGTTCTGCTCATGTCCTGGTCATGAAGCAGAGGAGGGAACTCTAGCGTTCTGCTGATGCCCCCTTCTACTGTCTCTAAAGACAGCTACAGTGTACTCATTTATCAACTTATCAATGTGGCCGAAGGCCTCTATAACCTCTCCTTCCTCCTTGTACTCACTGCCCCAGGAACATGTCTTTACCTTCAACACCAATCAATGCAGTCTGGCTTTTCCTGTCTCTCACTTCCTCGGTACCCTGGTTTACTGTTCACGCTACACTGCATGTTTCTCTCCTCTATGGTAGAAACGGCCCCTCGGCTGGAACACACTTCCTGGATCTGCATCTGTGGAACCCCTCTTGCCCAGTTTGGCCTGTGTGAACCTCTCTGTTCCTCTAGGCTGTTTAGTCAGACTCACAGAGACTGGTTGCCCCATCAGTGTTCCTAAAGCACCGGGAACAGCTGACTTCTCTCAGCCTTGCACAACTGCTCGAAGCTCCAGGTTCCAGATGACCAGCACTTACAAAGCCAGCTGTCTATTAACCCTAGTGCTTCAGGACATAGAGGTAGGAAGATTCCTGGAGTTCATTGGCCAGTCATTTTAGCCAATCAATGAGCTCCAAGTCCAGCAATTGATTAACCTAAAGAGAGACTGGGGGCCACTGGTGCCTCCCCTCCACCATGTGCACACTTCCTGAGCAGGGCCCCTGGGGGTCTTCTATCATTCTTCTCCCAGCATTTACCACACTTAAAAAAAAATATTGCTTTCATCACTCAATAAACCATGAGCTCCACAAAGGGCTATTTATCCTTCTTATCAGTTAGCAGTGATTGACAGGCACTAATAACCCAGAGAATGTTCCTTGGGTAAATGAGTCCCGGGGTGGGGGTGGGGGTTCCCAGTACTATTCACTCTAGCTAGCTACATGTGAATAACTAAGTTGTGTTAGCAGTGGTAGCTGGCTGTTCTGTGGTCTGCTCAAGTTAAGACACTGCATTGTAAAAAAATATACAGAGCCGGGCTATGGTGGCGCATGCCTTTAATCCCAGCACTTGGGAGGCAAAGGCAGGTGGATTTCTGAGTTTGAGGCCAGCCTGGTCTACAAAGTGAGTTCCAGGACAGCCGGAACTACACAGAGAAACCCTGTCTTGAAAACAAAACAAAGAAGAATATACAGAATTTGTCCTACAACTTCTGGCCAATAGTCTGCTAACTTTTGTTGGTTCCCTCGTTGGTTGAGGCTGAATGAGTGAACTCACCTGGACCACTCACTCACCGCTCCCTGCTTCAGAATGAGAGCTGCATAAAAGCCCTTACATTAATGAGATTTGATTGTTCTGCCAGACTGGCTAGCCGCATGCAGAGCCCTGTGACACCATGGCCAGGTACCCACTGGTGGACACGACCCAAGCAAGAGGGAGTGAGGAGGATTATGAGAGCAAGAGAGGGCCACTGAACAGACTGCCACGTCCTTCCTCTCGGTCCCTCCCCAGCCACAGGCACTGACAGAGTGCATGGCCTGTCTTCTCCCTGACCTGTCTGTCACTAAGACAGCTCTGTCTGGTATTGTTTTCCTATAAAATGAGCGACGTGGACAGTGACTAGGGCCGCGCCCCACATCATTTGGGAGTGTGCTGCCTCCAGATCCGTGAGTTCCGAGACAGCCTGGTCTACACAGCAAGTCCAGGAATGCAGCAAGAGCCACTCTTTAAAAAAATATTGGGGGCTGGAGAGGTGGCTCAGCGGTGAAGAGCACTGACTGCTCTTCCAGAGGGCCTGAGTTCAAATCCCAGCAACCACATGGTGGCTCACAACCATCCGTATCGAGATCCGATGCCCTCTTCTGGTGCATCTGAAGACAGCTACAGTGTACTTATAATAAATAAATCTTTTTTAAAAGTGCCGACAGTTATTAAATATATATATATTGGTTCGGGTGAGGTCTTCAGCTCAAGTCCACACAGCTTACCATGTCAACTGCACCCCACCCACCCAAATGCCCGTGGAGACCCTCAAGAGTCAACAGAGGGCAGGGGACAGGAGCATCAAGGGGCAGAAACAATGTCCAACTGTTTTGTTTGTGAGGCCAAAGAGCCCTAGAGACTGGATTTTTCTTGATTGTCTTTTCCTTGTTTCTAACATTCTGGGTACATGACTTTCACGCATGTTCACATGCTGTGGTTCTAACTCTGTATGACAGTTCAGGTTACAGGACTCATGTCCTTGTTGGAGCCATTGAAAGGAGTTTTAGGAATGCATGGCCAGGGACCTCAGCCTCTTCTCAACAGAGGTTCCTTTCTTTCTTGGCACTGGAGAACACGGTGCTGACCCGGGCCTGAAGGAGATGCCTCTACAGAGCCGTCCAGCCCCACGCACAGCCCATGCTGCCACTCCCTTTTCACCAAGAACTCAGCCTAGGGTTCTCGTTTCTGCTGGGTACAGAGAACTCCTAAAGATGGCCTCAGCCACCTGCTAACTTCTGAGTCAGGCCTTAAACAGTCTGAACTCCATCCCCAACCAGAGCAAATATGGGCTCAAGAACTGGTTCTACACTAGCTAGCGCTTTTTGCTCCCAGGCTCCGAACGGAATCCGACACTACTTAAAGAGCTGCTCTGCTCCAACAGTAGATGTTGTTTGCTGTAATTAAAGTCTCTGCCTGTACACATTTCATTAATTTTTTTCACAAGCTTTTTGTCATATTTACATTTCAGTATCAATATGTTCCATAATTATAATCCACAGGTCCCCAGAATTTGGAGAACCTTCACACACCCATCTTAATCCCAAAGTCTGTGCTCCATGATGTCTGGGTCTCGACCAGTCCTAGCTCCAGCACCATACAAAGGGTTTTGTACTTAGCACAGTCCCAGACACAGATTTGATAAATGTTCACGGAATTTAGAAAATCCCTAGAAAAAGCTTCCGTGGTGACACACCTCTGTGGCTCCTTCACCCACAAAGCGCTTGTAAAACCAAAGGCCAAGCAACAGGGGCATAGGACTCTGCTGAAGTGCAGGAGGAGGGCTAATTCCAGGTGAGCCTGCTCTAAGACAGCCTCTGTCCACGGGGATTCCTAAAGTGCTATGTGAGAGAGTGGGCAGCGGCCTCGGGCAGCTCTGCTTCCCAACGAGAATGAAGAAAGGCAAAAAGCCTCCCACAGCGGTCAGCCCACACCGGCCGCTCTCACCTCAGGCCACCGGGGGAAGGGGCTACAAAGCAGACAATCTTTATTCACAATCAGGGTGGCAAAGGGAAGACACCTCCAGCTCGGCCCAGAAGCAAGGCTACTGAGGGGCATGGCACCAGGCGGGGCTCAGCACTCATCCTCCCCTAGCAGGGCATATGGGTTTCGGGCCGCCAGGCAGGACCCAGGATCTGAGGTTGGGGTGTCCTCATCTCCTTCTCCCTCCTCATCTGCATCCCGGTCCTCCTCTCCTTCCTCCTCACAGGAGCTGCTCAGTTCCTCCTCTTCCTCCTCCTCCTCATCACCTGCTGGTCCCACTCTGCCCTGTGACAGCACGAGCTCTGCCGTCTCTGCATGAGACTCCCAGGTGCCTGAGGAACACAAACAGACGTCTGAGCAAAAGAGCTGGGGCAGAGGTGAGGACAAAGGCAGTTCTTCAAGTGCTGGCACACACCCCTCACATGATCGCCTATCTGCGTGTCCTCAAGACCCCACAGCCACCTTGCTGAAGCCACGCCACCCATTTGCAGATCAGTAAACCATCACCAGAACTACCAGAGTGACCCTCTCTGTCTGGCCTTGAGGTCTACCTGGAGGCTGGCCCCTTAGCAGGACTGTGGAGAACACATGGGCTCTCACCTCTCTGTTCGCTGTAGCCGGGAGGATGGAAACATAGGCTGAGGCGGCCATCCACTGCCAGGCGAAGGAGGCTGTTGGCTGCTCTGTACACATCGTTTCGAGCTGCCTTGGCCGTTTTATAACCACGTTTCTCTGCCCAAGCTAAACAGAAGAAATAGTAACAGTAAGGGACACCCAGGAACTAGGTTCCAGTGCCGTCAGCCCCATTTCCAATCTTTCCAATGTTCTACACAGTCCAGACAAGAGTTCCTCATTGTGGCTGAGTAAGAAATTTAGGGGCAAGCAGACAACTCCTTCCTTGAGGCCAGAATCTGAGTGGGGAGGACTGGGTAGGCAAGAGACAAAAGGGAGAGGCCATGAAGCCCACCTTCACAGATGTCCCAGGCACACCAGGGATGCTCAGCTGAAGGGTCCTCTGCCTCTGGGTGGCGCAGGTGCAGCAGGGCCTGCACTGGGATTCTGGAGGCTAGGTAGCCCACAGAAGTGTAGGGCTCCTGGATCTGGGCAATGGGGTAGATTCCAGCCAGAACCTACGGAAACAGCACTCAGCACCTTGCGCAGGTCCACCCTCTCTCCTCCCCACCCTGCTCCAGCCCTGCCACAGCATACCTGCAGCTGCCTGGGCAGCAGAGAGGGGAAGACAAGGCCTGGACAGTCACAGAGCTTCACAGAGGGGGTGAGAAAGTAGGTCTGAAAATACCGGGTGTGGCCTGGCGTTCTGGAGACACTCACCACCTTCCGCCCCACCAGTCCATTGATCAGAGAGGACTTCCCCACATTGGGGAAACCTAGAAAGGCAATGCGAAGGACTGTGGGACAGCTCTTAGTTTGGGCCAGAGAAACTGAACAGTAGTTGGGACTGTCAGGAGAACTGTACTCAGAGTAAAGAAGCACCACAGCCAAGGCTGGAGAGATGGTTCAGCGGTTAAGAGCACTGATTCGTCTTCCAAAGGTCCCGAGTTCAATTCCCAGGGACTACATGGTGGCTTACAACCATCCGTAATCAGATCTGATGCCCTCTTCTGGTTATTATTATTAGATATAATAATAAACTTTTGGGGGAAAAAATAGCAGCACAGCTCAAACCATCCTGCCCTGGCCCCCTGCCTACAGCTGTGGTGGCCCCAGGCCATTCCCTAGCCTCTTCGGGATCTGGTCCTCATTTTACAGGACCGAAACTGACCACCCACACTGGTCACAATGTATACAACTGGTAACCAATGTAACACAATGTATACAACCTACTAACCATCACTGACTGTCCAAGGAGATGCCTACTAGCTAACACCCCTCTCATGGCTATGCCACCTTTTTTCTGCCCGAGTGCAGGACCTGCACAGACCTCCCGTCCACTACTCAGGTCCTTAGAACCTAAACTGCTCACTTACGCAGAGCACACTGCTGCCTCACATCTCCTCTTTGACCAGATATGCATCCTTTGGGCTCACTTATCCCTTCATCCCAGTAAGTTCACCTGACTCCAATATGGCAACACTGTGGGGGTTTGAATGAGAACGGCCCCCATAGGCTCATATATTTGAATGCTTGGTCCCCAGCTGGTGGAAACGTTTGGGGATGGATTAGGACAGTGGTTCTCAACCTTCCTAATGCTATGACCTTTTGATACAGTTCCTCATGTTGTGGTGAACCCCATGCATAAAATTATTCTGTTGCTACTTTATAACTACACTTTTGCTACTGTTATGAATCCTGTTGTAAAATCTGTTATGCAGGATATCTCGCGTGCGACCCCCCACAAAAGGGGCCACAATCCACTGGACTAGCAGGTGTGGCCTTGTTGGACAAGGTATGTTACTAGAGGTGGGTTTTGAGGACTCAAAATTCCACCTCAGACTCAATCTCTCTATCTCTGTCTCTCTGGTCTGTTTGTCTGTCAGTCTGTCCGTCCATCCGTCCCTCCTTCCCTCCCTCCCTCCCTCTTACTATGCCTGCTGCTACTATGGTCATGGATTCATGCTCTGAAACTGTAAACAAGCTCCCAATGAGGTATCTTCTTTTACAGCTGCCTTAGTCGTGGTGTCTCTTTACAGCAGTAGAACAGTAAGCTCCACACCATGCAACACTCAGCACATCTACTTTTCTTCTCATCTACCTCCAGGCCCAGGATCCAGCAATCTGGAAGTCCGAGACACTGCCCTTAAACTTCGGGTCCTGGCTTTCCTGCCTCTCAGTCACCTGACAAACGCCCAGCCCTGTGGCATGCCGCTCCATCCACACAGCACTTGAGAGAAGATGCACAAGCTGGCCAGCTCCTTCCAGCACCCTCGTCTCCAGGGAGGCAGAGGAGACAGCTCCCCTCTGACAAGCATGCTTTTCTGTCCTCAGAGTAAAACTCCTAGCCCAGTGTGATGACACATCAAAGGCTGAGGCAGAAGGATAGCTCAAAGTTTGAGAACAGCCTAAACTGCACAGTGAGACTGTTTCAGAAACCTCACATAAAACAATAACAAACTCTAAAGGCTCAGCTCTGTGTGTTACCATTTCCTGAGTTCACCTTGTGACTGCACACTTGATAGTTTGTTTATTTTATATTATGTGCATTGGTGTTTTTGCCTACATGTGTCTGTGTGAAGTCAGATCCCCTAGAACTGAAGTTACAGACAGTGGTGAGCTACTAGTGCATACTGGGAATTGAACCAGAGTCCTCCGGAAGAGCGGCCAGTGGTCTTAATCCCCGAGTCATCTCTCCAGCCCCTTTGACTGAACTCTTGAACACAGACAAAAATACACAGCAGCTTTGGAGAGCCTAGTGCACTGGGCCTGAGCACAGCACATTCCTCGGAGGTGCATCTGCCCACCTCCTAATACAGAGAGCGCCTCATCCTGACTTGGTGAGTATCCTTCCTGCACCCTGGTCTCAAGACCCTCCTGAGCATTCAGGATAAGCCAGTGCCTCTCTGCAGCCTCTGAACTGCACCCAGGTGGACCCATGCAGAGGATGCTGTTTCTGGTGTCTTCCCTCTGGGGTGGCCTCTCCTCCGCCAGCTCCTAGCAGCTGTCAGCCCTGCTTCACAGCCATGAGACTTCAGGCATTGTCCACTTCACTTCCAGACACCTCTTGCTCCCCGTTCTCCTTCTCCGTAGCCCAGGCTAACTGCTGCTCCACCTCAGCCCCCAGCGTTCTCTTCACCTCGTTTCTCCTGTCCCATGGCTTTAAGTACTCTGCATATTTCCCAGTGGCTCCTTGAACTGAAATCCCTACTGCACCCCAAGCCCCAGTTCTCCTAAGCTCCAGACTCCTCGCCCACAGCTATGGAGCCTCTCCACGTGGGACAGCTACCAGCAGCCCCTCAGTTCTCTCCACTCCGCTCTGCAGCCCTTCACACCGGCCTCTCTCCGAATATCTCCACTCAGGAGTCCCAGCTGCAAGGGCTTTTAAAAAAATCAAACAAACAACCTTCGTTGTTCTTTGCTGTCTCTGGTACCATGTGTAGCCACCAGCACGGCCATTTCTGTCCCAGCACCGCATGCCTCTATCACCTCCCTCTGAGCAACTCTTGGGGTGTGTGTGTAGGGCTGGTTTTCCTTTTTCCGTTTTGAGATGGGTCACAACCTGTAGCCCAGGCTGGCCTGGAATTCACCACAGTCCAGGCTGATCTCAAACTCTCACAATCCTCATGCCTTGGCCTAACTTTGGAACCACACCCACTGCTCTCAACAGCTCTTGGCCATCCTCTGGATTCTCACCTTTCCTTCCTGTCCATCTCCCACCATTCACTCAGTAAAGAACAAACTTCTCGATAAAACCAGATCCCGCTGGACGGTGGTGGCTCACGCCTTTAATCCCAGCACTTGGGAGGCAGAGGCAGGCAGATTTCTGAGTTCGAGGCCAGCCTGGTCTACAGAGTGAGTTCCAGGACAGCCAGGGCTACACAGAGAAACCCTGTCTCGAAAGAAAAAAAAAAAAAACAAAACAGATCCTGCCGTTGCACCACTGGCTTGTACTGGAACTGGAACTAAGACCCAAACTGCCAGAGACAGAGGGATGTCTGGGGTTGAGAGAAGTCACAGCCTTTGCAGGACCCAAGATCTGTTCCCAGGACCCACACAGTGGCTTCCAACAGTCCGCAACCCCAACTTTAGGGGATCTACTGCCCTCTTCTAGCCTCTGCAGGAACCAGACACATACATATATGCAGAGAAAGCATCAAACCACAGAGAAAACAAAAATCTAAAACAAAATAAAAGCCCACAAATATCTAAGATACTAATTACCAAAGGCTCTTCTCACCTCTTGTACCCAGATGAGAAAGGGTCTTAGATCTTGTCTCGGTGTGTCTCCTGTACTGCAGTGGTCCTCAGCCTTCCTCACACACATACTGCGGTTTCATTGCTACTTTGCAAATGTAGTTTTTTGCTGTTACAAACTGTAATGTAAGTCCCTAATGTAAAATGGTACGTGACCCCTGTGAAAGGGGCGGTGACCCACAGGGTGAGACCCGCTGCTCACTGAAGCTGAACAGAGCTCTTTTCCTTTCAGAGGCAGAATCTCTGGCCTTGAACTCACAGAAACTTGCCTGCCTCTGCCTGCCAGCACTGGGACTGAAGGTGAGCCCCGCCATGCTGATCTTGTGACAGTTCGTAACCAGGGAGGTACTCCCTGACCACACTGAAAAGGGCTCCAGCCCAGTGGGAGCTGACACGTGCTGCTCTCCTGCTGAGACTTAAGGACCCCTGAACTAGGAACCAGTATCCACAACTGGAAAATGAGCACCTATGGGTCACTAAGAGCACCAGGCACTTCGAGGATTTCACAACACTCACTGCTGTCACCATTACGGCTTGCCCGGCACAGTGAGGCTCAGCAGGTCACTGCTCATCTCCATCTTTGAACTGTGCACCAGCAACCTCATTCTCGAGAGACTCAACAACTTAAGGACTTGCTTGCGTTGACATGGCTAAGAGGAGACAGAACACGGCTACACTGCAGTGGGCACCCTTCTCTGTTCCCTAGGACCAATGACAAAGGCTGGTCTTTGAAGAACCTGAACCTAAGCCCAAAAAGGCCTAGCCCCCTTGTCTACAAATAATGAAAACACAGAGCCTGTGAAGCCACTATGGTGGCCAGCTGAGTCCTCACCTACACAGCCGATAGTCACCACACCATCCTTGTAGCGCTCCCTGGAGGGGCCCATGGGCTCCATCGCTGAGTCAGTCTGCTGCTCTACCAGTACTGCCGGCCCGTCGTCCTCCTCCTCTTCCTCACCAGAGACATTACCCCAGGAGGCCCCGGCCACGTCCCTAGCAATCTTCTCACGCCAGCTGCTCAAGTCCACTGTTTGAAGAAGAAAATAGAGGGGGTATCCGTCACCCCCAGGCCACTATGGATCATTAACGCACAGACGATGCCACCAGCATGCCAGGCATTACGGAGTGCCAATGTGTACTACGGCAGATCAGCGTTTCCCCAGAACATCAAACCAGAAAGGCCCCTGCCCACTCCTGCCTCTCTCCTTCCCACCTTATTCTACAACTTCCCTAAGTATGCACATTAGAGAGGCATCCAGAAATGAGCCCTCGAGCCTCCCCTCCCAAAAGCCCCCTCAAGGACTACGTACCTTTCCCCACAGTGATGGCTTCACAGGCTTTCAGCAACTGCTCTGGCCCCAGTGCCCGAGTCCATCCTTTCCCCCGTCTCCGATTCTTCTTAAAGACTGAGATGAGAGAGTAAAGATGTGCCTCTTTCTCCTGCTGCCCTCAGACCCAAATCAGGTGCCCTTGCCGACCAACCTCTCTGCTCTCTAAGCCCCCTGCTCATCTCAACCCCAACACCTTCTCCGCAGTTCACTCACCACTACCAGGCTCCTGTGGCGTTCGTGTGTCCCGAGGAAAAGAGGTGAACAGAACAATGTGGAGCTGGGGGTAGTGCTGGTGAAAATAATGCTTCCAAGCAACCACAAGAGCTGGCGGGGCCAGGTCCACCTTGTTCAAGACCAGCACCAGGGCCAGTCCAAGCTCTCCAGTTACATACTCGTAAAGTGCTGGTGGGAAGTTCACAACCTGTGACAGAATTGGTAAGAGGACAAGGTGACAAGAAGCCACCCCAGAGTTCGCTGAGCCCGGCTCCCCGACACCAGGCAGGGCTCTGGCTGAAGTAGTTTCTGCAGTCAAAATAGTTACCTAGCCACACCAAGCAGGGAAGGCAAAGCAGGTGCTAATAATAACCTGGCAAGTCTCAGGGAGCTTCCTGCAGGTCATGATGAGAAATGAACGGGAAGTATGACAATACCTTAGCACACTGAGGCGATAAGTCAGGAACAGAAATGGAGACTGGGTAAGAAGTAGCACCTGCTTCTATGTGCACATAACCACGTAGT
Source organism: Apodemus sylvaticus (assembly GCF_947179515.1). Taxonomy (NCBI): domain Eukaryota; kingdom Metazoa; phylum Chordata; class Mammalia; order Rodentia; family Muridae; genus Apodemus; species Apodemus sylvaticus. The sequence goes on from NC_067490.1 coordinate 1,444,793, forward strand.
ATACACACATGCATAGCTACATGCATGAGAACACGTGTACGTGTGTACATATCTGTGTTAAGTGTGTATGACTGTGTACATCACATGTGCATGTGACAGCACACAGAAACGTGACCATGAACACTTGTAACTGCATGTGCACATTCATCGAGGGTCACAGAGGTCTAAATGTCCCCCACAGACCTTTCTCCACTGGAAGACAAGTGAAGTCAGGAGGCCAGGATTCACAGGGCTGTCCAGCAGCAGTCTACAAACCTCACCCACTAACATAGGTGGGTCTGTGTCAATCTGCTGGGCTACAGAGGTGACAGACAAAAGGAAGGCACCTCTGAGCTAGGCCCAAGAAGCCCCCAGGTGACTCACAATTCCCTGGAATTCTGTACTGGGACTTGCTACTGGTCTAGCTCTGGCAGGCTGGGAAACAGAGGGTCAGCTGGCCAACAGGGGAACGTCAGGCTAGGACCAGAGATGAATAATAAACTGCTCAGCTCCGCCGGGCGGTGGCGCACGCCTGTAATCCCAGCACTTGGGAGACAGAGGCAGGCGGATTTCTGAGTTCAAGGCCAGCCTGGTCTACAGAGTGAGTTCCAGGACAGCCAGGGCTACACAGAGAAACCCTGTTTCGAAAAACAAAAACAACAACAACAACAAAAAATGCTCAGCTCTTCAGGCTGGGGTGCAGCTCAGTGGTAGAAGCTCAGGCCTAGCGCATGCAAGATGCAAGGCCCAGGGCATCATCCTTGGCACAGCAGAGCAAAACAAAAGGAAAAAACAAGTGGGTTTCTGACAGAAGACTTTAGCAGGAGGTGTAAAAAGAAGAAAGGAAGGAAGATAGCCGTAACCCCAGCACCAAGAAAGGATGGCAAACAGGAGGATCCCTGGGGTTATTTGATGAGTAAGATATCCCATCCCACAATACAAGGTGCCATCCATCACCTGAGGAACACATCCAAAGGTTGACCTCTGTGGCTTCCCAATTCCAAGCATACCTTCTACAAGTGGAATGGCAAGCACCTGCAAATCGGGGCCTTTCACACTAATTCCTGCCTTAGAACACTCTCATAGTAGGATCTCCCCCTTTCCCCTTGCAGACCTCTCCAAGTCCTCACCGGATGGCGGATGTCAGTAATGAGCAGGACGATGTCAGACATCTCTAACACCCGCCACAGCTGCCTCCATGTCTAAAAGATCAGAAGAGAGAGACTGTCTTCAGTCCTTCTGCTGCCCGAACCGGAACACTAAGATCACAGTATGTCCACTCCACTCAGCATGCTACCATCACCTCCAGATTGTGCTCAAAGTAGCTGAGTTTGTCCGAAGTGTATGCCCCATGTATCTTCCCAAGGTATTCCTGGAAGCTCCGCTCCTCTTGGCTCATTAGTTGTTCCTTGGACATCTCATAGCTCCAAGGAGGCCGCCGGGGAAAGTCCAGGACTGAAAATCGAGGAAAAAGACCGAATAAGCATGAGGACTTTTTTGAGCCCCTCCGCTCCTCTCCGCCAGCAAGTTCCCCAAGCTGATGCAAACACAAGTAGCCCTCACTCACCTGAGCCAGGCTGATACACTTCCCGGATATCCAACTCCAGCACTTCAGCACTAACCGGCTGCAACACTTGCTCTCTGGCCGCTCTCTTCCTCCTCTCCACCTCCTCCCGGCTGTCCCGTTCAAAATGCAGCCGGTATCTAAGGGGAGAGGGACCACACATCTAGTAGAGTCTTGTGACAATCTCCTCTTCTGACCAGAAAACTTTGCAAAGCTTCCTCTCCTGGTTGTTCAGGTCCCCTCTAAAACAAACTTTTGACAGCAAGATTGTGGCTCATCCTGGGATGAACCACCTTGGCTTCCGGCCTCACCAGTTCCACTTTCGAGCCTTCTTCAGAAGCTTTCCCTAGGAGTGAGAGCAGGGAACCGCGGCCAGCGCCCTTTTCCTAGGCTTACCGGTTGGGGTCGTAGCCTCTGGGCCCCAGGCCCTGGGAAGGTTGCTGGTTGAGCCTGCGGATATGATGGGTCACGGATTCCCCATCCGACGTGTCCGTCTGCTCCTCCCGCCGCTCCCGGCTACCGCTGCGGCTGTTGGAACTGGAGCGAAGCCCATCTTGGAGCCCTGAGGGGAGGGGCCGGTGATGCCAGTATAGACCGGCTCTTAGGGTACCTCAAGACCCCAGAGCCGGTAGGATAAGCTCTTCTTCAGCCTCCCCAACTTCTCCAGGAGCTCCATCCTCCCAACCCCGCGCCCCAATCCCCTCCCGGATGGGCCTGGAGGTCGTCACAGCGCCCCGTAGCAGCAGCAGCAGCAGAATTTCCCATCCCCCACCCTCTACCACCCCCCCCCGTCCCGCCACTGCGGGAAACCCCCACTGTGGCAGCCCACGCGGGATCGCGAGAGCCCACCCACCCCCCGCCCGCGGTGCGGCGACACAGCCCTCCTCCAGAGCTGCGCAGCGGCCCCGCCCCCTCCCTGACCTCGCTTCCGCTCCCGCTTGTCCTGCAGCTGCTTCTTCTTCTGCTTCACGCTAAAGGGCTTCTTCCTCGGCATGGCCTCAGAGCCCCGGCCCGCCCTCCGCCGAGCTCCCCGCCGCCGCAACTGACTCCCCCGGGCAGCCCCCACCGGCGGCCCGGGGCCCTGGGGAGGCGGGGCCGCGGTGACGTCAGCGGCGGGCGGCGGGGAGCGGGGCGGCCGGGATGCAAGCCGCACGTGAGAGCTCGCGGCTCCGGGATGCACGGTGCGGCTAGCGGGAGGCGCGCGTGGGAGGCCTGAGCCGACTCCGTCACGGGCTCTACCAAGTGGCAGTCGCGGGAGGGGAGACGCGTGTCATCGACGCCCGGCGCTCCCGGGAGCTGCCACTCACCTGGCGGGGGCCGGGCGAGGGGGCGAGGACACGCCCCACCGCGCGGCAGCCGGGGGTGGCGGGGTAGGGTGGGGTGATGGCCCCTGGCAGGGTAGCCGAAGCAGCGCGGCTGCGCTGGCTGCCCTGTAGACTGGCCTGCGGCGACAGGACTCAGTCAGGAGGATGCCGAAGAGGCAGGTTCACTGGCCGCACGTGCGAGCGCGAGTGAGAAGAAATAGCGAGCGGGACAAGGACTTTTGGAGAGAGGTCAGAGAGCACGGAGTTGTGGCTGTAGGCGTTGCCATGGTAACTGGGGACCGGATGTGGCGATCTTGGGATGCGACAGGCCCCTCGAGTGCCGCCCGAGGCCCGAAGCCTGTCCAGTGTCTCACCGTAATGCGGTGATGCTTTCCCACGTTGGAGAAGAACTGCACACGGGGAGCAGAGCTTCCCCACGCGCGGCAGCGTGAGCGACGCACCTTGCAGGAGCGAACGGCCGCAGTACATCCACCACCTCCCGGAAGTGTCATGGCGCGAACCTTGGTCACCCGGCCCACCGCCCACCCGGAAGCGGAAGGAACGCTAGTGTGCCCCTTCCTCACTGCCCTCCAAATCCTGCTGCAGCCATTGCCGCAGCCGCTATGCCGAAACGAAAGAAGCAGGACCAGCAGCAGCAGCAGCCGCCGCAGCATCTCGCACTGTCCGAGCGGGACGAGCCTGGAGACGAGGAGGATGAGCGCCCCACGGGTGAGGGGCAGAGCGTGCACATGCCTGTCTGCGGGCCAGGGGCTAGGCGAGAATGAAGTGCGGGGGAGGAGGCTCCAACGGAAGGAGGAAGGGCGCACGCGTGGAGGTGGGGTGGGGTGTGGTGGGGGAGGGCTGCTGGTGGAACCTGGATTGAGGGCTTCGCTTGCTTGAACCCTCAACCTCAGTCTGGCTCCTAATCCTTTCTGGAGAAGGCAGGGGAGGTGGCGGCTAAACATCTGGCCTGCGCAACCGCAGAATGGCGGGGGAGAGGGACGGCAGCGATATTACAGATTGTGATGACCAGGAAGACAATTTGTGACCACACTTCCACTGGTTAGGTCAAAGTGCAGCCTTCTGTGAACTACTCCCCCGAGGGAAGGAGAGGAGAAAAAAACTATGATGGGCCAACAGTTAAGGTGAGGGATTGGGGTATGTGGAATCACTGGGCATGTTGTGGATGCAGCACTGTGAGGAAAGAGCTGTTAGAGACCTCTGTTACCCTCTGATGGAATCTCAAACAACTCTGCAGAGGGACGGGCAGATGGACGGGGTGAGAGCTTGCGGCACTGCTGAGTGGACATATGACTTTACTGGCTAAAAACTGAGTGTTAAAGACCAGGGTGTAAGAACAGGTGATCCGTCCTTTGCACCGTTCTGATGACCGTGTTTTCACGTCTGCTCTTAGGACCACCCAGCCTTCTGGGCCCTCCCCCCATGGCTAATGGAAAGCCTGGTGATCCCAAGTCAGGTGAGGAGAAATTGGGCTCTGATTCATGTGTTTTAAACCCTGGAGAGGGGACGGAGGAAAATCAAAGACTTTTAAAACAAAATCCAAGGATTGTGTACCTAAATGAGGGGATCATATACTAACCGTTTGGAAACACTGTGTTGTTAAAATGTTACTTTCCTTCTAGATTAAACTCCTAAGTCATCTCTATTTGTGTGTAGAAATAAACATTTTCCATTATAGAGGCTCTAAATGGGACACTACCAAAACCAAAGCGGGAGGGCATAGCAAGATTTGGTGAAAAGCTGCAGTGGCTATGACAATAAAAAACATAAGTTTTTAGTTCATTGAGAGACTGGTGGAAGGATCAGGAGTTCCTTGCCAGCCTCTCCTACATAGCAAATTTGAGACCAGCTACCCTGGGCTACATCTGAGTGGAATCAGAAGCCTGTAGATATACGAACACAGAATTCTGTGTAAAGATGAAATCAAAGAAGTGGTTCTGCAGTAAGCAATGTTGCCTCAACTGGACTTTTTTTTTGTGTGTGTGTGTGTGTGTGTGAAAATTACAAACTTTGACTTTATTGTAGTAGTACCAAATAACATCAATTCTCAATGGACTGTAAAATAAACATTCTTATAAAAAGTAATTGTGTCTCATGGTCTTAGAGTAGGTAAGAGTTTGTAAACAACACACAGACCAGGCATAGTAGCAGCAGGAAAGCTTAGAGTTCAGGGTTAGCCTGGCCTGTATAAGACACTGTCTCTAAAAGTAAAACTAAAAAGAGGAGGAGGAGGAGGAGTGGTACTGTGAGAGGTGGTTCAGTTGATAAAGTACTTCAAAAGCATGAGGACCTGATTTCAGATCTTAGCAACCAAGTTTAAAAAAAAAAAAAAAAAAAGCCCTGGGCCCAACAGTGATGATAAGGCAGAGGTAGACAGATTCTAGGGCTTGCTGGCTAGCAAGTATAGCTGAATCAGAATGTTCCAGGTTCAGTGAGATCCTGCTAGCCTCTGGATACACACACACAGAGAATGAGAACACATATATGTTAATCATAAAGGAAGTGTTTATAAATGAACTACATCTAATAACAGACTTGAATTAATCAGATAATACTGTTAACTAAATAGACATGGAACCATGTAACTACTATTTGTAGTGTGGAACTTTGTTAGAAAAATAAAATTAGCCTAGCCTGGTAGCATATGTCTACAATTTTGAAAGGTAGGGGAGAATTGTTGTGTTATGAGGCTAGCATGGGCTACATAGAGACCTTATTTTAAAAAGTAAGTACAGTTCTGCTTCTGAGTTTATATTTACAAGAACTGAAAGCATAGTTTTTGGGGTTTGTTTTTTGTTGTTGGAATTTTTTTATTTTATTTTATTTTTTTGGTTTTTATTTATTTGCAACGGGGTCTTGCTATGTAGCCTTTGGCTGTTTGGAACTCATTATACAGACCGCACTAGACTTGAATGCAGAGAGAATCTGCTTGCCTCTGACTTTGGATTAAAGTCAGGCACCACCAGGCTTGTCTTTTTGTCTTGTTTTTTTGTTTTGTTTTGTTTTGTTTTGTTTTTTGAGAGAGTTGTTATGTAGCCCATTCCATCAAGCTAAAAAAATATATATACGCATTCAGTGGAATATTGTTTAGAAAAAGGAAGAAAATGTTGTTAGCAGTGCTGCATGGGTGAACCTGAGCACACTATGTTAAGAAAGTGGGCACATAAAGATAAACACATGAGCTATCTGAGGTCAGACTCATAGAAACAGACTGTGGGCTACTGGGGCTGTTGGAGATGTAAGGAAAGGGGTTAGTTAAAGGTTTCTGGTTTCATCTCGGGTTTACAATAAAAGGTTCTGGTATTCTGTTTCCCAACAGATGAACTTACCGTATTGAACCATATATTTATTTAATAGTTGAGGTGAGTCAGGCTGACAAGATGGCTCTGCAAGTCAAAGTGCTTGCCACCAAGCCCAACAGTCTGACTTTAATCCTTGGGCCCCAAGTAGTTCAGGAACCAAATTCCACAATTTGTCTCTCTTTCTCTCTCTCACACACACACACATGCAGCATGATATCTGTGTACACATCCCCAACACACACAAATAAGATCTGAAACTTGAGAAATCTATTTTTTCAGGCTAAAGAGATTGCTGTTGGAGAGAACCTGAGGTTCATTTTTAGCACCGCATGGTCTAGTGGAACTAGGCGTCTCATAGGTCTTATTCCCCGCCTTTTTTGGCCTGCAGGAACACCTGACACACATGTGATATGTGAGCATACATATATATTTTGGTTTCTCACACAATAAAACAAATGAGAAAGTTTGACCCACCCAATGCTTGGAAGTTATAGAGCCACCTCTGAGGGGAGTATAAAAGTTGATACACCACTCCAAAACTGTGTTTAATAAGATTAAAATTGAATACACTTCGTTTTGTTTTGTTTTGTTTTTCGAGACAGGGTTTCTCTGTGTAGCCCTGGCTGTCCTGAAACTCACTCTAGACCAGGCTGGCCTCGTACTCAGAAATCTGCCTGTCTCTGCCTCCCAAGTGCTGGGATTAAAGGCATGCGCCACCACTGACCAGCCAAATACACTATTCTTACTGAGCAATTCCTCTGCCACATGAGGTCTGAACAGAAACTTATACTACACATAGAAATGTTCGTAGTATTGTTTATTGTGGCTGCACAGTTAATACCAACATGTCCATCAGTATAGCACATTAGTCTGTGACATTTTTTTTACACTTAAAAAAAAAAAAATCAACTACCGACCCAGACAACTTGACTCTCATGATAAACAGAAGAGGCCAGAGTTCAGAACCAGGTAGATGCACAACCTGTCTTGTTAGAAGTCAGGATGGTGGCAACCTTCCAGGGGAGGAAAGGGTGTATAGATGGATGGATGGCTTTTCCGAGGCTGGAGATTTACTCAGTGATAAGAGCAGTCAGCTGCCTAGCATGCACAAGGTCCTAGGGTTACTTTCCCACACCAGGGGCTGAAAAGTGCTCAGAAAGCATATCTCTTTACGCAGGCCATGGAAACCCAGGTGAAGATGTTCCCTTGTGTACTTTAAAAGTGGTGTGTCAGAGTGTTTGCTGTAGTAAGCCGGGGAGGAGCTTTCGCCAGAACTAAGCTGCCCAGCAATCACCTCCCTGTCTTTCTCTCTCTAGCTTTCCACAGGGGTCCTCCAGGATCAAGGGGACCGATGATTCCACCACTGCTGAGTCTCCCACCTCCTCCCCGGGGTAGAGGCTACATTCGTGGAGGCCTTGGTCCTCGATCTAGCCCATATGGTCGTGGTTGGTGGGGTATCAATACTGAACCTCCTTTTCCTGGGCCAGGCCATGGGGGTCCCTCTAGGGAAAGCTTTTACAAAGAGGCAAGAAATCCACGAAGGCTCAGAAGCTGGTCTCTTGTCAAGACTACCTACCCACCTAAGGATAGCCCCCAGATAATGGAAGGTAAGGCCCACTTTATGTTTGTCCTATCGCCTGTGTGCCAGCAGGCCTGGGAAATCTTTGGGCTCTCACCAAGCAGCCCTGAGAATTAATGCAGGGCCTCCTCCATGTTGAGGAGTCCTAGCACCGAACTACCGGCTTCTTAGCTGCCCTAAGAGGTACAATAGCCCTGAATGCTTTTCTTCCCACAGAAAGACTGTCTTTCCAAAATATGTGGCGGTCTGCGAGTCTTGCTCAGTGATTGAGCAAGGTGTGTATCATGCCTGAGGCCCTGTGTTCCATCCCTAGCACCAAAAAGAAAAAGAAAAAGCCAAAATACTTGTAAACAGTGTATGATAGAAACCTTGGCTTTCTCTCTGCATTCTATTACATTTTCTTTTTTAGGATTTTTGGGGTGTCAGGATGGAAGAGTTGTGTTTGACTGGGGGCAGGGGGACAAGTTGGCTTCAAACTTGCGGCAGTCTTCTGTCTCGGCCTTCAGAATGCTGGGACCACAGATGGTGAGCTACCTCACCCAGCTCTTATGAGGTTTTAAGCTGATGTTTTCTCTTATTCACAGATAAGTCTGACCGCCCTGTCTGCCGACACTTTTCTAAGAAGGGCCACTGTCGATATGAAGACCATTGTGCCTTCTACCATCCAGGAGTCAACGGACCTCCTCTGTGAGACTGTGCCTTCCCACCCAGGCTAGAAGGAGCCCTCTGACCTAGTGGCCATGCATTCTCTGTGGCTCCATTATAGCTACTTGAAGGCTTTTCTGTCACCTTCAGGCACTGACACATCTACCCCTTTCATCATCTCTCCCATTTGGGATCCAGAGTGTGATTGTCACTGGTGCACAGTGCACACTGTCTTCTGATCCAGGCTGTAGAGACCCTTCAGGACCCCATCTTGCTACCTTCCACTGCCTCCTGGATCTGCCCCTCTGCCAAATGACTGCTCAACAGGAAACCTTTGGTGCTGTTTCTTGTGCATTTGTCCACCTGTCCCTCAGTATCGCCCTCAGTTCCCAAGCACCCTGGAGCAGTCTCTTATCCTCTCGCTGCTTGTTTTAAGTCCTTTCACGTAAACCCCAGTGTTCGCAGCTGCCAGGAAGTGCACCAGGTTGTCTGGCCTTGAGGTCAAGTTTGAGTGACTGGTACAGACTTGCTCCCCAAACAGCCTCCACCTGCTTTTGGACGTCCTAGTTTCTGTCTGTAGCATGAGCCCCACTGCTAAGGCCTGTGGTCACTGTGCTTTGTGAAACTGTACGCCCTTTGTAGCCTTCCTCAGTGTCTGTGGCGTTTTTGTGACTTCCCAACACTAGAGTAAGTTTTTCTGCCAAATCAAGTGAGGCTCTTGGTGCCCTCTAGAGTTCACCTACCTCCCAACACGGGAGGATGTGAGACTTTTCAGACTGCCTCCCCATCGTGCCCTCTCCTGGTGTTGGGCATTCTGGGTCTGACTGAGCAATGTCTTGGAAAGCCTCTGGCAGGCCTCCCCACACAGCTTCCGCCTGGCCTGTTTTAGTTAGGCTCTGTCATTGTGAGGCCACCGGCCCTTTGATTTGACATTGTGAATCTCCACGTGTCTCTGGATGGAACCTGAACTGTACTGTCATCTCTCTGACCCTCTTATACTTCCGTGGCACTGTGTGTTTTCTGTGAAAACGGCAGTGCACATGTTGGGTTTTGAACAGGCCCTAAGGAAGTGGGTCAGGAGGTGTGTGCGCAAGAGAGAGCTGTTGGAGAACTAAGAATGATTTTTTTTCTTTTTAACTTTTTTTTATATTAGTAATAAACAGTGGAAACCGGTATTTTCTCTCATTTCTCTGTTTTAATCTTTGCAGGTGCAGGGGAGCCTTCTTTGAAACTGCTAGGGAATCCATTCCCTTCAGTTTATCAGAAGCAAAAGTTGCACTCTGGAAAGGGTTGTGGTAGGGAGAGCAGATCAGATAGTGGCATGGAGCTGAGGGCTGAAGGATGCACAGAGGAGAAGTGGGTGGAGGAGTCTCGGCGGTGCCTAGGAATAGTTCCTGGAGGCCTAAGGTTTGCCTGTTAGGATTTTGGGTTTTTTGTTGTTGTTGTTGTTTTGTTTTGTTTTGGTCTGAATGCAAAATCAGAAGAAAGGCTCACTTAAGATTTATTTTGTGATATTTTTCCCTTGTATATTAAATCATGTAATTCACATGAACTCTGTAGATGATGATATCAGACTTTGTAATGGCTTTATGTTTCACCGTTGAAAGGTTGGACATGCCTGTCTACTCAGGCTGGGGAACAGACTTAGAAATGGAGATTTTAAAAAAAGATTTTAGATTTATTTACTATTTTATGTTTATGAATATTTTGCCTCCCTGTATATATGTGTACCGTGTGTGCCTGCTACCTGTGAAAGTCAGAAGAATGCATCAGAATCCCTGGGATAACAGATACAGGTTGTTGTGAGCCACCATGTGGGTGCTGGGAATTGAACCTTGGGTTATCTATAAGAGCAACACGTGCACTTGATACAATGAGCCATGTCTCCAGCACCAGAAATGACAGAAATGGGGCCAGAGAGACCTCTGCTTTAAAAGCATTTGCTCTTGATGAGAACCTGAGTGTTATCCAGGACTTACAGCAGCTTACAGCTGCTTGTAACTCTAGTTCTTGGGAATTTGGTGCCCTCTTTTGCCCTCTTGGGGACCATGCACATACCCAGTGCACTTAAGCATGTAAAATTTTTTTAGACAGTCAAAGATTAAGCTTGGAGGTACATCAACATTAGAACCCCAGGGGCAGAGGCACCAGTAAAAGAGGGAGGAGCAGTCCACTAGAGAAAAAGTATGTGGAGAAATGGAAAATGACCACCTACATCAGATGTGCTAGGACATGGCTTCTGATCTGTTGATCCTGGAAAATGAATTGTGACAGAAGCATCATGGGGGCCGGGACTGTAGCTCAGCAGGTAGGACATTTGCCTAGTATGTAAATCTGCCTTAGGTTCCACTCTTGCACCATATAAATAAACCAGGCACATTAACACAGGTGTGTAATCTCAAAACTCAGGAGAGAGACACAGCCTGGTCTATAGAATGACTTCCAAGCAGCCAGGGATACCCAGAGAAGCCCTATCTCAAAATGCCTCCCCTCAAAAAAAAAAAAAAAAAAAGTCTCTCAGAACTTACCAGTAACTGCTCATTGCTTGCTGTTTTATGTGCAATTACAATAGGTCAATTAACAGCAAAATTATCACACACCAACACCCAAAAAACTCCAGGTTCCACTGCACAATCGTTATTGGGGTGGAGTTCCTTGGTTATATCTGTACACTTGGGTATTTAGTGACATATCAATTGACCAAGGGCCAGTAAGGTTACACTTTCCTAAATCGACAGGCTGTGGTGTACAGTTTACAGTATGTAGTATTAGAAAGAGGATTAGAAAGTAGTGGAGAATGGTTGAAAAGGTATACTATTGTAAATAAAGTAGCCAGTCAGGCATAATAGTGCAGACTTGTAACCCCGGCTCTCCCAGAGGTGGAATTCTAGGAGTTTTGGGCCAGCTAAGACTACACAGTGAGATCCTGGTTCAACAACAACAAAAAAGGATTCAGACAGGGTGTGGTGACACACGCCTTTAAATGCAGCACTCCAGAGCCAAAGGCAAACGCATCTCTGGGCTGGAGACCCGCCTAGACTACACAGCTGAGTTCCAGACACCAGGCAGGGTGACACGATCAGATAAAAGATGTCTCAGCTACTTCTGACTACCTGGAAATTACCAAGTCATTCCTTAAGTGTCCGCGTCGCAGCATCAGCTCAGGCGTGGGGACCGTCATAACGCTCTGCCCACTCCTGGCAAGTACGTGACGTCTCCAGCCACACCCCCAAGGCCTCGCTGCCGCCACGCCTCTCGCCCCAGGCGTCTGCGCACCAGACTCTCCGCTGGGCGGGGCAGGGGCTAAATGGAGAGCCCGCCCACTGGCGGCCCCACGCCGCCGGAAGCGGAAACAGCGCCGGGCGCCTCAGGAGGACGCGTAACTGCCGCCGCGATGCCGAAGGGTCCCAAGCAGCAGCCGCCCGAGCCCGAGTGGGTCGGGGACGGTGAGGGCACGAGCCCCGCGGGTGAGTGGGAAGGAGACAGGAGCTGCGGGGCCAGCAGCGGCCTCCATGGAGCGTGGGTCCTGCGCATGTGCACCGGGGCAGAGGCCGCGTGCCCGGGGCTGTGCTAGAGCCCCGGGAGGCGGTCAGAAGACTGGAAGAGCATATGGCACCGAGGGAGGGACGGCAGGACAGGAGCTAGAATTGTTAACTTCTTTCCTGCCGTGGTACGCGGACATGCTTCGAATCTTATGGGGAACTCCTAATTGCACTTGCCTCACAGAGAGAACTGCTCCTTCATGGACCCTAAAGCGAGACTCGGTCCCACTGGATTGCAGCAGGTGCTGGCTTTGTGTTAAGGGCTAGCTAGGGTCAGGGTTTAGTACTCGTGCGATGTGCTATGGGCCTGGGATAAAGGGTACAAGAACTCGTGAGGCAAGAAGTCACCTCAGTGGGGAGATAGACACGAAAGACTACAGTAATTTTGCAAGCATTGGTTTCAGTTGAGCATTCTTTTTTAAAACAGTCTCTTAGCCAAGCCTTATGAATACATGCCTTTGATCCCAGCACTTGGTAGCAGAGGAAGGTGGATCTCTTGTGAGTTCGAGGCCTGCCTAGTCTACAAGGCGAGTTCCCTGACAGCCAGGGCTACACAGAGAAACCCTGTCTCGAAGAAGACAAGATCACTCTACATAGCCCTAGCTGTCCTGGAACTAACTACTCAGTTGACTGTGCTACCCTCTAAGGCACAGAAATCTGCCTGCCTCTGCTTCCTAAGTTCTGGGATTAAAGATGTGTGCCAGGATAGATTTAGGAACACCATTTACCATGCTCCGGCAATGACTTGTGTAAGAAGTGGCAAAGAACTAGTAAGGCAGTGAAGACTGAAACATCACTATCAATCAAGTGCCTGGGCCAGAACTAGAGACTGGTAAAGACAGAAGGACACAACTCTATTAATAAAAGTGCAGTTTAAAGAGTGGATAATCGACTGTTACTTGATTGTAGTGCTTGAGAAATATTTTTTTGTTTTTCTTTTTTTGTTTTTCGAAACAGGGTTTTTCTGTGTAGCCCTGGCTGTCCTGGAACTCACTCTGTAGACCAGGCTGGCCTCGAACTCAGAAATTCACCTGCCTATGCCTCCCAGGTGCTGGGATTAAAGGCGTGCGCTACCACTGCCCAGAGAGAAATATTTTTAATTAAAAGTTGTTTTGAGCCAGGCAGTGGTGGCCCATGCCTTTAATCCCAGCACTTGGGAGGCAGAGGCAGATTTCTGAGTTCGAGGCCAGCCTGGTCTACGGAGTGAGTTCCAGGACAGCCAGGGCTACACAGAGAAACCCTGTCTTGCGAAAGAAAGAAAAAGAAGAAAGCACACTGAGACAGCTAACATCTAATCTGCTGAGGGTCCTTATAAGATAAAGGGTGGAAGACAAGGTGCATTAGCCAAGATGTGGGGCTGGAGAGATGGCTCAGTGGTTAAGAGCACTGACTGCGTGTCTGGAGGTCCGGAGTTCAAATCCCAGCAACCACGAGGTTTTGGTGTTTTGAGGTGGGATCTCACTGTGTAGCCTGACTGGTCTGGGATTCACTATGTAAATCAGGCTGGCCTGGAGCTCATAGAGATCCATGTGTCTCTGCCAATTGAATGTTGGTGTTACAGATGTGCACCGACATTTCTAGCTGGATAAAGTTTTTAATAAGTTCTTAGTATTATGTGTATGGGTGCTTTGCCTTTGTACTGCATACATGCAGTGCCTCTGGAAGCCAGAAGAGGGTGTTAGGTATCCTGAAACTGGTGATACAGAGAGGCTTGTTAGCAAGGAATGGAACCCAGGTCCTCTGAAAGAACAGCCAGTGCTCTTAACTACTGACCCATCTCTCGGGCCTTGAAAATAAAGAAAAGAGACTGTATGGACTGTAAGGTGGAACACATTTTTTTTATTTATGTGTATGAATGTTTTGCCTGCATGTATATAACCGTACCATGTGCATACCTTATCAGAGGACATCTGATCCCCTGAAACTGGAATTACAGATAGTTGTAAGCCACCATGTCAGTGCTTGGAATCAAGCCTGGGCCCTTTGAGAGAGCAGCCAGTGCTCTCTCTATAAAGTGCTGAACCCCTGTGTTTTCCTGAGGGAGGATCAAGTGTGGACAGGAAGTCAGTAGACAACTTTGTAGTCAGTTCTCTTTCCAGCTTTATGCGGCTCTGGGTATTGAACTTGGTGCTTGTGCAACAAATGCCTTTACCTTCTGAGCCACCCGTCCAGGCCACTGTATCTTAAAGGTTGAGTTGGAGGTTTCTAAGAGAAGATGACAAGGACATTGTTAACTGTCTCTGGCGAGAGAAGAGGCTTTTGACATAAAGACTTAGATGAATGTAGTTGGAGGTGATAACGTTCTGGAGAGTGCTGACTGAGTTGTTTAAGTGTTAAGTGATATCCAGTCCAGATCACTTGACCTCCTGAGTGTTCAGGGTGTGCATGTATGCAGTGAGCTGCCTAAGGGGTGAGAAGTGGGTCTGAGCATAAAATACACTTTTGCTTTCTAATGAAGCCCAGGCTGGCTTCGAACTCATGTATAGCTAGGGATGGCCTTGAACATGTGCTCCTCTAGCCTGAGCCTTAAAGTGTTGGCATTACAGACTTGAGCCATAATGCCCAGCTATAAAGTGGAGAATGGCCTTAAACTGGTCCATGTAGACTCATCTTTGCCTGTTTATTTTGAGACAAGGTTTCATTAAACTGCCCAGGCGGGTTCAGACTCACTTCTCCCTCAGCCTCCATGTTACCCAGATTACAAATCTGGGTCAGGTGTGGTAATGTTACAGTGTTTTCTTTGAAGTTCAGGACAGCTTCAGGAAAGTGCTAAAGGAGATTGGAAGAGAAGCAGAGCAGTATAACCCCCATGATACTGTCTCACAGCTGACTTGTGCACAGGTGTTCCCCTACCTCGGGGTCAGGTGGATCAGTGGATTGGACAGAAGGAATTAGTAAGGAATGGAGGTTTGAGGTCAGCCGCAATGGCTCAGGCCTTTAATTCCAGCCCTCGGGAGGCAGAGGCCTGATCTGTACAGCGAGCTGCCCAGAGAAAACCTGTCCTGATTATGAGTCAGACCTGGTAGCTCAGAGCTGTAATTCCAAGTATGGGAGGCTAAAGCAAGGCAAGTTCGGGGCCAGCCTGGGTAACTGGGAGACTGCCTAAAAATGAGAAGATAAAGGACTGCGGGTGTGACTCAGCTGTGACTGGCTGGCTGAGCCAGCACCACACACAAATGAGAAGTGTGTGCTGGTTGTGCTAATATTCGTAAAGGCTTTGTAGAACGGTAAACAGGTCGGTTTTGTTCAGTTTGGGGCTTTTTTGGTGATAGTGGCGGTTTTTTGTTTGTCTGTTTTGTTTGTTTCCAAAGTAGATATTGGGACCCTAGTTCAATTCCTATAGCCAAGTACTGAATGTCTCTTCAGAACCCCCCCTTCCTATCCACCCTTGGGTTCTGCTGTTGCCCCTCCTCTTGCCTTTTTCTTCCCATTGGTGAGGTTTGGGGCCTTTGCTCTGTAAAGATCTTCCTTCCTACAAGCACCAGAGGAAACCACAGTTATTAGCTGTTTGCATCCCCATTGCAATCATTTTCTGACACCTAGTGTCTAGTTAATAAATAGGTGTCTGTAGGGCCCAGAGAGATGGCTCAGTGGTAACAGCACTTGCTATTCTTGCAAAGGACCAAGTTCAACTTGAGCGCCCACATGGCAGCTTATCTGTAAGTCCATTTAGGCAGGCCTGGCAGACACATAACATGCATACACGCCTACAGGCAAAGCACTCTCACTCTTATAAAATAAATGGCTAAAAATGTTTTAAGTAAATAGGTGTTTGAAGCAAGGTGGTGGTGGTACGTGTAGTGGTAGGTGTGTGGATGAACAGATAGAAGAAGAAACAATTCTTTCTGAAAAACCAGACAGTTGTGAAGAATAGCTAGCTCTTCCTGGTAGAGCCAACTGGACCTCTGCAGGAAGCTCAGGCTGCTGGCATTTGTAAGAAGCTAATGTTGTAATGTCTGTTTAACATTCCAGACAAAGTAGTGAAGAAAGGCAAAAAGGACAAGAAGACCAAAAAGACGGTGAGAAAATAAGTCCAGGAAGAGTAATGACCCTGGGTGTTGCCAGACAGTGTACATGGACATGTGAGACCTGAAGAGGGAGGCCTGCTAGGAGAAGGGGCGTGCTTGTGAGGGCGGTAGTTCTGTCCCTCTGGGTCATGGGCTTGTGCTGTGGCACTAGGTATCAAAGAATTAACAAAGTCAAAGAGCCAAGCTGTCATGTGTACCTTTAATCTCAGCATTCACTCAGGAGGCAGAGACAGGCATATCTGAGTTCTAGGTCAGCCAGGGCTACACAGAGAAACCCTGTCTCAAAGAAAAAACAATTGAAAAGAGCAAATACTGCTTTCTTACAGTTCCGGAGGGTGAGAAGGATCCATGGGCTCACAGCGTCGGGGGATAGGCATGCATATGTGGTCCTGTATATGAAAGTAGAAGCCAATACTTTGTAGAAGCTATTGCTGTTAGCAGGAACCAGGCATAGAAAATTAAAAAAATAAATACAATGACACTGATACTTTTTAAAAGAGAGGAAGTAGGGCAAGGATGGCTGACAGCCTCTGAGCCCTCATCTGTGTCTTACCCCCATTATAGTTTTTTGAGGAGCTGGCAGTGGAGGACAAACAAGCTGGGGAAGAGGAAAAATTACAGAAGGAGAAGGAGCAGCAACAGCAACAGCAGGTATCCCTGATAAGCCTCAGATCTCAGGAATCGCCAACCAACCCACAGCCCCTCTCAGCCCTCAGCCTTACTCACACTGTTGTTTCAGCAACAGAAGAAAAAGCGAGACACCAGAAAAGGCCGTCGGAAGAAGGATGTGGACGATGATGGTGATGAGAGAATGCTCATGGAACGCCTTAAGCAGCTGTCTGTGCCAGCCAGTGATGAGGAGGATGAGGGTAAGGGAACTGAAGGCGGGGCAGCTGCAGCCCATGGCCGGGGGAGTAGGCATTCACACCTTGCAGTGCCTCAAGCTATCCAGTGGAGGAGCCAGGCATTTTCTGACCCCCTTTCCCCCCTTATCATTTCAGTACCCGCCCCCATACCCCGAGGACGGAAGAAGGCCAAGGTGAGCTGTCAGCAGGGAAGCAGAGACCCCCAAAGGCAAGCAGAGCCATCCTGCTGACGTGTGTGGCCTTTCCTATAGGGTGGAAATGTTTTTGAGGCCCTGATTCAGGATGAGAGTGAGGAGGAAGAGGAGGAAGAAAAGCGCGTTCTCAAGCCGGCCAAGCCAGAGAAGAATCGTATCAATAAGGTGAGTGGTGTCTCCGCCACGTTGTGTCTCCTTACGGAGATACTGCTTTCCGGCGGCTCATAAACCACCTGTCCTAAGTCTGTCCCGCTTGTGCCATCAGGCCTCATCTCTAAAGTCTTCTGTCACTCGGAGAGTCTGTCATTTAGAGATTTAAACTCCAAATCTAAACTGTCTGTGTCTCCTGCAGGCCGTGGCTGAAGAGCCTCCTGGGCTCAGGAGTAAAAAGGGAAAGGAGGAGAAATCAAAAGGGAAAGCCAAGGTGAGAGAAGGAGCCTGCAAATGGTGCTGACTGCTTCTAGGGAGCCGGCCCTCCCATCAGCCTGTCTTTTTGCCGCCTCAGAGTAAACCTGCTGCTGTGGACAGTGAAGGGGAGGATGAGGAGGACATGGCTAAAGAAACGGAGCCTCCACGTCAAGGGAAGGACAAAGACAAAAAGGAGGCCAAGCAGGTGTGTACACACTGCCTGGGTGGGGTGGGGCAAGGCGGGGAAGCTTGCTGCTGACCAGAGCGAGGATCACACACCCACCCTGCATAGTGGGAACAAGTGAAGGGGATCTCTGAGCTTGAAGCCAGCCTGATCTACCTACTGAGTCCTAGGACTAAGAGACCCTGTCTCAAAAAAAGTCCCAATGGAGTTTTAGCTTCCTGTCTCTGTCTCATGTTTTACAGCTCCTTGGAACTATAACATTTTATCTCATTGAGCCACATGAAGTCAGGTGTCAGGTCAGGGGTGGACCACACACTGGACTCTCCAGGCAGGGCTTAGATGGAGTTCGTCCTGATGGTGTTGATGCTGTGACCATTCACTGGTACTGTAGCGTCATACAAGTCTTAACCATGTTCCTGGTCTCGAGTCTCTCTCTGTTCCTCAACATTTCAAGCATTTCTAGTCTTAGTTCTTGCTGACTACCTCAAGCTACACACTATACCGTCTTTTTGGTTTGTTTTTTTTGCACATTAGTGACAGAGGAAACTCAATTGCTTCCCTTTGGTTACACTGTCTTGGAAGTTATAAGCTTCTCCTTTGGTTAGCCTACAACACGTTTCACACCAGTGATTCTTGGTGGCAGAGATTGATTAAGGCTTCATGCACACCAGTGCCTTGGGATAAGCTGTCTGCAGACGGGGTGGAAAAGATAGCTTCCTGCTCTAGTGGGATGCATGCCAGGAATCTGACGGTGGTGGTAGTGGTGGTGGTAGTGGTGGTGGTGGTGGTGGTGGTGGTGGTGGTGGTGGTGGGTGGGTTGGTTGGGTTTGGGTTTTTTGTTGTTTCTGGTTTGTTGTATGAATGTTTTGTTGTTTTTGGTTTGGCTTTTTTCAAAACAAGATTTCTCACTCCAGCACTTGGAAGTCAGAGGCAGGTGGGTCTTTGTTAGTTTGAGGCCAACCTAGTCTACAAAGCAAATTTGAGGACAGCCAGGACTGTTACACAGAGAAACATGGGTGGAGGATCGGAGACAAGATTTCTCTTTGTATCCCTGGCTGACTTGGAAGCATTCTGTAGACTTTAAGAAGTCCTTAGTTCTGATCTTGCTGCTGCTTTGTTTGGTTATTACCACTTGTTCTCACAGGGTTCAGAGGAAGAGAAAGAAGAGAAAGAAGGGGAGTTGAAGGCAAATGATCCCTATGCCAACCTTAGCAAAAAGGAAAAGAAAAAGCTAAAGAAACAGGTAAGCCGTGCTTCTTACGATTTCTGTGGTTTGTAGGGCCAGGGTATGAGAAGAGCATTGGGGGCTGCTTGAAGTGAAGTGGTTGAAAGAAGGATTTACGACCTTAAGCTATGACAATCTGAAGCTACTATGTTATGACATTAAATGTCCTCTCCCTCCTCAGATGGATTATGAACGCCAGGTGGAGTCATTAAAAGCAGCTAATGCTGCAGAAAATGACTTTTCTGTGTCCCAGGCAGAGGTATCTTCCCGCCAGGCAATGTTAGAAAATGCGTCTGACATCAAGGTGAGATCTGAGGGCCCTTGCCCCACTTGGCCCTTCAGCAGAAGGCCTGTGAGGGCTGAATGACTAAAGAAAAGCTTTTGTCAGACTGAGCACAGTGACAGAAGAGCCAGTAGAAACAGCAGGGCCCATGCTGCGGGCACGGGGAAAGGGAAGACTTCTCGTGTGTGTTTGTGTGTTTGTGCTGTGTGCATCCATTCTTTTGGCTGCAGTTGGAGAAGTTCAGCATCTCTGCCCATGGCAAGGAGCTGTTTGTCAATGCTGACCTGTACATCGTGGCCGGCCGCCGCTATGGGCTAGTGGGACCCAACGGGTGAGACGTGGGCATGAGGGGAAGAAGGATTGCTCTGGCGGGTGGCCAGGCTCTCATGGTTCTTGCTTTCCAGCAAAGGCAAAACCACACTTCTGAAGCACATTGCCAACCGAGCCCTGAACATCCCCCCAAACATTGATGTGCTGCTGTGTGAGCAGGGTGAGCCTGGGGAGTGGGGAACAAGCAGGAGGACGACAGAGGGGTGGCGGGACTGGCACTCATGCCCGGCCTTCCCCCTCATGCAGAGGTGGTGGCTGATGAAACACCAGCCGTGCAAGCTGTTCTTCGAGCAGACACCAAGCGACTGAGGCTGCTAGAGGAGGAGAGACGGCTTCAGGGACAACTGGAGCAGGGGGATGACACTGCTGCTGAGAAACTAGAAAAGGTAGAGGAGATGGCGCAGGGGACACAAGGTAGGCCTTGCAGGTCCGGTGGACCCTTGGACATGTGTCCTCTTCTCCCTCCTCCCAGGTGTATGAGGAACTGCGAGCTACTGGGGCAGCAGCTGCAGAGGCCAAGGCACGGCGGATCCTGGCTGGCTTGGGTTTCGACCCTGAGATGCAGAATCGGCCAACACAGAAGTTCTCTGGGGGTTGGCGAATGCGCGTCTCCCTGGCCAGGTGGGCCCTGCCTCCCAGCTTCTGGCTTCTAATCCCTTTCTTCCCACTCTTCAAGGCCTGTGTAAGGCCTGCGTAGTAAGCAGGTTTGAGTTCAACCTTTTTTTTTTTAAAGACTTATTTATATGAGTACACTGTAGCTGTCTTCAGTCACACATCAGAGGGCATTGAATCCCATTACAGATGGTTGTGAGCCACCATGTGGTTGCTGGGAAATGAACTCAGGACCTCTGGAAAAGCAGCCAGTACTCTTAACCACTGAGCCAGCCCCTTGAGGCTAACTTTAAACCTCCTTTGCTGTGTGCACTGTGAGAACTTGGGTCATTCTCCATTTTGACCCTTACCTAATAGACTGTTGTCACTGAGCTCTGCCACCCAGAATCTCTGGGCCTGCTCAACAGGCATTTTCCTCCTAACCTTACACCCATTCCTTTAGGGCGCTGTTCATGGAACCAACGCTGCTGATGCTGGACGAGCCCACTAACCACCTGGACCTCAACGCCGTCATCTGGCTTAACAAGTGCGCTGCCCGTCGTCTCCCATCCTGCCTCCTTCCCTGCTCCCACCTCATTATCTGTCCTAGACTCATCGTCCCCAGCCTTGTGACACTCACACACTCACCCTGTCTCTCAACTGCAGCTACCTTCAGGGCTGGAGGAAGACATTGCTGATCGTCTCCCACGACCAGGGCTTTCTGGATGATGTTTGCACTGATATCATTCACCTGGACACCCAGAGGCTCCATTACTACAGGGGCAATTACAGTAAGCGTGCTCTTTCATGGGTTGGAGACAGGGACCCAAAGGTGGAGCCTGAGTAGCCGGCCCTCAGCATGGTGATGAGCTAGCTCTCTCTTCAAGACCTTCATGCCTGGCTTCTCTCCCCAACTCATCTGTCCTTGGTTGTTCCACCCCAGTGACCTTCAAGAAGATGTACCAGCAGAAGCAGAAAGAACTGCTAAAGCAGTACGAGAAACAGGAGAAGAAGCTGAAGGAGCTGAAGGCTGGGGGCAAGTCCACCAAGCAAGCGGTGCGAGCCCAGTCTTCTGGTGGGGCGGGTCGGGACCTGTGGGACTGCACAGCTTACGAATTGCTTCCTTCTTCCCTTGTCCAGGAAAAGCAAACAAAGGAAGTCCTGACTCGGAAACAGCAGAAATGCCGACGGAAAAACCAGGATGAAGAGTCTCAGGAGCCCCCTGAGCTGCTGAAGCGTCCCAAGGAGTACACTGTGCGCTTCACCTTCCCGGACCCCCCGCCTCTCAGCCCCCCTGTGCTGGGCCTGCATGGTGAGTTACCGCTTGCTGCAGGTGGACAGTGGAGCCCTGGGTACCCTACACTGCCAAGGCTGTAGCCCTTTCCTGGGAGGCCAGGCATTTGGAGTGACTAAGAAAATTATAAATGCCGGGCGGTGGTGGCGCACGCCTTTAATCCCAGCACTTGGGAGGAAGAGGCAGGCTGATTTCTGAGTTCGAGGCCAGCCTGGTCTACAGAGTGAGTTCCAGGACAGCCAGGACTACACAGAGAAACCCTGTCTCAAAACAAAAACAAAAACAAAGGGAAGGGAGGAAGGAAGGAAGGAAGGAAGGAAAATTATAAATGGCTGTTTTTTTCTCAGGTGTGACGTTTGGCTACGAGGGGCAGAAGCCACTCTTTAAGAACCTGGATTTTGGCATCGACATGGACTCACGAAGTGAGTTACTTGGCCCTGGGTGTCTTGGCTGTAAGTCTCAGGACTTAAGCTGTTCCTCTGACTACGAGTCTCCTTCCAGTTTGCATTGTAGGTCCCAATGGTGTGGGGAAGAGCACGCTACTCCTGCTGCTGACCGGCAAGCTAACACCGGTGAGTCCTAAAACGAACAGGGAAGGAGAGGGCCCGGCATGGTGCCAGGGGACAGTGTCCTTGCAGACTGGTTAGAAGTGTGTAAGCTGGAAGGCATGTTCAGCTTTCTCATGTATCTGTCACAAACGTGCACTGGTTTCCTGCAATGTCAGATCCCCGGGTTCTCCTGCTGCCTCTCTGCACGCTCACACCCTGTGTAGGCGTGTGCTTTTGTTTGTAATCTAGGTCTAGAACCTTGAACATGCTCTGTCCTCAGCCTTGTTTTACTTTAAGATAGAGCCTTGCTAGATTACCCAGGGTGACCTCAAATTTGCCATCCTTGTTCCTTTCTTAGCTTCTTACATAGCTGAGACTACAGGCCTGTTCCACCCACCCAGCCTCATTTGCAGTCACTGTAAGGGAAGCTGTTGTCCTCCCCCCACTTCAGAGCCCCCAGCCCCTTTCTTGCACCTATTTATTCTCAGCCCTGCTCTGATGTTTGTTTCTCTCTGAGAAACTCCAGTATTTGGTTCTCTTTGAAAACTTTGAGATATGCCTAGTAGCACCCACTCATAAACTCTGCACTGGGGAGGCTGAGGCAGGATTGCTGTGAATTGAAGGCCAGCCTGGGCTACAGAGTGAGACTAGGCTTTGGTGCCTTCACCTCCCATCCTGCTCTCAGTCTTGATTTTCCTTGCAGACCAACGGAGAAATGAGGAGGAACCACCGGCTGGTAAGCTGGCCTTGGGGACTGAGGTGTGGCAGTCTGGCAGGCAGCAGGGCCTGGACTGACCACCTCCCTCTCGCTTTGGGCAGAAAATCGGCTTCTTTAACCAGCAATACGCAGAGCAGCTGCACATGGAGGAGACGCCCACTGAGTACCTACAGCGGAGCTTCAATCTGCCCTACCAGGATGCCCGCAAGTGCCTGGGCCGCTTTGGCCTGGAGAGCCACGCCCATACCATCCAGATCTGCAAACTCTCCGGTACTGCCATTCTGGGTGCCTGAGGAGGTGACCTTATCGGCTCTTCCTGGAAACTGAAGGGGGGTACAGCACAGATGGGGAGCCTCCATGTCCTAAGTACATCCGTAGGGTTGGCCTTCTGCAAGGCAGGTGACGGGAGTCTCAGTGCCGTTCCTTTTGTGACAGGTGGGCAGAAAGCCCGAGTTGTGTTTGCAGAGCTGGCTTGTCGGGAGCCTGATGTCCTCATCTTGGTGAGTGGGCACGCCATAGGAGAAGGGTTGGGGGTCAGAGCTGCAAATGCACCTGCTGCAGTGTTCTGCCACGGACCTTTTCCTTCTCCACAGGATGAACCGACCAATAACTTGGACATCGAGTCCATCGATGCACTGGGGGAGGCCATCAACGAGTACAAGGGGGGTAAGTGCTGGGACAGGGGGCCGCCATAGTGTGCTGGGCTCCTTTCCACTTGTGACTCCCTCTCTTGATTCATTCTCCTTCCTCCAAAGCTGTGATCGTTGTCAGCCATGATGCGCGCCTCATCACAGAAACCAACTGCCAGTTGTGGGTGGTGGAAGAGCAGAGTGTCAGTCAAATCGACGGTGACTTCGACGACTACAAACGAGAGGTGTTGGAGGCCCTGGGTGAAGTCATGGTCAACCGGCCTCGGGATTGAGCTCCCCTCCTGGAAGCCTGCTGCGACAAGCTCCTGTGGCTGGAATCTAGGCCATCTTCCTTCATCCACCTAGAAGCCTGCTGTGTCTGCTGCCAGCTGCAGTCACATGGCCCATGAAGGTGGCGTGTTGCCTTGGTGTGTGTGAGAACATCCATCCGCGCGGATTGTGTCCTTCTCACAGAAGGACTGTGTTCCCTTGAGGTAACTGAGCTGGCTTGCCCACATTGGCTTAGTCTCTGTTCAGACAGAGGCAACCTTTGCTATGGTGGATTCCCCTCCAGCCTACTTAAGGTGGCCTCTTGTCTGGAGACATTTGCCACTCAGAACTGACCCTTGTCCCTCCTTTTGGAAGGGTACTACTGACTCACTGACACAAACAGCCAGAACCTCAGGGCTAGAGGCAAGTGTCTGAGACCTGTACTGTCTCCCCCAGATCTGGTGCCTGTGACCCCTTGTCTCCAGGGACTTAAGGGCAGGAAGGAAAGCTCCTGAACTGAAGTCTCCTTTATAAGGGAGGAAATAAAGGAGTGGGGTGCTGATATCATGTGCCTGCCTGTGTGGCGCTTCCTTGGCTTTTTGTGTCCCTCCTCCCCAGCCAGTGCTTGTCCTCCCTGTGCTCTCATGGTTGGGAAAGAGACCAGACCAACCCTGTGAATGAAAAGGCGTTCCACCCTTTGCTCAGGAACCTAGACTACTAATCGAAGACCTGCAAAGCATGCTGGGATAGAGTTACACCTGTAACTCTTACCCAGGAGGTATAGAGAAGCTTTAATGGTTCTAGTGAGTTTGAGGCAAGCCTTTAGGAAATAGACAGAGGGTGCTGGAGAGATGGCTCAGTGGTTGAGAGTGCCAACTGCTCTTCCAAAGGTCATGAGTTCAAATCCCAGCAGCCAGCTGGGCGGTGGTAGTGCACACCTGTAATCCCAGCACTCTGGGAGGCAGAGGCAGGTGGATTTCTGAGTTCGAAGCCAGCCTGGTCTACAGAGTGAGTTCCAGGACAGCCAGGGCTATACAGAGAAACCCTGTCTCGAAAACACCAAATCCAAAAAAGAAAAGACCAAATCAAAAAAAAAAAAAAAATCCCAGCAGCCACATGATGGCTGACAACCATCTGTAATGAGATCTGATGCTCCCTTCTGGGGTGTCTGAAGGCAGCTACAGTGTACTTACATATAAATAAATAAGTCTTTAAAAAAGAAAATAGACAGAGCCCTTCTACAGATCTGTTATCCAGAGAAACACACATCAGTGCACACCTGGCAGAGTCAACTCATGCACTCAAACTCTGGGTAGAAATCATCCCTCACCAAGAAAAAGCATGAAGATGAGAGGGACCAGAAGAGAGGTTTATACTGTAGAGCTGTCAGTCAAAGCCCCTAGTTACAGTGGGGTTCTGGGGTGGACGGTGTGGTAGGACCAGTGCTTTGGTACAGAACTGTGGTGATACCAAAGGAGACAAGGGCAAGATGGAACAGACAGACAGAAACTGTTAGATGTGACTTACTGAGGAGAAAGAATAGTATGTTATTTCCAAGGTGAATATAGAACCAGTTAGGAAAAATCATTTTCCAGCCAAAGTAATTAACATGGGCTTTGAAGCAGATTCTTACCAGAAGTAGGGTACGTGAGCAGGCTGTTGAGGGTGCCTCTCTCTAAAAGGATATGACAGCTGCCAAGTGGCTGGGCATACCAACATGCAACACTGCACCCTTGACTTTCCTTCTCGATGAGACAACACAGAAATCATGAGCATCATTTGGCGATTACCAAGACCTTGCCTGTGAAGCCTAGAGGTTTGGTCTCCACACTCCAAAGGCAGGAACAGGCAAGTTCTCTGTGAGTTCAAAGCCAGCCCAGCCCACACATTGAGTTCCAAACCAGCTAAGGCTACTCAGAGGAAACCCTGTCTCAAAAAACAAACTTGAATGCAAAGGGCATGTGTGGTTGGACAAAGCTCAGCTGGCTTGGAACTCACCAAACACTCAGTTTTCCACCAGTTTCCCCCAGTTACTAACGTGGTCACTCAAGCACAGATGGCAACTTGTCTCTCAAAAAGAAAAACAGGAATGGAACACAGAAGCTAGAGTATGGGTCACCAAAGTCTGAAAAAAATAGAATTTTATTAATAGTCATACCTTTGATTCATGAGCTGAATGTTATCTAATGTTGACTTGAGTTACTAAGTGAGTCTGGCTACCCAGGTAGACCAGGCTGACCTTCAACTCCGATCTATTTGCATGGATGCAACAGCCCTGCCCCCACTGTATCAGGACCCTCAGCTGTATAGAGCAGAATCTTTTTTTTTTCTATTTTTTTTTTAAGATTTATTATATGTAAGTACACTGTAGCTGTCTTCAGATACCATAAGAGGGCATCAGATCTCTCTATGGATGGTTGTGAGCCACCATGTGGATGCTGGGATTTGAACTCATAACCTTTGAATGAACAATCAGTGCTCTTACCTGCTGAGCCATCTCTCCAGCCCTAGAGCAGAATCTTAAACACCTGCCAATAAGGAATCAATATCTCTTACAATGGGCATCCTAGGGATTTTGTTTTGGCAAAGTAGTCATTCTGTAGCCCAGGCTAGCCTCAGTTAATTACCTCCAGCCGGCCTTGATCATGAGGACCCATTGCAGTGCCTGAAGGTGGTTCTCAGAGGTGATCCAGGTGATCAGGTTCTGTTCTGCCCTTAGCCCTCCCACACAGCAGCTCACAGCTGTCTGTAACTCCAGTTCCAGGGATTGAACACTTCTTACCGGTCACATACATACAGACACCACACTCTACACGTAAAGGAAGTCTTTTTTTTTTTTTCTCTCCTGAGATGGTTTTTCTGTGTATCCCTGGTTATCCTGGAAATTGCTCAGGCTGGCCTCAACCCCAGATAGCCACCTGCCTCTGCTTTGTGTGTGTGTGTGTGTGTGTGTGTGTGTGTGTGTGTGTGTGTGTGTTTGGAGACAGGGTTTCTCTGTGTACCTCTAGCTGTCCTGGAACTCACTCTGTAGACCAGGCTGGCCTTAAACTCAGAAATTCACCTGCCTCTGCCTCCCAAGTGCTGGGATTAAAGGTGGCCACCGCCGCCATCACCACCACCACCTTCTGACAAAACAGTAAATCCTTAAGCGGGTGAAAAGACATACATATTTGTGATACAGATGTTCACATTCAGGCAAACATTCATACACATTTTTAAAAATCAAAATTTTATGAGCTGAAGGGATAGCAAAATGGTTAAGAGCCCTTGCTGTAGCCAGACAGTGGTAGCACACACCTGTAATCCCAGCACTTGGGAGGCAGAGGCAGGCAGAGTTCAGAGTTTGAAGCCAGCCTGGTCTACAGGGTGAGTTCCAGGACAGCCAGGTCTATACAGAGAAAGCCTGTCTTGAGAGTCCTTCCTGCTCCTCTTCCTAAGAATCTGCGTTCTTAGCACCTATGTTGGGTGCTCAACACCTGCCTGTAGCTCCAGCTTTAGGGGTTCCAAGATACCAGCACTCATGTGAATAACTCCACATGGATACACATAAATAAAAATATTTTGTCTTAGTCATTGTTCTAGTGTGTTGTGACAGGTTTTTTGTTTTCTTAGGGGTTTTTTTTTGTTTTTTTATTTTGTTTTGTTTTTTGAGTTTTTGAGTTTTGGTTTCTTTTAAAAAACACAGTACCTGGTGGCACACACCTTTAATCCCAGCACTTGGGAGGCAGAGGCAAGTGGATTTCTGAGTTCGAGGCCAGCCTGGTCTACAGAGTGAGTTCCAGGACAGCCAGGGCTACACAAAAAACCCTGTCTTGAAAAACAAAAAGCCACATACACAAATAGGGCTGGAGAGATGGCTCTAAGTTTAAGAGCACTGACTGACTGGTTTTCCAGAGGTCCTGAGTTCAATTCCCAGCAACCACATGGTGGCTCACAGCCATCTGTAATGGGATCTGATGCCCTCTTCTGGTGTGTCTGAAGACAGCTACAATGTACTCATATACATAAAATAAATTTTAAAAAAGAGAACTACATTCTAATTCAGGCAGCATGAGAAGAGAAAGCTACTGTGCCTTTCAAAACCTCTAAGTCCACTCCCAATGACATACTTATTCCAACAAGGCCACAACCCCTAATCCTTATGATCTTTTCAAATAGTTTTTACTCCCTGGTTACTAAACATGAGCCTATGGAGGCCTTTCTTTTGTTTGTTTTATTTCTGGCCTCAAATTCAGAAATCCACCTGCCTCTGCCTCCCAAGGGCCAGGATTAAAGGCGTGTGCCACCACTGCCTGGCTTTTTTTTTTTTTTAAGATTTATTTATTTAATGTATATGAGTACATTGTAGCTGTGCAGATGGTTGTGAACCACCATGTGGTTGCTGGGATTTGAACTCAGGATCTTTGGAAGAGTAGTCAGTGCTCTTAACTGCTGAGCCATCTCTTCAGCCCAGGCCATTCTTATTCAAACCACTTTTTTTGTTGTTGTTGTTGTTGTTGTTGTTTTTGTTTTTTGAGACAGGGTTTCTCTGTGTAGCCCTGGCTGTCCTGGAACTCACTCTGTAGACCAGGCTGGCCTCAAACTCAGAAATCTGCCTGCCTCTGCCTCCCAAGTGCTGGGATTAAAGGCGTGCGCCACCACTGCCTGGCTTGACTCAGACTTTTTCAAGTGAAAGGGTGTGAAGGCATTCACAATGGGTGGAAACTCCTCAGAACCTTGACACACCCGAAAATATTTATCTGGGGGTGGGGTGGGGTGTCGAAACAGGGTTTCTCCATGTAGCCTTGGCTGACCTGGAATTCATTCTGTAGACCAGTGTGGCCTCAAAGTTTGTGAAGCTGCAGTATCAGGCCAGTTGTTAGCTGTCCTGAGCAGAGACAGCAGGATTTGGTAATAACTTTTTATTTCAATTTAGGCTGGGAATGGTGTCCCACACCTTTAATCCAGCACGGGGCAGAGAAGGGATCTCTGTAAGCTTGAGGCCAGGCTGGTCTACATAGTTCCACAACAGTCTGGGTTACATAGAGAGATCCTATCTTAATTAACAGATAGATGAAACCCACCCACATTTTTCATTTTATTATGTATATGGGTGTTTTACCTACATATATGGATTGGATGGCTCTGCACCAATTGGGCACCCATGGAGATCAGAAGAAGGTGGATCCCCTAGAACCGGAGTTGGAGCTAGAGACCATTGCAAGCCACTATGTGGGTGCTAGGGCTCAAACCCTCTGGAAAACCAGCAGCCAATGCCCTAGTTTGCTTGTTTGTTTGTTTGTTTGTTTGTTTGTTTGTTTAAACCTTGGGTCATCCAGCTAGGAGCAGGAAGGAAAGACATGGGATGAGGAAGATTCAAAGTTGAAGGTGGGCTGGAGCATTTGGGTGAAATTCCTAGAAAAGCAAGATGTGACATCTTGGTTTCTGTCTCTGTGATGAAAACAAGTTAAAGGAGAAGGGGCTTAGATTACAGCCCCAACTACAGTCACTTCGGTGGAGGTTATCCAGGCTTCTGGAGATGAAGGCAACTGGTCACATCATGTCTACCCAACCAATGAGGACTGAATGCAGGCTAGCGCTCAGTTCAGCTGGGTTTATCTGCTCAGATAGTTCCATGTGTGCTTGGGGAGTGCTGTAGCCTGGTGGGTCCGCTGTCTTCACATCTCAGCTAATGTAAGATAAGCTCCCACAGATATGCTCATGGGCTCATCTCCCAGGTGGCTCTGACTGTTGTTGACAATTAAGCACAGGGATACACATCACATATTAAAAGGGTGTCCTGCTAGGCCCAGGGCAAAGTGAGACAGGAAGCACAGACAGGAATGGAGAGAAGTTCTTGATTTGGTTAAGAAACCACCACATTCAGGCTAGTAGTGGTGATTGTGCTTGGTCTACAGAGCTACATGCAGGAGAGCTGAAGGATAGGGTAGAGTCTAAATGCTCAGCCTGTCCTCTGACAGGGAAAAGAAAAAAAAATCGTGTATGTGTGTGTGTGTGTGCGCGCGCGCGCGCGCGCGCGCAGCGCGCGTGCGCGCGCGCCTAACTCTACAGTTTTGTGTGCCTGTGTCTAACTCTACAGTTCTGATGACTACAGTTATATGTGTAGCCATACCCAGCTTGGTTTTTTGTTTGTTTTTGAATTTGGTTTTTTTGAGACAGGGTTTCTCTGTATAGCCCTGGCTGTCCTGAAACTCACTCTGTAGACCAGGCTGGCCTTGAACTCAGAAATCCTGCCTTGGCCTCTGCCTCCCAGAGTGCTGGGATTACCACCGCCCGGCTCATACCCAGCTTTTTATAATTTAAAAAGTCTCATTTTTATTTATGTATCTATATGTGAGTATGCACGTGGGGGCAAGGTGCAAAGGCCAAAGAGGAGTTCGGATTCTCCAGAGCTGCAGTTGCAGGCAGTTGTGAGCCATCTAATATGGGTGCTGAGAACTGAATCTAGTCCTGTGAAAGAGAAGCAGGGATTCAAGTGGAGCCATCCCTCCCGCCTCTTGACCTTAAAATGTAGGAAAAGCACTGAGCTCTCTTTAAAGGGCCTTGTGCTTGTTGGAGACAAGAAAAAAGTAGAAGTAGTGGAGCCTTGAAGAAACACAAGGAAAGCTGTGACCACAGGCAGGTTGGTCTCCCACAAGGTGAGTCAGTGTTTGTGAGGGCTAAAGGGTTGCTGCCCCCATGTGGCCAGTGTTAGGAATAAGTCAGGACGCCCACAAACCCTAGGTGGTTCTGGTGAACATCAAGCAATCCAGACCATGGTCCCCTAGCTGCTTCCATCCTAGTTTTCCTCCTCTGTATCTCCCAAAGCCTTATGCCTCCTTTCAAATCCTGCTCTGTAAGCTACACATCTTAGAGAACTCAGACTTGGAGAGGCAGAACACTGGCCAGCTTTTTCTTTTTAGATTTTATGTATATAATAGAACCCAGGACTGCCAGCCCAGAAATGGCACCACCAATGGGCTGCCAATCCCTAGTTTAGAAAACGCCCTACCACCTGGTAGTGGTATCACATGCCTTTAATCCCAGCACTTGGGAGGCAAGAGGCAGGCGGATTTTTCAGTTTGAGGCCAGCCTGGTCTACAGAGTGAGTTCCAGGACAGCCGGGGCTACACAGAGAAACCCTGTCTGGAAAACAAACAAAAAAAGAAAAAAGAAAGAAAACCCCTACAGATTGATCTTTTTGTTCTTTTTGCCCAGCTCGGATTGATTTTTATAGAGGCATTTTCTCACTTGAGACTTCCCAGTGGTGACTCTAGCTTATGTTAAGGTGACTAAAACTAGCTAGCACACAATGTCCTGAGAACTGGAGTTATCACATGAGAAGTGGGAATTGAATCCCAGGCCTCTGCAACTGCTCTAACTAGCAAATCTGCCAACCAGGCTCTATAACCCTAACTTTTATTAAAAGAAGTCAAACACACCAGGGGTTAAATGAGCTGCTTCTCTTTCCACTGTTTATTATTAATGTACAAAATATACAAAATCAAAAGAAAAACTCCTCAAATCTTTTGTGGTTCTAACCCAAGACCCTGCACAAAACCAACCCACTGTTTTCATAGAAAACAACTGATGCCAAGACAGGGGGAGGAGAGGACTGGGAAGGGCCCCTCCTGCTGAGTCTACCCAGGAAGCCTCACTGAACAGGGCTCCTTATGGGGTAAGGAGCAAGCCCATTCCCAAAGGCAGTGCATGTAGTGCGTTAGGCCCGGTGTACCCGGCTAAAATTAATGAAAGCTGGTCTCACGGAGTCTCTAAAATGGCTGTAGGCAAGAGTGGCCCAACACTACAGGCTGCTCCTCTGCCAGGATACAGATATGAATGTGCCATCACTGAACCTAGCAGACTCACGATGACCTTGGAAGTAACAGTTGCAGTCTTTCTTGAGAAAGGACTCAACAGTGATTGGCCCATGTGGGGCACAAGTGGGGGTGGTTCCAGAACTCAGCTTCAGCCAGCTTGAGCCCTCAGTGCAGTGGGATATATGGTACCCTCACCACCCCTCACCCTGTGCAGGTGATTATGGGCTTAGCTTGGATGGTTTCCTAAGCGCAGCTGACCAACTTAGTTCCGTGTGCATGTGGAGAGCAGAGGTCTCCAGGGTGACCAGCTTTAGGTTCTCAGGCATCGGGACTAATACTGGAAGGGGTTTGGGGCACAGGGCAAATCTCCTCACAAAGTGAAGCCAGCCGTCTCAGCAGTCCAGCATATAGAGTGTGTCCAGTCTCTCTCCTCTCCAGACTGGAGGGGAATATGTACATCAATGCACACCAGGAATCAGAAACCCCCAGAAACCCAACCAGGTGGGAACTGAGGGGGCCGGTTCCTCATCAGCTGGGGAAAAGGAAAGTGGGCCTCACAGAAGCCATAACTGAGTGGAAGGAGCAAGGCTACAGTCCACGGGGGTGCGGGTAGGGCAGGCAGGCCTAGGGCAGTGGGGGCCCATTGACCCCTGGGTGGTAGAAGGCACAGTTGTTCTCATAGCGGCAGTTGCCCTTCATCATGAAGTGTCGGCAGACAGGGCGGTTTGACATGTCTGTGGGAACAATGGCAGACAGAATGGTTACAAAGAGCTAAAATGTCACCATCACTATCCCACCCCAGCCCAGAGCAATGGGGCCAAATCTGCAGAGACATAGTATTGGGGGGCTGATGATGTAAAGATGGTGGTGGTACCTGCCTTCCTTGTATACAGAGAGCCTTAAAGAGATGGGGCCTCATCTTGTCATTTGTACTGCCCCTTCTGCCCCACAGACACTAAAACCTACATGTGGGACCTCAGGCATGTCCTCACCTCCTCCATGACTGTGGCCTCCATCATGCCCTCGGTGGCCGCCTCCCCCATGGCCATCATGACCACGGTGTTCATGAGGTGGTGGCCCTCGATGGTCGTGGCCTCGATGGCTAGGGACATCATGTGGCCGGTGGCCATGGGGTCCTCCATGTCCAGGGCCTTCATGGGAACGATGTCCACCACTTCCACCCATGCTCCCTCCAGGGCCCTCATGGGATCGATGTCCACTGCCCATGCTCCCTCCAGGGCCTTCATGTGATCGATGTCCACTGCCCATGCTCCCTCCAGGGCCTTCATGTGATCGATGTCCACTGCCCATGCTCCCTCCAGGGCCTTCATGGGGGCGGTGTCCACCACCTCCAACCATGCCTCCTCCACCAGGACCCCCTCGGCCATTTGGGGGTCCTCCTCCAGAACGACCTCCTCTGGCTCCTCGGAACGGAGGGGGTGGCGGCGGCTCATTTCCTCCACGACCTCCTCGGCCTCTGTGGTATGGTCCAGGTGCAGGTCCAGGACCCCCACGCATTGGGCCACCTCTCATGGGGTCACCTGGGCCATCCCAGAATGGATCACCTCCCCGAGAAGGTGGTGGGGGACCCAGGAGACGTGGACCCACTGGTCCACCAGGGCCTCCATGGGGACCTGTTAGAGGAAAAAAAAAATCAGTTATCTGTTATACTCCAGCACTGCTGTTTCCTAGCTGTTGCAAGGCTGAAAATAAGCAGTAACCCCACTGATTCCCTCTCACCTACCTGGCATGGGTCCTCCAGGACCAGGGGGGAAATGCTGCATACCCTTGGGGCCCCCAGGGCCTCCTGGTGGGAAGCCATTGGCTACAGGACCAGGACCTAGGAGCCCATGTGGCACTGTAAATGAAACAGGAGTAAAACAGTCAAGAGGAAAATTCTACAAGTACGACATGGCTTCCCACTAGTGTGCCCAACTAACCTCAGTCAACCTGGCAGAGCCGTGCTCTCTCTGTCCTGTTCTACCCTCCCATTTCTTGCCTAGTGGCTGGCTCTGAGGATTACCCAGCATCTGCACATCCCCACCCTGCCCAGGTGTCCTCCCGGGCCCGGTGGTGGCTCCTAGGATTACCAAGCATCTGCTTGAGCTTGTCTGAGTAGTCTGGCTGCTTCAGCATCTCCTCTGAAGGGTGGGTGTTTGGACTGCCCTGTGAGCAAGAAAAACAACAGTTAAGAGTGTCAGCAACAACTTAGCATGTAAGTGGAAAACAGGAACTGGGATGCAGGCTGTCCCTGGCCAGCCTAGGCTACACAGTGAAACTTTCTCACAAAACTGAAATCTCATAAAACTGAAAACACTGTAAATGAAAAAAACAAACAAACAAACAAACAAACAAAAACCCCACAAAACAAAAAAACCCAGATATATTCAAACTAAAAACTAGGGTAAGAGTAGGAGTGACTGAAGACAACATGGGGAGATTGACTGAGGAAGAGGACTCTCTTACCATTATGGAAGTGAGGATCTCCTGAACATTGATGCCGCCTCCTCCAGGGCCCTGGGGGCTCTTCCCAGCTCCCATGCTTCCCATAAGATTGGCCAGAACTGGAGGCAGCTTGGAGCCTCCTGCTCCATCAGGTGAGCCACCAGCCCCTCCAGGCTCCATGGTCTCGACATAGGGCGTCTCATCCATGGCACACTCCTAAACACAGACGAGCACAAGTCAGGGCTGTAGGACAGCACGGCGGCATCTTCCCGTGAGGCACACCGCTTCCCACCCACAGCCACTCACCTCATCCAAGGGGATGAGTTTGGGGGGAATGGGCTCGTATGGCTCAGGATCAGGCTCATGAGGACTGCAGCAAACATCGCAGGCGAAGCAGAAAGGAGAGAGAACAAGGAACAACAATCACATTAATTCATTCCGTCTTCCCTGAGTCTCTCTGTGGTGCCTGATTCCCCACCACACAGACAACGACTGCACACCTCTCCTCACCTCTCCTTGTTCAGGAAGAGCTCCTGAAGGATCCCCTTCTCCCGCTCAGCCTGGATGTATCGCTCCTGGCTGTTGCTTCCAGGGATGACAAGAGGTGAGGGTAGAACCAGAGGCCTGGGACACACCCAGGGCACTTTCTCCTCCATATTGTCATGGCTTAGTCGACGAGCTGTCTCAAAAGCATGTCGGTCCGACAGTATCTCCCGCTTAGCAGCCTCCCCAAAGTCCTTAATCTTGTTCACATTCACTGCAGGGAAGCAGAAGGCAAGAGGACAGGTAAGCGAGACTGCCCACGATCAGATCAGACTCCAACTCTGACATGCAGAGAACTGTTATCATACCTCGCTCAGTTTCATCCAATTCAAAGTAGAAATACTCTCTCAGCTTGCCTTCCTCAGGCCAAGTCACAGTTTTCCTTTTTCTGCCCTTCCGAGTCAGCTGGTTGGGATCTCCAGGGCTCTCCACAGGCTTTGCATCCAGAGCACCTGGCTCCGAAGAGGCTGTAAACAAAACAAGTTTTAGCCACAGATCCAGCCATTCAGAAAAGCCAAGAGCCCAGGCTCAGTAGGTTACCTGCATCCATGAGCTCTGGAACTTCAACAGGGGGCACAGGGGTACCAGGGCGGTCTGTGTCCATGGGCTCAGCAGGGGGTGCAGGCTCTGGGGAGGAAGGTTTGGCTGTGCTTGGCTCAGTGCTTGTTTTCCCTTCAAAAGGGCTGGGCTGTTATGAAAGAGAAAGTAGCCAATGAGCTGAAAAGACACCCAGGGAAACATCAGGATC
Organism: Apodemus sylvaticus; assembly: GCF_947179515.1. Classification (NCBI taxonomy): domain Eukaryota; kingdom Metazoa; phylum Chordata; class Mammalia; order Rodentia; family Muridae; genus Apodemus; species Apodemus sylvaticus. Next base: position 1,479,832 of record NC_067490.1, read on the forward strand.
CTAAGAGCCCAATAGCCCCTTCCCCCTGCTAGTTTACCCCAGAAGGTAGTCCTCGCTGTCACTCACAAGTTCCCAGCCTCTGCGCCCATGTACCCTACCAAGGAAACTCACCTTGGCAGCAGTAGGCGATAGAACCTTCTTCTTCTTCTTAATTTTGATGCCTGGGACAGGGGCTGAATTGAGAGCATCCAGAAAACCTAGGCCCTCCATAGCTACAGAAGGAAAGAGTAGAATTAGAGGACCTGATGCCTCCTTCACAATCCTATGCCTGCAGAGTCCAACCAGGAGACACAGCAGGCCAGTGGGGTCCCTGCCCAGTGACCAGGAAACAAGGTTCACACAGGAGACTTCCACTATTCCCTCTTTCTTTTGGCAGAAAACCATGACTTTAATCACAATTATAGGATGTACAACTCATTAAGCAAGCTGCTGAAACCACAACGGAAGGTCCAGCCACGAGGGAGACAGCTTAACAAGCTTATCACTTGAGGGGGCACAGCTTCTTTCAACTTATCTAACATGACTCTTATGGAAAGGGAGGGTCCAGAGATACAAACATGCTTAGATGCCACGACATCAAAGGCAAAGCAAAAGAAGGGGAGTCTTAGGGCACTCCAGGCCTACTCACGCTGTGGGGGGATGATCTTCACTTTGATTTCTTTGGTAGTATTAGGAGTTGTGTTGAGGGGCTTGTACTTCTTCTCTGCAGGTGGGGCAGCATCGCCTGGAGCAGCTGTGGCACTGAAAAGGAAGGACAGTCAAAAATCTCCCAACTCCCACTTCTTTCCAGAGGCCCAGGCTCCTTTGAAACCTATACTACGGCCATACCTCTGCCTCTTGAGTGGGATGGGTTTCAGGTTGTACTTGTCTGACACAACCACGGTGCTGGCGTTTTTCTTCACAGGCACCAAAGACGGGGTGTCCAGCTCTAGTCCTGGGGAGGAAATACGTTGACTTTGACCCTTCTGTTTCTCCCTGTTGCCACCCCCTCCACGTTTTAGCCTTGACCAAGTGCCCCAGATTCTCCTTTAGCTTTCTTTCCTTCTCAGGGTTTGATATCGAAATCAAATACTAGCCCGAGGCACTGACTGTGCATGTGAATGGTCCTACAAAGCCAGCCAACTGCCTTACCAGTAGAACGGAACTTGGCATGACTGGGTGCCGTTGTTCTAAGTGACTTGGGCTTCTCTTTCTTCTTCTCTGGGGCTTCCTCAGCCCGGGTCTCAGCCTTTACTTCGGTCAAAGGCCGCTCAGGAAGCATGGTTCGATTTTTCCCCTCATCCTTCTTTTTCTTCTTATCTTTCTCTGTTACAGAAAGACAAAGCAGGTAAGAGTCTCATTTGGATAAACAGATTGCCAGAGGCGAAGAACCAGCCTGGGGCACCCAAGGGCTACTGTCTAAGGAGAACACCTGGGTAAGAAGCCCAGGACCTCACCTGCAGGCTGGGTGCTACTTTGGGAGCGGATGACAGCCATCCAGTCACTGACAAGGACTGATGCCAATTTCCGGAGCTCTGAAGGTGAAAAAGGGGAGGAATATCACTTATTTAGCAATAATTTAGTATTTCCAGAAAACAACAACAAAAACCCAACAACAACAAAAAAAACCCTCTATTCAAGGAAGAAAGCAGTCTAGAGCCAGCTGGGAAGAGAGGAGGGAGACAGTGGTAATGAAAGCATCCTCTGAGCCGGGTGCTCAGGACTCATTTTCATTCAGTACTCAGGTGGCGCACGCCTGTAATCCCAGCACTCTGGGAGGCAGAGGTATGTGGGTTTCTGAGTTCAAAGCCAGCCTGGTCTACAGAGTGAGTTCCAGGACAGCCAGGGCTACACAGAGAATCCCTGTCTCCAAAAAACTAAATCCAAAAAAAAAAAAAAGAAAGCGTCCTCTGCATGGGACATGTTCTCTTATTTACTAAGCACATTCAAGACATCATAATATTATAAAATGTCAGTATCTCAAAGAACCAAATATTGAAAATAAAACTAAAAAGGGTAGAAAGATAGAGTGTAGTTTCCACTTAATGCTTAAGTTTTTACCCAGCATACAGGGTAGCCTAGTGTTTACTCCCCAGAAACACATCAACACCCCTAAAGCCCAGTATTGTAATTTAAGGCAAAGTGGGTCCCTTGCTTTCAGGAATAGCTCTTCACAGTGAAGAACTTTAGACAAGTTCACAAGCACCCCTGACATTAAAGAACTTGGCTGGCCATTTTCATTAAACATAAGGATAAATCTGTATTCTTATCAGAATAGGTAAGTTTTGTAGCTGGGTATCTTGGCTCATGCCTCTACTCAGTACTCAGAAGGACTGCCATGGGTTCAAAGCCAGTCCAGCCTATAAGGCCAGACCAGTCTGAGGCAAACCTAGTCTACAAAGTGAGTTCCAGGTAAGCCAGGGATATACAACAAGATACCACATGAAATAAACAAACAGCAAAAAAAAAAAAAAAAAAAAAAAAAAAACCCACTCCTACAGAAATGTTTCCTGGTAGGAATAATTGATGTGAAAAAAATGAATATGTTTCATTTGCAATCGAGATGGAGAGGGATCACGAGCACACACTTTCAATTCCAGTGCTCTGGAGACAGAGGCAAGTGAGCTCTGAGTTCGAGGCCAGCCTGGTTCGCATAGTGAGTGCCAGGACAGCCAGGGCGACATAGAGAAATTCTGTCTCTCAAAAAGACACAGAAAAAGGGAGGGAGGGAAGCAGGGATGAGCAAGCAAAATGGAAGGGCAAGCCAGTAATGGCTACGGTAACCCAGACACAGTCCCCAGACTGGAGCAGCGGGACTGACACTCACCTTCGTCCTCACTCGACTTGCTGAGCTGCTTCACTAGTTTTGCTGTGTTGTTCTGTAAGAGGAGGAGGCAGAAGGGTGGACAGAGGAATAAGCCAAGCCCACTCGCACTAACTATCCCCTCTCAACTGCACGGCCACACTTCAACCTGCTCCAGAACCTGCGGATACTTTAATCTTCTGAGACAGAGTCTATCTTTGTAACCCTGGGTAGCTTGGAACTCACTATGTATGTAAGGCAGGCCTTGAACTCACAGAAATCCACCTGCTTCTACCTCCCAAGCGCTGGAATTAAAGTCATGAGCCACTGGACTTATTCCCATTTTAGAGATGAGAAACTGAAGTTCAAATGTATGAAAAGTCCTACGCCTGTTAACGGAGATAAATCCAGAATCTTCCACTTCAAAATTCCCATTTTCCTCTGCTATTCTACCTCACAAATTCCAGACTGCCACCCATCAGGACTGAAACGAGCATTCCTCCAGCAAGGCTAGCCCAGCCAGGATAAGTGGGCCATGAAGCCTGACCATACCTGCTTGAGATGGTCCACAGTCAGCGGGAGGTGCTGCAGAGTCAGCAGAATCTGCTGTAGGAGAGGGATGTTGTTGGTTGTCTTTGAATATGTTAGCCAATTGTTCAGAAGCTTGTAGCCACCGACATCAATGAACCTGTGGACAGGTGGGGACAGACTGTGGTAAGCCTTCCTTGGTTCCAGAACTAGCCAGTTCTGAGACTGCCCAGAGACCAGTCTCCTGCGCAGTACTTACTTGACTAGCACTTCAGGAGCCCGGGTCTGCAGGAGAATGTTTAAGTACGTGCACCGACTCACCATCTTTCGTGCCTCCTTCATGAGACTGCAAAAGGAGTCAAATTAGACATGGAGCACATAATCTGCTTTGAGTATTATTAGTATTCAAATTTTAGAGTCAGGGTCTTAGTAGTTCAGGCTAGCCTCCCCTTCTGAGAGCAAGGATGACAGGCACTAGGGGGCACCATGCCAGGTAATCTCCTACAGTTTAAGACTCTAATCTTGGAAGTCCTGGAGCCGCCTGATAATACTTTTTGCTCCAGGAGGTAGTCACCATATTGCTAGAATTGTGGAATGAATCTAGGGTCATATAAAAACCCAAAGGAGGACAGAGGGCACCCGAGCCGCCTGGGAGAGCATCCCTCCCACACAGAAACAACTGCCTTCAGGGGAGTCAGGGCTCACACATTTCCCTTTATAATCTAAGACTGTTTTTCTCCGGAAAATGTTAAGGCTCTCTGAAGAAAAATGACATTTTGGACAGGCACAACATGACCCAAAACCAAGCCAAGGATTCTGTCCTATGCACTCGTGGTTTCACCCCATCAAGACTCTTGGGATTATGGATCAAATCCCCAGCTTCCGTCGCGACCAACAGCTAAAAGATCAGTGCTCTCTTGTTCCAGCTGCACTGCATGTGGTCTCCTCTACTGATAAGGAACCCAAGAAGGGCACAGACTTACCTGAAGATCTTGGAAATTCCATCCACACTCCTCACTTCTCCATCCCGAGTAAGGAAGCTATCCAGGCCCTTGAGAAGTTCTTTGGGGTCTATGGGACCTGAACCCATGATGGTGGCTTCTGAGGTAAATGAAAAAACAAAACAAAACAGGATAAATGAGTGGCAAAGCCAGCCAGCCCCACTAACTTATCTAATAAACCCCATCAGCACATTGAAGACTCAGTGATTAATGTTCAACTGTACTATTTTCTAGATAAGAAAAATCAGATCTGTGCTCATAAAATAGCCTTGACAACTAAGTGTGGGGTTAGTGAGACCCCAATTTTGAGGTATACTGCAAGAGAACATCAGAGTATCACAAATGATGCACACTTCTTCATGCTTCTAAGGTCCTGTCCCTAGTTAGCTGCTGGTAATTTGATGAGGTGAGCAGCTGTAGCTTCCTAAGATAACTAAGACAACCCTAGGTATCTGGGTAAAAAATTTAACAATCAATCATCCTCTCTCCAGAAATCAATCCCCTTTATCTTGGCTGCTTAAGAGTCATAATCACAGGTGGGAGAATGAGTCAGCTCAAGTGGTAGGTGAGGGAACAGCCAGGCCTGAGCAGAGCCCTTCCCTGGGGAGCAGAGAGCAGCTCTCAGACTGAAGAGAAGACAGGCAGGCTCTCATGGGCCCTGAATAAGGCTACTCACTGGCCAAACACCAAACAAGCTTTTATTGTTCCAAAGTTCAAGAGAAACTTGGCTTGTGGTTTCAGAAGCAAAGATGCAAACCTGATCCTTTCCTGCCCTCAAGACTCACCACTCTCCAAGATTCCCAAGAAAAGCCCCAAACTGAGAACCAGAAACCAGGAACCAAAAGTAATGAAGGTGAAGCCATGGGAAGTGAGACACCACTTCAAACCAGGCTGGGACAGGAGTGAGTTAAACACTGCACTCCTTCCATGAATAGGAAGCTACTTCTCCAGTTGCAGAGAGAGAATTAGAGCTGCTACAGTTCTGACTGGGGGTTTTAATAAGTCATACTTTTATCAGCACCTAGCTTCTGGGAAACAAAAACACGGGCCTCCTCAGCAGCTGAGATGGCCAGGCCCAAATAGGCAGGAATAAGGTGAGGGTCCTCTGCATCTAGCACATTGCAGAAACAACACAGTCCCAAGGGTGAAAAAAAAGTCTTAAGCAAAACAAAAATCATTGCATTTCCTACAGATAAGATTCTTTCGATATAAATCAGGTTCTCCCCCCTCAGACAAACCAGAAAAGATGTGTAAAAAAGAACTGTTTTCCTAGCTTAGACATGTTTAACCTGGGCAAAGAGGCTGTCAGACAAGAGTGATTCTCCAGATAAAACAAGATAAAACTTGAGAGTGTAAAGCAAAAATCAGCTGTAAATGTGGACTTCCTAATAACCCAGGGCAGCAGCAAGGTGTAGAGAGAGGAGGGTGGCAGCTCTCTGCTCTGGAGGCTGATGGCCTGTGGGTTCAACACGGGCAGACGCAGGCAAGAAATGCTAAGCACTGAGCAAAACCTGTTAACTGCTGCCGCCCAATACCCTGGAACCTGAGATCAGAGGAGAAAAACATTCAACACCAGAAATGTTTACAAGTTAAGGGGACAAATCCACTGATGTGTGGCCATCTGTACAGAGAGGAAATCTCCCTGTGTTCTCAGACAGCGATTTCTAGAAGCTCCAGGTATATAACAGGTCTGTTAGACTAGAAAGGGATGGATGGGCCTAAGGTAAAAACACATATATACATCTAGAGTAGGGAGTTTTAAGTCTTTTATACTCACACAAATCTAACAGAACCCCCCAAGTAAATATGTATGCAATTTGACAAGTCCTGACTTAAATATTGCTTCATCTCTCTAAACACAGCTGACTCAAACTCAGAGCTAAACAGACTTCCTTTGTGCATCTACCTATGGACTAACAGGCCTGACTCTAATGTTCCCCCCATTCAATGGGCAGACAAGGCAGGGCAGCCTTTAGAGAAACTGTACCATTGTAGAAAGCTGAGCCATGTCTAGTGCCCTCTGCTGGAAATGGGACCTAGGTACTTTAAAATTCCCGCTTATATAAACAACAAAAAGGCACAATAGTCATGGAAGCTGGGAGACAAAACAGGAATGTTAAGATGCTGGTTCCCACTGCTTTGTATATTAGGGAGCATGGCTGAATGTGTCTCCTCATAATAGATGTGAATTTCTCCGTGCCTTTTCTTCAGTATTATTGACTCCTTATTAGGGACCCCAAGTGCCTTACAGCCTAGGTCCCCATTTTCACAGGCAAGCTATAAGGTCTTCCAGAGGGAACAAAGGATCCATCATGCTTGGAGCAGGTCTGTGGTGAAGGCCCGATAATGCGGGACCAGGGTGGGCAGGGCAGTGCTCAAGTATTCCCCACTCCTGCTCTGGAGTTTGAAGTTGAGGAAACTTTCTGCAACTGTAAAGAACTCAGGTCATGTTTTCTTTTCTTTAACCAGCTGCTAATCTCCACAGACAAAAGGAGCCAAGGGAACACCTTCTGTGACACAGTACCTCCACCTTCTAAGTGCTGGGGAATGTTCTACACTTCTTACCAGAGCTACTAAATTCCTATCCGATTTCAAAGTGAATTTGAGTTGAGGGCTACTTGGTTTAAAATGGTGGAAAACCATCAATCCTGGCTAGTTATTAAACATCTATCACTACTGAATCCTGAATCTGTTCGAAAACAAGGTCCATGCAAGCCAGGCTGCTTTGAAGGTCTTAACAAGAGGGAAAGCGCCAGCTCTTCTTTGTTCTGACCTGGGCTGTCTCCTCTCAGTGTCTCAAGAGCTTCCTGTTATGACCCAACAGTGGGTGGACTGTCTCAGGTGTTCACAAGGTTCTATACTTGCATAGTGAGGCGTATGCTTCCCTCACCTTTATTTTGAAAATCTTTTAAACTTCTTAAGAGTATTTGGCTTTCAATAAGACATAAAATTACATCTAGCACCCTGGCCCTAGAACTCTGGCCACTCTATGAGAATAAGGTTCTCCAAGATTCCCTAGAAAGCCTTGCTTTTCATCTCCCACATAAGGCCTTCTTTACTAATCCCTGCACACTAGATATCGGGAACCCCAGTGGGTGGGATAATCAGGTCCCAAGGTAGGTGTGCTGCAGAGGCACCTGGCAAACTGCTTAAAAGATAAAAAAGACGTGTGGTAAATAGACATGTGGAAGAGGCCCTCCCATTCAATCAGAAGTCCAAGCAATAATGAGAATCCACACCCAGCAGAAAATGAGCCCTGTTGCACCCAAGTCACCATAGGATAGCAGGACAAAAGGCTTACAAACTCTGCCTATAAACTCCACACTTCAACCCAGGACTTTAAATAAAAAATGAAAAGTATATGAAGAAACTGTCAAAGACTTGACTTTGAAAAAGCTGGGGAAAGAGATAAAGAACCAGACACCCAATACTGCCCTCCGAGGGCGTGGCTCTCAACATGCACCAACTGCCCAGCACTCAGCAGGGAGGAAAAGAGGACATTCCTTTCCTCAATGCTTTAACAGAATTTCTTTTTAGGAAGGAAGGAAAAAAGAAATTCAAAAAGGTGGCTCTTTGGGAAAAAGAAAGGTTGTGAAATGTAATACCAGAAATGTTTTGCTTACCAGAAACCGTAGCTTGACTCCCCCTGCCTCGAGTTTAAACTGCAGCCTCCTTTCCTAAAGATTCACTTCTCATCCTAGTGCCAACATACAGGAACTAAGCAACTGCAGGTGATGGCACTGAGCACAAAGAGTTTATCCCCAAACTGAGAGGTGAGAATAAGGATGGTTTACAAGAAAGCCCTACAAGTACCACCCTCCCCCCAGACTGTTACAAAACAACCAATATTCAGGAAGTATAAGGACCCATCCTGAGCAGCATGCCACATTGCAGCTTCATCAGGCCCAGTTGTCTACTCGAGTTACAAGCCCTGTGTCTTGCCCCAGTCTCTCAGAGATAAAGCAGTTGGGGTTGAATTGTTTTTCACTCCTGTCAACTGAAGCAGGGAATAGGTCCAAGCAGTTGTGATGAGTGAAAAGGTGAAAATCAAGGCAATGGGCTGACTGTTAACACAAAACCTAGAGCTACACAAGGACGAGGACAGCCTCCATCCCTAATGCTCATTAAGCTTTTAGCCCTGTAACATATTTCATAAAAGATTAAAAAAAAAAAAAAAAAAACGTATTCTCCCCAGCAGCAATCTGCACAGGGAGAGAATGCAGCTGCTTGGGGGTGGAGTTTTCAGAGAGGAAGCAAGCTGATTACATCACCTTTCACAGTGGCTCCTCCCCCTTGACCAAGCGTCTAGGGAAGCCCTAAGCTGACTGGCAAAAGAGAAAAACAAAGGAGATGGACGCCATTTTGTTATGGAGAGGATTCAAACTTTAAAAGGCCGGCCAGATCTGCCGGTAGCTTTACTTACACTATAAGGCACTAAGTAAAAAAGAAAAAAAGTCATCCCTCCGGCCCCCACCCTCACCGTGACCTATCTTAATCCAGTCTAAGAGCCTACTACTGAAAATAAAATCAATTAATATACAATTTTCTGCGGTCTAAGAATCTGAATTTGCAACTAAAATCCAATTTGCTACTACCGCCGACCACCCCAATCCTCCCTACAGAGAGCAAGGGGGAGGACTTGGACCCCTCAACAAATAGGACCGAGGGGGGAGGACAGGAGAAAAATGGGTCAAGACACAACCTGCAACGCCGCTTGCAAGACAAAAGAACAAGGAAAAGTCGCCATATTTGAAGCAGGGAAGAAAAAAAATTCTTTTAACGACACAATCTTCTAGAAAGATAGCATTCAATTGCACTAATGGCTTTTAAAATTATATATTCCTGAGTTCCACATTTCCCAACCTTTCCACCCTCTTAGCTATATCCACCACCCACTAAAAAGTATCAAGTTAAAATGTTAATCACTTTTGCCTTTAAATAACCTATGCAAGCTGAAACAATCACAAGACATTCTTTACCTCCCCAAATGTTCTACTGTATGTACTTGTTACTATGATTATATTTTGGCCTAAATTTAAGTGTCTTGCAATCTTTATTCCTAGATTGCCACCTATATTAACCACACAATATTATCCCAAGCAAATTACATTAAAATTGAGAGGATTTAACAGTCACTTTAAAGACATAGCCAGCTAATATTTCTCTCTGCCCATCTCCTTACCCTGCAATCTTTATGTACAGATTGCTTATTAATCTGGCAAATTGAAAGGCGTTCTGCTTGTCTCACACACAAAGAAGTGGGACTTCTGGGCCACAAGATCCACCATCTTTTGTATGTGAGCTCATTAACCCTTTTGAAGACTGCTAACCAGAGGAAGGTAACCATTCCTCCTTATAATAGCAAAGGATTATGCTTTGGCAGTCTGGAATTTGCTGGATTATCAAGGGTTAACCGTCAAAATCCTCACTGGCTGGCCCTCCCTTCACCCTCTCCTTGCCTGCTCCACAGCAGGGAAGAGGCAGGTGGTAGGGGAGAGAGAACAAAGACTGTTTAGACCCACAGGACCTTTAATGGAGATTTAAGAGACCCGATTGGTCCTTCTCCAGTACCCTACATTTGTTCTATGGTCTCATTTCTTCCTCTCATTATTTTTGGTTTCACAACGGGAAACGTTGATTTCTTGTTCAAGGCTGGTTTTTGAAAATTCGACACTTACTATCCAATTTTTTTGCGACGTCAGCACCTCGGGCTCAGGGGGGGAGGGGTAAAATTTTGGAGGAAAAAAAATAAAACAACCAACCAGGACCCAAACTCAGTTACTTGTGGGGCCTCATTGGATCAAAAAGTCTCTTAAAAAAGTAAAGACCAACTCAGTTTTCATTTCCCCCCCACCCAACTCCATTTAGGGAGAGGGGGTCGTTGAAAAAAAGTCTGAGTGGATTCCAAAAAGGAAATGCTGGATGAGTGAGATTGGGTGGGTTTGGGTAGGGAGGGTGGTTGATTATTTTTGAAGTTATGTGGTGACGGTCCTTCGGCCACAGATTTCAAGTCCCAAGCAGCGTGGGCTGGTGGGGTGGGCAAGACAGGTGGGAAGGGGCAGAAGACACGAGTGGTTGGGCTGGTGGCTGCTGATTTCCCTTTCCCCCCTCTCTCAGGATCCTTTCAAGGGTTTAGATGTTGCTGAGGCTTGTTTGTTTTCCTGATGGCCGGCCTGTCTTTCTCCGAGAAAATTCAACCTGGGGTGAAAGGAACACAAAAGGAGAAAGGTTTGTAATCAGTACGGGTCGCCTTTAAACGTTTCAAAGCGCTATTTCTTGTTGGCCCAGGGCGCAGCCGCATTGGGGAAATGTGGCTGACCAGTAAATCCAAATCCACCCCGCTTCCCCGGCCAACGGCTCTCGGCAAAACGTTACCCTCCAAGCGACGGAGCACCCAAACTTACCTCTAAACGAACCCCAGAATGGCGGCCGCCCGCTCGGGCGGAGTCTTTTATACCCGGCCACCGCCCAACGCACCCTAACGTGATAGGGAACCGCCCTCGTCGCGACACATTGTGCGCGAGGCGAACGCTGATTGGCCAGCGTGAAAGCCGGGTCGGCCGCGGATTGGACGTCCCTCTCCACCGTCCTTCCTTGAGCCCCTCTTCCGTCTCCTTGCGCTCACCTCTGCGCCAGCGCGTGATCTCCGCGTCCGGCACCTCCCTTTCCTCTGCCTCCACCACTTCCGCCCCAGCAAACAGGCCTTGCCCTCGGTTGGTCGAAACGACTGGACGCATGCGCACTGGGAGTACCCCGGTCAAAATCGCAATCAAAACTGCTTTCGTGTTAGACACTAACCATGGAATCTATGAATCATAGTGACTGGTCCGGGAGAAATTCAATTTTGAAGCCTAGTTCGATTGTGACGCAGTTTAAATTCGCGTCTCTCCGCGGACCCCGCCCTTTGACACTTCCGTCCTTAGACACGTGAGCAGCCTTCTTCCGCATTGCGGGCATGTCCTTGGCCCCGCCCTAGTCCTTGTCCGAGCGTGCGCAGTCGTTCTTTCGCCTTGCCGTACGTATGGTGTGCGTCAAGATGGCTGCCTCCTTGCGGCACACGCTGCTAAGGCTGTTTCCTACACTCTTACGAAGTTCCTATGTAGCTCAGGTAAAACGTTGGAGGGATTTCTCTGCCGCCCAATGCGTATACTTATGATCTTCTCTCCATTAGGAGGAGTCACGGTGCACAGGTCTTCGCATGTTTACCTGTTAGTCCTGCACCACCCCCTGTCCCCTACGGCGCGCGATTTCTAAATACTGAGCGTTCGGGTCAGAACCAGGGTTACGTGTCATCGTCTTTCCCCGACATTGCCATAGGGAAAAGAACTAGGTGGTGGGATTGCCCCTGTGGAAATGGGCAATTCATAACTAGATCGTTGGTGCCTGAAGTGGTACCTAGGAAGTGCTTTTGTAGCAAAGACCCAGTTTTAAGATCCTCCGCCACCCCAGGACACAGCCCAGGTTGATTTCATAGGTGCCTCCTGATCTTTCCACCTCTACCTCCCAGATTATGGAATTAAAAGCAAGATTCACCAGTCCTACTCCACCTCTTCACACGTCATTTTCTTATCAGAGCATGCTTGAGATAATTCTGCTCCCTGGACTGAGCTTGCTCTTTAGCCTGAGGTACTCACCACCCTGGAGGTTCTTGGCAGGGCAGGGAGAAATTGGAAGGCTTGTCCCGACGCCACTCCCTAAAATGTGACTACAGAGCATTGACAGAGGTTACCACCAAAGTAATAACAGGTTTGGAGGCTTTAAAGATAGCGTTAGCACTCAATTTTGTTTTGCCCTGTGGAATGTTGACCTGCAGCATTTTATGAAACTGGACAACGCAGTGACTTTGGATTTTTCTCATCTGTATGAATCATCCCCTGCTCTCCATTACTAATCTTTTTTTTTTTCCATTACTAATCTTATTTCCAAAAGTTATCCAAAAGTTTGGATATTTTTCCCTCACCAGAATCAACCAAAGCTGCTTATCAAGCTCAGATCTCTGTATTCCAAGGTGTTTAAATTGTTGCACCCCACTAATATCCTTTACCTTTTTGGCTTATCCTGCAGGATCTGATGGGGGAGCCTGGGTAGAGTGGTTGTCAATTTAACACCAACTGAAGTGCTACTTTCATATATCTTTCTGCTGTGTTATACTGATATTTTGTGTACACATTCCAACTCTCTCCCCAGTGTATGATAGACTATATAGTTGCAGCCTTTTCTTGGAACTCATCCTCATCTTACTCCCTTTATAGGTTCCCTTCCAGACTCTCTGCACCAGAAGCCCTCCTGAAGAAGATGCTCCATCTTCACTTCCTGTTTCCCCTTATGAGAACGAACCTTGGAAATACCTGGATTCAGAAGGTACCTGAGACTAAGGGGAAGGAGGGGAAGTTGCAGCCTGAAGTAAGTGGCTAGAAAGAGCCCTATCCCCCCCCCCCCCCCATGCATAAGTAAACTCATTTGGTCTTTTTTTCAGAATACCAGAACCGCTATGGCTCTCACCCTGTTTGGGCTGACTACCGCCGCAACCACAAAGGTGGTGTGCCACCCCAGCGGACCCGAAAGACATGCATTGTAAGTTTCTAAGGTTCTTGTCTTGGGACTTGGGACGAGGAGGCCATAAGGAAGGTAGCAAAAATTCTTTTTTTTCCCCCTTACAGCGTAACAGTAAAGTTGCTGGGAATCCTTGCCCCATCTGCCGGGATCACAAGTTGCATGTTGACTTTAGGGTAAGGAGAGTCTTTTATCCAGAATTAGAATTTGTGGCCTCTTTGTGATGCTGAAGAGATTGTCAGAGATGTCTCACAATCTTCCCTATATCTGTATCCATACAGTCCTATTTTTCACTGGTTGCCATTGTGAAAACACCACTCTTTGAGATGGATTTGGTCGCACACACCTTTAATCCCAGCAAGAGGGAGGCAGATTTCTGACTTTAAGCCCCACCTGGTGTACAGAACAAGTTCCAGGATAGCCAGGGCTGTACAGAGAAACCCATCTTGAAAAACAGAAAATACAGATTGAAGAGTAGTCTTGGTTAACATAGATCCCACACTGGCAGGCTGAAGCAAAAGTGTGAGTTCCAAGTTCCAGGCCTTTTCATAAACCTATACTATGTATTACAGAAAGGAAGGGAAAGAAAGCCCATTTCTACTGGATTGATGCGATGCTCCTAGATTAATCGAGAAGGTAGGAATGAGACAGTCTAAGTAAGGAGCTCAAGTAGCTTCAGACTTGTGCAGCTGAACTGAGACCACATCTAGGTCAAAGGTTACTTTGGGGGGGGGAGATTGAGACAGGGTTTCTCTGTATAGCCCTGGCTGTCCTGGAACTCACTCTGTAGACCAGGCTGGCCTTGAACTCAGAAATCCACCTGCCTCTGCATCCAAAGTGCTAGGATTAAAGGCATGCGCCACCACCGCCCAGCACTTTTTTTCTTAAGGAATAAATTTATTGAGGATAAACTTCCAAAGATAGGAAGAATTCAAGGAAAGGGACCATATTTATCTGTTAAATCAACAGCAAATACATTGTCCTATCTGGGTGGGCAGACATTTCCCTCCATTTTCCTCTCCTGAGAAAGTCTGTGTATGTAGCCCAGGCTGTCCTCAGCCGGCTATACAGTCTCAACGGGCTGAGCTCTGAGAGCGCGGATATGTGCTTAGTTGTCTGTATTTCCTTGTCCTCCCAGTGAGTGCCCAGTGAGATGCTGGGACCTGGGGCTAGAGGACAGCTAAGGGAGTTACAGGGTACAGTAGATACTGCCTCCCCCCCACCCCCCCCAAAAAAACCTTCAAAATAATGAGGCTTGCTTCTGAGTAAATACTAAAGATCATAAAGATGCCCAGAGGAGCCAAATCTGTGGTTGTGTATCAAGGAAGCAGGGCGTACCGCATGTCCAGATGCTGACAAGGGTGCTCACCATCATAGAGTGGACAGTAACGCTTTCCCACTCTGTGTATGTGGCAGGTTACAGTGACTGGGCACCATGGCAGGCGAGTGAAGAAGCAACAGTGAGTTCTGTGACTCAGTGGATGTATCAACTTTCTTCACTGCTTGCCTCCTAGGGTTGGTCTATCTGGTTGTTTTATGCAATTAGAACTATTGGATTGTTCCCAGTTACACACTGTACTCCCCATTATATTCAGCAGTCTATTGTCTTACTTATTACATAGTCATCATTTCTGGTTAGTGTCTGGACATTGATGACCATCCCCAATTTTTGCCCAAAGGTGGACCATTAGGAACATGGCTTCTCCATAACTCTGGCAGGTTATAGGATGTGTACATGAAATGAATTGTTGAGAGACACAGAGCAGTAAAGAGCAGCTATGAGGGTTTTGTTGTTTGTTTGTTTGTTTGAGACAGGGTCTCTCTGTAAAGCCCTGACTGATGGAATTCACTGCACTCAAAAACTTAGATCTTCTTGCCTCTGCCTCCCTAGCACTGGTATTAAAGGTGTGCACCTGCACCACCACTCTCTAGCTCTTGATGTATGTTTTGCTGGGCTTTTCTTTTTCCTGAAGGGTGGGGTAGAACTTGCTGGCCTTGATCTCAAAGATAATCCACTTTGCTTCTGCCTCCTAAATACTGGGATTACACCTAAAAAATTAATCTGAGGCTGGCCCTAAATTCATCATTCTTCTGTGTTCCCTTTTCCTCAGGTGCCACCACCAAGGGCTGCTGGTGTAAGGTATACACACATAGCCTATAGAGGTCTTGACCACCCCCTCACACATTTGTTTATCTCTCCTACAGAATGTGAAGCTTTTGGAACAGTTTGTTTGTGCCCACACGGGTATCATCTTCCACGCCCCATACACAGGTTAGATTTGCATTCCTGTTATGACCTCTGTAGTTTTTCCTTGGAGCACTCCTGGTTATGGGGTTGGGTGGTAGATTTTTTTTTTTTTTTTGATTGCTCCTATAAATAGCACATAGTAGTTTTGTTTTGATTTTTTGAGACATGGTTTCTCTGTATAGCCCGGCTGTCCTAGAACTCATTCTGTAGATCAGGTTGCTCTCGAACTCAGAATCCATGTGCCCCTGCTTCCCAATGCTGGGATCAAAGGTGTGCCCCACCACTGCCCTGCCAAACAGAAGTTTTTTTTAATGAGGATAATCACTATGATAAAACAGTTAAATGTGGATAAAAGACTAAAGTTTTAGAGCCTCCCTTAAGGAAGGAGGGCTGTCTAAATGTGCTTTAAAAGGTAAACCATGAAGCTGGGCAGTGGTGGCGCACGCCTATAATCCCAGCACTCTGGGAGGCAGAGGCAGGCGGATTTCTGAGTTTGAGGCCAGCCTGGTCTACAGAGTGAGTTCCAGGACAGCCAGGGCTATACAGAGAAACCCTGTCTCGGAAAAAAAACCAAAAAAAAAAAAAAAAAAGGTAAACCATGCCTTAAACTGTGAGTTTGAGGATCAGCCTGGTCTACATAGTCCCAGGACAGCCAGAGAGCTACATAGATTCTATAGATTCTGGCTCAACCTAAAAAAAAAAAAAAGGTGAACAGCTCTTTTTTGGTTTTTTGGATTTGTTTTTTTTTTGTTTGTTTGTTTTTTGTTTTTTCTTCTTCTTCTTCTTTCTTCTTTCTTCCTTCTTCCTTCTTCCTTCCTCCTTCTTTCCTTTCTTCTTTCTTCTTCGAGACAGGGTTTCTCTGTGTAGCCCTGGCTGTCCTGGAACTCACTCTGTAGACCAGGCTGGCCTTGAACTCAGAGATCCGCCTGCCTCTGCCTCCCAGAGTGCTGGGATTACAGGCGTGCACCACCTGAACAGCTCACTTCTTTTTTTTTCCCACCCATCAGTCTAACTTTTTTTTCAATGCTGCTGGCAGTTGTTTCCCAAATTTAAAAATAAGTGTAATAATTCAGAATTGTCTGTTCCCTTCAGTGGCCTGTGACAGGCCATGTTCTTTTGTGGTGTACAGCTGCTTCCATAACAGTCAAGAGCTGGAGGTCATGTGTTATACACAGATAGGACCTATAGAGCAAGGCTAGTCTGAACTAACTGTCTGTGTGAGGGGCATGACCCTGTGATGAGTTCCTTTTGTCAAAGTTTTTTTGTTGTCAGCCTGCAGAGTGGAGCTGGGAATAATTGCTACTCTCACATTTCCTAATTTGAAATGACTTTTTTTTTTCTCTTTGAGTATTTCATTTTATTTTATTTTAGATCTGTACTCTTTATTTTTGAGAACATTTTTTCTTTTTTTTTTTAATTCGATATATTTTTTTATTTACATTTCAAATAATTTCCCCTTTTCTGGCCCCCCACTCCCTGAAAGTCACATAAGCCCTCTTCCCTCCCCCGGTTCGCCCATCCAGCCCTTCCCACTTCCCTATCTGGTTTTGCCTTATACTGCTACACTGAGTGTTTCCAGAACCAGGCCACTCCTCCATTCTTCTTGTACATCATTTGATGCGTGGATTATGTTTTGGGTATTCCAATTTTCTAGGCTAATATCCAATTTTTTACTTCTTATAAGATCTTCCGGTGTGGATTTTCCAAGTCAGCCTTCAGGCACACTTGTCATTGAATCGGCTTCTGGCCCTTCTGTAGGCTCTGTAATTAATGATATCTCTACAGTGG
The DNA here is from genome assembly GCF_947179515.1 of Apodemus sylvaticus. Classification (NCBI taxonomy): domain Eukaryota; kingdom Metazoa; phylum Chordata; class Mammalia; order Rodentia; family Muridae; genus Apodemus; species Apodemus sylvaticus. The sequence continues at coordinate 1,496,732 of NC_067490.1, forward strand.
CTAGACATCCAGGCAGATAAAAGATAAAAGGTCAGCCGGGCGGTGATGGCCTGCCTGGTCTACAAGAGTGAGTTCCAGGACAGCCTGGGCTACACAGAGAAACGCTGTCTCCGAAAAAGAACAAAATCCAAAAATCAAAAAAAAAAAAAAAAAGATAAAAGGTCAGGGGCATGGGTCATTAGGTAAAACCAGGTTCTCCACAGTCAGCTGAATCTGTGTAGAAGGCACACTGCTTTGTGGGGCGCTGTCCTGGTTCATTTTTCTCTCTGTAGGGGTCTGTATGAAGCAGCACAAGAAGCTGACCCAGGCGATCCAGAAAGCCAGGGAGTGTGGTAAGTGAGAACAGGGACAAGGTTTTCTGAGGTTTAGCAAAGGTGGGCCCAAAGGTGCTCATGTGCTCCCATGTCTATGAGAAAGTACTCCGCATACTCCTAGAGTTCTTTCCAAGCTGGCTGAGTTGCTGGACTCTGAAATAACAGCTCCAAATTCCAGGCTATAGGAGTACGTATTGAGATGATCTTTCAAGAAACACTAGAAACATTCTTCAGTCTACTCTGTCTCCTGAATCTTGACAGTACTGTGGTTCTTTGTTCTGACCTGGCTGACACAGCGCCTTTCCACAGATGAGTGAGGGGAGAGCCCACACAGTGCCCTACCTGTTCTTTGTCTCCGTGGCAGGTTGTGCAGTGTATGGGCTGCTGGAATGTGCTTGGTGGCTCTGATTGGTTCCTCCATTTGTAGTGCCTTTTCTTGTCTGAGTCTGACCTACCTGCCTTTCCTCATCCACCATTATTTCCTTTAACCCCTTAGGTCTTCTCAGTTACTACGTTCCCCAGGTTGAGCCCCGAGACACTGACTTTCGTACTGTACATGGAGCTGTCAGTGTGACTCCACCAGCCCCCACATTGTTGTCAGGTGAACCTTGGTACCCCTGGTACAGCTGGCAACAGCCACCGGAGAGAGAACTGTCACGCCTTCGCCGACTCTATCAAGGAAATCTCCTAGAAGAAAGTGGCCCGCCACCCGAGTTGGTGCCTGAGATGCCCACTACACCAGCAGCAGAAGCCTCCACTGAGCAGACCGGCTCCCAGAGTGCTTAGAACTCGTGCCCTGGGGAAGTCAGACTGAGGGAGTGGGTGTCTAGGGCTATGTGGTGTCGTGTGTTCTGCAAAGGGTTCTGTTTTGTGACAGTGGCAGACCCTAGAGGGAAATGACGGGTATGAAGAGGACAAGCACATTTGAAGTTGAGGGGGGATCTAGATGTATATGCGTGACTCTGGAGAGGGTTTGCCATAACTGCAGATTCCTGTTTGTGCGCTTGATGGTGTGTCCGTATTTTAAACCTCCTGGCTCGGCTCTTATACAATAAAGCTGCTTCTCTTTACCCGATCCTGACTTCCTTTGGGCTGACTGTTAAAAACATGGGTGTGAAGTCTATGAGAAGGGGTATAGATGTGGCCCACAACTCCCTTCAAGGAAAGGGTGTGTGGCTGGGGGAAGGTTCCCTCAGCTGTGAGGGCAGGATTCTTGGTTGCCATGGCACCAAGGGGCACTGACCTACAAAAGAGCTGTTGCTAGAGAACAGCTGGTTTGGCCAGAAAAATGGGGTTTCCCAGGCACTGGACTCCACGGTGGGGGCGGGGCGAGCCCTCGGGGCGGGTCCTGAAGATAAAGACTTACCGGCCCGGGCAGCGGAAGTGACGCTGTGTGGGGCGTGTCCGGTCCCGCACAATGGGCCATGGAGTTCCCGTTCGATGTGGATGCGCTGTTCCCGGAGCGGATCACCGTGCTGGACCAGCACCTGCGGCCTCCGGCCCGCCGACCCGGAACCACAACGCCGGCCCGGTGACATTTCAATCCCGACCCATGGCCCTTCTGTCCCGGTTCCTCTCCAAACCTGGTCCAGGAACCACGCCCCCTTCTCACTGACTACTGGCCATTCCTTCTGCTGTCTTACGTGGTTTTGGGTGACATTTGACCATGGATCTAGCTGGGTTAATCAGCCTACATCTGTAACCTTTCACCCTTTGGCCTAAAGTGGCCTCAACCAGAGGCTGTAGTTGGCCCTTCCTACTGTCTCACAGTAACCTTAACATGGGAGCTGTGAAACCGAAGTTTGGTATTTGGAGGGGTGAGGTGGGAGGTGAGGAAGAGTTCCGAGGAAAGTCAGAGACCCTGTGGAGGAGCCTGGGTGGGGAGGTTCCAGGATGACTTCCAGGATGCTGTAACCCAGCGCGTTACAGCCCCTGACCGGCCCCTCTCTCTGTAGTGTGGATCTGCAGCAGCAAATCATGACTATTGTAGATGAGCTGGGCAAGGCTTCTGCCAAGGTATGGGGCACCTCTAGGAGGAGGAAAGGGAAATGGGTGGCAGATAAGGAACCATACAAAGTATGTCTTCATCTCTGCAGGCTCAGCACCTCCCTGCACCCATCACCAGCGCTTTGAGGATGCAGAGCAATCGCCACGTTATTTATATCCTAAAGGACACCTCAGCCAGACCGTGAGTCTTACTGTTATTCTCCCATGTGAACCAAACTCTTATCCTTAGTTGTCCACCTTTCTTTTACTATCTCTCCCTGACAGTTGCTCCTGCCTGGTTCATTATTTTCCCCATCCCACAGGGCAGGGAAAGGAGCCATTATTGGTTTCCTCAAAGTTGGATACAAGAAGCTCTTTGTGCTGGTAAGTGTTACTGCAAACTAGACATTTGTAAGCATTGGTGCCAGAGAAGAAATGGGAGTGGGGGTGGGAGACAACCAGGATTGATGGCTCCTAATAAGTATATGCTGTTGTTGACCTCGTAGGATGACCGGGAGGCTCACAACGAAGTAGAACCGCTTTGCATTCTGGACTTTTACATCCATGAGTCGGTGCAACGGCATGGCCACGGGCGAGAACTTTTTCAGTATATGTTACAGGTACCGAACAATCTTTACCGGTTAGTCAGAATAAATCTAAAAGGCTCTTCACCCCAAATCTCTTTATCTTTTTTTTTTTTTTTTTTTTTTTTTTTTTTTTTTTTGGTTTGGTTTTTTGGATTTGGTTTTTTTGAGTCAGGGTTTCTCTGTGTAGCCCTGGCTGTCCTGGAACTCACTTGGTAGACCAGGCTGGCCTCGAGCTCAGAAATCCACCTGCCTCTGCCTCCCAGAGTGCTGGGATTACAGGCGTGCGCCACCACCGCCCGGGTCACCCCAAATCTCTTAAGAGACCCTGCTCTATGGTCTGCAGTTGGTCCCCTTTCCTCTGTATTCCCTTGCCAGGCTCCCAATATCTTGCTAGCATGCTCCGCCTGCCACTGCCGGCCCCCAAGTTTTCTGTTTTCCTGCAGAAAGAGCGAGTAGAACCACACCAACTCGCCATTGACCGACCATCCCCAAAGCTGCTCAAGTTCCTGAACAAGCACTACAACCTGGAGACCACAGTCCCACAGGTTAGAGGCTCTGCACAGAGGCAATGCCTCATCTCCCCAAGCTTTCTATCGGATCGACTGATCTCTTTGTGTCACCAGGGGTCAAAGCTAGGGCGTGGGGCATGCTGTGTGTGTACTCTGCCACGTCTCTAATCCTCTCTTTTAAAAGAAGTCTTACACTTATTTACTGAGTGCATTCCAGTTCATACGTGGAGGTGAAAGGGACTTGAGAGTCAGTTTGGTCCTTCTGCCAGATGGGCTCTGAGAGCTGAAGAAGGGAAGGGGTCGGCAGGGGCTAACCCTGGAGACATCTGGCTAAATCCTATCTCTGGTTGTTTGGATGTCGTCTTAGACTTACCTCATTTTTCATGTGTGAATGCTTTGCTCACACGTATGTACGTGCACCATGTTCATGCCTGTGCATGCAAGTTAGAGGGGGCAGTGTCAGAACATGGGAACTGGAGTTGCAGATTTTTTATGTGGGTGCTGGGGATTGGATCTTAGTCCTCAAGAGCAACCAAGCGCTCTAAGCTTCTGAGCCATCTCCATAGCCTCTGTTTTTCCAAATAAGGTCTCAATGGGTCACCCTGGCTGTGCTGGAACGCACCTTGTATACCTGGCTGGCCCTTGAATGCCCAGAGATCCACCTACTTGTACTTCCAGAGTGCTAGGATTGGAGGGATGCACCACCACCTCAGCTGTATTTTGTATGAGGACTTTATACATGAGCTCTAGATTGACAGCACTCCTGTCCCTCTTTCTCCCCCTCCAATCCCTCCTGTGTGCCCCCCCAAAGTATTATCTCACATCATTGTTACATGTACATGGGTATATAAATAGGCACAGGTGTATACATAAAACCTACTGAATCCCTTTAGCTTCATTTATATGCACCCGGCTCCAAGGCTCCACTGTGGATTTTGTTGTTGGTGGTGGTGGTTTGTTTTGTTTTTGTTTTTTCAGATTTTATGTACTAATACTCTATGTGCATGTACAACTTCATGCCAGAAGAGGGCATCAGCTCACATATAAATAGCTAATAAGATTGGACCATGTGGTTGCTGGAAATTGAACTCAGAACCTCTGGAAGATCAGTGCTCTTTATACCACTGAGCTATCTCTCCAGCCCTCACTGTGGGTTTTTGAAACTGGATCTCACTATACATCTCAGGCAGGCCTTGAACTCATAGTGACACTCCATCTCCACCTCCTGAGTAATGGGGTCACAGGTATGCATTGATGCACAGTTGTTCTATGTTTGAAAGATGCTTGCTATACACACACCAAACCTCACCCTCCTCAAACAGATGATCCTCCTGCCTCAGATTCCTAAGAACTAGGATTAAGTCATGATGTCCAGTGTGATTATTTTTGCAATTAAATCTTTTTTTCTCCTTAGCCATCATATATCTAGATGCATTCATTCTGACTTTTGGGGGGCTATGTTTGCTTGTTTGCTTTTTGAGGCACAGTGTCATTCTGTAGCTCTGGCTGTCCTGAAACTTACTATGTAGATCAGCTGGCTTCAGACTCTGAAGAGATCAGTCTGCCTCTGCTTAGAGTGCTGGGAGTAAAGGCAAGCACCACCTAGGGCAGCTGTGTTGTTGTTTTGAGGGACTTGCATTGTATAGTGCTATCTGGCCTCAAACACAGAGATCCACCCACCTCTCTTCCACCACAGTCAGTCTTTCTTTGTTTTGTTTGTTTTTAGAGAGGATCTTATTCTGCAGCCCAGCTGACCTGAAACTCCTGGTGTAGCCTAGGATGGCCTCACACTCAAAGTAACCCAACTGCCTCAGACTCCTGACTACTGGGATTATCATGCCTAGCTGTTATTTTTATTTCTTTTATAAATTATTCATTCTTTGTTTATACATGTTTGTCTGCATGAGTTTATGTGTACAGTGAGTAGGTACCATTGAGTCTAGAGATGTTGAAAACCAAACCTAGATTCTCTGTAAGAGTACTAAGGGCTCTTAGCCAGGCCGTGGTGGTGCACGCCTTTAATTCCAGCATTTGGGAGGCAGAGGCAGGTGGATTTCTGTGTTCAGAAGCCAGCTTGGTCTACAGAGTGAGTTCCAGGACAGCTGAGGCTACACAGAGAAACCCTGTCTCAAAAAACCAAAAAAAAAAAAAAAAAAAAACCAAAAAAAAAGAGTAGTGAGGGCTCTTAATCGTCTGTTAACCTCTGTGAGAGGTTTCAGTTTTTTCGTGGTGGTGGTAGTTGTGGTTGTTTTGAGACAAGGTCTCTCTGTGCAGCAGCTTGGCCTGTCCCAGAGCTAGCTTTGTAGATCACGTTGGCCTTGAACCACAGAGGTCACCCTGCCTCTACCTCCAGAGTTCATCACCACACCTGGACGTGGGTTGTTTACCATACCTTATTTTATCCCCAGACACAGACAGCTCATTTCTACCTTGTTCTTGTATAGGTCCATTACTCATTAGTCGTTCATGGAAGATCCAGAATAAGAGACATTCCAGGCCTCAGGGAGCTTGGTTTGTCATGGGACAGTGAATCAGTGAGTTTAGAAACACATTAGCAATGCATTCAACAACTGTTTATTGTGTATCTGACACTGTTGTGGGCACTAGGAATACTTTACACAAACAAACTAAAGAATCTGCTTTCTGGAGCTAGAGAGATGACTCAGCAGTTATGAGCACTGACAGCTCTTCTGAAGGTCCTGAGTTCAAATCCCAGCAACCACACGGTGGCTCACAACCATCTGTAATGAAATCACAGCCTTCTTCTGGATCGTCTGAAGACAGTTACAGTATACTCACATATAATAAATAATTTTTTTTTTGGTTTTTCTTTTTTTTTTATACATATATATATATATATATATATATTTTTTTTTTTTTTTTTTTTTTTTTTTTTGGTTTTTCAAGACAGGGTTTCTCTGTGTAGTCCTGACTGTCCTGCTGGGTGGTGGTGGCGCACGCCTGTGATCCCAGCACTTGGGAGGCAGAGTCAGGCAGATTTCTGAGTTCAAGGCTAGCCTGGTCTACAGAATGAGTTCCAGGACAGGCAGGACTACACAGAGAAACCCTGTCTTGGAAAACCAAAAAAAAAACAAAAAACAAAAAAAACCAAACTGCTTTCCAAATGTGGACTAAGACAAAAACAAAAAACAACAAACCTATTCTAAGGCCAGGCAAGGGTGGTGCATGCCTTTGATCCCAGCACTGGGAAGGCAGATCTCTGTGAGTGCATGGCCAGCCTGGTCTAAATATTGTGTTCTGGACTCCCTGAAGAGGCTTGTCTTTAAAAAAAAAAAAAAAAAAAAAGACAACAACAAGAAACCCAAAAGGTATTCTTTTTCTTTTTTTCTTTTTGGTTTTTTTGAGACAGGGTTTCTCTGTGTAGCCCTGGCTGTCCTTGAACTCACTCTGTAGACCGGGCTGGCCTCGAACTCAGAAACCCGCCTGCCTCTGCCTCCCAGAGTGCTGGGATTACAGGCGTGCGCCACCACTGCCGGGCTCCAAAAGGTATTCTTGACTGTGGTTAAGGGTTTTCTGAGAAAATGAAACTAGTGCTGGTGGGGGAGGGGGTGCTTACAGGTGCAATATTGGTGGGAGCATTGGCGGGAGCTCTCAATTGAGATGATTTGTGCAAGAGCATGAAGGAAGTGAGAGGAGTGACGGCCAGTGTAAAAGGCTATGCAGTGAGACTATGCCCACAGCAGCGTGACCAAAGGAAAGTAGTAGGTAAGCACTGAGGCAAAGGGAAGGGAGCACACCGCAGGGCCACACAGGTCACTTGTCTCCTTTGCTCTGCTTGCTGTGCCAAAAATCAAGCCGTAGAGGGAACCAGGGTGGAAGTTCAGAAATTCCTGATGAAAGGGAGTCAGGGCTAGACTAGGGGCAGCAGTAGAGGTAGGAAGGGGTGGCATCTAAGGGTAAAACTAACATGTGACTAGATGTGGGGAAAAAGAGTCACGATTGGACCAAAAACAATAGGAAGGGTGACATTGCATGACATAGGTAGGTTGGCTTTGGGGAAAACATTAGGAGTCTTGTTTTGTTTTGTTTTCTGGATTTGGATTTTTTTTGAGACAGGGTTTCTCTGTATAGCCCTGGCTGTCCTGGAACTCACTCTGTAGGCTGGCCTCGAACTCAGAAATCCGCCTGCCTCTGCCTTACAGAGAGAGTGCTGGGATTACAGGCGTGCGCCACCACCACCCGGCAGGAGTCTTGTTCTGACTGGCTTGGAACTTACTGTGTAGTCCAGGCTAGCTTCAAACTCACAGAAATCCTTGTACCGCAGCCTCTTTAATCCTAAGGTTACAAGAATGAGTCACTATGTCTAGTGTAGGAGTTGGCTTTTAAGGTAGTCAGGAGTTTGAGAGACTAGCCTGGGTTACCTGAAGTGCTGTGTCAGTTGAAATGGGGGCGGCTGTATTAATGTCAGCATTCCTGCAGCTTAAGCTGTTCAAGGTCAACCTGGTCCACAAAATGATTTCTGGTCCAGAGAAGGACACAACGAGACCCTGTCTCAAATAAAAGCAGTAGAGAACAGTGGAAGGGACACAGTGTTCACATTGGACAGGTTAGCCCGATGACATGGATATCTGGCCCCTAAGTAGTACAAGCAGATGTCCTGGAAAATATTAGCATTGACAGGTATCCTGTGAGCTTCATTTAAGATGTGAATGCATGTATGAGTACCTGCATGTTTGTATGTGCAGCATGTGCGTGCAGTGTCTGCAGAGGTGGGAAGAGGGTACCAGATCCCCTAGAATAAGGACAGTTGTGAGCAGTCATGTGGATGCTGGGAACAGAGGCGACCCAGAAGAGCAATATCTCCCCAGCCCCTTGATTTATTATGCACCTGTGTTGTGGTCGGAACCCTGCTTGTGGAAATTCATTTTTTCCAAGCACCATTTATAGAGGGAACATTTGTTTGTTCCCTATTGAAAGATCATGACACCTTTGTTAAATCAGTTGGCCAAGGACACATGAGTTTATCTCTGCACCTTTGATTCTGTCTGGTTGACTGACATCTGTTGATTGACATCTGTCCTTTGCCACTTGCACAGGACACTGCGTATTTGTGTGTTGTTAGCACTTGGATCCGTCTACCAAAACTGCTTTGATTTCTGTGGTTCAGTAGTGAGTTCTGAAAACAGGAAACATTAGACTTCAGTTCCATCCACCAAACTGGCTGTTTGGTTTGTTTGTGTGAGATAATATCACTGTATAGTCCTGGCTGACCTGGAAACTGTGTAGACCAGCGGGCCTCCTCTGCATGAGTCACCATAGGCTGTCTTTGTAGTTTTTATGACTCCGTGTGACTTTAAGATCAGCTTGTTAGGGTCAGGGGTTTTGAGTGCTCTGTCCCCAAGAACAGTCTAGCTTTTGTTCTTTCCATTGTGGGCTTTGTTTCTTTTTCTCTATATATATTATAAAGAGGTACTGTGGTACATGCCTTTAGTCTCTGCACTCGGAGGCAGAGGCAGGCAGATCTCTGTTGTAAGTTCAAGGCCAGCCAATCTACAGGCAAAGCTATACAGAGAAACCAAGTCTCAAAAACAAAGCAGCAAGGGCTTTTAACCACTGAACCATCTCTCCAGCCCCTTGCTTTGATCTTGGGGCAGGGTCTCACAGAGCCCAGCTGGCCTCTAGCTCTCTGTGTAGCTGGGGATGACCTTGAACTTGTCCCCCTACATTTCCCCTCCAAGTGTTAGGATTTCGGGCATATGCCACTGTACCACACTGTGTGTAGTGCTGAGGCTTGAACCCAGCACTACATGCACAGTAGGCAAGCGTTCTACCTGAGCCACACTGAGACCCACTTCTGTGGGGTCTTTGGCACGGGCTCTGTACCCACTGTGTGTTAAGACTGGGCAGCGTGCTTTGTTTCCTTTATCTTCCAGGTGAACAACTTTGTGATCTTTGAAGGCTTCTTTGCCCATCAACACCGTAAGTTTCCTTACCTTGCGCCAGCCTAGTAGTTGCGGAAAGGGAAAGGAAAGAGGTGGGCTCTTGGTTCCACGGCCCCCCACTGAGGGCCACCACCTCTTCCTTCCTCACAGGGCCCCCCACTCCATCTTTGAGGGCAACTCGACACTCTCGTGCTGCTGTGGCCGACCCCATACCTGCTGGTAAAGCCTGCAAGCACTAGGTGGAATTAAAGGGCAGTGAGGCCTAGTCCCTCAGGAGATTCCGGGGTAGACAGTGCTATCTGCTGGCAGTTGAGAACACCCTAAAGCCAGCAGCCATCCAGCAGCGCTGTTTGCCCTGGCCTGCTGGGAGCATTCCAGACGTGGGAGGAAGCAGGTCCTGCTCACACTCGAGCTCACGCACTAACCACACTGCCCTCCCCCAAAGCTCACCCAGCCCCGTTCTTCTATGCAAGCCCCTCATAGCTTGGCTGGCCGCTGATGTCAGCAGAGTCTCTGCACTAGGTCCGCTCCCTCAAAACAGGCCACAGTCAAATTGCTATAAATTCTCAGGCTCTGTCAGCCAGGGAGGGACAGGCAAGTGAGCCCAGTGGTCCTTTCATTTCTATTCATGGGACAGTGATGTGAATAGTCAATCTATACTTGTTTTAAAAGAGAATGCTCAAAATGTATAACATTTTTACCTGGCACGGTGGGTGACACATGCCGTTGATTCCAGCACTCGAGAAGCCAAGGTAGGTGGAGCTCCATGAGTTTGAAGCCAGCCTAGTCTGCACAGCAAACATTAAGCCAGCCAAGGCTACATATGAGATCTTGCCTTAAAAGAATTTTTTTTTCAAGAATAATCAAATCATTTTGATTTAAACTCACAGGCTGGCCGGGTATGGTGTCCAGCACGTGAGACAGGGGAATCCCTGAGTTTGAGGACAGCCTGGTCTACAGAGTGAGTTCCAGACCTGAAAAAAAAGCTCACATGCTGCCAGCTGCCTTCCCTCCTCCCTCCCCAGTGCATCCTTGGGGGGAGAGGCATAGCCCTCACTAGTGTGTGGTGCTGGCTGGTACAGAACGGTTGGACTTGTGGCTGGTTACCTTCCCGCTGGCCAAGAAAGGCAGTAACAGTTGCCCAAACAGCAACTCATTGCTCCTTATTAGCACCAGCCTGGGCTCCCAGAGGCTACCATGTCCATGACCCATGATGGCTACCGTAGTTCGAGGCTGCCATGCAGTAGGCAGTGAGGTCATGCCACCATCTGGTTTTTGGTGGAGAACCTAAGAGGAAGGGAGGAAACCCACCCTTGCTCTACAGTAGCTCCCATTCGCTGAAACCCTTTTATACATTTACACTTTTTTTTTCTCTTCCTTTGGGGGGGGGGGAAGGAATCGAGACAGATCTTTGTAGCCCCACTGTCTTAGAACTTTGATATGTACACCAGGGTGCCCTTGAACTTACAGAGGTCAGCCTGCCTCTTCCTCTCAAGTGCTAGGATTAAAGCCTATGTCACTGTGCCTGGCTCCTTGTTCTTTTGAGACAGGGTCTCACTATGTAACTGTCCTTGAACTCGCTATGTTGATCAGGCTGCCCCTACCTTTCCAGTGCAGAGACTAAAGGCATGTGCCACCACTTTGAACTTCCTCATTTCTACTAGTATTTTAAAATTTAATTAAAACTCAGAATTTCCATATCTTTTTGTAAAGGAAGGAGAAGTTCTGCAATTCCTCTCCCCTCCCCTATACAATTCCCAATTAACCAAGGGCTTTGTCCATCTCATCTAGAGGGACCCAGGGTCCTCACTGGCCCAGCTGGGACTATTCCACTGCCCCAGAACCCCAGGGGGGCCTGACAACACCCATGGACAGTAAGAGCTCGCCTCCCCTTGGCCATCCTCTCCTGCATCTCCCAGGCCCTGGTCTCCCCTGGATCTTTCTCCTAAAACTCTGTTTAGCCTACTCCTTCTGGCTCTCCCCAAAAGTGCTCCAACATTCCCCCCAAACTCCCCTTGGTGTGCTGGCTTTGCCACAGCACAGCTTCTGTACTGGCATTCCCAGGAGGAGCTGTGGTGTCAGGGAGCAAAAGCTTGGGACTGGGAAAGTGGCAGGGAGGAGGGATGGATAGTGCATCTCCTAAAACTGCCTTGTGTCCCCACTACCACCAGCTCCAGCCCGGAAGCTGCCACCAAAAAGAGCAGAGGGAGACATTAAGCCATACTCCTCCAGTGACAGAGAATGTAAGGGACTTGAAGAAGGTGGCTGGGGGCAGGGTGGTCCGGGGAGGGTATCTGGGCATAAGGACCCAGGGAGAGTGGTTAAGGGAAGGCAGTAACCAACGGACAATAATGAAAGGCTACAGTTGCTTTCTGCCTAATCTTTATTTGATTCTCTTTTCCCTTTCTTCTCTCTCTTACTGTCTTTGTTTCTCCTCTTCCCAGTCCTGAAGGTGGCTGTGGAGCCTCCTTGGCCCCTGAACAGGGCCCCTCGGCGTGCCACACCTCCAGCCCACCCACCTCCACGTTCTAGCAGCCTGGGCAACTCGCCAGATCGGGGTCCCCTTCGGCCCTTCGTGCCAGAGCAGGAGCTGCTTCGCTCCCTGCGTCTCTGTCCCCCGCACCCTACTGCACGCCTTCTGCTGGCCACTGACCCTGGGGGCAGCCCAGCCCAGCGCAGGCGCACCAGGTAATAAGGCCTGCGAGTTTGGGGGCTTCTGGATGTGAAGAAGTTGGCAATGGTTAAAGAATAAGGCGAATGAATCCCCCACAAATGTGAAACAATGAAATCTTTACCAAAACATAAATTTCTACAGCACTGGTCTGGAAAGATAGAAGGAGCTGGGGGCGGGGAGGTTACATGGAGCCATGGACCAGCGTTATATTTTGAGGGTCACTGGAAGAGTAGGAAGACTTAGAGATCCATTGGTGGGGGCCTTGAGACTTTCAAGCAAGACTCGGAATCTTGGTTAACATTTGCTGGGGGTAGGCATGTGTCTCACAGATAGGGAGCCGATGGGTTCCAAGGCCACGCACGGCACTTATGCGGGAGCCCTTCCGAGTAGGCAGGGCGTGGGTGTCGCCTTTATTTCTCCTCTTAGCTTCCTCTTCACCTCTGACTTCTCTATTTTTCTCTCTCCCCTACCTTCCCGCTCCCCTTCTCCTGTCCATAACTTCCCTCTACAGCTCCCTTCCCAGGTCTGATGAGAGCCGATACTGACAGGAAACCTGGGAGGGCAGATATACTCCCTCCTACAACTCGCAACCCACTCCTCTATCAAGATTTTTTTTCTTCCTCCTTGAACAACTGGGTTGCCAGGGTTCTAAATAGCCTAATACTTTGTAGCTTTTCTTACCACAGAAGACCCCCTGTACTCCCAACCAGTGCTATGAGTACTCTCCCACAGAGAGGCTGTTCTGTTCCCAAATCTCTTGGGCTAAATGGCTCCTACTGACTCCCTAGAGAAGCACACTCTGCTTATGGTCAGACTCCGGACCACCAGAGGTCCAAGAGCCTCCTTTGCCAGGGAAACCTTTAAGGAGTGCCCTGCCAATGGATTAATTCCCTCCACAGTGCCCACCGTAGCTCTAATCCTGCATCCTCCTGCCCTTTTAGTCTGACAACTCCAGCCCCTGGGCAAGCTCTGCTTCAGAGCAGTTCATGCTGGTAGGACAAGGATGCGGCTTCCCAACAGGGTGCTCCCAATATTGCCAAACTCTTAACTTTCTAAGTATTATGCAGATATGTCAGACTAATGTTCTAGGGGTCTCTACAGGAGATGCATAGACTCCACCACTTTCTTCAGATAAGCTGAGTCTGTCTCTTGGCAGTAGACCCCAGCAAACACTCCAGAACCATTTGGCTGTGTCTTTGATAAGCCTGGTCCATTAGATCCTGGAATTGCCCCCCACCCCATCCTCCCTAGTAAATACACTTGAGATTGTTTTGAGATGAGATGGGGATTACCCTTGTGCTGTCCTGCCTTCTCTCTCCTTCATAGCAAGAGCCTCCTTCCCTGCTTCCATGCCCAGGGTGTAGAAGGACCCTTCTCCCTCCCCAACATCCCCCTTTAGGTCAGGTGCCTCATTGTGTCCCTGAAGTCCCTGGGAGCAGGACCTCCCTCCTCCCTCCTCCTTCCTGATTCCTTTTCCATGTCAGTGTTGTCTCAATAAAGTATGGGTTCTTCCATGTTTTCTAAATTGACATTTTCAGTGAAAAACATCTTAAGGTTTCAGCTTAGTTTGTGCTTCACACTTTTCTTGGGGTCTCAATTCTTTCTTCCTCTTTATCTTCAGTTCTGAGATCCCCAGAAGAGCTCAAAGCTCCCAGCCCCCTTCTGAGGCTCTGTCTTTCACCATACTTGCTGCTGATTCTATTCTAGAATTGCAGTAACTCTGTGTTGACCTCTCTACTAACTTGAGAGCCTTAGGTCCCCTGCCCCCAGTAACATCTATCTCCTTCCATGGCCAGGTTAATAAGGTGTGGATTTGCTGGGTGATTGGGTTCACTAACCTCAGGATTGTTTCTGAACCCCTCTCTTACTCTTTGACCTCCTCATGTCTGCACCACAAACCCCACAGTGCTCTCTCAAGACAAGTCCTGCCTACGATCAAGAATCCTCACAGGGTACTGGGCATGGTGGCACAATCCTTTAATCCCAGCCCTTGGGAGGCAGAGCTAGGCAGATCCTGGTAAGAGTTTGAAGGCAGCCTACATACATAGCAAGTTGCAGTCCAGCCAAGGCTACAGAGTGAAAGCCTGCCAATAATAATAATAATAATAATATAATAGTCCAACAGGATCAATCATCTCTAAAGACTACCCTTTCTTCCTTACTATTGTGGCCTGAGAAATCTTTTATGTAAAAGATCGTTATTAGGGGAATTCAAACACTGAGCACCATCGTTCAGTAAGCTCCTTTCTGCATGTCTAAGTGTTTCTATGACATAATTAGATCACATCACACACCAGCCCAATTAGAATAGAGCAACAGAGCAGGATGGTATAGAAAATCTTGAAGTATAAAATAAGCCCTCCCCTACCTTTGCTAGAAGAAATCTTAGACAAGAACCCTTTGGGGTGGTAGCTGCCCTTCATCTTTGTTCCCACACTATTCCTCCTTTCTCCTCTGATCCCTCCATACTACCTTTCATCCTGAGCCTCTTCCCCTTCATCTCCCATTTCTTCTACAGGGGGACTCCCTGGGGGCTGGTAGCCCAGAGCTGCCATTACAGCCGCCATGGGGGATTCAGTACCTCACTCCCGGGTACAGGTAAGTAGCCACTCTTTCTTATTCTCCAATCAAATAGGTCACACACACACTACTACAGTCTCCCTAGATGCCTGGTATTTCCACAGGCAACCAAGAACGGAAGCAGGGGGAACAGGAAGCAGAGGATAGGTGAGGTCTACACCTCCCCCCTTAACAGCTGCCAGCACCTTCTGACACTGCCTAACATTACTCTCAGATGCTTCCTCCTAAGTCTGTGTGAACTGGATACCAGTTTTCCCCACACATCTTTCTACCTAACATCGTATAAGTCTTCTTCCTTGTGGGTTGAATTCTGGTGCTTCCCTCTGCCATGCTCTGAGTACTGAAGTTTGGACATAGTGTTAATTGTCCCAGCCTTATAACCCAACAGGTGTACTATACATTAACCCTAGCACCCACAGAATCTCTAACAGTAATTCCCATTAGCAGCTCTAACGCGCGCTTCATCTCCCTGCCCACCAGGTCGGCCAGTGAGGATCAGGTCTTGTCACAGGCTGGGTGTGGGGAGGAACCTACGCACACAGTTGCTCCAAGGGCCCAGGCTCCACCGGCCCAGTCCTGGACGGTGGGTGGGGACATAATGAACGCCAGGGTCATTCGAAACCTGCAGGAACGCCGCAGCACCAGGCCTTGGTAACCACAGCCAAAGCTTGGCCCTCACAGATACATTCATTCTTTCACTCATTCAACAGACCTGTCAGCTTCAGATCCTTTGTATCGTATTTTTAACCAGAGAAATAAAAGTATTTATTATTACTATAGCTACTGACAAAAAGTGACTTGTCATTATTTAAATTCACATGCCCCTCATTCTCATTAAACCACATTCAGTCCAACCTTCCCTCATTTTGATTTTGCTAGGCCTGACAAGAAGCTGCGCAGGCGCCCTGGGAGCGCCCGGCCCGCCAGGCGCAGGCGCACTCCCGCATAGCGGCGCAGGGCTGCTGCGGACCCGTTGTGCGCAAGCGCACGGTATCTCCGTTTCCCTTCCTCAGCCCCTGCCCCCTCCCTCCTTTCCCCTTCACGAAGCCGGCTCCGGGGCGCGCTGCCCGGCGAGGAGACGGGACGCGGGAGGCGCCCTCTCACCCCTGGAACACCATGTATCGTCCGAGCCCGGGGGCCGCTCGGCGCCTCGGGCCCTGCCTCCGCGCCTACCAGGTGCGACCCCAGGTGAGGCGGCGGCGGGCAGCGAGAGGCGGGCGGAGACCCTCCTCGGAGCCGGGTGAGGGGCGGGGCGGGGCGCCGGGCCGCGCAGGCGCAGAGGCCCCCGCCGCCCCTTCCCACTCGGGTGCTGCACGCCTGAGGGGCGCGGGAACCGCGAGGACCGACGTCCCCGGTGAAGTGCGGGGAGCGGTGTCCCATGTGAGGCGCGACACCGCGCCCTGGTCCCTGCCGTTCGTTACCTGTGCCTGGAGGTGACTTGAAGGGCAGGGCAGAGAGGCCGGAACTGCGGGCCTGCGGTGCACCTGCAGAACCGTCCTGCCCGCAAGGCTGGCCGCTGCACCGCGTCGGGCTCTGGGGTACGGCGGGCGCACGGCCACGCCCCCGGCGGGGAAGGCTCCTGGAGGGCTCGGCCAGGCCCTGTGGTACCCCTGCTCCTGGGGTTCCTGGACGCCAAGAGACTTGGATTCAGGCTTGACCTCTGGTGACCTGCCATCCTTGCAGAAGCAGCGTTAGTGACCGAGTTCACCCTTCAGCAATTGGTCCAATTGTCATTTAATTGTGCCGAAAACAATAATATATAACATGTAATATATAATAATAGCTTCCGTTTATGTACTACTTTATGGGTTTAATTTACATTCATCGTCCTGTATATATATGTCTCTCTATTTCCAGGAAACTGAGGTGCAGGCAAAGTGCCAGAGGTTTCGATAGAGTCAACTCAAAATTATTCATACCTTCACTTGTTCTTTGCTCTGCACAACTCTGTTTCAGAGTCATGGACACATGTTATATATAGATCACATCATTTCTCCCATGGAGCAACAAACCATTCATTCATAAAAGACATTCTTAGAATTCTTGGTTGAGAGATGTGAAACTGTCCCAGAATAATGATGGGGTCATAAATTTAAAGGTGTTCTCTCTAAAGTTGGGAAAGGTGGAGCTGTTGTCCTCTGACATTCTTCAAGTCTTCATTAAAAATAGATGAGTCCATCTCTCTTCCCTATGGTAAATTCTCTTCTGCAGGTAGGAGCAGGTAGGATTTGAAGCTTAACAGCCCAGCTGGGATGAAGGAACATTAGCTTATTTTTGTTTTTGTTTTTAAAACTAGGTCTGGGGGCTGGAAAGATGGCTTAGTGGTTAAGAGCAGTGTGTCTCTTCTGGTGTGTCTGAAGACAGCAACAGTGTACTCAAATAAAAAAACAAACAAAAAACCAAAACTAGGTCTATGTAGCCCTGGCTGGCCCAGAACCCATGGGCAGCCGGCCCTCTCTTGGCCCCTAATACCACCATGCTTAGACATCTGATTTTTTTTTTTCTTTCTGTTCTCTTTTCTCTAGGACCAGCACTCTCCTCGGCCTCTACCATTCCCACCCCTGTGGCCTCACTCCACTCCACCAACTTCTCCATCTTTTCCTCTTCACTGGTCACTACCACCCCCACATCCTCCTACCCACCCTCTTCCCCAGGCTCTTCCCCCACCTCTCTCTCAGGTCCAGGCTCTCAACTCATTGAGTATGGTTCTTCCTCTGAGAAAGACGGAGGAGGGACCAGGACCAGAGCTACACAGTGGTTGCCTGGATGGGCTTAGGAGCCTTTTTGAGGGGCCTCCTTGCCCCTATCCTGGGGCTGTGATACCCTTCCAAGCCCCTGGACCTGCCCATCCTTCCCCCAGCACTCCGTCAGGAGATCAGAGTATGGAGGAACACCTGGCTGTCATGCATGAGAGACTAAGACAAGAGGTAAGCAGCTCTTTAGCAGGAAAATATGGAGACTAGTCAGTTACTTGTCTTGGTAAAGTGAGACAAGGATACAGCTGCACTGTGAAATACTTTTCTGGGTCAAGGGTGCCCCTGCTTGAATTAAGGACAGTTAAATTGAAAATGACATTTCACTTGGGGCAGGGTAGGGAGAGGATGAGTGGAAGTTAGAAGACCCTAGAGATAGGTATCTAAGGAGCCAAACTGGTGACACTCTAGAGGCTGGGGGAAGAGGATTCCAAACTCAAGGCCAGATTGGCTACATACCCTGTCTCAAAAGTAAGTTACATATATTCTCAAACTGGATCTTTTCTTTCCCACTGATTTGATGCCATCTTCTTCCGCCTAGCTTCCTACCCTCTTCCTTCGCTCCCATGACTACACTATATATTCAATGGATGTAGAGTTCATCAATGAGATCCTGAACATTCGTACCAAGTGAGAGTTGGGACGAGGGAGGGGGGGGAGAAGAGGACCCACGCTAAATAAGTACTTGGTTGGGCCTTGTCCCAGAGAAGGTTCTAGCTGCTTCCTGCTTCATCCCACACCTTGGCTGAAGCGGTTTGGCAGTCCTGACGTTCCTGTCCCTTTGATTCTCACAGGGGCCGGACATTTTACGTTATGTCCCTGACCCTTTGCCGCTTCCTGGCTTGGAACTATTTTGCACAGTTTCAATTGGAAATTTTGCAGCTGACCCGCCACCCTGAGAACTGGACCCTACAAGCCCGCTGGCGTCTAATAGGTCTGCCCATACATATGCTCTTCCTGCGTTTCTACAGGCGTGATAAAGAGGATCTTTACCGGTAAGAGGGAAGAGGCTAGAACTACAGTAGCTTCCCTAATACTGCTTGTCTCCCAGCAGTCTTTAACTTGCCCTGGTTTGGCTGTAGACTTCCTAAAGGTAGAGACTTTTAGTCTTTTTAATTTTTTTTAAAATGTGTTTGTGTGCATGTATGTAGTAATGCACATTAGAGCAAGTAAATGAGTGTTCAGAAGACAGCTTGTGAGAATGGGCTCTCTCCGCCACCATGCACAACCTGGGGATTGAACTAGGTCCTCAGGCTCGTCTGTAGGTACCTATACACAACCATCTCAGTGGCCCAGCCTGCTTTTCATAAAATTAGTGGATTTTTGTGTCTGTTAAGAAAAATCATCCCTGAGCTGGGCGGTGGTGGCAGACATCTTTAATCCCAGCACTTGGGAGGCAGAGGCAGGGGGATTTCTGAGTTTGAGGCCAGCCTGGTCTACAAAGTGAGTTCTAGGATAGCCAGGGCTATACAGAGAAATCCTGTCTTGAAAAGAAGAAAGAGCCGGGCGGTGGTGGCGCACGCCTGTAATCCCAGCACTCTGGGAGGCAGAGGCAGGTGGATTTCTGAGTTCGAGGCCAGCCTGGTCTACAGAGTGAGTTCCAGGACAGCCAGGACTACACAGAGAAACCTTGTCTCTAAAAGCCAAAAGAAAAAGAAAAGAAAAGAAATCATTCCTGACTTTGAGTTTCTTATGTTACTTGGACCTGATGAGTGATAAGTACTTAGTTATTGAACAAATAACTCTTGGAGGATCAGGAGTCAAAGGCCAGCCTCAGCTGCATGAAACCACCTCAGAAACAAAATGTGTCCTGAATTTAACTCTAGGTAAAGTACATGGCTGCTTCTGGCTGGTACATCCCCCCAAATAACTAGGCTCAAGCCTTTAACACTGCACTTAAGCATTTACATGATTGATATCTGGGCTGGTGAGATGGTTCGTTGGGTAAGTAAAAGTACCTGCCTCCAAGCCTGACAACCTGGGACCCACATGATGGAGGAGAGGACGTTCATTGTCTTCTGTCGTGGCACATGCAGTTACCCACTCACAACAGTAAAACAGGTTGTTGTTCAACAAATTTGCTGCACCGTGGAACACATTTGAGGCCTTCTGTACCAATGGCACTCTGATTTCGATGAGCTTAATTCAACCTGAGCATTAGGTGTTTTAAGTTCCCAGGTGGCTGGGTACAATGGTGTGACTGTGGTCCCAGTGTTGAAGCTGAGAGTTGGGAGTCAACCTGGGCTACATACTGAGATCCTGTCTCAAATAAAGCCGTTCACCAGATGACCTAACACATGGCAGACTAGGAACTCATTTTAATAAATACTTGAAAGTTAAGCCTTCAGACAGCTTTCTTCCCTCAGAACACCTCTCCCTTTCCTAGGACCTTTGATGCCTTTTCCACCTTCTACCTGAATTCCAGTGGCCTCATTTGTCGCCATCACCTGGACAAGGTGAGTGCTGGGCCTGGGTTGGGAGGGGTAAAGGCTAGAACATGTCTGTTCTTCCCCAGCCTCCATTAACCTGTCTTTGCAGATGATGCCTTCACACTCACCATCAACGCCTGTGAAAAAGCTGCTGGTGGGAGCCCTGGTGGCCCTGGGGCTGTCGGAACCAGAGCCTAGCTTCCACCTGTGCTCCAAGGCCTGATCCAGACTTGGGTGAAGGCTGCATTGAAGACTGCTACGCACAAAAGGAGGTGGAGGTGGACAAGAATGTCCAGAGCCAGCCGCCACTCTCCGCTTCCTTCCTTCCTTTCCATCATGCTGTGTAAAGCTGCTGTGTAATTTAACTTGTAAATAATAAAGTTTAAGCAATGATATAAGGCAGATTTTCACATCACTTTCTCTAGGTTCCAAAGTTCTCACACACTTCATTCCAAAAATAATTTTGTTTACTAGATATTAAATAAAGTATGGAAGGAAAAAAGAGCTGCAAGGCTCAGTCCATGTCACTTTCTAGCCCAGCTCTTCTCGTGTCTTGCCGACTTTTTTGGGCATTTTCTTAGCATGAGGATCTTCTAGCTCCTTGGCCTTATAGTAGTGGGGAGCCACTTCCAAAAGCCAGCTACTTTCAATCTCCAATACCTGTAAGAGGGAGCAGAGATCAGTAGGGTTCCTTTACTTCCAAATCAGAACCTTAATTGTGTGGTCAAAGAAGGAGCCTCTTTCCCCATTGACTCGACAAGAAAAAGACACCTGGCTGCTTCTCACTAACAGGGCAGACTGACCCTGCCGTGTGCTTACCAGGTAAGTGAGCCTGAGAGAGTCCTGCAAGGAAGAGCCTACTCCTCGGGAAAGATTTCATCTGCTTAATGTGCTTGTATGGCCCCAGTACTTGGTGAAAATTTTATTTATTCCAGAACCAAGGGCCTCATGCTTGCTACACAAACATTTCCTTAGCCTTCCCTCTATTTTATCCATATTTTTTAAATTTTTATGTACATTGGTGTTTTGCCTGC
This sequence comes from Apodemus sylvaticus, assembly GCF_947179515.1. Classification (NCBI taxonomy): domain Eukaryota; kingdom Metazoa; phylum Chordata; class Mammalia; order Rodentia; family Muridae; genus Apodemus; species Apodemus sylvaticus. The sequence goes on from NC_067490.1 coordinate 1,517,501, forward strand.
ACATATGTCTGTACTGGCTTTAAAGGCAGGTGAGCCACCATGTGGTTGCTGGGAATTGAACCTGGGTCCTGTGGAAGAGAAACAGCTAGTGCTCTTGACTGAAGATTTATCTCTCCGGTTATGTTTTTTACTTTTGATGTATATATATGTGCATGACTACAGTGCTTGCAGAGGCCAAGAGGAAGATAGGATCCCCTGCAGCTGCAGTACAGGCAGTTGTAAACTACATACCATGTGGGTGCTGGGAACTAAACCTGGGACCTCTGCGAGGACAGTGAGTGCTCTAAACCACTGAGCCATCTCTCCAGCCCCACACTTTTTTTTTCAAGACAGGGTTTCTCTGTATAGCCATGGCTCTCCTGGAACGTACTCTGTTAACCAGTGCTGGAATTACAGGCATGCGCCACCACTGCCTGGCTAGTCCGACACTTTCATTTTGAGAAAGTGTCTATGTTGCCCACATAGACCTTGAATATATGACCCTCCTGCCTTCTTGAATACCAGGGATTATAGACTTATGCCATCAAGCCCAACTTCAAATACTGAGTTAATTAAAATTCTCAGATCTTAGAAGACAGCTGCTAGAAAAGATTTCCTATATTTACTTGTAATAGCGTTGAGGACTATACCACTGAGCTACATCCCAAGCATACATTAAATCTAATTTATATTTGGTTACATTTGACCCTACCTTAAACTAATGAACCTTCATGTTTCCATGCCAGTCCCATTCATATGAGTTGAGCTTAAGGTGCTAGCATATTGTGTCCCCCACCTTCCTCCCACCCCGTCTCCATCCATCTGAGTTCCTTACCTGTCTCATGAATTCCTTTGTGGTCAAGACAAGCTCATGGTAGAGCAACCAGCGTGGCTGTTGTTCAAAGAGAGAGGAGTTGGGATGGATAAACACTGTTTGTTGCTGTTTCACTGTGCGGTAGCCACTCCGAGTCAGCCTTGCTGTGTGGTAAAAATAACCCGAAGTGATGGCCTAAGAAGCAGGCAAGAAAACCAGGTCAGGCACCACTTCCCACGTCTGAGATCAGGTTTCTGGAGAACTAAAAAGGTGAGGACCCAGTGAGGAACCCACTTGATGTGCTCTCTAGGGAAGAATGGGCTCCAATAAACAACACCCTGGAGAGTGCTCAGGCAGGGAAGCTGCTGTGGCCCCTCGGTAGTGGATTCAAGAAACGCTAATCTAGAGGTGTGGTAATGTGAACGAATGTTAATAGTTTCTTCTGAGTTTAAAACATACCACACTGCTCTTTAACCTGGAAGGCAAACAACTCAAAACAGCTTCAGGAAGTCCCAGAAACTCACTAGATTCACTAGATCCCTTCCTGACAGAGAAAGCAATAAATGCTATGTCCCCCTCAGACAAGCCAAAGATTACTGCAAAGATTCTTGAGATCTGACCAGCTGCTTGGAAGAAACAGAAACCAACGAGGTTAGCTAAAAGAGGATTAGACCAACCAAGTCACTTGGAAAGGACACTTTCCAACCTGATGAGGAGCCACCTATACTGGGTGGGCTTCAGTAAAGCTATCTTTTAGACATTCTGCAAGAAACTCAGTAATCCCTTACCCATATTCCAAATAAAATTCATTGGTTCAACAAGATAGACTTTAGTGGTATTTGTATTCTGGTCACTTGTGGGCACCCTCCCTATGTAGGGTGAGAGATGTGTGTAGCGTGTGTAGCATCTCCCCAGGAAAAGTTTTGTCACACTAAAAAGTGACTACTCCTGCAGGCTGTCCATTACTTACACATGCACTTACACATATACGAGAGAGAAAAACAGGATGCCAGGTGGTGATGGCACACACCGTTAAACCCAGAACACGGAAGGCAGAGGCAGGTGGATCTCTTGAGTTTAAGGTCAGCCTGGCCTATAGAGTGAGTTCCAGGACAGCCAGGGCTACACAGAGAAATCCCGTCTTGAAAAAAACAAACAAAGAAGAGACAATAGGAGATAAAAAGAAAATAATGTCAAACACACTGACCTTTCTCACACGAACGTAGTCACCTTGGCAAGAAGTCAAGCCGACTTCCACACGCTCCAAGAGCCCCTCCAATTGTTCCCGCACATCCCGGGCTCGGCGCATGGACCTGAACTGTACGAAGTTTTCATAGCACCACTGGGAAGAGTAGCCACTCTCGGCCCACTGTAAAGATGAAGGGCCTTAAGTACACAACAGGATTCAAGTCCCCCAGACTTCCCAAATTCCCACTTGCCCAGTGACCTGTGTGTACACATTGAGCAGAACCAGGTGGTCCCCACCAGGGAGGAAAAAGTTGACACGGGCATTGTCGGCATGGACGACCTTATCCTTGGGCCGGTAGAAAATGGAATTGTTGACAGACAGCATAGCAGCCACGGTCAGGATCTCTTCTGAACAGCTGTACCTTGAGCAGGGTAAGAAGAGGATAAAGTCAAAATAATAATAATAATAATAATAATAATAATAATAATAATAATAATAAACAATAGTTGTTTTATTGTTGTTGTTATTATTATTATTAAAAACTGGAACTGGGTGGGTGGGAAGACTTACTATTATTATTATTATTATTATTATTATTATTATTATTAAAAACGAACTGGGTGGGAAGACTTACTATTATTATTATTATTATTATTATTATTATTATTATTAAAAACTGGAACTGGGTGGAGACTTACTTCTCAGAGGCCAAGATCATTTTAGACAACATGGGATCCACAGGCAGCTCTGCCATCTTTCGACCAGACTGAAAAGGAAGAGGGAAAGGTGAGGCCAGTTTCTCTCAGGTTCCTTCCACCAGTACAGGAGCCCCTGGCCCCACCCACCCAGGAGTCCCCGGAGCCAGCAGACGATTTCCTTCACACTGTCCCAGCCCGTGCTGCTCAGCTCAGCTCACCGTGGTGAGTTCTCCAAGGTGGTTGAGGGCGCCAAGTGCATAAAGCTGTTCCAAAGCCAGCAGCAGGGTCTCGTATGGAGGAGGGTCCAGGAAATCAAAGTGCATCAGGTCGTGGATCCCTGGAGAAAGGAATAGAGAGAGTCCACAGGTGCACTACCTCCAGTGTCTCATCAAGATCAAGAGGACAGCCCCATCACCTAAGCTCTTTAGCAGCAGCACAACGTTGCCCAGGCTTGTCCTCTGGATCTCAGGAACTGTGGTCTCCTCCAGCTCATGCTGATAGGCCCAGGCTGTATACAGGCGGAAGCACTTCCCAGCAGCCACTCGACCTGCGCGGCCAGCCCGCTGATTGGCTGAAGCCTAGAAAGAGAGGGGAGGCACATAAGCGGTCAGGACGGTGTTAACTCAAAGGTATGTTAACTGATAATCCCCCTCCTCAAACACTACAAGCTTTATATGTGGGTGATGTGTGTCTCCCTCTACCTCAGGGAGATAGATGTAGGCTGACCTTGCTGCAGGGTGTGACCGTGAGCGACTCCATGCCTGTGCGAGGGTTGTAGCTCTTCTGCTTGCAGAACCCTGGATCCAGCACATAAATGATGCCTTCGATGGTAAGGGAAGTTTCTGCAATGTTTGTTGCCACCACCACCTAAGTGAGAGGACAGCATCACGCAGGGACCCAGCCCGCCTGGACAGGTGAGGAAGCACAGTGCAGTGTGGGCAGTGTCCACAGATGGGGGGATGAGGGGACAGGCGGGAGCTGGCAGTCAGAATGCAGGGTTGTGCTTCAGGAAGCACGTCCCATCTCTCCTCACACATCACTTCTGAGGCAGCGTCCTCACCCGCCTCCCTGCTTCTACACCTGGCCTCCAAACAGCATGTGGAGCATTCCTTTTAAAACGTAAAGCTGTGAATTCACACCCAGGACCAACCACAGAATTCAATCTGTGTCACTCAGACCAGGGACTATTTCACCTCTCTGATCACACCCCACACTGTGCTTGTCCCTGCCCTCCAAGTGCTCTTCTGTGAGGTGCTCTGTACCAGTTCTTCCCCCACCCCCACCCCCGACAGGACAGCCCTCCCTTCTTCCTCTACTCTACCCTTTGGCCGCCTCCCACTACTAGAGAGTTTCTGCTCCTCCTCTTCTGACTTCCCGTGCTGCCCCGAGTCTCTCCGCTGTACCCAGTACAAACTAAGGCAGGCTTACATGCCCAGTCTCCTCCCATCGGGCTGTAAGTCCTACTGTGCACACTGGGAATCCTCACCTCAGCCCACTCCCCAGGCAGCGTGTCCTGGGCCTCGACGCTGGGGCCTCCCAAGTGCTGGGTAAGTGCCTGACCACTCGAGCCCCCAGCTCAAGACCCTCAATATATAGTTGTTCAGTGAGTCATATGTCCGCCTAAAATCTTTTGGTTGCCATTTGCCTGCCTAAAGTCTGACTGCTACAACAGCTCTGTCCTGGCCCTTGGCTTATTCAGCTCTGTCTGCAGCACCTGAGACTCCCAAGCTCACTCATTTCAGACTTCAAACACATCTCAGCCTTCCCCTAGGACGTCCCCAGGATTTGTCTCAAAGGTCCACTTATATGCGTCCTGGCGTACACTGAACTTGCTAATGCTGATTTCAACTCTCTCTGGCTAGAAGGCGAGGGCCTGGTTGCTCCTCAGCTGTGTCCAAACAGCCAAGCAAACAACGTGCAGGGGACGGCATACTTGTGTGTGTGGTGCAGGTGGAAGGGGAGGGTTTCTCCCACTGACCTTCCGGGCCCCGGGGGGTGTGGGCTGGAAGATGCGAGCCTGCATGTCTGAGGGCAGGTTGGCATAAATGGGCAGCACCAGGAGCTCCCGGATTTTGGAGCCCAGCCTGCGGCAGCGGTCCTGGAGCATCTCACAGGCAGCCTCAATCTCTTCCTGAATGTGGAGCAGGATGGCAAGAGACCTCGAGTCAGCCCCGGGACCCACAGCAGGCCTGTCCTCCCCTGAGACACTCCAACCACTTCCCACCACCGTAGACACCTGTCCTGTCAGGAACACCAGGATATCCCCAGGGGGCTGGGTCACATGGATCTGCAGCACAGACACAACACAGGCTTCCAGGTAGTCAGCCTCTGGGGCCTGGAAAGGAGGAAGAAGACACAGGGTCACAGAAGGGCCACGTGCTCAGGCTCCTGTCCCTGCTCAGCATCATTTACCCCACCCCCCTCTGGGTGTCCATTAAACCCTTCCCTTGGGACATTCTCCTAAACCAGCCCCAGCTCCTCTGCCTCACACTGAAGCCCTAGTGTGGGGCACCTTGGTATAGAAGATGTCAACTGGAAACCTGCGTCCAGGGATTCGGAAGACAGGGGCGTCATCAAAGAAGGCAGAAAAACGGGCAGTATCCAGTGTGGCTGAAGCCACCAGGACCTTGAGCTCAGGTCGGAATCTAGCAACGTCTTTGATCAACCCAAAGAGAATGTCTGTGTGCAAGGTCCGCTCATGAGCTTCATCCACCATCACCACACTGGGGAGGAAGTGGGAGATGGTGAGGCAGAAGGGACAGTGTCTTAGCAGTACAGGGCTGGGTCACAGGGAGGACGGAGGGTCCTAAGGGTGAACAGGGACTGAGGTTGGGGGAGTCTAGGGAGAAGTCAAGCATTCCAACTATGTAATTTTGGCAGGTGGTAAACATGGTGGGTGGCCCATCTGGGAACTGGCCAAGAAAAGCAGTCAGGATGAGGCTGGTAGCATGGCTCAGCAGTAAAGGCGCTGGCCACCAAGCCTGCTGACATGAGTTTGATCCCCCGAACACAAGCACATGGTGAAAGGACAGAACTGACTCCTCCAAATTGTCTTCTTATCCACACATATATACATGCATATCCACATACATACACACATTCATATGCACACATACATACATATGCATACACACAAAAACATACATACACACATTCACATGCGCACATACACACATACATATGCACACACACAAAAACACACACACACAATGCACACGGGCGCGTGCACACACACACACACACACATACCACACGCACCTGTAACTTGCAAGGTCAGGCTCAGAGAGGAACTCCCGGAGCAGCATTCCATCTGTCATGTAGCGGAGAACAGTTCTCTCTGATGTGCAGTCCTCAAACCGGATGCTGTAGCCCACCTGGCAGTCAGGAGGTTGGAATGATCAATGCCCAGACCTGGGTGTGGGGCCGTGTGAGCAACGTGAGAGAGGCTCCCCTCTCACGAATCCCCAAAGACCTCACCTCATTCCCAAGCTTCACACCCATCTCCCGGGCCACTCGGGCTGCCACACTCATGGCCGCCACCCTCCGGGGCTGGGTGCAAGCAATCTTCATGCCCTTCTTTGTGTAACCCTGAAAGGAGAGAAGAGAGGGTTACTACTCTGTAGACACGCTGCGGTGAGCCAGGCAAGGCAGAGAAAAGAGAACAGGAGGAAGCTGGAAGGCAGAGCAGGACAGACAAGATAGAAACCAAGAGCCCCAGGGATGCTAAGCCAGCCCTGCAGACCTTTGCTTATAACCAGACTCTGCCAGACTTGACTGACCTGGGGCAGACTGGCTGAGGTGACCCAGAAGCTATGGGAGACAAAAGGTCAAACAGTAGGAAACAAGGCTTTCACTTTTAGTTCCCTGGCCCCTGCAGAGAGAAAGCAGGGCCGAGGTCATGCAGGGTGGAAGCCCAAGAGGTTCAAATCTAAGATGTTCATTTCACTGCTCCCATGGGAGACCCGCACGTTCTTAACTCAGTCTAGCTGCAGATGTGATGTTGGGGAGAACAAAACGACAGCGTGTCCTCGGCAGTCTCAAAAGCCTCATGACTTAGCAGAAAGGACATCTTCACCATCACACAAAGGAGTCGCCAGGACTAACTCAAGGGCTGGGCCCTAGGTAGCACGCTATAATGACTGACCTCCTCAAAGAGGTACTGTGGGATCTGTGTGGTCTTCCCGGAGCCAGTCTCGCCTTCGATGATGAGGACCTGATGGTTGGCGATGGCAGTCAGGAGCTCCTCTCGGAAGGGGAACACTGGCAGGCTGCGGCGCACAGCCTGGATGGACTCCTTCTGCTGGGCCTGGGCTGACAGGGGTGGGCCTGAGGACGGCTCCTGAGGAAGGGACAGAGATGGTGAGGTCCCAGCACCGTTAGAGCCCCCAGGTCATCATCCCAGACTCTTTCTTCCTCTCACCTCGTCACCCTGGAGCTGAGCAGCACGGACAAACTCGATGGTCTCGTCCTCCTCCAGCACCAGCTGGTACTTGGGCTCCTGCGCAGCAGCATCTCGGGCCCCAAACTTAAGGGATGCAGCACCCAGCCGGCCCTCCTCCCAGCGCCGCTGCTCCTCTCCCGGGGCACCTGACTCCTCCTCCACGATGTCCACAGCTCGAGCTGGCTATGGAGGGAGGAGCAGGAAAGCTGAAGAAAGGTGGCCCGGGCTGCCCAGGTCCTCCCCACCATCACTTCTACCAGCTGTGAAAGGGAGAGGGAGGGACCAGCCGCCACACTGCCTCACCCACGAGCTGAGGGTGGGCTCCCCTCACCTGTCCTCGAGTCTCCTTGGGCATGTGGTAGCGATTAGTGGCCTCCAGCTTCTCCTGCTCGCCAGCTGCCTGGTACTCCCGAGCCAGGTCACGCACACGTCGCTTGTACTTGAGCTCCCTGCGCTCATGGCGGCTCAGCTCCACGTCCCCAAAAAGGACCTCCTCGTCGGCCAGTTCCGCCTCCAGGTCCTCTAGCTTTTCCCGCTCCCGCTTCGCCAGGTATTCCCGACGGGACTTCTTACGGAGCTCAGGGACCTGGGTCAGGAAGGGAGAGTCAAATCCTCATCCTACCAGCACTGAAACACTGTTCCCTGCACACTCGGAGTGTGGAAAACCTCCAAAGAGGAGGATGTGAGGCCTTCCAATAGGCTAGCTGTTTTGTGTTTCATCAAGTCTCAAAGACAGGGGAAGCGGAGTTTTACTCCCAGACACAATGACTTGATCCTAGCGAGGTGGAGGATTTGTGACTTTCTCCTTCTACAACCCAAGTCCATTCCTTTCCGGCTCCTGTCAGGCAGGCCCCTCCTCTAGAGCCTGACCACCCAGACGCATCTCAGCACACTCCATCTGCGACCCTTCCTGCTACGGCCGACCACTCCAACCATCTTTCTCTTTGTCTTCAGATACTACTTTTGGGACCTAGGGTCTCACCATGGCCTTCCGGTCTTCCTCAGCCATCTTGAGGCGCTTCTGAGCCTCTTCATAAGCCTAGAAGAAATCATTAGAGGGATATGAGGCTAATTCCCCTCAGGATGACTAATGTCCTTCACTGCCCCTCCTCAATGAACGACCTATGTGGATCTCAACCTGGCAGGGAGGGCCTTAGCCAGAGAGTCCACAGGAACCCTAGTGACAACTCTTGTCTTCCCAGAGACAACTCTGCAGCCAAATCCAGATTTACCGAACTCTCTTCAGCTCACCTTCTTATCTGACCGCTCCAGAACATTCCTGGTCCGGTCCTTGTCCCGCTGCCGAACCCGCTCTGCAAAGGCATCCCGTTCCTCCAAGTCCTGGAGACGCTCACGCTCAGTCTTCTCCCACTCATCCTCTGAGGCTGGCTTCTCCTCCGTGGGTGATTTACTCCCCCTGAATCCAGCCCAATGGATCAAAGGGGGATATTGAGAAAGCTTAGCATCCCCACAGCCGACAGCCTGCTTCAATCCCCTCTCTCATTCCTTCTGACTTACCCTGTCTTCTGCTTCCCTGACTCAGAAACCTCTTCCTCCTCTTCCTCCTCCTGGTGTTTCTTCCTGAGGTGTTTCCTTCTCTTCCGCTTCTTCTGGAGGCTGCTCTCGTTAGCGCCCACTGCCTCCTCACCACTCTCGCTGTCTTCCAACAACTTATAAGAACGGTTCTTCTCCAGCAGGGCTCGGGCCTCTCGCTCAGCTGCCCGAGCTGGCTTTTCCACCACGGCTTTCCGTGGCACCTGCCAGTAGATATGACAGCTCTTGACCTCGGTACCCTCATTTGCCTACCAAGGGATTACTTTATCTTAAGCCTATCTCCACCTTTTCTCTTCTATGTAGTTTTGTCCTATGGTCATGGCGCCACAGCTTCTGAACTCCTTTCCAGGAATCCATTTAGCAAATGGTTACTGAAAACTATCCGGCGGTGGAGGGAGAGAACCAACACGCCCAGGTTGTACGCTGACAGCCTTACGTGGGCATATGCACGAAATAGAACTTCTTCCTAATTTTAATGACCTATTTTTCTTTTTACGTGTATTGGTGTTCTGCCTGCAATGTGTGCTATGTGAGGATGTTGGTTCTCATGGAATTGGAGTTGTGAGCTGCCATGTGGGCGCTGGAAATTATTGAACCTGCGTCCTCCCTCTCCTCTAGAGGAACAGCTAGTGATCTTAATCCCTGAGCCATCTCTCCAGCCCCACAATAGAATTTGGTTTTTTTGTTTTGTTTTGTTTTGTTTTTAAGAATTGATTATAGCTAGGTGGTGGTGGCGCAAGCCTGTAATCCCAGCACTTGGGAGGCAGAGGCAGGTGGATTTCTGAGTTCGAGGCCAGCCTGGTCTACAGAGTGAATTCCAAGACAACCAGGGCTATACAGAGAAACACTGTCTCAAAAAAATAAGAATCGGTTCTGAGCTTAAGCAGTTTCCATTCTAAAACCCATTTTCTTTCCAAGATTTTTCATTTACTTATGTGTATATGTATGGGTAACCTGGCAAAGGCCAGGAGCCCTCCAATCTCCTTGGAGCTAGAATTACGGGTGGTTGTGCGCCACTAGACCTGGATGAACTGAACTCTAGACTAAGAACTGAACTCAAGTCTTCTAGATGCATAACATGGGTTTTAAACTGCTGAACCATCTATCCCCAACCTCCATCCTATTTCTTACACTGTAATTCTCATAGTTCTGTTCTTCTCAGTGACTCTTTCCCAGGGCTGGGGATTGAACCAAGGCTAACTGTATGCTAGACAAGCATTCTACCAAATGAACTACATCCTTAGGTCTGGAGTGTGTGCTGTAACTAACAAGGGCCGTAGTTTACAAATATATGTAGATCCCTCTCTCTTGAGTCCTCTCCACAGACCTAACATACCTAGATAACAGAGGACGAAATTAAATGTTGGGCAGAACCAAGAATGGTAGGTCTCTCTGTTATCCCAGTACTAGGTAGGCTAGCTGCAAGTTCGAAGCCAACCTGTGTACTATATCCAAAGTTGCAGGCTATCACTGAACAGACAGCTACACTGCGTCTCAAAACAAAGAATAAGGCCAATGTGACTGTGGGTGGACTGCCCCGGCGGCACACACACCTTGCTCCAGAGCCTCAGCGCGAAGTCCCGCGCCGGCCCGCCCAGGTCCAGAGTGTCGGTGTCGCGCAGACGCTGCACAAACTCCTCGGCTGAGGCGCAGCGCTGCGCCGTACCGATCAGAAACTGCGCGACGTGCCGCTCGCTCAGCCCCAGCACGGAGTGCAGCTCCTCCTGCACCCACCGCTCCAGCCCCGCCGGCGTCGCCATAGCGACGCGTCCCGCTCCGGCCGCGCAACCGCGGAGCGGCCAGGACTACGGCGGGGCCGGGAGAGGCCCGCGGTGTCACGGCCTCGCACCGGCTGCGGTACAGCTTCCTCGTCCAGAGTGCGGGATTGGGTAGTTCTACAGTCTCACAGGCTCGCGAAACCCGGAAGGAGTCGCGTTCTTCCGGCCAGGGCTCGACAGTGGCTGGGAGGGTTCAAATCGCGCAGCCTCTTTCCTGACGCTTCCGGCAAGAGGCTTTCGTGCACAGCCGTGTCCAAGCTCTCCGTCGCCCCCTAATGGTTTGTGCGCGGGTGCCGCTCTCAATCAATACAAACTGTGTTGACTAGCTAGTCTCCACAGCCTGGGATAAAAGGAGTACACATCAGGATTAGGAAAACAAGGTATATAATAAGCGGCCGGAGAGACTGCTCAGCGAACTCGAATTCGATTCCCAGCACCCAAATTCCCCACAAACAACCACTTATGACTCCAGCTCCAGAAGGATCTACCACTTCTGGCCTCACCTGACACCTGCAGTCATGTACACGTATTCATACCCAAATACACATACACGTAATTTTGGTTTTTTTTTTTTTTTTGGTTTTTTGGATTTTGTTTTTTTCGAGACAGGGTTTCTTTGTATAGCCATGGCTGTCCTGGAACTCACTCTGTAGACCAGGCTGGCCTCGAACTCAGAAACCCACCTGCCTCTGCCTCCCAGAGTGCTGGGATTACAGGCGTGTGCCATCACCGCCCGGCCATACACGTAATTAAAAATATTATTTTTTAAATAATTAAAGGTACATAATAAAAATATGTATGAGGGTTTTTGGGTATATTAACATTTTTTGTTTGTTTGTTTTGGTTTTTCGAGACAGGGTTTCTCTGTATAGCCCTGGCTGTCCTGGAACTCACTCTGTAGACCAGGGTGGCCTCGAACTCAGAAATCCTCCTGCCTCTGCCTCCCAAGTGCTGGCATTAACGGTGTGTACCACCACTGCCCGGCTATTTATTTATTTATTTATTTATTCATTTTCATCCCCCAATGCTGCCTCCCTCCTGTTCCCCCCTCCCCCCCAAGAGGTCCTTTCTCTATTCCCTTTCACCTCTGAGAAGGTAGCCTCTCCCCCAGTATTCCCCCCCCCCCCCCATCCTGGTACAACCTGGAACTCTTGATCCTGTTGTTCTTACTTCCCAAGTGTGGGGATTATAGGCATGTACCATCACACTCGACTGAAATGTGTAATTTATATACAATAAAAAATAATGAGAGGCAATTTAAGTAGATTTTATTTCATACTGACAGGGAGTGAGAGGAATGGATAAGGTCAAAACACTCCACATTTTAAAAAGCGATCCACATGGATGTTACTAACAGCTTAGCGCATACCTACTGCTACTGGTTTGTTGTGATGTAACCCCTCCCCAGCACAGAGGACCCTGGGGGAGCAGAAGGATAGTAACAGATACGAACTCAGTCCTCAGAGCTTCAGGAAGTGGACAGGTATGGATGTCACAGGTTTTAGAAGTGTGTGACTGACCACCTGACCAATGACAGAACTTGAATTCTGGAATAATTGATGGGTTTTGTTTCCTTCTCTGCCTCCTTCTCTGTTTCCTTCTCAGCCTGTGGCTGGAGAGAAGATGAGAGGCAGTTATTTTAGGATCCACTCCCTGGTCAGATGCAAGCTCTCTGAATAAAGTGTAACTCAGATATTCTTGTCTCTGCTGTTGGTATTTCTGTTGACGACAGACGGTATAAGTCATATCCACTCAGGTCCAGGAATCTGAGTGGACAGAATGGCACATGCTTGAAGTCATTCCTAGTTGGGTAATTGATGCCAAACAATCCCAAGCAAGAGATCCCAAAGGGGGCTGGAGAGGTGGCTCAGTGGCTCAGTGGGTAAGAGCACTGTCTGCTCTTCCAGAGGTCCTGAGTTCAAATCCCAGCAACCACACGGTGGCTCACAACCATCTGTAATGGGTTCCAATGTCCTCTTCTGGTTTGTCTGACAAACAACCAGTTTGTGAGTGGCAGTATACTCACATTCATAAAAAATAAATAAATTGCCAGGCAGTGGTAGCACACACCTTTAATCCCAGCACTTGGGAGGCAGAGGCAGGTGGATTTCTGAGTTTGAGGCCAACCTGGTCTACAGAGTGAGTTCCAGGACAGCCAGGGCTACACAGAGAAACTCTGTCTCAGACAAAAAACAAACAAACAAAAAAACAAATAAATCTCAAGAGAAAAAGGATCACACACACACACACATATATATATATATGTATATATGTATACACACACACACACACATTTGTTGAGGCAGAATTCTTCTGTACAACCCTGGCTGTCCTGGAACTCACTCTGTAGACCAGGCTGGCCTTAACTCAGTGATCTGCCTTTCTCTGCTTCCTCAGTGCTGGGATTCAATGATGTGTTTGGTGAATGAATGTGTTACTCACATGTCTGTGTATCGTGTGCCTGCTGCCCAGGGAGGTAAAAGAAATGCCTGGTTTCTTGGACTAGGAGTCAGAGGCTGTGAGCTGCTGTATGCATGCTGGGAGCAGACTCTGGGCCTCAGCAAGAACAAGTGCTCTTAACTGCTGAGCCATCTCTTCAGCCCCTGTACTGTCTTTTAAAAAGACTTTTTGTTTTAAGATTTATTTACTTATTTGTTTATTATATTTAAGAACACTGTAATTGTCTTCAGACACACCAGAAGAGGGCACCAATCTCATTATGAATGGTTGTGAGCCACCATGTGGTTGCTGGGATTTGAACTCAGAACCTTTGGAAGAGTAGTCAGTGCTCTTAACTGCTGAGCCATCTCTCCAACCCCAAGACTTCTTTAAAAAAAATAAAAAAGCCGGATGTGGTGGTGTAAATTTTTAATTCCTGCACTTGGAAATCATAGGCAGAAAAATCTCCCTGTGAGTCCTGAGCCATCCTGCCCACACAGTAAGTTGCAAGCTGTCCAGGATCACACATTAAGACATACTTTCAGCGGGGCAGTGGTGGCGCACGCCTGTAATCCCAGCACTTGGGAGGCAGAGGCGAGCAGATCTCTGAGTTTGAGGCCAGCCTGGTCTACAGAGTGAGTTCCAGGACAGCCAGGGCTACACAGAGACACCCTGTCTCGAAAAAGGAAAAAACAAACAAACAAAAAAGACATACTTTCAGCCATAAAGAAACAAACAAACAAATAAATATTGGTGGTGGGTGATGGGAAGCTGGAAGCAGGCGGTTAGGGAGGGGCTAGAGAGATGGCTCAGCGGTTAAGAGCACGGCTGTTCTTCTAGAGGAGCCAGGTTTGATTCCCAGCACCCAGAGGGCAGTTCACAACCATGTGTACTCATGTCCCAGGGGATCTGATGCCTTCTTCAAAGCCTCCAGGGACACCAGGAACACAGGTGGTGCACAGACATACATACAGCCAAAATACTCATAAAATGAAAATAATGGAGAATTTAAAAAGAAAGAGGAGGCACTGAAGAGATGGCTCCGTGGTTAAGAGCATTGTCTGCTCTTGCATAGGTCCTGAGTTCAAACCCCACCAACTTCATGGTGGCTCACAACTATCTGCGATGGAATCCGATGCTCTCTCTTCTGGGGTGTCTGAAGATAGCTATAGTGTGTTCATATACATGAAATAAACAAAATCTTTTTCAAAAGAAACAAAGAAAGGCAGCAAGAGAGTTGAAAAGAGCTCCACTTTATTATGGAAAGTTACAAAAATGAAACAAATCTGGCAGCTGACAAAGCAGAATAGAGAGAAGCGAAACACCTCCTTTGCGCCCCCCCACTACAAGTCAATATGAACCACGTGGAGGAACAGAATTAAATAACTTTCATGGGGTTCAGGGTTAGGCTCCCCAGTCTTCCCTCTTGGGGGAAACCGAGGCACAGTAATACTGAGCAAAGTTGAAGAAGGCTACACACCTTCCTGAGTCACTCTCAGTGAAACAAAGGGAAGGTGGTGGATCCCAAAGCGCTCCGTGGGTGGGTGTGGCTTGTAAACCTGGGACTTTGCAGGTGGGACTGGGAGCTAATGGGTTTGTAAACCAGGCTGTGATCAAGAGAAGGAAGCAAGGAAGCTGTAAACAAAGGGGCAGTGACCTACAAAAAGGGTGTTTGTGGGCGGATCCCGGGGGCGTGGCTGGGAGTTAAGGAAGGCTGTGGGGCTGGAGGTGCTCCATCTCAATTCCAGATAAGTTCTGAGTTCCAACCCAGGACTTGATGCTCACTCTTAGTGCACCAAGGATGCCCCACCCACAGGGAACCTTGGGTTAGTGGTAAATTTAGGCTACTGGCTCTGCCCCAGAAACTGTATGGGGGGGGGGGGGGGGGAAAGAGTCGGAATACGCGCAACGCCCTTCCCTGCCAGGCAGGCTCATTGCCAGGTCTGTCGGCTCTGATTCATCCAGACTCCAGAATCTTCAGGTACAGGAAAGAGGGAGGTATATGCCCAAACTAGAAGATGGTCACCGCCGGCAGGACTCATCTGCAGGAAAAGAGGTGATCAAGCCAGAGAAGTGGAGAGGGCCTCCCCGTGCATCCCAGACGGAAGAGTGGCTGGTGTAAGATAAGTCTTTGTAACATGTTGGATGCCTGCCTGTCACCAGGAACAGTAGTCATCACAGTTAACTGGATTCTGTGCTAGGCATCGTGTTTTAATTTCACAGCCATCTCAGCAAAGGTGAAGTAATTTAATATTTAGTTATGATCCAAGGTGTTTTACAAAAGCTACTCAGGTCTTCCAACAACTTCGGGAGGTAATTACTATTATCGATTTTTGTGGTGCTGGGATTAAAGCAGAGCACACAACCTTTTTTGTTTGTTCGTTTCAGATATGGTCTCAATCTGCATAGTCCAGGGTGTCCTGGAACTCACTGTGTAGACCAGGCAGATCTACACTGAGTCACCATTCTCGGCTCAAGGCAACAGCAATGTTATCACTGAGCTACACACCCCGAGGCCCAGTGAAGACTGGGGGCGCCGGTCGGCGGTAGAGCACTCGCCTAGCATGCTCAAAGCCTTGCTTGGATCTGATCCTAGAGTGCAAGACTGCATGCCCCACATAAGATAAATGGAAACCGAGCTCAGATTGATTCAGGATCACACAGACAAGCTGGAATTCAGACTTCACGCCGTCCCGACCCAACACGGATATTTTTTAACCAGATTAGAGTTCTGGAGAATGAGCGAGCCCTGGTTTTGAAATCCAGAGACCCCATGTGTACTTGGTTTTCAGGAATCCGCAGATAAAGCGAGTTTAGGCCAAGCTCCTTCAAAGTACCACCATGCCATAGACAGCAGGGGGCGCCCTCCCCCAACCACGCCGCAGCCGCTTACCCACGATTAGGGCCTTGGTGTGCAGCCCGCCCTGGAGCCCAGGCTGCAGAAGCAACTCCTCCTCTTCCTCCTCCTCCTCCTCGTCGTCAGGCTGGGTCGCTAAGGGGGGAATGAGGGCTTCAGGCTCCGGGCCTAGATCCTCCAGTACCGAGCTCTCGGAAGGGTATTGGTATGTGGTCTCCAGGGCTGTCTCACTAAAGGAGATCTTGAGCTGAGAGTACGAAGTGAGAGGAGAGGGGGGACGTTCATTACTAAGGGACCCCAGAGAGGGCAGAGAGAACAGAGACAAGAGGAGAGGGGCTGGCCTTAGGCACCCCGCAGACCTGCCCTTCCATCCATAAGGGGCTTTGGCTTTCCCTTACATCTTGATTCTTTCTTCTAATGGCATCATTCAAAACAACACTCTAGGGGCTGGAAAAATGGTTCAGTGGTTAAGAGCACTCGCTGCTCTTGCAGAGGACCTGAGTTCAGTTTTCAGCCCTCAACCTTCTGTAACTGTAGTTCCGGGAAACATGACCTGACGGCCCCTGCAGGCTCCAGGCATACATGTAGTGCATATGTATACAAACCACTCAATGGTGAGAGTGTTTGCAGCCAGGCCTCTCTGGAACCACTGACCTTCACAGGGTGTTATGTCAGGTGTCTCTCCGAACTCCACCCCATTAACACAAAAAGCAAAAACAAAACAAAATAAAAAAACCCAAAGAGCCGGGCAGTGGTGGCGCACACCTGTAATCCCAGCACTTGGGAGGCAGAGGCAGGCAGATTTCTGAGTTTGAGGCCAGCCCAGTCTACAGAGTGAGTTCCAGGACAGCCAGGGCTATACAGAGAAACCCTGTCTTGAAAAAACCAAATCCAAAAAAAACAAAAAAACAAAAACAAAGAGCCAGGTGTCGTGTCTCACACCACCAATTTAATTTCAGCATTCAAGAGATGAGGCAGGAGGATTACACCAAGTTCCAGGCCAGCCTTCCATGTACATCAAACTCTGTGTAAAAAAAAGAAAGGTGTTGGGGGCTGGAGAGATGGTTCAGAGGGTTAGGAGTGCTGGCTGCTCTTCCAGGGAACCTGGGTTCCTTTCTCAGCACTCACAATGTCAGCTCACAACTGCCTGTAACGCCAGTTCCAAAGGCTCAGTTGCTCTCACACAGATGTACACACACAGGGAAAACACCAATGCATATGAAATAAATATATGAAAAGGACTGGAAAGATTGATCAGCAGTTAAGAGCACCAACTGCTCTTCCAGAGGTCCTGAGTTCAATTCCCAACAACCACATGGTGGCTCACAAACATCTGTAATGAGATCTGATGCCCTCTTCTGGTGTGTCTGAAGAGAGCAATGGTGTACTCGTGTATATATAAAATAAGTAAATAAATCTTTAAAATTAATGAAAAGTTGACATTTAGATGGAGGCAGGTAGCCAGTCTGAGGCCAAACTGATCTACATGGATCCCTGTCTTTAAAAATAAGCACACACACACACCCACACACACACACCCATACACATACTAAAAAAAGAGACTTTGCCATGGCAAGAACTAGGTACCTGGGTAAGTAAGGCAGAAGTAGGGTCTCTTTCCTTCACTGCTATGAGGCAGAGGTATTAAAAAAACAAACAACCCTGAAGTGAGATGGGCATCCCAGACTCAGGAATGGATAAGACGAGACAGAAAGGTTTAGAGGAGTCAAGGGAAGCTCAACATGCAGGCGAGTCCCTGGAATATGTAACTGGCGAACTGGCAGGGATAGAGAGCGAACCCCGGGCAAACACTGGGTAGACATGTAGAGCAGGCCACAAGGTACTCACACAAAACAGGCCAGAGAGAGCCTGAAATCGTCCCCAAAACAGGTTGTCTTCAGTGTCCTTCCCCTTTGCCCTCCTAAGGAGTTCCGGGACACAGTGGTATTAACGCTGCAATCCCAAGAGCTTAGGAAGACAAACAGAAGGGAATTCCAGGTGACCTGTCCAGGGCATCTGTGGCCCAGCGTCCCAGAGCCTCCATGTGACCTCTAGCATAGCTCAAGTGGCTGGAATGAGAGAGATGGGATAACTTGGCCCCGAAGGAAATCAGGGTACCCAAGACTGTATGTGTCACTCCTTGGGTTCAAATCCTGCAGTGGCTGCTGCTGCTTCTGCTGCTTCTGCTGCTTCTGCTGCTTCTGCTGCTTCTGCTGCTTCTGCTGCTCCTCCTCCTCCTCCTCCATCTTCTCTCGCCCTTGCCCCCCTCCTCCTTTTTCTAAGGCAGTGTTTCTCTTTGTAGAGCCCTAGCTTCCTGGATCTGGCTAGGCAGACCAGGTTGGCCTCTGCCTCCGGATGCTAGCACTAAAGGCATATGCCACCACCAGCACTACCAATGGTTTATTTCATCTCACTTTGAACAAAATCCAAAGCCTAACCAAATGCAACAGGGTGATTTGCTTCTGCCTCCAGGCCTCTGTGCTGACAGCTCCCTCTGCCAGGAAGGGACCTCCAGAGCATCCTGTTCAGAAGCTGCCACAGCTGCACCCTGTTCTGTGCCCTGATCTATCTTGGGGGAGTCTATAGGTAAGACCTCCTCACACAAAATGCCAGTGTGCTCAAGTCCCTTATATAAAATAGTACTGCATACAACTTACACTGGTCCTCCATATACCTTCAAGATTATTATTACTATTATTTTTATTATTATTATAGATTTTTGGTGTTTTGCTTGTGCCTAACTGCACCATGTACATGCAGTGCCTAAGAAGGCCAGAAGAGGGCATCAGATACCCTGAAACTGGGGTGGAGGATTCCAAGCCACTAAGCAGGTGCTAGGAACTGAGCTCAGGTTCCCTCCAAGAGCAGTGAGTGCTCTTAATGGGTGCACCATCTCTCTCTAGTTCTGTTTTATTTCTGAGACTAAAGGACTAAGCAGACCAGGCTGGCCTTGAACCTGACGTCCATAGATGGAATTACAAGTCCAAGCCACTAGCCTGGAGGGCCTTGGATATTTTTGACCTGTGCCTGGTTGAAACCAAGAATAACCCTTGGTGCAGAAGGCTGAGTTGTCCCGACTATTCATATACACAGTTGCCACACTTCATAAGATCAGGGTCTGTCTGGACACCAGCTAAGGTCCCCACAGAGACCCAAGCCTACGGAAAAGGCCGATAGAAGAGAGGGATGGCCACCAGATGGCTCAAACCACAGATGTGGAAAGGGACCCTTACTGGTTCAGTTGTTGACAGATTTAGTAAATTTCTAGCTCATTCTCCTTTCTTCTTAAGCTCCCTTCTCCAGCCTCTGCAGTTCATCATCCGTTCTCTGAAGAAATTAATTTTATCCACTCGGTCTAGTTCAGTGTCTACTTATGAGCCCCCCTTTTGTTTCACCAACCCCCCCCCTTCTGACTGGGCTTCTTAGGAATGCATAACCCGAATTAGGGGGGGCAGCGAGGGAAGTGACTCACTAGATCCTCTCATCAGCTATATAAGGTCACCAGGGGCCGGGGAAGGAGGGGCAGGTCTCCAGACAGAGAGGATGTTGGGGAAGAGGACAAGCTACAGCTCCTCTCTCCCCTCTTCAGAACTGGGGTGTGTCTCTCATGATGTCAGGTATAAGTTTGATAAAAGTAGCCAGAAAAGGAACTGTTTAGGAAAGGTGAGGGGTGGTGGTAATGGTTGGGACAGAGCCAGGGCAAGGCACAGAAATCCTTGCAGAGGCTGTACAGACAGACCTGAGAGGGGCCGGTGTGGACTTAGAGAGGGTGAGGAAGAGGTAGATGGTCAGGTCTAGGGAACTGTGCAGCCTCCTCCCCACCCCCACCCTCGTGTAGCCGCTTCCTGATTCTCTCACCACATCCTGAGCACAGTTCTTTTGGGGCCTGGGCCCAGTGTTCCCACTCAGTACCACCAGCCTTCCGGGCCCCCGCCCCAGGCTTCCTGTTTGGAAGGTCTGCTTCCGCCCCTCCTACTGGATGACCTAGGTATGGTCACAGGTCCTGCTCTGCACTGGGCTTCCCTGGCTTCCCCAGATGGTCCCTAGGTACGAGCCACAAAGCCTTGTGCCTCTCTCTGCTCATTTTCCAAAGTCGCAAGCCAGCCTCGGTAGGAAGTGACTTTTCTGAACACCTCACCCTAAGAGAATTTCCTGTCCTCTGTCCTTTCTATCCGCCCAGTTCTGAGAAGAGAGAGCCAATAGTAGCCGGGCAGAGGCAGGGGAAGAAAAGTTCAAGAATACTATAGATAATGAAACTGGATACTTTGTACATGAATTAAAAACAACCAAAAGATGGCCTGGGAGGAACCAAATGACTCCAAAGCTTAGCCCTGATCTTTAGTCTTCATGGCCACTATTGACAGTGAGCACACACACACACACACACACACACACACACACACACGAACAAGTTTATATGAAAGAAGGGTGAAACAGGCTTGCCAGCCCCTGGAAGATGTGTGTTGTGTGGAGGACCTTCTGGTCTGAGGCATCTGACTGTAGCACTGTCTGTCCCCAGAGATTTTTCACTTATGAAAACTATTGGTACATATTAGGAAGGCGTTGGGCCATAGCCAAGGGGAGTTGTTACCCTGTCCAGTGCTTCCTTGCATGTCTGCATTTCAGTCTAACCTCTGACCCTCTGCCGGCCTCAGCTCCACCCCGCCCCCAGCTTCACAGTGCCTGGACCAGTCATAGCTCTCAGTTCAGTGCAAATGAACTTCTCTCTTTTTCTACCCCAGGGGAGGGAGAGGCCAGGGTAGCAGGAACAGAGGGGAAAAACCAGAGGCTGAGCCAGTTCTGTCGGGGGAGGGGAAGCCAGGGAGGAAAGATGGGGGAGGGGACTGGGATATTTTGGAAGAGAAGGCTTTTCTTGTCCCCACAGAGAAGGAAGTACTGTCCAGCATTTGCCCAGTTGGGGGGAGGAGGGAGGCAACCCTGAGGTCACCCACTTCAAATGGCCTCTTTTTGTGGGGAGTGGTGACTGACTTGGGGGTTTAAACTCCTTCCTTCAGCCATCTCTGTTCCATCACACCACACCACCCCCACCTCTGTTCTGGGATGTCCTCCTTTAGTTATGACCCCTCTTACTTGGGGCTGAGACCTTCATTCCAACTTCCCTGAACTTCTTCCAAATTCTCTGTCCTGCCCTCCCAGATTCCTGTTATTTTCACACACCTTCACAGGTGGTTATCTCTTCTCTCTTACCAGAAGGGTTTAACTGGGTCAAAAAACCCAAAGGAAGGAAAGGAGAGGGGACTGAGAGAGTGGGGAAAGGACAAACAAGGCTGGACACACCCTGAAAACGACACACCCCAACACAGCAGTTGAGTGCTGAACAGAATTCTTGGGGATCCAAATGAATGGCAAAGGAAGGCTACCCGGAGGAAGGGTGTGTGCAGGGGGAGGAAGGGAGTTGGCAGGAATAAAAAGAATAGAAGACAAGAACAGACGCATATAAAAAAGCCATCCAGTCAGAACTAGAGACTTTTACCCAGTCAGGCATGGTAGCTCTCTTACCTGTTTGTGATGTCTTTCAGGGGACCCCTTGACAAGGCAGCTGCGGCTGAGACGGAGGTAGCCCCCCAGCACCAAGATCTCCTCTGCAGTTGGGTACCGCTTCTTCCCAGATCCAGACCCTGCAGCATCAGCCGTGGCAGGGTTGACTGGAGG
The DNA here is from genome assembly GCF_947179515.1 of Apodemus sylvaticus. NCBI lineage: Eukaryota > Metazoa > Chordata > Mammalia > Rodentia > Muridae > Apodemus > Apodemus sylvaticus. The sequence continues at coordinate 1,538,923 of NC_067490.1, forward strand.
GGCTGGGCTGGCAGGGGGTGCACACCTCCGTGGGTTGACAGTGAAGGTGTGTCCACTGCGGCGGGGGGCCCCCACCCCCGGTCCTGGTTTCACCCCATAGAACAGCCGGCTCATGAGGGGATCCCCAGAGGGTTGGGGGGCAGTTGGGGCCGAGGGTGGGGGAGACAGAGGGCCTGATGTTGGGGGCCGGTGTTCTGCCGCTTCCTCTTCCTGCTGTCTGGTGCCTTCCGTCCCAGAGTGCTCTGGTAGGAGGGGGGAGGGCCCAGAGCAGAGGTTCTGCTGGGCTCTCAGAGGCCTGCTCCGAGCCCCCGCCTCCTCAGCCTCCTCCTCAGCCTCCACACTAGAAGGTCCCGGGTGCTTCTCTGAAGATGCTGGAGGATCTGGCTTCTGAGTTTGTGTATCTGTGTCCCAGGGCGTCCGGTCTTGAGCCTTCCCAGAGTTTAGGGTCCGTTTCCAGCCTTCAGTGGGCCTCTGCTCGGCAGTCTCCACTTCTCTGGAGCTGGTTTCTTGAATCTCCTTTGTCACTGGAGACTGGTCTAGGACAATCCCTGAACTCAGTTTCTCTTCCTCTCTCCCACACTCTTCCAAGTAGCCTTTTCTCTCTTCACTTGACTTTAGCCTCCACTCTGTGGCCTCCAGCTGTATCGAGTTCTGTTTCTGGGGTTCTCTTGGGTCAAGATTCCATTTATGGGCCTCTGTCGGGCTGGCCTTTTGGTCACCAGGTTCCCCAGGGCTCAGTCTGCTTTCCGATACCTCTTTTCTCTTGGGACTGTGATCTCCAGAACCTACTAATCTCAGACTGTCCTCTGGAGTTTCTCCAGGGCTCAGCCTCCATTTCTGAGCCTCTGCTGGTCTGGAACTCAGGTCTCTGGCCTCTGCTGGGCTCTGCCTCCAGTCTCGAGTCTCCAAAGACCTCAAACTTGACTCTTGGGCTCCCCCTATCACCAGCCTCCTATCTCTGGCCTCCCTAGGACTTAGCCTCTCTTCTCTCAACTCTCTTCCCTTAGGGCTCTGATCTCTTAAATTACCAGGACTTGATCTCCGTTCTAGAGACTCCAGAGGCCCAGCCTTCCTATCACCAAGCACCTCATTTCGCTGCTGCTGCTGCTGCTGCTGCTGCTGCTGCTGCTGCTGCTGCTGCTGCCGCTGCCGCTCCTGTTGAATGAATCTGTTCTGATGTACTGGCCCAATAGCCTCCAAAAGGACAGCAGATTCATCTGGGTCTGGAGGTCCAGCCTCTGAATTCCCAGGCACAGGATTCCCCTCTCCAGGAGGCAGGCCCAACTTGGCTCTGCGTCGTTCCAGGATTCCCCGCTTCCAGGCTGGCATCTGGGACAAGCGATCCCGTTCTGCTTTCTCACGGCCACGAACTGCTGCCTCCTCCTGCCTCCGCCGGGCTAGCAACTGTAGCTTCCAATCTGGGATAGCGGTCATGGTCACTGGAAGTGAAGAAGAGAGTATTGGGGGACAGGAACAGGAAGGGTAAGCTTCAGAGAAGCCCGGAGACTGAGAATGGGGGTGGGGGGAGGAAGTGATGCGGGAAGGGACTAAGAAGGGCAGAGGGGAACAGTGGAATCAAGAGTAAAGATAGAGGAAGGCCGTGAGAGGAAGGACGGCAAAACAGTCAGGAACTGAAAAAGTGACGAGAAAAGCTGGGTGCCAAGTTGGGGGTGGGGATAATGGGAGAGGAAGAGTCGAGATTCCGGGCAGAGGCAGAGGCAGAGGCAGATTGGGATTTGTGGGCACCAGACCGTCCCTAAGATATGAGAAAGGGAAGCGAGGAAATGCAGGAGAGAGCGAGGAGCTGGAGGAGCCAGAGGGGCCGGGGCTGAGAAGTGAGCGGATTCAGTCGAGACTGCCTCCCCGGTACTTAGTGGAGATAAATGGGAAGAACAGGGAACCAGCCGGCGAGGGGCGAGGAGGTCGGACAGAATGTGAGAGGGTGAGGACAGATGTAGAGGGCAGAGGTCCAGGGGAGAAGGGGCGACCGGGAAACAGGCAAGGGCGCCGGCGCCTCTTCGCTCGGGGCCCCCGCAGCTCCCGGCTGCCTTCCCGGCTGCGCTCGGCCCCGCCCCTCAGTCCGGCCCCTACCCAACTGCTTATCCCGCCCCCAAGGCGGGTCAGGGGAAATACCCTCCTAGGGACTTTTGGTACCCGAGCAAGTGTGCAACCTATGCATTCCCAGAACCCTGGCGTCCACCCGCGTCCAGTCCCTATAATCTCGCCGGTCTCCCCGCCAGATACGCTCCAGAACACGGGCGCGACAAGGACCTACATCACGCCTCTGCTGTCCCCCCCAACCAAGGACCGGACTCTCAGGGGACCTTGACCCAGATGGCCGTGCACCAGAGGGTTCCCTGAACGGACAATCTATGCACAAAGGCACTCCAGGGGAGATCTGGAGCCAGGAGGCACTTCCCTTAAAGTGGGAGCCCCACAGTCAACTTACACGCCTCGGGGTCCCTAGGAGGAGGTGCAAGTGGAGCCAGGCGTCGGGAGAGAGGAAGAGGAGGAGAGAGGCGAAGGGAGATCCGGAGGGAGGGAGGGAAACAGAGGAGGAGGGAAGAGGGAGCCTAGGAGGAGGGACGGAGACGCAGACAGGGGGCCAGGCGGGGGCGGCGACCGCTTTGTCTACGGACAATGGGGCGAAGCAAGGGGGCGCAGGGAGGAGCCCGGCGAAGGGCGGGGCTTCGCTGCCCTCCTTCCCGCGTGGGACCCTGGTGGGACTTCTCTCCTGCTGTGGCACTCCCCTCGCCCTCCGTTGTCCGTCTCCTGGGACCTTCACCCACTTCCTTCCGTGCAGCCCTGAAGAAGCAGGGTGTCCAGACCCACTTCTCCAGCTGGCCGACCCGGGGCGGCGGCCTGTGACTCAGGCCCCCTGAGGGACTTGGGGAGGAAGCGGCAGCTGCTTGGAGTCGGACCCGCCCTTCCCATCGCTCGCCGCTCCTCCCCACGCTTTTTCTGTCCCTGGCCAGTCTTTGTTACCGTGGCAGAGAAGGCGGCTGCCAGGCCCTGGGGTCTGAGGCAAATGGCTTTGGGAGTTCGTTCTCTTCCCAGAATTATTCAGTCTCCCACGGGTTCCCTGATCTATACGCGGAGAAACTGTAATATTTGGAGGGAACAGGACTGGACGACTTGGAGATGGGGCGGGTCCATGGGGTGTGGCCCCAGCCTAGCGTTCGTCCTAGAGTGCTCGGCTGTCGCCTCAAAAACTAGGTCTCATCTTCCTTCCCACAATTGGTTCTGCGGCTTGAGAGTCATGGACAGACAACTGGATAGCATATGTGTAAAATTTTAATTTTTCTGCAACGCATATCCTTTGGGAAAGCAGGGAGCCCCGAGTCAACCCGAGTTAAAATCGGGAGACATCGCTGTAGGAGATGCACCTCAGAGCTGTAGGGAAGGAACTAAGGAAGTGGAGAAACTAAGGCAGGAGTGGGGAAAAAGCACAGCCGCAGTACAAAGGAGCCACTCCCTACAAAGTTTCAGATAGGCCCTGGCATAGCTCCTTGACGTGAGTGGAACCGTGGAAGGGAATCCCTGAGGTGCAGAGCCAGGAGAGAGAGTGCTCAAGGCTGACCCCATGTGTGTGACTCTAAGAGAAAAGGAGACCCAGGAGTTTTGTGACCATTCTTGGAGGATGAGAAGTGGACCCTGAAGGTCAGTGGTGGAAACTCTGAATTTAGAGTCCAGGATCAGGATCCTGGAACTGAGTTCTCAAGCAGGAGAGGGGTCAGCCTTCAGAACATGACTTCCGACCTCTGGTCTGAAGCAAACGCAGCCTGGATGCGAAGGGATTTGATTCTGAGGTGGAAAGGAAATACGGGGCTTAGAACTAGGGCCTCACTCTGCCTCCCCATCCTGGGGTCTGGAGAGAAGCTGGAGTTTTCTTTGTAGTTGAGACCGAAGGTAGCGGAGATCTTGCTGGTCAAGCCCGTGAGCCAAGCCCAGGTAGAGGGTAAAGAGAAGAGCTAGGAGGAGGCGGTCAGGGCCCAAGGTGGGGACCACCCACAGCACTGTCAGCAGCTCCACACACACTGGGTGTCGAAGATGGGAAAAGAGTCTTAGAGCCCTCGGGGACTTCAGAGACAGAGGCTCGCCCAGTCCCAGAACATGGTAATAAACCTGGAAGAGAGAACATCATGGAAATCAAAGTCAAGCCCTCTGAGAGTCTCCTCTGTCCTCTTCCCAGCATCACCTTCAAGCCCAGGAGACCTACAGTAACTGGCCTTTGAAGGCAAGCTGGAGGACCACGAGGGACTACAACGCCAAGAGAAGAGTACAGGAGGGAGGGAGAGACTTGCAGACACAGGTCTCAGGTAGGGGTGTAGGATTCGTACCTGCTTGAGGCCCATCAGTTCAGCATAATCAAAGACCAGGAGGATGCTGAAGATGAGAAGCCAGGAAACAACGTGGAGCACAAAGCAGAGGAGAGGCACCCAGGTGGCCCATGGTTCAGCCCGGGCCTCCCACAACACCGGGCCTCTGGGCGTGGTCTCCCAGTACCGCATCACCAGCTGCGGAAAAGAGGAGACTGGGCATACCAGTGGTCTCCCTTGCCCCACAATAACCTATGACTCTTTCAGCCAGGTGTAAACAGTAACTATACCATGTGGAGGGTTCTGGGTGGGGTACCAAGGACATGAAGATGACCTATCCCTACACAGGATTTTTTTTTGAAGACTGGATGGGATGGTGGATAATCACTAAACTAGCCTATGCCAAACATCCAATGAGAAGACCAATTAGAAGACAAGTATATTGTAAGGTCTATTGAGGTTGTAGGATAAGAACTGGGAAGGAATTCATATCTGAAGCAATAAAGCATGAACAATGTTGCAAGGGTGAGACTCTTTGTTTTTGCTTTGTTTTTTTTCGAGACAGGGTTTCTCTGTGTAGCCCTGGCTGTCCTGGAACTCACTCTGTAGACCAGGCTGGCCTTGAACTCAGAAATCCGCCTGCCTCTGTCTCCCAAGTGCTGGGATTACAGGCAAGTGCCCCCACTGCCCCGGCTAGGGTGAGACTCTTAGAGTGCTGCGGAATGTCAGCTATATACAGCTTTGCTGATAGTGTATGCCCAGGAGGGATGGAGGCTGAGTTCTGCATGTTCCGTTCCTCCAGTGGCCAGGCCTCATACCTGCAAGGCCAGGGCGGTGCATGCTACGTAGAGCGACCTCTGTAGGACGCCAAAGTACCGGGATGTCCACGCCTTCACTGCATCGGTCGCCATGAGGCTGTGCTGTACCACAAACAGTAGCAGAAGACACAGATCCCAAGCCAAGGAGGCAAGAATGCTTCTGTCCTGCAGGGCAGCCAACCACCCGTAGCGGGCATCTGAGGGAGTCAGGAAGGAAGGGGACAAAAGGCCAGTTAAGATGGCTAGGACATTCCCCTACCCACATCTTTTGGAGCCCTATGCCACACCCCTGATGCTTTCAAGATCTCATCCTGGGCATTCCCAGTTTGCTCTCCTGTTCCTTCAGTCTTCCATCTTCCCTAGGCCTCCTGTGGAAGAAGGTTCTTAGGAGAATACAGGTAGGGTCACCTTTAAAACCAAGATGGGAGGGCTGGGGAGATGGCTCAATCCATGTAGTGTTTGTTGTGTAAGCCTGAGGACCTCAATTCAAGCCCCAGCACCCCTACAAAAAGCCCGTCATGGTGGTCTGTGTCTGTAATTTTAGTGCTGGGAAGGCAGGGACGGAAGATTCTCCAGAGACTCTGGCTTGGTGGTTAACGCTTGCTGTGAGGACCCGGCTTGGCTCTCAGTATCCACTCAGCAGCTCACAACTATCTATAACCCGATTGCCAGAGGATCCATCTAACCTCGTTGATATGCCTCCTCGGGTCTCTGTAAAAAACTGTCCCAAGAATATGTGGGAGGCAGAGGCATGTGGGCCTCTGAGTTCCAAGCCTGGGGATATATAGTAATATCCTGTCAAAAAAAAAAGTGACTGGCTCCTGAGAAAAAGACACCCAAGGTTGTCCTTCAGCTGCACTTGCACACACAGGAGCACAAGCACACATTCGACATTGATTCATTCACACACAAGAAAGCAAGGAGGATGGGGAAGTCGTCTTTGGTGTGGTTTTCTTGTTTGCTTTTGTTTTTCCGAGACGGGGTCTCCCTACATACATAGCTCTCACTCAATAGATCAGGCCTTGAAATCAGTAGTACTAGACCTTCAATCATGAGATCCTCTTGCCTCTGCCCGTCCAGTAGTAGGGTTAAAGGTGTGAGCTACCACAGCTCGCTGTCCTCGGTTTTCTAGCGTTTCCTCCTTTTTACCTTTCCCCGGTTCTCCCCACAAAATCCTACCGCAAACCCCCGCCCATACTCTGTCAGTCTTCACTCCCAGCTTTCCGCACAGAACTAATCTTGGAGTTTCTGATTTAGCCTCTGCTTGGAGCCAGCGGCGCCTCCAAGCTTTGGCGGTTTCCCTGTCATTTGTTTCACACATGCCCCGCCCTCGCCACGCTGCTTCGGCTCCTCCTCTCTGCTTCAGCTCGCCCTGGATCCCAGCGGCTCACCGGGACCGCCAGACTCCGGGATCCCTCCAAGCAGCGGCCTCAGGGAGGTGAAGCGCACGAACTCCACTCCGGTGCCAAAGGCCAGGATGAAGGAGGCGAGGGCCGCAGGAACCAGCAGCAGCGCGGGGGCCATGGCGAGCAGCGCCGAGCCTACCGAGGAGGCGGGCTCAGGGTTCCCGCGACTGCTGGCCCTGCCCAGGTCCCGCCCCCTTGGGGGTGCTGGCCGCAAAGGCGGGGACTGAGAGCAGCGCGTCACAGCGCGGAGCTTGGAATCCCAGGCGTAGTCAGGCAGCGGGTCAGCAGCTATCTACGTGGGTCGAATCTCAGCGCGATCAGTGTTCTCGAGAAAAGTGAAGGCATACCCTCCCTTGCGTGGAAACATAAAGAACATCCTGTTTTTTAAGATAACCACTCATTCTCCAGCCTCAGTCTCTGGTGTGCTGGGGTTACAAACGGCGCCGCCGCGCCCAACATAGATTCTTGTATAGTGACCATTTTAGAGCTGGGTGTGGTGGCTCACGTCTGCAATTCCAGGACTCGGAAGGGTGAGGCAGGAGGATTTGAAGTTAGCTGGAACTGCATTTGGAGACCGGTTCTAGAAAAGCCATAAACAAATGAGAAAAGGTTGGGAAATGGTGGCATGCCTTTAATTCCAGCGGGCAGCAGAGGCAGGCAGATCCAAGCCAGCCTGGTCTGTATAGTGAGTTCTAGGGTAGCCAAGGCTACAACAGAGAAACCCTGTCTCTAAAACCAGAGTAGTGAAAGGCACAGTCACCATAGCTATTCAAGTACAGGGTCCTCAGAAGACATGAGTTGATTCTCCCAGATTACAAATGGAGCAAGGTCAGGGAGGCTGGTTGCTCCCAAGACATCTGGACCAAGTTCTCATGCATTGTATAGTACTTTCCCTCCCACCCTGCTCTCTACTTGGGAAATTTATACTGAGTGGGCTGCATCTGTGAATATGTTTTTTTGGTTTTTTTGGTTTTTTTTTTTTTGTTTGTTTGTTTTTTTTTTTGAGACAGGGTTTCTCTGTGTAGTCCTGGCTGTCCTGGATCACTCTGTAGACCAGGCTGACCTCGAACTCAGAAATCCACCTGCCTCTGCCTCCCAAGTGCTGGGATTACAGGTGTGCGTCACCACGCCTGGCTGTGAATATGTTTTAAGAAGCTCTCTGCATACTGTTCTATCCACATACATACATACATACATACACACACACACACACACATTTTGCCTTTATTTTATGTGCATTGATGTTTTGCCTATATGTAGGTAAGTGTGTCAGATCTTGGAGTGACAGTTGTGAGCTCCCAAATACCATGTGGGTGCTGGTATTTGAACCCAGATCCTCTGGAAAAACCCAGTGCCCTCAACCACTGAGCTATCACTCTAGCCCCCACTTCTATTTTTTTTTTTTTAAGATTTATTATATGTAAGTACACTGTAGCTGTCTTCAGACACTCCAGAAGAGAGCATCATATCTTTTTATAGATGGTTGTGAGCCACCTTGTGGGTGCTGGGACTTGAACTCAGGAACTTCAGAAGAGCAGTCAGTACTCTTAACCACTAAGCCGATGGCAGAATCTAGCCAGGGTGGTGGCACACGCCTTAATGGCAGAATCATGTAGCCCATGATGGTTTTGAACTTGCTGTTATGTATCTGAGAATAGTCTTGAGTGGATCCTCCTGCCTCAGCCTTCAAGTGCTGGGATTACAGCCTAGCACCACATCCTGTAGGAGCTGAGATCTCAGAAGAGCTTATAGGTAGGAAACAACTGACTGAGTTTTGTGGTTTCTCTGTAATCTGCTTCATCCTTAAGTCATAATTCAAGCCCTAAGGAGACAGATGCCCAAGGCTCACAGTCCATCCAGCCCAGCCTAATCAGGGTGCCCCACATCCCAGTGAGATTCCCTTATCTCAAAGAAAAACAAAGTGGCCTGAGGAAGGACATCCAAGGCTGACTTCTGGCCTCCACAGGCATCAAATTAACAAAGGTCTGGGACTACTGCTTAGGGGTTGAAGCCTTTGAGCAGCATTTCAGGAAGCCTTAGATTCAAACCCCAGCATCCCCCAAAAAGGAAAACCTTAAAGTTAAGCACATAGCTGCAGTGTGAACGAGTTGTAAAGCAATTGCCTGTCATGAGCATCATTTGTGCCAACCACCAATAGTTTTCAAAGCTTATACATAATTCACTGCAGGAAAGTATAAAGTAAGCAACTCTTTTTTTAATGAAGTGAAATTCATAAAGCAAAATAAAAAACCTTTTATACAATAGCATTTAATATTCTGCACTATGTACAATTCCTTTGACTTCAAGTCTTTGAACTCCCCACAGTGGGAACTTGAACAGCTTCTGTGCACTCAGAATCTGGCAAGCATCAATTTGCTCTTATCTTTGTGAATTCACACATTATAAATATATATGCAGGTGGAATCAACTCTGTCCCTTGTGTCTTGCTCTTTTAGTTAGGGTGTCCTCGACAAACACCCTCAAATACTGTGTTTTCACTTCATGTCTGAACATTTCTTTCTATGCAGACAGCATATTTATATATTCATCCTTGCTGAACAAGCATCTACTGTTTTTCTATATTTGGAAAGAGGTAAGGGCCAGATTGAGGTTTAGTGGTAGAGGCTTTGCCTAGCATGCATAGAGGAAGCTCCAGGTTCAAGCCCTAGCCCAACCAAAAAGATTGAACATTAGTCAAGTGCTTTTCTTTTTTGAATCTTTTGTAGTTTGGACTGGCCTCTAATTTGCTATGTAGCCAAAGCTGACCTTGAACTTCTGATCCCACTAGCCTTTATCCAGACTAATGAGATTACATATCAAATGCATGTTTAAAATTTTTCTTTGCTTATAGAATTTCCAAAGGGAGGCAGGATAGTATTGCTGGGTCATATAGTAATCAGGCAGGCACAATGAGTAGTGACTTACCTTAGAGATGACCAGAGAAAATTATAAAAACCAAAAAAAATTTTTTTCCCTTCTCTTTCAAAACAGGGTTTACTCTGTTAACAGCCCTGACTGTTCTAGAACTCACTCTGTAGACCTGGCTGGCTTGAACTCAAAGACAGGCCTATGTCTGCCTCCCAAGTGCTGGGATTAAAGGGATGTACCACCATGCCCAGACTCTTTCAAGCCAGGCTGAACTGGGACTACAGGAAATGCCCATGCCTTGCTCTGCACTTACTTTAAAGGAACTTTGGTACTGTTTACTACAGAGGACAAGCCAAACACCAGCAGTATCCATGAGTTCTACTTTCCCTACATCCTGGAAAGTGGCCAACTTTAAAAAACAAATATAATTTATTCTAAATCAAGTGTCTCCACACAGAAACTTGCCATCAGGAAGGCAGAGTGAGCACTGACCTCCTGGAGATGACCACAGCTAATTGCAAACACTGGAAAGTAGAGTAAGTGCAGCAGAACTAAAGCCTTTCCTGACCACACCCATGAGCATCCCTGGTCTTCTCAATCAGGAACTCCTGGAAGCTGGCTCATGCTGAGTAAGAAAAGGGGAAATGCTGGCTTCCCAACCAGGAAGAAGCAGGTGCTGAGCCTGAACAGCTTCATCAGAGCAGCTGCAGCCTGCAGAGCATAGCCTGGCTAACGGCAGGTGCTCTGTGCAGAGCTACACCCCAGCTTGGGGGAGCCATCTTAAAAATGGTTATCTTAGGAAAAAAGTGTTGTTTTTTTTTTTTCCAAAAAAACTTTTTAGGTCTTAGTCACATTCCCAAAGCAATTATAGCAATACATCTTAGGCTTTTGTGAAACCCTGAGGTTTGTTGTTTTGGTTTTTGAGATAGGGCCTTGTCATGTACCTCTGGTTGGCCCAGAACTCACAAAAATATGATTATTTTTGCATCCCAAGTGTTGAGATTAAAGGTGTAAATCACCTTCCCCTGTCTTGTGTATGTGTATGTTCCTTTTTCCAAGTGCTTTCTAAGACTGTTTGCTACTCTGAGAGGGTAGAGGTACATTTTTTTTTTTTTTTTTAGGTAGATGACATTTCCAAATTGGTGAGGACAAAGGCCTCTGGCATGACTTCCTGCTTCAGCACTCCAGTCAGGAGGAACTCAGGAGAGAGGAGGGGTAGCCCCAGGCGAGATGGAACAGCACATTGAGGTAGGTCTTCAGTGCAAGTTATGACAACTCGGTGACGCTGTGAAGAGACAGCAAAGAAGGTTAGGAAGGAAGGAACCTTGAAACAGATGCAGGACCCATTAAGCCGTCTCAGAACTGAGACCACATACACACAGTCACTCAAAAAGCTCAATCTACCTTCCCCTGTCTTTGAAAAGGGGTTCATATAACTAACCAAGTAGGCCTGAAATTTACTCTGTAGTTAAAGATAATCTTGAATTTCTGATCTCTTGTCTCCATCTTCAGAGTGCTGGGATTACAGGTATGTATTATATGTGCTAGGTATCAAGCCCAGAGTATTGTATAAGCTAGGAAGCAGGCTGCCAACCCAGCTCCTTTCCCAGCCCCCCACCCCATTGCAGCTTTTATAATAATTTGCATGAGATACAGAATATAGTGGGATAAGACAAAATCAATATAAATGGAAAAATCCTTACTAAGGAATACTCTCAGGGACAGCTGGCCTCCTGGGAAGTCAATTCCTACAAAGGCAGGGTGTAGAGTGGGGCCGAGGGGCACTACATAGTAGAGAATCAGGAAATACAATAAATATATGGGCTTTATAAAAACTTTAGCTTTTTGTTTTTAAGAAATGGAAGTTTGGCCGGGCGGTGGTGGTGCATGCCTGTAATCCCAGCACTCTGGGAGGCAGAGGCAGGTGGATTTCTGAGTTTGAGGCCAGCCTGGTCTACAGAGTGAGTTCCAGGACAGCCAGGGCTATACAGAGAAACCCTGTCTCTAAAAAACCAAATCCAAAAAAACAAAAAAAACAAAAAAAAAAAAGAAAAGAAAAAGAAAAAAAAAAGGAAAAGAAATGGGACAAGAGAGAGAGAGATGTCTCAGTGGTTAAGAGTACTGACTGCTCTTCCAGAGGTCCTGAATTCAACTTCCAGCAACCACATGGTAGCTCACAACCATCTGTAATGAGATCTGACACCCTCTTCAGGGGTGTCTGAGGACAGCTACAGTGTATCACATATATAAAATTAAAAACAAGAAAGAAGAAAGAAAGAAAGAAAGAAAGAAAGAAAGAAAGAAAGAAAAAAAAGAAAGAAAAGAAAGAAAGAAAGAAAGAGTGGGAGGGAAGGAGGGAAAGAAAGGAAAGGAAAAGAACAGAACAGAAAAGAAAAGAAAAGAAAAAAGAAAAGGTTCTTGCTGTGCAGAGGAGAGGGGCACGACTGTGGGAGGAAGAGGCAGAAAGGCAGGTAGATCTCTGAGTTCCAGGTCAGTTTGGTCTACAGAGTAAATTCCAGGACAACCAGGGCTGCAGAGAAACCTTGTCTGGGAGAAAAAAAAACATAAAATCAAAAGTGTGTGTGTGTGTGTGTGTGCGCGCGCGCGCGTGTGTGTGTGTGTGTGTGTGTGTGTGTGTTTGTGTTTCTCAGTCTGTCCTTGAACTCTTGTGGTCAAGTGACCCTCTTACCCCTTGAACAAATAGTAGGTACGTACTACAGGTGTGTACCACCATACTTGGCAAAATTCTGCAAACAAATATAAAATACATCTTCCAGTTTGTCACAGCACAGGCCTGTAAATCACACCACTTGGTAGATAGACTGAGTCAAAGGCATAGCCTGAGCTACAAAGTCTCAAACAAAACCAAAAAGTCTACAAAACCAAAAAGAAAAACAAAACAAAAACAAAAAACTTGCCACCTCAAAACAACAACAAAGCTGGGCATAGTGGCGCTTCCCTTTACTCCAAGTATTCAGGAGGCAAAGGTAGGTGGATCTCAGTGAGTTTCAGGCTAGCCTGGTCTACATAATGAGTTCCAGGACATCTGGAGCTATGTAGAGAGACACTGTCTTAACCAACAAACAAAACAACAAAAAGACATCTTTCAGCTAACTGGAAAACTATTGTTGATTTTGTTGAAGATAAGTTTACTGGCTGGTTTTCTGTTGACTTGACACAGGCTGGGGTTATTACAGACAGAGGAACTTCAGTTGGGGAAGTGCCTCCATGAGATCCAGCTGTGGGGCATTTTTTCAATTAGTGATCAAGGCGGGACGGCCCCTTGTGAGAGGTGCCCTCTCTGGGCTGGTAGTCTTGAGCTCTATAAGAGGGTAAGCAGCAAGCCAGTGGTGGCTCATGCCTTTAATCCCAGCACTTGGGAGGCAGAGGCAGGCAGATTTCTGAGTTTGAGGACAGCCAGGACTACACAGAGAAACCCTGTCTCGGAAAAACAAACAAACAAAACAAAAACAAAACAAAAACAAAACAAAAAAAGAGGGGGAGAGAGAGAGTAAGCTGAGCAAGCCAGTTAGAAACATCCCTCCATGGACTCTATATCAGCTCCTGCTTCCTACGAGTTCCAGTCCTGACTTCCTTTGGTGATGAACAGCTGTGTGGAAGTGTAAACTCAATAAAACCTTTCCTCCCCAACTTTCTTCTTGGTCATGATGTTTGTGCAGGAAGAGAAACCCTGACTAAGACCATACCCTACTAAAACCATTTTCTGTTTGTCTGTTATGGGGAGATTTGAGACATTCTCAGGTAACTCTCAAAGTTGCCAAGAATGACTCTGAACTGCTGGATCCTCCTACCTCAGACTCCCAAAAGCTGGACTCATAGGCATGCTTTCCTTCCTCACCTTAACACTGGGGAAACTGAGGCAGAGGGGTCAGTTTCAGGCCAGTTTGGATTATGTAGTGAGTTCAAGGCTAGCTAAACTATGGTGTAAAATTCTGTTTTAAAAGCAAAACAAAACAATAAAAAACAAATAAAAAAAAATTAAGGGGCTGGAGAGATGGATCAGCAGTAAGAGCACTGACTCCTCTTGGAGAGATCTCTGAGTTCAATTCCCACCACAACCATCTGTAATGGTTAATGATCTTATGCCCTCTTCCAGTGTCTGAAGACAGTGACAGTATACTCACATACATAAAATAAATCTTTTAAAAAAAAAGAAAAAAGAAAAATGAGGGGAAAAACGGATTAAAAAAATTACCCCCCCCCCCCAAAAAAAAAAGTAGTTCACCTACACTTATGTTCTTTTTTTGTTGTTGTTGTTTTCGAGACAGGGTTTCTCTGTATAGCCCTGGCTGTCCTGGAACTCACTCTGTAGACCAGGCTGGCCTCAAAATCAGAAATCCGCCTACCTCTGCCTCCGAGTGCTGGGATTAAAGGTGTGCACCACCGCCACCGGGTTAAGACAGGTGGGACACAACCCCTTTGTGGGAGACAAACAATCCTTTTACAGGAATTGCTTAAGACTTTTGAACAATACAGTTACAGTTTATAATAGCAGCAAATCACAGTCATAAAGTGGCAACAAAAATAATTTTATGGAACTGCATTAAAGGGTTGCCTGACTACAGGATTTTTTTTTAAAAAGGAAGGAAGAAAGAAGTGTAACATAATTAAAACTATTAACTATGGGTGCAAAGCAAAGTATATATATTTTTTGACCCTGGCTTGATTCCCAGCACCTACATGGTAGCTTCCAACAATCTGTAATGCCAGTCTCAGGGGATCCAACACTCTTTATTCTCTCTCTCTCTCTCTTTTTTTTTTTTTTGGTTTTTTGGATTTAGTTTTTTCGAGACAGGGTTTCTCTGTATAGCCCTGGCTGTCCTGGAGCCTGGAGCTCACTTTGTAGAGTAGACCAGGCTGGCCTCGAACTCAGAAATCCGCCTGCTTCTGCCTCCCAGAGTGTTGTTTACAGGCATGCACCACCACCACCACCCCAACACCCTTTATTCTCTTCTGCCCTTTACCAGCACCAGGTACACAAATAGTGCAGACATACATTCAGGCAAAACATCCACACATATGAAATAAATAAGTCTTTTTCTTTGTTTTCTTTTCCTTTGAGACACAGTCCTATGTAATCTTGGCTGTCCTGGAACTTGCTATGAAGACCAGGATGGCCTCAAATTCAGAGATTTTCCTGCCCCTGCCTAAGTGTTAGGATCCCCACCATAGCCAGTTTAATAAATAAATCTTTGTTTTTGTTTTATTTGTTTTTTGGAGACAGGGTTTCTCTGTGTATCCCTGGCTGTCCTGGAACTCACTCTGTAGACCAGGCCGACCTGAAACTCAGAAATCCGCCTACCTCTGCATCCCAAGTGCTGGGATTACAGGCGTGTTCCACCACCTCCCCACATAAATAAATCTTAATATATTAATCAATTACTTAAACAGAAAGCCAAAAGAGGATTTTGCCTTCCTTGCTGCTGGAGTATTTGTGAGGCCCTGCTGTGGGTGCTGAGATCCAAACTCTTGTGCTCATGCTATAGCAGCAAGTACTATTAACCAGTGCCTGTTTTTCCAGCTCCTCTTCTCTGTGTGTAAAATACATTTTGGACTGGAGAGATGGCTCAGAGGTTAAGAGCACTGACTGCTCTTCCAAAGGTCCTGAGTTCAAATCCAAGCAACAACATGGTGGCTCACAACGATCTGTAATGAAATCTGACACACTCTTCTGGGATATCTAAAGACAACTACAATGTAGTTACATATAAAAAAAAAATCTTTTAAAAAAAATGTTAGGGTGGGGGTGGGTAAGAGTGGCATGCAGTCCCAGCTGGTTTACACTGAGTATATACCTAAAACTTCTCCTCATGCTCCAAGTCCCATGTGCTAAACTGCCAATGCACAGCACCATATATGGCTATTTGAAAATGTTTAAACCTCAAAACAACACTGGGTCCCTCTGAGTCCAGCACCTCTTTCTCTCTTCCCTCATTCTTGTAACTCTTTCCCTTCATCATTCCTCCAACCCTTTCTCATTCCCGCTTCCTTTCCAGTTGTTCCCTCCTCCGACTCAGGGCATGCTCGTCATACCTTATAGGAATGGGGCATGCTGGGCAGGACAGTGCCTCCACAGCAGTTGATGATCTCTCCCATCTGAGGTGGGGGTGGCTGCACTCCAGGGGTCACATGAATCTCATAGTCCTAAGAGAGGAATGGTGGAGATAGATACCTGCAGTTGACAGGCCAAAGGCCACTGGGAAATCTCTAAGGGGTACAGGGGATGGACTGCAGCGTGGTGCAGAAGACAGCCTCTTACCTCCAGTAGTCTTCGTTCCCGAGCACGGCTCAGGGAATCCCGAAGGCTGAAACTAAAATTCTTTTCTTGTTCAGGATCAGTCACCAAGTAGTCATCAGGCGGCAAGAAGCAACCAGCCTTTCGGGACTAAGAGGAAGAACAGGCAGAACTGTTTTTATCTGAAGAGAACTTACTGTGTCTTGTTTGTCCTTCCCAGTGCTGGGGATTGACCTCAAGACTTTAAGCGTACTAGCCAAGTGCTCTATTACTGAGTCATCCCAGCCCTTAACGATAATCTTCTCAAAGCAGCCCACTGCCTCGATAATGCGATTCTCCATCTCTTCCCTCCCACTGCTTTTCCACTGCTAGCTGAGCAGTCCTTTCCAGCCATTCATCATCTCCTGGCTTCTTACCTGATATAGCCAGTTCAGAGACAGAATGGGAATTCCCTTTCCCAGGGCACACAAGAACTTGACTGTCCTGCGGATGCGATCGGTAACCAAGTGGGAGGCCTCATTTACTGAGCTGGCCAGACTGCCACCCAGAGCCAGCACTGCACGCTCTCCACGAGAATCCACAACTCCTGTGAACAGTACCTGGAGGATGGTGCAAAGATGGTCACAGCAGGCCACACTAGCAGCACCCATCTCTCAATCCCCAGCCCCTTGTTTTCTACCTTGGGGGCTACAGGTTCTTGGTTAGGTTTAGTTCTCCGTCTTCGAGTTGGGTTTCCTTGGGTCTCTTCTGCACGGTCCCTCTTTCTCTTGCCTGGTGTTGGAATTGCTATCTCCTGAGGCTGAAAAGCATCTCAGTGAACATCTCTGAGCCCTGTAGCTCTTGCTGCTAGCTAGGGAGGCTCCTACTCCCCCCCAGCTCTCCTCTTACCTCTTCTTTCACTTCTGTTTCTGCAGGATCTTCTTCCTTGATGACTATGGTTTTCTGGGGGACTTGTCTTCGGGGACGTTTTTGACAGGGTGAGTCTGTGGTAGTGGAATGCTTCTTTGGGATTCGAGAAGCCTTAGGCTGGGGCTTAGGAATGGACTCTGATCTCCCGGCTGCTTCGTTATGCACCAGGGGAATGGTAGGCTCAGGAGTGATTGTAATTGACTCACCTGCTTCTGAGGCCCCTGAACTTTGGCTGGCTGAAGATTGGGGCTCAGGTTCAGAGGGGGGAGAGTAAGACTTATGACCAACAGGAACTGTGTGGGAACCCTGCTTCCCAGTAGCCCTTCGTTTCCTTTGGTGATTGGCTTGTGGAATGGGCTCCAGGGTAATAGGCTGGGCTGTGGGGACAGGAGGCTTGAGTTCAGGGGGAGTGGAAACTGGGGAAGCACTTAGGGATGAAGACTGTAGTGTTAAGCTCTGACCTGTGAACTTAGGGGTGACAAGATGGTCTGTAGAGGTGGGAGGCTCAAAATCAGGGGCTACTGGCCCAACTGATTCAGAATCTTCAGTGGAGGGTTTATGTGTCCTTCCCCGAGTGACTAGAGCTGTGGGCTTGGGGGTAGGCTGTTTTTTAGAAGTGAAAGGCTGGAGTTCAGAAGTTGTGGCAACACTCACTTCAGGAGTCCTGGCAGACCTACGTGTCCTGCCCTGAGATGAGGGCTCAGGGGTATCAGGCTGTTCTGTGGAGGTGGACGGATAGAATTCAGGACCAGTTTGGACAACTGGTTCTGGGGTCCTGATAGATTTACTTGACCTACCCCGAGAGGTCCGAGATGTGAGGTTAGGGGCAACAGGCTGTTCTGCAGAGTTAAGAGGCTGCAGTTCAGGACCAGTGGGGACAACTGGTTCTGGGGTCTTGATAGAAGACTTACTTGATCTACCTCGAGTGGCCCTAGGTTTAGGGATAACAGGTTGTTCTATGGAGCTAAGAGGCTGAAGTTCAGGGCCAGGGGGGACAACTGATTCTGGGGTCCTCACAGAAGACTCACGTGGCCTGCCCCGAGGAACCCGAGAAGTGGGTTTAGGTATGACAGGTTGTTTTATGAAGGTGGCAGGTTGGAGTTCAGGGCCAGTAGAAGTAAGTGGTTCTAGGGTCTTCTTGGGAGACCTATTTAGCCTGCCCCGAGTGGCCCGAGGTTTGAGGTCTGGGGTGACAGAGTGTTCTGTGGAGGTGGGAGACTGGATTTCGGAACCTGTGAGAACTGGTTCAGGCATCTTAACAGAGGTATGTGCCCTGCCCTCAGTGACCTGAGATGTAAGTTTTGGGATGACAGGCTGTTCTGTGGAGGTGGAAGGCTGGAGCTCAGGGTCTGTAGGGACAATCAATTCTGGGGTCCGGGTAGAGGACCTATTTGCCCTGCCCCGAGTGGGTCGAGATGTTGGTCTAGAGGCAGCAGGCTGGTTTGTGGGGCAAGTAGTATAAGGCTTAAGGGCAGCAGAGGAATGTGGGGAGGGGGTCATCCTGGAGGACCGCCGTGGCCTGACATTAGGCTTTGTGTGACGAGTCTCAGGAAGGGGTAGCTCAGAAGAAGAGGTCAAAAACAGAGGCTGAGGTGTAGACTGCTTTTGGCTTTGAGAGGTGAAGAGACTCTGAGCTGAAGCTTCAAGCACTGGAGAAAACGGGCCATTGTCTGGGGGCTCTGGATCATCCTGAGGAGGAGGAGAAGCAATTGACAAAAAGCACCAAGAAAGAGGCAGACAAGGATCTTAACCTTTTTCAGTGTTTTCTAGGAAGTCATAGTTCATGTGCCTCCAGTGTCCTCCACTGATTCTTCTACCTTAACTTCCAAGTGCTGGGACCAAAGGCCTGTTTGCATGTCTGGTTTGATTCTATTTATGGTCACAGCACACTCACTGGGCACGTTTCTGTGGCCTCTCTTTAGGCTAGGAACTCCTTGGGGGAGGAAGCAATCTTTTGGATACCATAAGGGATCCCTAACCCTAACACTTCAGTGCAGTGACGTGCACAAGTGGGTATGGCAACTAAGACATGGCTAGGACAAAGAGGCATGAAACACAGAGACCTTTGGGTCAATATAGGGAACTGTGGGTGGCAGGACACAGGAATGGAAACCAACTAATGAGTGATGAACAAGAAAACTGGAACACGGGATCAGGGAGACAGGTCAGTAGGCAGGGCAAGCACCAAGACCTGAATTTCATCTCCAGAACCCATGTAAAAAGACAGGTATAGTGGCTATGTTTAGAATCCCAATGCTAGGGAACTACTTCCCTAGGATAATTAGGGATAGGAGGATTCCTGGAGCTTGCTGGCAAGCAGCTTAGTCTACTTTAGCATATTCTAAGCAGTTTGAGATCCTGAGCACTACCCTTCTAAAAAGCTGGGTAGTTCTTGAAGAACAACACATAAGGCTGTCACTTGGCTTCCTCATGCACCTCCCCCAAACACAAGCCCTCACAAACATGCACAAATATACATGCAGTGAGAAAATGGAAAATAAAGACAAAGATTAAAGAAAGGCTATGCAAAGAGCTGCTGGAGAAGTAGAAGCATAAGAAAGCAGCTCACTGCTGGGCAGTGGTGGTGCACACCTTTAATCCCAGCACTTGGGAGGCAGAGGCAGGCAGATTTCTGAGTTCAAGGCCTGCCTGGTCTACAGAGTGAGTTCCAGGACAGCCAGGGCTACACAGAGAAACCCTGTCTCCAAAAACCAAAAAAAAGAAAAAAAGAAAGTAGCTCACCCTGGAAGCCTTTCCAGCAGGTGTCATCTGGCAACTCAAGCGGCCTAGTCAGAGAATAAAACAAGAGTGGCTGAGTGTTGTGCAGCCTGGAGCTCAGACACCAATTGCCATGACGACTATATACCACTTGGCTCCCCCTGCCTCACACTTACCTCTCTGCTGCCTCCCGGGGCTCAAAGGGTCTCCCTTTCCTCCATCTCCCTGGCTCCCAGAGATTATTGGGGCTGATACAAGTCCCTCAAGGTCCTTCACCCCAACTCCAGGCTTTAGTGTTAGATTGGCAATTTGCCCTTTATGATCATGGCTCCCTTCCTCTGATACCCCTCTATCTAGGATCACTTCTAAACCAGCTGACTCCCATTTTCTTTCTGGTTCTATTTTCTCTACTTTTTTCTCTTTCATCTCTGAGTCTTTGGACATCTCCATTTCTACCTCCAAACTCTCCCCATTCTCTTCAGGATCCTCGTCAGCCTCTTTTCTCTGACTGTCTCTAGCTAACACCTTCTTTGGCTCTCTGTCCTCTGTCCCCTGAGTTAGTTCTTCCCCTATTATATCTTCTCTCTCACTGTTTGCTGTTCTTTCCCTGATTTCCCTCTCCAATGGCTCTCTCTCAGGGGTCACCCTGTCTGCTATTTCCTTTGGTATACCCATGGCTTTCTCCACAGTCTGTATCTCTCTGCCTTCAATTCTCAACAGCTCTGTGTGAGCCGGGCTGGTATGAACCAGATGTTGATGTCCTGGTGGTTCCCTAGGTAGAGATGGTCGAGATCCATGAGCTTCAAAGTGGGTGTCACTGAGCTGGGGCTCAGAGGGCTCTGTCTGTTCTCTCAGACAAAACGGCTGTGTAGCCAAGACTTCCCAAGGCACATCCAAGGTATCTGCACCTAAACATTATCAGAGAAAGGAGGTAAATACACAGGTAAAAAAAAAAAAAAGATACTAGCCGGGCAGTGGTGGCGCACGCCTGTAATCCCAGCACTCTGGGAGGCAGAGGCAGGTGGATTTCTGAGTTCGAGGCCAGCCTGGTCTACAGAGTGAGTTCCAGGACAGCCAGGGCTATACAGAGAAACCCTGTCTGGGGGGGGAGGTGGGGAAGGGAGGGGAAGGTACTAAGGCCAAGAACTAGGGCAGACTCACAAATGGCTAAATGGGTTACAAAAGCCAAGTTGGGAGTAGGGTGGTGGTTGTAACACTGAATATTATTCAGAAGATTATAACCTCACACACAGGCTCCCTCAGGAGCCTCATTTGAAAAACAAGGATTGGGAATGTGGTTTAGGAAAACACTCATTTTAGGAGAATACTCATTTGGGATGCATAAAGCCCCTAGGTTCAATCTCTAGAGAGAATATAGAGGGGAAAAATTTTTGAGTTTTTGGGCTAACCCCAAATCTCCTGAACTAGAGCAAGATAATCTAGGCAATCTAATTTTTGTTTTATTTTTTAAGATGTATTTTAAAATGTATTTCATTTATTTTTATTTATTTATTTTTTTCGAGACAGGGTTTCTCTGTATAGCCCTGGCTGTCCTGGAACTCACTCTGTAGACCAGGCTGGCCTCAAACTCAAAAAACTGCCTCCCTTTGCCTCCCAGAGTGCTGGGATTACAGGCGCGCGCCACCACCGCCCAGCCTAAAATGTATTTTAAAAATTTTTATTCACATGTATATGTGTATATTGTGTGTATATGGGTACCCAGAGAATGATGAATCTCTAGGGGTAGAGTTACAGATGGTTGCCAGCTGCCTGACATGGGTGCTGAACTCTGATCCTCTAGAAGAACAATTGCTACTCTTAACCATTGAGCCACACCCATTTTATTGGATTCTGTTGTTTCAGACAAGGTCTCATTTAGTTAAGGCCTCAAACCTTGGGCTCCTGCCTCTGCCTCCTAAGTTCTGGGATTACAAGTATGTGTCACCATGTCTGGTATAGGTTTCTTTTCCTGATGGAATGGAGAACATCAGTAAAATAGCAAAAGAATATGAAAGGTGGGTCTAGAGTTGTTACAACTTCATCTACCATTCATATGAAGTCCTGGTCCATCCCTAGCTAGATGGCACACACTTGCAATCCCAGCATTTGGAAGACCAGCAGTTCAAGGTCATCCTCAGCTACATGAACTGTTTGTCAACAAACAAGAATATGAGGAGCTGAAAAGAGAACACTGGTTGTTCTAGCTGAGGATCCGCATGGCAGCTCACAACAGTCCTTAACTCCAGTTCCAGGGGTTAAGACATCCTCTTCTGACCACTATGGGCACCAGGGATACACACAGTGAACTTGCAGGAAAAACACTCATACATGTAACATAGGTAAATCTAACAGCATATGAAAGGATGCAGAGGAAGAAAACAAGAAAGCACGCAAAATTGGGAGTTCGGAGAGACTTCCTTGTACCTGGAGTCGGAAGGCTGAGATGGGAAGGTCTAGATTCTTGTGGAAGGAAGACTTGGGTAGGCTCATCTTCCAAACTCTGGACAGCTACAGAAGAAAATGTGGGTAGAACACAGCTGGTCCCAGAATGCCAGGGTCCCATACCCTACTTGGCCACATCAACTTCCAAGGACCACTGCGATTAGCCCAGTTCTCCCTGGCACTCACATCCAAACTACATAATGTCCTCACCTTCTAGGTGCTGGCTCTCCCCTTCCACAAAGCACTGGGTAGCTGGAAGGCACTGATCTTCAGGTTCTGGTAGGAAGAGATATGAGACAGATGAAAAATCAGCTCTCATCCTAAAGACCTCTACAGTTCTCTCCTAACCCTTATAGCCAATTTAAGGGTCAAAGGCAGAGCAGAGGGCAACACTTACCATCACAGCTCTCTTTGGCACTCTTGGTCCTACCCACATGTGCTTCTCTCTCCCTTCCTGTGGGGATTCGGACTTCCTCTCTCTGTGGCAGGATGGGATCCCCTGAAGTATCTGTGTATACTACCACCTGCTCCACTGGTGCTGCAGGTGATCTGCTTTGGGCCCCCACCTCATGAACACTTTCCTGCTTGGAAACAGCTGCAGCACACTCTGTCCCAGCATCTTCTGCTACTGGCTGCAGGCTTGTTCGTACAGCTACCTCTGGTGAGGATGAGCCTTCCTGTACAGCTGTTTCCCAGGTTTCCTCAGGAGGCTGGGTTCCCTCTAGAGGCACCTGGTGCTTCTCCCCCAGGGTAACAGATGGCCCTGGGACTTCCTCCTCCACTTGTGCTCCGATCTTGTCTACCACAGCAGAGGTGGCCTGATTTACCTCTAGATGGCTGCCAGGGGAGCTCATATCCACGTCCTTATCTACATCATTAGGCCTATGGGGAGGCTGGCTCTCTGACTGTGTGACAGTAAAAGCCTCATCTATATCCATGGGGCTGTCAGGGACAATCTCTCTCTTTCCCCCTGAGGATCCTTCCTCCATGTCTGTGTCACTGTCTCTCCCAGAGGCACTCTGGCTTCGTTCTACAAGGACCTGTGGTTGGGACTTGACATCTTCTGTGCCTGGATCTCTACTCCACAAAGCAATTCCTCTCTCTTTCAGATGGGTCAAGGTGAGTGCTGCTGAGACCTCCTCCTCCTCCTCGTCATCTGTATCACTGTTGATCACCATGGGTGTGTGGTTTCTCTCTAGAGGGACAGCTGATACAGTCTTGTCCTCTACATCTGTGTCACTACCAGCTGGGCTGTCCTGCAGATGTGCCACACCAGGCGCTCCAGAATCCCCTATACCAACTCCAAGCAGCACTTGGTTCTTCATAGGGATCCTCTCTTCTTCTACATCTGTGTCACTGTCCACAGCACCAGAAGGTTGATGTTCATCCACTTCTGTGTCACTGTCCTCCCCAAGAGCGGGGATCCTCTCCAGAACTGACCCATCCGGAACCCCTGCACTGCCTGCCTCCTTCTTGACTTTTGTGTCCTTCAACTTTTGCTCAGTAGGCTTAGACTGTATGCCAGCTGTCATTCCGTTAGCTTCAGGCTGCTCAGCCTCCCCTGCGGCACCACTGCTGTCAGCTAAAGAGGACTCCTCTAGTCCTGGTTGCTGACCTTGTTCTTCATCTGTGTCACTGCCCAAACCAAAGGGTGAAGATGGCCCAGGGACGACACTTGGGGCCGGAGAAGAGACCTCTTCATCACTGTAAAGAAAAAGAATCCCTAGAATGCATGTCCTGGATAGAGACACCCCATTCAGCTATGAGGACCTTGAAAGCAGGCACTGCTGGTAGCTGTTTTCTCATCTCCACTGAGTGTATCAGAAGTGCTCATTATGGTTTAATTCAGTTAAGGAAATGATTATTCAAAGGCCCTCAGCTCCACCTTTCAAGATAATCATCTGCCAGGCAGAGGTGGCCCACCCCTTTAATCCCAGCACTTGGGAGATAGAGGCAAGTGGATCTCTGAGTTGGAGCCCAGTTCCAGAATAGCCAGGACTACAAAGAGAAACCCTTGTCTCAAAGCAAAAACAAAACTCCCAAAACAAACAAACAAACAAACAAAAACAAAAACCAATCATCTCTTCAAGATTGACTCCTTGTTCAAAGGCTTATGTGTCTAAAAGCTGGTATGACAGCTTAACCCTGTAATCCCAATACACAGAGTCTGAACCCAGAGGATTACCACAAGTCTGAGACCAGCCTGGGCTACATAGACTCTGTCTGAAAAAAATAAAAACAAAAACAAATGATTCAGGTATCTGGTACTTTGGTACCCACCTTTCTGGAACTACTGTTACTGAAGGGGATGCTATATTCCTTGATCCATTTGCCACACACCTTCCAGAAGGAAAATCTGGTAAGAAAGGTAAATAAAAAAATGAGTTTATATCCATCATCCCTGTCTCTTCACACCTATAACCAAGGCACAAACTCACCCCCTTCTTCCTCTGAATCCTCAGCCAACAAAACTCTGGAATTTTGGGATCCTCCCCGAATTCTGGGGGTCTTCTCTATAGTTAGAAGACTCCGAGGGACCAAGGGTGGTGGGACATCCAGGCGATGGTATTGGCAGGGAAAGTCTGCAAACAGAATTAATTCCTGGTCCCTTAGACGATGGCTCACTCCAGGAGGTAGGACCCTTGGAGGCTTTACGATTTGAGTGCCATTGAGGCTCCCACAATCCTGGAGGACAGGGGCTTTGTTCCAAGCTGAGATTTCAATCACTGCATGCTGTTTGGAGATGGATGGAAAAGGCAGGGCCACAGAACAGTCAGGGCTTCGACCAATGACATTCTTGCCAAGGTAGAGTGGAAAATCTGAGGATCAGAGAAAAAAATATAAGAGAGCAAGGCCAGAGTCCTGCCTGAAGATGGTCTGGTTAGATACCCTACTGTTCACTCAGAGCTCTTACAGACATTAAAAAACAACCAACAATAAAAACCCTGAGGACATGCCAGCACAGAAGAGCATTTATAATACACTACTCATCAGCAATATTTTATCTAGTCCCATTTTTGTTTTTTCCCAATTGCTCAAATTTGAAAACAGCTTCATACATGCTAGCTAAACACTCTTTCCCTGAGCTATAGGTATAGCTCTTGCTTTGTTATTTGATTTAGGGTCTTACCATGTAGCCCCGATTACTGTCAAACTTACTATGTAGCCTAGGTTACGCTGAAATTCTAGAGTCACCTCCTGAGTACAGGGATCATAGACATGCACCACTATTCCCAGTGGGTGCTATTGTATAATAAAATACATACAATAAAGGCTAGGTGTAGTGTGGCACACGCCTTTGAATCCAGCACGTAGGAGGCAGAGACAAGTGGATCTCTGTGAAGCCAGTTGGGTCTGCATAGTGAGTTTCAGAATAGCCCAGGCTATATAGAGACACCATTTCTCAAAGGAAAAACAAAAGCAAAGAAAACAATACACACAATACAACTCTAACCACTTCAAATCATTGAACATTTTGCTGTCCTGTCCTTCCACAGTCACCATCACCCACAGTGTGTATGTGTGCACCTGCATGAGTTTATGTCTATCACATGTGTGCTAGTGCCCTAAGGTCAGAAGATATGTCAATGCTCCCTGGAACTAGAGCTCCAGGTGGTTGTGAGCCACCAAGTACGTTCTGAGAACCTAAACCTCTCCAAGAGCAGTAAGCACTCTTAACCAGTGAGCCATCTTTTCAGCATCCACATTGTATTTTTATTTGAAGCTCTTCATTTTCTTTTGACAAAAGAAAGTCACTCCTAGAAAATCCCAGACACCAACCTCCAACAGTCAACTCAGGTGGCCTCTTTGGCATCCTTAGTGGCAAAGTTATTCATATGCCCATTGAAACACCCACACCCACACACCCACACACCCCTTCTACCAACCCTCCAACTTCTTCTAAGACAGATCCATATTCATATTTTAGTTCCCAATATCCCCTGACCTCTTTCTGGTCCATGAGTACCACTGAAGAGACGTAGACGCCCTATAGGCTCCACACTATACCCCAAGGATCCACTGGATATTTCTGTCTCTTCCTCTTCTTCAGCATCCCAGGCAATCACCTGGGTGTTTTCCATGACCTGTAAAGGAAACACATTATCATTGTTTCTGTCAAGAGAAAAAATAACTGGAGGTAAACCTGGGTAAATATGGAAATGATACATCTGTCTGTCTGTCTGTCTGTCTTCTGAGATAGGGCTTCTCTATGTAGCCCTGGCT
The DNA here is from genome assembly GCF_947179515.1 of Apodemus sylvaticus. NCBI lineage: Eukaryota > Metazoa > Chordata > Mammalia > Rodentia > Muridae > Apodemus > Apodemus sylvaticus. Next base: position 1,564,883 of record NC_067490.1, read on the forward strand.
GTCCTGAAATTCATTTTGTAGACCAGGCTGGCCTCACACTTTTGAGATCCACTACCTCTGCTGCCCAAGCGCTGGGATTAAAGATGTGTACAACCACCGGGCGGTGGTGGCACACGCCTGTAATCCCAGCACTCTGGGAGGCAGAGGCAGGTGAATTTCTGAGTTCGAGGCCATCCTGGTCTACAGAGTGAGTTCCAGGATAGCCAGGGCTATACAGAGAAACCCTGTCTCGGAAAAAAAACCAAATCCAAAAAAAAAAAAAACAAAAAAAACAAAAAAAGATGTGTATAACCATGAGGTAATGGTTTTCTTTTTTATTTTTATTTTTTTATTTTATAAAGATATTTTGAGGTAATGGTTTTCTATCAGTTATTCTAAAGCATGTAACAATATTCAGGTGTGGGAGAATATGCCAGTCATAGAATGTTTGGCTAGCCCGTGTGAGGTCATGTGCTCAACACTTAGTACTACCAATAAGGAAAAAAAAAACCTTTTTTGATTAAAAACATGTTGGCATATATCTGTAATCCCTGCATCTGAGATGATGAAGCAGGAAAATGAAGGACTAGAGACCTTACCAAGCATGGTGATGTACAGCTTTGATTATAGAAATGGGAAGGCAGAGGTAGGCAGATCTGATTTTGTCTACATAGCCAGTTCCAGGACAGCCAGAAGTCAGAAGCAGAGGTAGATCATGGATTTAAAAAAAAGGGGTGGGGGTGGGGTGGAGTAGGGCTGGAGAGGTGGCTCAGCAGTTAAAAGCACTCACTGCTCTTCCAGAGGTCCAGAGTTCAAATCCCAGCAACTACATGGTGGCTTATAACCATCTGTAATGGGATATGATGCCCTCTTCTGGTGTGTCTGAAGAGAGCAATGGTATACTGATATACATAAAATAAATAATAAATCTTTTTAAAACAAAAATCTTTTTAAAACAAATATAGAGGGCTGGTGAGATGGCTCAGCAGGTAAGAGCACTGGCTGCTCTTCCAAAGGTCCTGAGTTCAAAACCCAGCAACCACATGGTAGCTCACAACCATCTGTAATGAGATCTGAAGCCTTCTTCTTGATGTGTCTGAAGACAGCTAGTGTACTCACATACATAAAATAAACAAATTTAAAAAAAAAACAAATATAGAAGCTGTGCGGTGGTGGCGCATGCTTTGAATCCCAGCACTTGGGAGGCAGAGGCAGTTAGATTTCTGAGCTGAGGCTAGCCTGGTCTACAGAGTGAGTTCCAGGACAGCCAGAGCTACACAGAGAAACCTGTCTCGAAAAAAACCAAAAAGAAAAAGTAGAAACCAGTCTTGGCTACAGTAAGACCTTGCCCTGCAAAACAGAACAAATATATATGTACATATTTATACTTTTGGCCATGACACAAAGTATACATTATATAGAAAGGGATACTTTATGGGGTTTTATGGGATTTGTTTTGAATCTAGAGCTTCACACACAAAAACAAATGCTCTACCACCCAGCCCACAGATGGGTACTTTGTTTAAAGTACAAAAAATAATGGTAAGCTGTACTGAGGTGGTGGTGTATGCCCACAGTTCCAGCTATGGGGGCAGCTGAAGCAATGTAATTACTTGAGTCCAGGACTTCCAAGTTAACATGAACAACACAGTAAGACCCCCTTAAAAAAAAAAAAAAAAGCTAAGTGGTTCAGTGGTTAAGACTATTTATTGCATGCTCTTCCAGAATACCTAGGTTCAATTCTTAGAACCCACACAGGGGCTCACAACAGTTCGTAACTCAAATTCCAGGGTATTGGACACCCTCCTTGGAACCACCCATTCACCTGTGTGAGCGTTTGGATTTTGAGAAACAATGGTATGTGAAATATACTGTTTCTGGGACTGGAAAGATGATCCGATGATCTCATCGGATAAGAGCACTGATTGCTCTTCTAGAGGTTTTGAGTTCAATTCCTAGCAACCACGTGGTTCACAAACATCTGTAACGGGATCGGATGGGACAGATATCACACACACACACACACACACACACACACACACAGAAAAACTAGTTAGGATCAAACTTAGGGTCTTATATATGTTCTAGTTTTTAAAAAGGCCCATTTACCACTCCTTAATTGATTTCATCAGGCATTATAGTCAAGTAAGACAAGGAAATAATAACCTCCAAAAATTAATTTGCTCATAGCCTGGCGGTAGTGGCACCTGTAATCCCAGCACTTGGGAGGCAGAGGCAGGTGGATTTCTGAGTTCGAGGCCAGCCTGGTCTACAGAGTGAGCTCCAGGACAGTCAGAGCTACAGAGAGAAACCATGCCTGGGAAAAAAACCAAAAAAAAAAAAAAAAAAAAAAAAACCCAAAGAAAGAAAAAGAAAAAAAAAAGAATAACACAGCATGTAAATAGAAATAAACGAGTCACAAAGCCCCTATTTTATACTCTAATCAGCATACTTCAGTTTGAAATGCAAAGAACCAGAGAAGCTAAAGTATAAAGAGGCGCTTATATGCTAAACATTGTGTTAACACATTAAGTTGACTGACTCATTTATGCTTGCGAAGAACCCTGTAAGGGTATAGCAGTTCTTCATTCTTTTTTTTCAGATGAGAACCGACAACCTAGATGGGTTAAGGAACGTTTCTAAATCACTCCTAGGGTTTTCTCCTGGCTGCTAAGTTCACAGAATTAAAGTAGCTCCTCGGCAAGACCCTTTCTGTCTCTGGCATCTGTCCGGACCAGAACCGTGGAGCTGTGTCTGCTGCATGCGCACCTCCCCGACTCCTGGGGCCGCCTTACTTACAGTAATTATGCACACCTGGTGCCGTCCAGGTGTTTGGTAATGCATCTTCAAAATGAATCCTGCTCTCACGGTGGCTACATAGCCGCAATTACTGATTAAGGAACAAATTAGAGAAAGAAATTCAAAACTGCATGGGTGGATTTTACCTATAAAGATGTCACACACGGGGAAAACGCTGACAGGAAAAGTAGTGTACCCCAAGAAGTAAACTCCGTCCTGCTAACCCAGCAGACGCCTACGACCCTTTGCTCCAACTGAAGAGCAACCATCTTTGATATCCGCGCTGGAGTTCGTTCCCTCAGGGCCTAATGTTTCCGTGTCACCAAGCCTACACCCAGGCCAGGGAACCAGGCGAGTTAGCATAAAAATCTAAAACCTCAACCCAAATTACCTCCGCCCAGTGACACTTAAGGCACGCCCCTCCCGCCCTCAGGAGGAATCAAAGATGGTAACCCGGAGCGCGGGTGGCCGAACTCACCGACTGAATCCGCGCGCGCGCCACCAGTAACGGCCGCTACTCGGGTGGCGGGAGTGCGAATCCCGGAAGAGAGTCGGCTGGGTGATTGGCTCCTGGAGCTGTCTTTTAATACTGGCCGATTGACTAAAAGCCCAAGTCGGAAGCCCCGCCTCCGCCTCGCCCCCCTCACAGCTCAAAAGTGAGGAAACCGGCGGGAAACAAGCTGACAATCAGAGGGTGTGGCCTGAGAATCCCGCGCCGCGATTGGGTAGCGCCCTGGGCCAACCCTCCCTCGCTTCGTCATCCACTTCCCGCGCAGATTTCCAAACGCCTACCAGAGAGTCTGTCGCCAGTTGCCGGCGGCGGCTAGAAAGGCTGTATCATAGAAGTCATTCCAAGGCCAGAGCGCCCTTCTCGGTCATCCCAGAAATGGCGCCAGCTGACTCACGAGAATTGAGGGGTTGCAGGCTGCAGTCGTGGCTGGAGGCTGCAGATTGGAAAACAGCCCGTAGGCGTGGCACTTTAGAACTCCTCATTGCAGAGGGATTTTATTTCCTTTTGATTTGGACTGCTTATTTTGCTTACTTGTTCTTTCTTACGCGCGCGCGCGCGTGTGCGTGTGCGTGTGCGTGTGCGTGTGCGTGTGTGTGTGTGTGTATGAATGTATAAAATGACATTTTGAGGTTCTCTTCCTAAATGGAAGATCCTAAATAAAGCAAACTGTTTTGCCGAAACCTCAAAGTCTGTTGCCATCTTTTTTGTTTGTTTCTTTGTTTGTTTTTCGAGATAGGGTTTCTCTGTATAGCCCTGACTGTCTGCAACTCTGTAGACCAGGCTGGCCTCGAACTCACCTGCCTCTGCCTCTCAAGTGCTGGGATTAAAGGAGTGCGCCACTACCGCCCGACTGTCATCAGCTTTCAAAAGAGGAGAATTTATTATTTCATTATAATAAAACGTGAAAGTATTCCAGGAAAGTGGCCTGTATAGGTCTTTTCCGTTGGTTTTCTCAATATGTCCGCAATAAATTGCCAGACGTTTGAATTTTTAAGTTGGACGACTTGCCCATGTTCCTACAGTAAATGGGACAAATTCAAGTAGCACAAAATAATCAATAATCACTTTCATTATTAGCAGGGCCAAAATCGAAATATCATATATTATAGGAGTATTAATCATAGGAGTATTAATCATATTATAGGAGTATATATCATAGGAGTATTAATGCAACCTAAATGTTCTTTTATTTAAAAGATAACTTGAGGCCGGGTGGTGGTGGCACACACCTGTAATCCCAGCACTCTGGGAGGCAGAGGCAGGTGGATTTCTGAGTTTGAGGCCAGCCTAGTCTACAGAATGAGTTCCAGGAAAGCCAGGGCTATACAGAGAAACCCTGTCTCTAAAAAAACAAATCCAAAACAAAAAACAAACAAATAAAAGATAACTTGAGCTGTATGTTGATTGCATGTTTTTGATTCTTTTTCTTCTTTAAGCCAGAGAAGGGGGTCTCACTTGACTAGAACTAACAGCAGGTTAGCCTTGAACTCACAGGGATCCTCCTGTTCTTTGGGCCAACACACATGTTCTACATGATTACCTTCTAGATACTGCTTACCAGACCCTTTCCTTTTTTTTCTTCCTTCTTTTTTATTCATTTTGTTTGTTTGTTTTTGTTTTTCGGGACAGTGTTTCTCTGTGTAGCCCTAGTTGTCCTGGAACTCACTCTGTAGATTAGGCTGGCTTCAAACTCAGAAATCCTCCTGCCTCTGCTTCCCAAGTGCTAGGATTCAAGGCGTGTGCCGCTGCCACCTGGCTATTTTGTTTTTTACAAGATTTATTTATTTGTTTATTTATTATATGTAAGTATACTGTAACTGTCTTCAGACATCCCAGAAGAGGGTATCAGATCCCATTATAGATGGTTGTGAATCACCATGTAGTTGCTGGGATTTGAACTCAGGATCTCTGGAGGAGAAGTCAGTGCTCTTAACTGCTGAGCCATCTCTCCAGCCCTTCCCTCTTTTTTAAAGAGGTATTTATTTATGTGTATTAGTAGTTTGCTTGGATGTATGTCTGTGTGGTACTTGTGTGCCACACGCCTACAGTTGGGCCCCCTGAATCTGGAGCTTTGGATGGTTGAGAGCTTCTATGTGGGTGATGGGAATTGAACCTGTTCTTAGGAGAACAGCAAATGCTCTTAGTTACTGAGCTATCTCTCTAGCCCCACATGTTTTGTTTCCAAGACAGGCTCTCGTTTTGTAGAGCAGGTTAGCCTCAAAAGTGCAAGGATCCTTCTGCCTCAACCTCCCTATTATTTGGAAGGTTGGGCAGGCACAACCTAATTTTTCCTTTCTATGTGTTCATTAGAGACTGAACCTAAAGCTGTACCTCAGGTTGCCCAGGTAGCCCTCGCTGACCTTAAACTTCTCTTGCCTTCTCATCAGAATTCGGGGACTAACCCTGTGAACCACTCCTGCTCTGATTCTAATGAGTCATTTTGTATCCCTTTAAACCTTTGAGGATACTTAGTATTTCTCCAAACTCCGGAAAGAGAAGCTTACCTGCTCTAACTTGAGCCCACTTAATTCCCATCCTCCCACTCGGTTCCAGGACATCGCCACAGTCTCACCTAATGAATAAAATTAGCTAGAAAACCAACCAACCAAACAAACCCCTTGCTTCAAGCAAGTGTCTGAGAGAGAGGGAGGCACTGTCTAAAGACCGACATTCTTAGTCTGGCCTCGCTACCATCTGTACTGACAAGATGGCCAAAAGGCCCAAATCCCACGCTGATTTTTATATACACCTCCATTCTTCTGGGACATCAGCTCCATGCAGTTTCCCCCATGATCCTTGCAATTTTGTTTTTCTTTTGAAAATCCTTGAGACAACTCCCTTGGAAACAAAAGGGCAATTCTTTCTTCTGGAGGGATGAGAGGGATGCCTTACTGAAATTCCGGTCTTGGGATCACAAAGAACTAGATACTGTGTATCAGAGAAGGACAACACAGTTCTCAGGGTTTTCCGCTGAGCTATGCAGTCTGGCCTTCCCAGACCTACTGCGGTGGGCAGCTGGCAGGGCGTGCCCAACCCACCTTCCAACTCAGGCACCTCAGATCTCCTAATTACTATATTTCCCCAAACCTCTTTTAGTACAAAATCCTCTCTTAGGAATAGAAAATAGGGATCTCGTAAGAGGCCATTTTTCATGAAAAAATAAAAGCACAGACACACACACACCCTCAATTCCTCACACAGTACACACACCCTCAATTCCTCACACAGTACACACACACACACACACACACACACACACACACACACACACACCCTCAGTTCCTCACACACTACCCACCCATCCCTAACTTCTTTTTTTGCAGCGTGGACAATAGGGAACTACAACTCCCAAAAAGGACTGCGCTCGCCACTGGCTCAGAGACCAATGGTGGTCTGGCACGTGATCGGCTGGTCTAATCAGCGACTGGTTGGTTAGGCTTTGTCTGCAGGGCGCCCGCCTATCTCCCGCCCCCGGCCGCGCGAACGCGCGCCCCGCCCTGCGCGCCTTCCCTCCCGCGCTCGCCGGCCTCTTCTGCCTCTTAGAACCTTCCTGCGGTCGTGCTCGCATCTCGCTGCTGCAGCCTCCGGGGCTCCGTACCATCCTTTCAGTCTGAGACCGACCCAGAAGAAAAAAAAGAACCAAAAACCTTAATTATCTTTTTTTGTTCGGTACCTACATTGGAACCATCAAAAAATTTTATTACAGTAAACCGTAGCCATGAGGGAAATCGTGCACATTCAGGCCGGACAGTGTGGCAACCAGATCGGTGCTAAGGTAAGGATTTTAAATTTTTAGCTGAAATATGTAAGGATGAGAAGTCTGTGTTAATCATGAGCGATATTCACGGGGCATTTGCATTCGCTACCCAGCAGATTTGTCCCCTCAAAGTTTTGCACGTATAAATAGAACCCATATTTGTAGCTAGCGTTCTGATATTGAGAAATGAGGAACTGTTTCTCTTGGCACATTTTCGGAAAGCTATTATAAGAGCCTATTGGGTTTAGAGAATGAGGGGCTGTAAAAAGCCGGTCTTAAAAGGGGTTTTCTAACGGTTCGAGGACTGGAGGGATGCGGAAATGTTCCGAGACAAAGCCGAGGCCAGGTTTTCCCCTTGCGGCACCCCCACCCCCACCCCGCATGGAGGGCCCTACTGAAACAGAATGGAGGGGGAAGGGGCGAGGTTTGGCGGGCTGCTGCAGAGGTGCCCCGGTGCGCATTACCTCTCAACAAAGGCTTGGAGGCGCCATCAAACCCGCCATCCCAAGGCTTATTTTAGATACTGGGCCTACTTTTATTTCTCATTGCCCTTAAAAGAGACACCTTAGGGTGTGCGCGGCAGGAAAGTGTAATCTTTTCAAGTATCGGGAAGACTAAGCAGAGGGAAGGGAATAAAGATCGGAGGACCTGGGGCATTTTAATATTTTTTTTTTTTGCCAACTCTTAGCGCGCAATTACAATGTAGCTGGGGGAGGGGGAGGGAGGAAGTGCGGCCACTAAATTGTAGCTGAAGGGTGGAACCCTTTGGGGGCGGGGTTGGAGCCCCTGGCGCGCAGGGACAATGCGGCCCTTGCCCGCGGGGGCGCACTGGCCCCGCCCCTCGGGCTAGTCCCCGCCCGCACAGCTCCCGCCTTTGTGGTTTGCTGGTGGAGCGGCCCGCCACCGCAGTCACGTGGAGGACGTAAGGGGTGGGCGACTGCAGTGGCCGCACCTTTATCCCCTAACCCTCTTTTGTGCTGGCCTGGAAGGGCGGTGCCTGGCTTCAGGAACCAACTTTGTGCTAAGCCCTAAAGTAGGTGGGCTCTAACCCGCGCATAGAGATGCTTACAACCCCTGACCCACCCATCACTCGTCCTTTCCACAAAGATTGTAACCTTAAGGGCCATAGGTTCCTCCTTGGAGGTTCCGCAATTAGATAACGGAATTGCAGTGTCTGCACCTCAGCGTCGTTTGAGCATGTCTGGAGCTGAAAGGAGGGGCTGGAGGCATCCCTTAGGACTTGAGCTATTGAGATCTCGTTGCTCTTCCCTATGTAGTTCTGGGAGGTGATAAGCGATGAACACGGCATCGATCCCACCGGTACCTACCACGGGGATAGCGACCTACAGCTGGACCGAATCTCAGTGTACTACAATGAAGCCACAGGTGAGGGCGGAAATCCCCTAACACTTCTCCCTGCCTTCCTATTGAGACAGGGACCCCATTCATCATCACAGGCCGCCCTGGAACTCACAAAGATCGGTCTACGTCCAAACTGTTGGGTTTAAGGACAGCATTACCACGCCCTGTTTTTCCACACTTTTAAGTATGTTACCCCTCTGCATGGTTCCCATTTTTTCCCCTTAGACACACAACAGAAAGGGACTAAAGATTAGCTCTACTGCCACCAGGTGGTAGTGCCTGGAATGACTAATGCTTTGTGCCTGATTTCCCACTCCAAATTGAGCTGATCAATCAAACATCTACTCGAATCCCTGCAGGTGGCAAGTATGTCCCTCGAGCTATCTTGGTGGATCTAGAACCCGGGACTATGGACTCTGTTCGCTCAGGTCCTTTTGGCCAGATCTTCAGACCCGACAACTTTGTTTTTGGTGAGTTAAGTGGAGCGGATTTCTTTCCCTGTGCCCAATGGAATTAAGAAGGACTGTGTTTCTCCCATATGTTAGTGATTAAGCTCTTTAAATTTTTTTCCCCTTACTACATTCCAGGTCAGTCTGGGGCAGGCAACAACTGGGCGAAGGGCCACTACACAGAGGGAGCTGAGCTGGTTGACTCTGTCTTGGATGTGGTGCGGAAGGAGGCAGAGAGCTGTGACTGCCTGCAAGGCTTTCAGCTGACCCACTCACTGGGTGGAGGCACTGGCTCTGGCATGGGCACCCTGCTCATCAGCAAGATCCGAGAAGAATATCCTGACCGCATCATGAATACCTTCAGCGTGGTGCCCTCACCCAAGGTGTCTGATACCGTGGTTGAGCCCTACAACGCCACCCTGTCTGTCCATCAGTTGGTGGAGAACACGGATGAGACCTACTGCATCGACAACGAGGCCCTCTACGACATCTGCTTCCGTACCCTCAAGCTCACCACACCAACCTATGGAGACCTGAACCATCTCGTCTCAGCTACCATGAGCGGTGTCACCACCTGCCTCCGTTTCCCAGGCCAGCTCAACGCTGACCTTCGAAAGCTGGCTGTCAACATGGTGCCGTTCCCACGTCTCCACTTCTTCATGCCTGGCTTTGCCCCGCTCACCAGCCGCGGAAGCCAGCAGTACCGGGCCCTCACTGTGCCTGAACTTACCCAGCAGGTCTTCGACGCCAAGAACATGATGGCCGCCTGTGACCCGCGCCATGGCCGGTACCTCACAGTTGCAGCTGTCTTCCGTGGACGGATGTCCATGAAGGAGGTGGATGAGCAGATGCTCAACGTGCAGAATAAGAATAGCAGCTACTTCGTGGAATGGATCCCCAACAACGTCAAGACAGCTGTCTGTGACATCCCACCACGCGGCCTCAAGATGGCAGTCACCTTCATTGGAAACAGCACGGCCATCCAGGAGCTCTTCAAGCGCATCTCGGAGCAGTTTACGGCCATGTTCCGCAGGAAGGCTTTCCTCCACTGGTACACAGGTGAGGGCATGGACGAGATGGAGTTCACCGAAGCGGAGAGCAACATGAACGACCTCGTCTCTGAGTACCAGCAGTACCAGGATGCCACCGCGGAAGAGGAGGAGGATTTCGGAGAGGAGGCAGAAGAAGAGGCCTAAGGCAGAGAGAGAGCCCTGCATCACCTGAGGCTGCTCAGTTCCTTCAGCTTTCTCCAACTGCCCTCTTTGTGCTCCAGTTTCTTTCTGCTGCCTCTGTCCTGTTTTTGTTTCATTTTTTCTCATTGGGCTGGGGGGTGAACAGTGCCTGGCACGTGGCAGGTACTCAATAAATATTTGTTTGTGGAATGTCTCCTTTCTCTTTCCACTTGGATTTCTGACATTCTGGGTGTTACCCGTGCTTCCTCCTGTTACCCATTTTAAGATAACTGTCCAGTTAATATTCTTCCAATATATTCTCCAGGAACCTGAGTTCTGCTCCAGATCCTGTGTAGACCCCCCCGGCCCCCAGTCCGATTCTAACAACTCAGTAGCCAGCATCTAAAAGTAGTGGATTGGGGAAAGGCGGGGATATTAGAGGTAGGTCATCAGGAAGAGAAGGGTGGGGCGTTCCAGTCAGGGCCATTTAGACTCGGAGTCCACCAAGGCTTTCAATTGACAGGGTTTGGTTTTGTTTTTTCCTTGCTTCATCTCTCAGCCTCAGGAGAGGTATTAACAGTATTATCTCCATTTATATCCTCCCAGCTGCCCTGAGCCAAATCTGCCATTGGAAGTGTCTTCCCTGTATTGGTTCTCCTTTCTCCAGGAGACGGTGCACGGGGATGGGGGCGTGCAGAGCCAGGCCTTGGTCTCTGAACACTCCAATTCCCGATTAGACCCCACACTTGGGAAAGCATGCTTCCACCTGGATATTGCAGACACTCCCAGAGTGAAGGTTACCATCTTTGCCCCGTTTTCCTCCTGCCCTTGGTTTGGTCATCTCCTACCTTTCTATTTTGTGTTAAACTTGCTTTTTTTCATATTGAAAAGATGACATCACCCAGAGAACCAAAAATAAATGGGAATTGGAAAAAAGGTGTGAAGCTGTGTGCTCATTCAGCAGTAGGTGAAATTACTGGTGAAGGAACTGGTATGTCTGGACATACCTCTAATGCCAGTGGAAGATTATGGGTTCAGAGTTGCCCACAATCCTGAAAAGTCCCTCAGACCCCATCATCAACCCTCCAGGATATCCCAGATCCCTCAGGGGTTAATTTGTGACCTGTAGTCACACCATTCTAAGTTTTTTGACTTGGCTTAGGCTGTTAACACTAAGTGGGAGCTACTACGCCTCCTAGTGGCATTAAATATAATAGGTCTGGATTTAATAGAGTGGGGTATTTGAGGGGTATGGACTTCACTGCAGGAGTCTGCACAGCCAACTTCTAGGGGAAAGATTGGGTCGGGTTCTTGCTACGCAGGCTGCTCTGAAACTGGTATTTTAGTTGTTAGCTGTCAGTGCTTGATTTACTTAAGATCTTCAGGGCTATCTTTTGGTCTCGGTAAGGAAAGAAGTATAGATAAGCCAGGCTCAAACAGTCTAGTTTAATCAGGAAGTTAAATAGTTGGGATGGGCTGAAGTAAGATAACAGGAAGTCTTGGTGAAGGGCACTGGCAGTGGGCTGAGGAGGGGGTGCAAACCCTCCAGGCGAGGCAAGGCACAGACTATTTGGCAAGGAGAGACGCGCCCCTTTTGGAGGCCAGGGGAGGCGCATGCAGTGAGACCACTTGGGCCACATGTCCAGGTACCATTGATGCCTGAAGGCTCACGCTGTCCTTAAAGGCTTGTTGTGATTCACCTAGAGAAAAGAAGACATGATAGCGTGGGAATCCAGCATCTGCTCTCCATAGCATCCATTTGGAAGGCTGGGTTCAGGACATTGAAAAGGCTGAGAGGAGGGGGATCTGGTCTACATAGCAAGTTTTAGTATCCATGTAGTCACTGGGACTAGAACTTTGTATACTCCTTAGCTCAAAGCCTAGCTCAGGCTTCAAGGATATTCCAGCAAACCCAGCCTGATGAAGACACGTGTGGTTTTATTTTTTAAGAAGGGGTCCTAAGGGATGGTGATAAAGCACTTGAGAGACAGGCAGATCTGTTGAGTTTTAGGGCAGCCAGGGCCACTCAAAGAGAAAGCCAGTCTCAAGAAAACGAACTCAAACTGTATTGCCCTAGATGGCCTCAAACTCAAGAGACCAATGTTCATCTGCCTCCTGAGTGCTGAGATTCAAGCTTTATACACCCAGCTACATGGTTTTTGTGGTTTACTCAACACTGCCTTAAGTACTCTGCAAACAATTTCCCAACACCCCAGCAAGGAGGTGGGTTTATACTGTTAAGTCTTTTTTTTTTTTTTTTTTTTGACACAGGGTTTCTCTGTGTAGTCCAGGCTGGCCTTAAACTCAAGACCCTCCTGCCTCTGCCTCTGCCTCCTGGGTGCTGGGATCCCACCATGGCCAGCTCTTTAAGACAATTTTGAGACAAGGGATGGGCAACCTGTCACAGGTGACCTTACTGATGGTGACCCACAGATGGGTAAACTCCAGGGAAGTAATGATAGGGCAGGAGATGAGACAGCTGCCAACAGGTAGCAGCTAATGCTTTGCTCTCCTGTGGTGCCCAGGCACACTGGCTACAGAAGACTGGCCTGACTGATGCTCTGCTTCCCGGCCCTGGGGCTACATCATTTAGCGTGTTGGAGGGAGTCCTTTTGTGTGTGCACGTGCATGTGCAAGGCAACATATAATGTGGCTGTCGTTCCCCAGGCACTATGTGTTTCCAAGGCCTCTTGATGACCTGCAGCTAGCCAAGCAGGGACCTGACATGGGTTCTGGGAATAGTCTTCAGCAAGGTGGCTTGGGTACCAAGAAAGTCACTGTCTGTCTGACTTCCCAGGCTCCCAGAAGCCCGTTCAGCATGTGGCCTCAGTATCACATGATTTAGGTACTCAGTAACACAGACGCTCTGCCCTGCCCCTCACCTGGGAGATGCTGACGCCGGTGAGTCTCTCCACACTCTCTGGCAGGCGGCTTAAGATGTCCAGTACTTCCCCAGTAACTTTGGCTGCCCCCATGGCTCCGCTTCCGCTAGACACCAGCGTGATCTTATTGGCTGAGGTCAGGGGACCACTGATCTCTTCTGCCACCTGGTAGGCAGAGACAGACCACACCATTCATCAGATTCACCCCACGATGGGCCTTAATTCCTCTCTTCGGTCCTGCCTTATATTTGGCACCCCTAACAACCCCACCCCCATCCCGTCACTTAACTTCACCTCACCCCTCTTCCCCAGAGTCCCTCCCGTCTCCAGACCTGGGGCAGTTTCTCCAGCAGCATGTCCAGCTGGGCGGCCTCCTGGTACATCTGGAAGGCTTCTGCCTTCTTGGCCATTTGCTCGGCCTCAGCACGAGCCCGGGCCCCTATGGCAAAGGCCTCGGCTTCCCCTCGCATCTGTAGAGGGTACAGGACAGGCAACTCATTAAAGATACCAAATTCTGAGGCCAATGAGGCTTAGAGGGTAAAGGTGTTAGCCAATAAGGCCAACAACCTTACTTAAAATCTCCAGGAGATCCGACCTCCACACTGGCAAGATGTATCAGCCTGCTACCCCCACATAGGAGGGGGAAGAAGAGGAGGAGAAAGAAGAAACAGCAACAACAACAGGGTTCAATTGTGAGTGCCTTGAATCCCAGTACTTGGAAAGCAGAGGTAGGTGGGTCTCCCTGAGTTTGAAGCCATGTTATTTACACAGTAAGTTTCCAGGTCAGCCAGGGTGACACAGTAATAGTCTTGTCTCAAAAATCCAAGAACAAGCAATAGAGAATAAGAAGCCCTAACAAGCCCTTCCCTGTGTCAATCGGGAGCCATGCCCCAACTCACCCGCACGGACTCAGCTTCGGCTTCTGCCTGCATGATCAGCTGGGCCCTGGGGACAGAAGGGAAGCGGTTCATTGCTAGCCAGGGCGCCTTTTCTGGGGCCATGAAGGGGCGGTGGGGAAGGGGGCGTTACTTCTCTGCTTCAGCCAGGCGCTCCAGCCTGTAGCGCTCAGCCTCTGCCGGCTTGCGCACGCGGGCCTCCAGCTCCTTCTCGCGCCGGGCGATCTCCTGCTCCTGCACTGCCACCTGCTGGGCGCGCTCTACCACCTGCACCTGCACCCGCTGCTCCTCGATCTGCTGCTTCGTCTTGGCCACCTAGGGAGCAAGGGGCGCTTGAGTCAAGGCTAGGGACAGACCTAACCCTAGCCTGACCTAGGGTCAGAGAGAAAAGCCAGCGCTACCGGTGGAATACAACGTGGAAGAGACCCAGGAAGCCGTTTCCTGGTCAGCTCAGCCTACTCAGTAGTGGGATCCATTTCAAGTACTGAATGAATCAAGCCAGGGCCTGGGAACCACTTCTTGACTTCTCGGAGCAGGTAGGCTAAGGACTTAGCGACAGAATGGATGAGGCTGATACCTTGCTCTCCCTGGGATGAGACAAAGCGTTCCTCCCAGGTCTTCCTCTTGAGTAACTAATTCTCTATAGTATGAGAGTCCTGAGGGCACTGCGCCCTTTGTGGCCATAATCTACCTCTGCAGTCCTGTTCACAAGTCTCCATTTCTCTTTGCTGCCATTCATAAGAGTAAGCCACCATCAATGCCAGCCCAGACAGCTCAATAGTCAGTACTGCCTTTTACACTCTGCCAGCATATATCTTACTCTTAAATCCTTTGCACACAAAATAAGGAACAAAATAAACTCAAAAGGGAAAGTAGATACGTAGAAAGTGACTTCCTCCCACCTCTTGCCTCAAATCTCTTGGTTCCCTTTCTAGAAGCAACTGCTATAACCAGCTTCCAGAGATCATGTGCGTTCAAATTTCTTTTTTCTTCATCATAATTATCATCATAATCATCTGGCTTTTCAAGGCAGGGTTTCACTATGTAGCCCTGGCTATCCTGGAACTCAACTGTAGACCAGGTTAGTTTGAAACTCAGAGGCCAACTGCCTCCCTAGTGCCGAGACTAAAGGCACGGGCCACCGCCCATCTCGAAATAATTACTTGTTTATTTATGTGTGTATTTTATGCATATGGAGTCCTTCGCATGTGCATCTGTGTACTAGAAGAGGGCGTCAGATCTCATGGGACTAAGGTTATGGTATGTGAGCTACCATGTGGTTGCTGGGAATTGAACCCAGGACCTCTGGAAGAGCAGCAATGCTGAGATGGCTTGGGGAATAAAGGCATCTATCTCAAAGTCTGGAGGAGTTTGATCCTGAGGGAATTGCATGGTAGGAAAGAGCTGGCTCTTGCAGCAGGTTGTCTCTGAACTGAGCATACATAAGTGTAATTAAATTAAACATAATGGCGGCTGGAGAGAAAGCTCAGCAGTTAAGAGCACTGTTTGCTTTTGCAAAGGATCTGTGTTCATCACCCACCATCTGTCTAGCATTTTACCACCATTTGTAATTCCAGTACCAGGAGATCTGATGCCCTCTTCTGATCTCCACAGGCACTGGGAAAGAACACATGCACATAGTACACACATAAACATGTAGGCAAAACACTCATCACATAAACACATACCATAAAAATAAATCTTTTTGTTTGTTTTTCCACACAGGGTTTCTTTGTGTAGCCCTGGCTGTCCTGGAATAGCTCTGTAGACCAGGCTGGCCTTCAGCTCATAGAGATTCACCTGTCTCTGCCTCTCAAGTGTTGGGATTGAAGGCATGTGACACCAGCCGGGCGGTGGTGGTGCACGCCTGTAATCCCAGCACTCTGGGAGGCAGAGGCAGGCGAATTTCTGAGTTCGAGGCCAGCCTGGTCTACAGAATGAGTTCCAGGACAGCCAGGGCTATACAGAGAAATCCTGTCTTGAAAAAAACCAAATCCAAAAAACCAAAAAAAAAAAGTGTGTGACACACCACAGTAAAGGAACACCTTTAACCTCAGCACTTGGAGGCAGAGGCTGTTTAAGTGTTTTTGTTTAAAGATTACCTTTTAAGCTAGGCACTGTAATTCCAACAGTAAAAAAGGTGAATCAGGAGGACTGCTACATGTTTGAGTCTAGCCTGGGCTACTGTATGGGGACCCTGTCTCAAAACAAGCAAGCAGGGCATGGTGTTGCCCAACTTTAATCCTGGCACTCGAGGGTAGAGGCAGGTGGATCTCTGTGTTTGAGGCCAGCATGGTCTATATAGTGAGTTTCAGACCAGATAGGGCTACATAGTGAGACCCTGTCTCGAAGAACAAAATAAAACAAAAACAACTGGTTGAATAACAAATAAATTAAAGAAATTGTATATTAAAACACATCGAGCTGATGCATTAGTGTAGAACAGAAGCGAACTGTAATTCGTGCCTGAACAGGGGTAGTGTAGAACAGGGGTAACCTAACAATGCACACTGCCTCCACACGGCACTTCACAGCCTCCAGTGCTGAGGGTCTCCATTAAGCAGTTTAGTACTATTTGAATCGTTTTAGTATGAGAGAGAGAGAGAGAGAGAGAGAGAGAGAGAGAGAGAGAGAGAGAGTATTGTACCCTCAATCCCGAGCATCGTTTTAAACAGCAAAATCACTAACAAAACCCAGAAACACTGTTGATGATACCCGGCGAAACCGCCTGCAACCTGAGTTCAGACACGAGGCAGCACTTCCTCTGTGTTTGAGCTTATGTGGAGCCTGCATCAGCCAACTAGAATTCTTCAGCATTCTGTGTCCAGCGCACACAGCAAATGCAGGCACCGACCTGTGGTTTACCCATAAGTCCTGGTGAGCAGGCAGATCCTCAAATGTGCAGCGCATGAATGACAGGGGCCAGTTATTCTTCTTGTAATGTAAAGGCTGCCCAAGGCTCACTTTCCGTCATTCAAGGCTGTTTCCTTCCTCACCCTCTCTTTTGATCATCATAGTTTTGGGGCACCCTATGCACATGGGAAGAGGTTTCTCTTCTTCTGACAGGTTCAGACCCATACCCAGAACACTGCTTGGTGAGCGGGAGACAGGACAGCTCTTCCCCACCTGCAACCCGGTGCCTTTACAGAGAGACAGTTTACCTCTTGGTCAATCACGTTCATGGCATGCCAGACTGCCTGCCTGTCATCTTGAGTTTTCAGCTGAATGGTCTAGTCTCCATGTATGTGCACATGTACATACATGTACAGGTGTGTAACACACATGTATGTTTGTGCAGGTCAGAGGACAATTTACAATGTCACTCCTCATTAGGCACCATTTGCCCTTTGTTTTTTCGAGACAGGGTTTCTCTGTGCAGCCTGGCTAGCCTGGAACTCACTCTATAGACCAGGCTGGCCTTGAACTCAGAAATCCGCCTGCCTCTGCCTTATATTTTGAGTCTCTCCTGAGACACACTGGCCTGAGATTGAATGATTATACTAACCTGGCTGACCAGTGAATGTCCAAGACTCATCCATCTCTCCAGTCCCTGCTTGAGTTCCTATCTGTTTGTCTCTCTGGGAGTTTTCAGCTGAATGTTCCAGTCTACATGTATGTGCAGATACACATACATGTACAGATATTTATGCTTTGAGTCTCTGCTTTTATGTCTTTTATCATACCAAGGAAAAGGTTCACAAATGGAGTACCCTGGGGGCTGGAGAGATGGCTCAGCGGTTAAGAGCTCTGACTGCTCTTCCAGAGGTCCCGTGTTCAGTTCCTAGCAAACAACCATACAGTGGCTCACAATCATCTGTAACGGGATCCGATGCCCTCTTCTGGTGTGTTTGAAGACAGCTACAGTGTGCTCACATACATAAAATAAATAAATCAATCTTTTTGTTTGTTTTTTCAGACAGGGTTTCTCTGTATAGCCCTGGCTGTCCTAGAACTCACTCTGTAGACCAGGCTAGCCTCAAACTCAGAAATCCACCTGCCTCCCAAGTGCTGAGATTAAAGGCATGCACCACCACCGCCTGGCCATAAATAAATCTTTAAAAGAAAGAAAAGGGGGTACCAGAATCAGAGCAAAGATCAAAGTCTCCCTAGTACAGATGGAAGCCAGAAAGGGGAAGCGCCACGGAGCAAGCAACCGAGACACCTGTGCTCACCTGCAGCTGATAGGCCAGGTCAGCCTGCGCTCGCCGGGTGTTGACCTCGATGTCGTAGGTGGCTTTCTTCAGCTCATAGTCCCTCTGTGCCTTGGCCATCTCTATTTCACTGAGGCACTGCGCAGATACCTTCTCCTGCTTGGCCTTAGCCTCCTAGGTCAGGGTTAGTGAGGAAGGCAGAAGGGTAAGGGCCTGTTGGCTGCCAGACTCTCTATCGCCACCCCCTGCTTGCTCTCTCCCATGACACCCCCTGCTGACTCAGTTAGGCCAACCACACTCCACTGGACCCTCCCTTGTGCCCTTGTCCCCTCCTGGGTGTCTAGCAGGCCAGTGTGACGGAGCAGCCCCTTCTCCCTCACCCGTATCCCGGCATCTCTCTTGGCTTCTGCTTCCCCAATCCGAGCATCCTTTTGGACTTGTGCGGTACGAGCTTTCCCCAAAGAGTGTAAGTAATCCTGTGGGAGAGCGAAATCCGTCTCAGGAGGGTTTGAGAGATGGGATCAGGAAGCAGGAAGGATCTTGGCTTTTGTTTGTTTTGTGGTGTAGGGTGGAGCTGCCCCCCCCCCCCCCACTAGGCTGGGTTAGCGCTCTACCACTAACCACATTCTGTTTTTTGAGATGCGGTTGATTATACAGGTGTGTCTTGGTACTCTTTGTAGACCAGACCAGCCTCCAACTCACAGAGATGCACCTGCCTCTGCCTCCTGAGTCTTGGGATTAAAGGCCTGCACCACCACACCAGGCTGTTTGTTTTGAGACAAGATCTCACCCTGTAGCTAGGACTATCCTGGAACTCATAATGAGTAGCCCAGGCTGGAATGGAACTGATATGTAACCCAGGTGACCTACGGTTCCCGGCTTTTGGCCCCCATCCCGACCCCACTCCAGTGTTGGGATCATACAGCCACCAAGTCTGCCTCAACTGATTATTTTTACCTGGTCATCATGAATGTCCTTTAAAGTGTAGCTAACCACGCTGATACCCATGTTGACCAGGTCGGAGGAGGCCACTTTGAAAACCTGCTCTGAGAATTTCTGTCTATCCTTATAGATCTCCTACAGAGAAAGAACAGTGGGAAGAGGTTGTCAGATTCATCACCTGTCACAGGTGGGCTGGTCTGTCATGGTCCTCTCATCCTGACATCCCACCCAGATCCTCTCCTGTGCCCCCAGCCCCACCTCCACAGTCATGTGGGCCATGATTGCCCTCTGGTGGCCCTCCAGTGTCTCCAGGGCAATGTGGGCGATCTCTGCCTCCGTCTTCCCCAGGAACATCTGGCAGGCGGCTGCCAGCATCTCCTTGTTCTGGCCCTGGATTTTCACCTGCAGCCATAGTAGAGACAGAAGGGGTATGATGGGCAAAGCAAGGCGAGGAGGGGGAGGAAGAACTAGGGGTCTTGGGGGCGTCGGCTGAAGGTGAGACCAGCGGAAAGACAGAGTGGAGAAGTCCACGATCAGAGGTGTTTAATTGCCAGGAGAAAGGTGGGGGCGGGCTTTGGGAGGAAGGCTCTGAGAGCCTCACCTGGGCAATGCCTGTGACTGAGATGGGGACCCCGTGGCGGGTATAAACCTTCTCACTCTTGACATTGAGGGTCAATGTGTTGAGGGAGATCCTAGAGGGAAAAGGAGCAGACAGTAAGAGAGAGAGAGAGAGAGAGTGAGAGAGAGAGAGAGGAAAACGGGCTCCCTTCCCGGGCTCTGTTGCTACCTACCTCTGGATTTGTTGAATGCAGGGTAGAACAAACACTCGGCCTCCGGCCACCATGACTGGTGGGCTCCTGCAGAACCCTGTAAGGCGAGGGCATAATGGGACCGTGGCAGAGCCAAAGACAGAGGGGTAAAAGGTGGAGCACCCATAGGGCGACTCTGGATACTGAGCGGGGCGCTTTCTATGCCTTGGAGGCTGGGAATCACAGGTGGTTCGGGGCCACCGTGGGCAGAACGTTGGGGCTGGGAAGCTAGTGCAGACAGGAGGGGGGCAGAGGTCAGGTTTAAAGGTGGGGGTGGGTGGTGAGTGTTACTGGCTGGGAAGGAGACTTACCGGAGACCACCATGGCCTCATTCGGGCCACAAGTGAAAAACATGGTTGAAGATGCGGCTGGAGGGAATAGAGAGGAAGCCTTTGCAGAGGCGAAGGGGCCCTGTGGCACCTCCTCCGTCTCTTATCAGGAGCACGGACTGCCTCTGCCAACGCCCAGTCCCTTGAGCGCTCCTGTGACAGTCCCAAGATTCGCCAGGGACTTCTTCCTCCGTGCCACCTGATTCTCAGTCTTCCTCTCACCGAGCCCCCTAGCCCCTCCTCCACCACACAAAGCTCTCCAGCGCCCTGGGGTCTGCAGCAGTCAGCAGCCTCCAGGCTCTCCGGCCGCCCAAGGCTCCGCCTCCCATCCCCACTCACCTTCCGGAACGCCGGGAGGAACCCCACTGGGGTCTGGGGAAGTGCGGAGACCCGCAGAACCCCAGAACGGGGTGGGGACTGCTCGACGCCCGACTTAGTGGCAGCTGCACTTGCGCCCCCCACCCGGCCGCACCCTGTTGCAGCAACAGACGCGACCCCGCCCCCTCCCAATCCCTGGGTCCGCCCCTTTCCCGGCAGGCCCCGCTCGGGTCCGCAGCACTCCAGTTCTCGGCAGCCCAGGGGGCAAGCCAGACATTCCCTCCCCCAGCAACCTTCCCCCCCCCCCCCAGCGGTGGCCTGGAAGCTCCGCCTCCACCCGAGGCCACGCCCTTCCACTTGGTTGCGCTACCCGCCGCCTGCAGTGAGTAAGCAGGTTGCCACACACTAACTGGGAAAACCGCACACCCAGCAATGTATGACAGCATCCGGTGACCGGATATAGGTCTGTAACTCCAAGGAAGAGGTCAGGACCCTAGAAAGGGTGCGAACTGGGGACCTAGTCACGGCCTCCCGCCCTTCCCTCCCCCCCCTTGAAATGATACACTTTGAGAATTGCTAATAATGACAGGTAATCAAGTTTATTCGTGTTCACAGAACATACTAGGCGACCCCAGACAGCCGCCCTCTGACAACGCATCAAGGACCTAAGACTCCTGCAGCTGCCCCCGAGAAGCAACTAGGAAGGCATCAAAGGCCATAGACCAGATTCCCAAGGGTCTGCTGAAGCCTTACAACAGACTACAGAGTTGAAGTGCTGGATGACCGAGGGTTACTCCTAAACCTATGCCCCCCACCCCAGACTAATCCCCAAGTTGGGAGTCCTACCACCCGGGTCCTCCCTCCCACAACTCTGTTTTACCGACCCTACAAATCGTAATAAATAATCTGTTACAGCAAGGAGGCATATCTCGCACCCCTGCATAAGTTAGAATAAATATTACATACACCCCTCCTTCACCTAGGAGGATATACATAAATACATAAATATTAATTAGAGAAGGTCTCAGTCCATCCCCGGTGAGCATAGCCAGGACCCACGGTGCCTCGGGCTCGCCCCAAGCACAGGCATCTTGGCGGTAGTGTTCTGAGTTAGCGTTGCCTTAGAAGTCCCAGTTTGGGATACGTTCTCGCGCACCAGGTATCCCTGGTGCCTCTTTGTTTTTGTGGACTGTGACCCATCGTCTTTAGAAGGCCGCCGGGTGTTGCTGGAGAAAAGCTTTGAGGTCCAGAGCATAGTCCGAGGACTCCGAGGTCAGGTTCAAAGGCTCGAGGACCGGGGCAGTAATGGGCGCAGAGATGGGCTCAGGCGATACTGCGCTGGTAGTATCCTCCGGAGCCAGGGGCTGCGACACACCCTCTTCAGCCATCAAAATCTGGCAGAAGATGATGGCGAGCAGAAGAAAGAGGACCCTCTTGGCCATGTTGGGTTCCTCGGTTGGTAGCTGGCGCCGGACCTGAGCAGATAAAAGAGGAAAACGTCAGATCAAGGTCCCCGCGTCTAGTTGTTCCCTACAGGTTCCAGGGGGATGCGACCTCCTGCTACCCACTCTGGCGATACTCACCACTCGAGGGTAGAGCACCCTTCGGCTGCGTTTTCGGTGCCCGCGAGAAGTGTTCAGACGCGCTGTGGATGCTACCACCCGCTCCGGGAGAGGGTCGAAGGTGAAAATCTCGGGACCGGAGCCCCGCCGGAGTTCCGGGCCGTTGGAAGGAACTGGAGAAGGGGCCCTCAGGCCAGTCATGGTGTGGAGATGGTTGCGCGAGTGGCACATAGTTTTCACTTTGTGCAGAGAGTGTAGAGACGTGCAGATCCCCGGCAAGGCAGCGCTACTTATAAAGCCAAAAAAGGGCTGGGCTGGGAAACTCCGCCCTTCGCAGCTGGGAAGCAGTTGGCTGCACAGGGTTGGAAATTCCAAGGAGGAAGCAAAATGTAGGCGGAGCCTTGACTGCCTGTTCACTAGGTGCTCCAGTGCACGTTTTTGTCTGGGAGTAGTAAATGCGGTTGGGTGCGAACGCTGGGAGTGAGCACATGTCGGGACATGAGAGGGGCTCCCAGATACGTAGCAGATGGTCCAGCCACCCTCCTTAGAGAAGCCCAGCCAGATCAGGGACCACAGAAAACAATTCACGTACTTGGAGGTATTCGTAGGAAACAATCCCTGGAGGGAAGTCATTGAACAAACTTCCAGGAAGATTAAGGACACACTTGAACCCACAGACCCGGCTCTGCCTGCCTCCGTTCACGTGAAAACCACACACACATCACAGACATTTCAGCAGAGCACACGGACACAAAACGAGGTGCAATGGTCACCTAGGGACACCCCAGAGAAGCTATTCAAGGGGATAGAGGAGAGACAGGAAGTCTGCAGCCCCTGCTTTTGCCCCGTGCTAGGTGGGTTACATAATAAGATGTAAAGTCAGCATTTTTGAGCACCTGTTACAATCTGAATGATTGTGCTGTGGAAACCACCCAGCACAATATGAAACTTCAGCCCTCTTCCCAGCTGCTTGGCAGGCTGAGGCAGGAAGATACCTTGAACCAGAGGAATTTGGGACCAGTCTAGGGAACACAGCAATCTCCAGTTTCAAAAAACAAACAAACCAAAACCAAAACCATAACCAAGAAGGCCCTGGAGAGACAGCAGGCACAGTTATTAAAAGCATTTTGCAGAGGACCTAGAATTAGTTACTAGAACTCAAATGGCAGCTCGAATCTAGTCCCAGGAGATCTGATGCCCTATTTTGATCTCTGTAGGCATCCGCATGCATGTGGTACACACACACACACATACACACACACACACACACACACGCAGACAAAAGACTCATATGCATAAAGTAAAAGATGAGATATATCTTAAACAATTTAGGTGAGATGACTTGAGTTTGATCCCTGGGATCTACATGGTCAGAGAAGAGAACTAATTCTTAAAAAAAAATCACCATCTGACTTTCATGTGTGGGCTACATACGCCCACATATACACACACCCAAATAAGCAATCGAGTTATATACAAATACACGTGTACCGTGAAGAGCTCTGAGCTTAGTTTCACAGGAGGAAAGTAAGCCGGATAAAGCTGTCACTTTGGTCTGGAAGATTTTATCCACTGGATTTAGGAGACTCTTCTTTTTGTTTTGTTTTGTTTTGTTGTTTTTTCGAGACAGGGTTTCTCTGTATAGCCCTGGCTCTCCTGGAACTCATTCTGTAGACCAGGCTGGCCTCCAACTCAGAAATCTGCCTGCCTCTGCCTCCCAAGTGCTGGGATTAAAGGTGTGCGCCACCACCGCCCGGTATAGAAGACTCTTCTGATGGTCCTAAGAAGACTATCAAAGGGGGAGCCCTGAGGAGTCAGCATTCACATCTGACTCATACTCGAGAACTTCAGTCAGGGGTGACATTTGAGATGACCCGTTAGGTGGGTTATGACACACTGAGATGTAAAGGGTGACTGTAAAAAAAAAATCAGCAGAGGCTCAAAGCTGGAAAAGTACAGGATTCATTTGGGGGAATCTCAGAAAAGCCACCTCATAGTAAGTTTCCTGTGCAAGCGTCATGGAAAGGCTAATGGTGGGTGGTGGGAGAGGAGCTGGGCAGAGAGGAGCGCTCACCAGACAGGCTGAAAACCTGGGTTTGACTCCAGATCATAGAGCACAGGTCAGGAATAAGGGCAGTCTAAACTGGAAACTGACTGGACTGAGAGGACTGTGTTTTTGAGGGGGGAATATGACGGACCACAGGCTACTGAAGAGGCCTCAGGCAAGGACTAACAGCAACCTGAAATGGCACCCCAGGAGACATTTCTAGCATGAGATCATCTGATTTAGGTAATAAATTGGGTGCCGTTGGAGAAAGGGCATTCAAGGGCTCCAGGGCTCTGGGGTGTACCTGGCGCAGGACTTTATTTCATTGTCAGCCTGGTGAGAACACCTGGGCTCCATCATTCAGCGAGAAGCTGCAGTTCACACCTTGTCCTTCACAGAACCCAGCAGAGGACCTTGCAGGCAGTTCTTGCTCAGTAATCCTTAAAAATGTATGTGTGTGGGTACACATGTATGTATGTGCACCCCACACATGCAAGGGTCAAAGGAGCCAGAAGAGGGTGCTGGAACCCCTGGAACAGGAGTCACAAGTGGGTACAAGCTGCCTGATTTGGGCACTGAGAACCAAATGAGGGCCTTTGTAGGAGCAGCAAGTTCTCCCGACTGCTGAGCCTTCTCTCCAGTCCCTCCATAATTTTATTAAGTGAACCTGAAAATACAGAAGTATATGCAGAACTATGCACACATAGTATCCCCGGACCAGCTAAGTACAGAAGTGCATGCATTGCTATGCACTCATAGTATCCCCGGACCAGCTAAGTACAGAAGTGCATGCATTGCTATGCACTCATAGTATTCTCAGATGGCTGGGTCCTCCAAGCTTCTGAGTGTGAATAAATTACTCTAGACTTCTCAGATAAACAACATCCTAAGAAAAGCTGGGTGCTGGAGAGGACAAGAGCTCAGAGGGTAAGATTGTCTCTGCTCCTGCAGAGGACCTGGCTTAGAATTCCACTGTCCCCAGGGCAGGTCACGATCATCCATAACTCCCGTTCCAGGGGTTCTAATGGCTTCTTCCCATCCCCCCTGAAACCAGATATACACATGGGTGCATAGACATGCATGCAGGCAAAAATGCTCACAAATAAAATAAAATGAATAAATTTAATTTAAAAAAGATGTTTTGTTTTTAATTTTTAACTGGGAACTAAAAATAGGGCCTCGTGTATGCTAGGCTAATGCTCTATGACTACTGAGATATATTCAACCTGGAAGTTTTATTTTTATTTATTTATTTTTGGTGTTTTTTTTTTAAAGGTTTCTTTATTATATGTAAGTACACTGTAGCTGTTTTCAGACACACCAGAAGAGAGCATCAGATCTCATTATGGATGGTTGTGAGCCACTATGTGGTTGCTGGGATTTGAACTCAGGACCTTCGGAAGAGCAATCAGTGCTCTTAACTGCTGAGCCATCTCTCCTGCCCCCTGTTATTGGATTTTCAAGACAGGGTTTCTTTGTGTAGCCTGAAACTCACTATGTAGACCAGGCTGGCCTTGAACTCACAGCGATCCACCTGCCTCTGCCTCCTGAGTGCCTGGACTAAAGACATAGGCTACCACCTCCCTCAGTTCAACCTGGAAATTTTAAAAATTATTATTGCGTTTATTTGGTGGTGTGTGGCTCAAAGGACAACTTTCAGGAGTCATTTATCTCCTACCATGTGGGCTCTGGGATTGAACTCAGGTCTTCAGGCTTGGCAACAAGCCCCTTTTCCTATTGCACCATCTTGTCAGTCCTGGAAGAGCTAACCAAGGATGCTTAGGAAAACAAATATGCCTCACACTTGGGCTAGATGCTTCACTGCTGTGTACATGACTGTTTCCCAGGCTTAGGAGGCCCCATCTAAACACAGGAGACAATTTCTACATTTCATACACCTCTTCCTGTAGGCATAAAAAAATATCCGTTTTCTCATAACTGCCTTACCGTCTTGGTCTTGCCAGCATCCTCACATCCGCACCTGAGCTGGGATTACCACACACCTGCTCAAGCTCTTTTCAAAGATCTCACACACTACACCGGGACCAACGAGAGAGCACAGCTGCCCGGAGTGTGCACACTGCCCCTCACACACACACAGATGGGGGGGTGCTGAGGATGAAAGGAAACTGTGGGAAGAGGGCAGGAGGCCCCCACGCATAGGAATGCATAACTTGTTTGTGATGGAAAATTTCCCCAGGGCTTGGGTCAGGGAGGGAAAATAAGAGACCTCAGGTTCAGGTTTCAGCACTAACTCCTACATCTGGAATCCTGACCTCCAGCTGGGCCCAGTTAGCCTCTCTGTCCTCCCCAAACAGGGACCTTTTCTTGCGGCCATACCAGCACAGGACCGAGTGATGACCCAGAGGGTCCAGCTTGTTGCGGTTCTTTCTCATGAAGTCTCACCCCAGTTCCTGGTGTCTCTGGGGACTCCAGGTTCTGCCACCCAGGAAGCTAGGGAAAGATGGAATCGCTAAACGAGGGAGGAGGTCTGGGGACCGGGGGCGATGTGTTAAAGCCGGGAAGTACCAGGGCCTGAGCCCAGGTTCTCATTCTGGAGAAATGAGCCTTTAGCTGCTCGAGCACACCCGCTACACACACACACACACACACACACACACACACACACACACACACACGGCCCCACCCCACCCCACCCCAGTCCCAGCTCTCCTTCCCTTCCTCTCGCAGAGCAGCGCGTTCCTTCCTTTCCTTCCTTTGACCTTCCTTCCCACCCTCACCTCTTTCTCGGCCTCTTGTTTGTTTACTCTGTAATAGTTGGAAAATCATCATTTTATCTGCTTGTTTAGCCTTTTAATACTTTTTTTTTTTGGTGCTGGAGATTGAACCCAGAACCTCTTGAACGCTTACTCAGTGTTTCATCTCAGCCATGGCCTTCAGGAGTGTACCGCCCCATGGCTCTTTAACCCCTGTGTTTGTAAACACCCCTATGGTATCCTCAGTAGCTGGTCTGGGGCTTAGTTGGGTTTTTAAAAAAAAGTTTTAGCTTAAAATAAAACAAAACAAAACTTTTGTGTGTATAGATGTTTTTCCTGTTTGTCTGCGCACCTCAGAGGCCGGCAGGACCCCTGGGATTGGAATTACAGAAGGTTGTGAGCTGCTGTGGATCTAATGAAGAGTTATCTGTGGGGCCATTGCTTCAGCCCCTTAACACATGGTTTTAAAACTGTCTCCCGAGGAGCTGAACTTCACCCCAGTGGTCGTTCAGCTTTCTCCCTTTAGAACCTTGCCTTTTCTTCCTCAAAGCAGAAGTTTGAAAAACTCGGCTGTGGCTCAGGTGTCTCTGGCCCGGCCTGGTGCGCATGCGTGGTCTCCCGCACAGACCGGGAAAAGTAGACATTTGAAAGTGTGTGATTCTGAGAAGGGGAGGCAGGACAGAGGGATGCCGCCAGAGGTTTGGGGGCTGAGAATGAAAGGCTCCCCATTTGCAGGGCACCTAACCATGTTGCTGACTTGAGACACGTTTTAGTTGGAAACCAAGGGAGATAAAGGGAACGTGTTATAAGCTAGTGGCGCGGAGGAAATAGGGCGTAAAGTCGAGTTTTATTATTTATTTATTTATTTATTTATTTATTTATTTATTTATTTATTTTAAAGATTTTATTTTATTCATATGAGGAGTACACTATAACTGTCTTCAGACACACTAGAAGAGGGCATCAGATCTCATTACAGATGGTTATGAGCCACCATGTGGTTACTGGGATTTGAACTCAGGACCTCTAGAAGAACAGTCAGTGCTCTTAACCGCTGAGCCATCTCTCCAGCCCCAGTTTTATTATTTATTAACCATGCAATGCTAATCTGTGTTGACAAGTGGGCAGAATGGCCTCTCGGTTATGCAGAGATTAAATACTGCAGTGTCGTCATGTAGGAGGACTCTCCCCATGCTTTCTCTCAGATCTACAATCTAGGTCATAAAATGTAAAAAGCCATGAAAGGAGAACCAGGGCTCATTGAGAGACTGAGAGCCGGTGGGAAGATGAGGAGGAGGGTGAGTCTCAGCAAAGCTTACTATATATAACACTGTGATAAAGCAAAGCCCTTCATTTTATACAATGAGTGTACACTAATTTAAAAATAGCCAAGGGGCTGGCTCAGTGGTTAAATGAACTGGCTGCTCTTCCAGAGGACTCAGCACCCACATCCAGCAGCTCATAATAGCTTATAGCTCCAACTCCAGGGCTCCGGCGGCCGCTTCTGGTGGCTCTCCAAGGGCGTCTGCACTCATGTGCGTATACGCTTCCCCATCCCCACAATACAAACACAAAATCAAAAATTAAATAAATCTTAGGAAAAAAAATTTTTTGAGTGCGGTGTGACACAGGGACACATGCCTTTAATGTCAGCACCAGGAGCACAGAGGCAGGCGATCTCTGCGAGTTGGAACCAGCCTGGTTGTCCTAGCAAGTCCCTGAACAGCCAGGTCTACATAAAGAGATCCTGACTCACAAAGGAAAAAATACGATAAAATACAATACAATAAAGAACGGAGGGAGGGGGATAATGCATGTGCCTCCCTCCAAAAAACAAGAGTCAGAATTAATAAATAAACAAGTAAATACTTAAGACAGCTTCCTGGCCTGCAGTCCATGCTACTTGGGTAGGAGCCATTATTGTGAGTGTGGGGACAGAAGTTTCATTGGAGTAAAGATGACCCCCAGTAGGAAAGCAACCTCCTAACAGTAAGATTACAGGAGCTGCAATCTGTAGTTTGTTTTCCATTTCCTTCCCTGGCTCTCTTGGGCAGCTTTTGCAGTTCTTTATCTTGGAGAAAGGACAGATTCCTGCATTCCTACTTCCTCTTTGGCCAACGAACGTGGATTTTGCACACTCACCTTTGCTTTTGGCTGGCACACAGTTTAGCTGGGACAATTCTAGCCAGAGGCCTCCATGGATAGGAGTCGAGAACTGTGGTGTGCCTTAGGCAGTTAATCAATGACCCCTGAAGTTGATTGTTTAGCTTTGATCAGATCCTGGCAACTTTCCTATGACGCAAAAGCAGGGCAAAAGTGCCTGGAGCTCTCGGGCAAGTTGCAAAAGTAACAGGTCTACCTGTCCTGTAATGCAGCTCGGTCTGGCGTATGCCAGCTTTGCCTCGCTGTACTCACACGGGCTTCCTATACCGGCTTTCAGGAAGAGGGCAACAGGGCTTCTCTCTGGCTTCGGTTTCTTCCTGTCAGACTGTAATTCTATGAAGACTGACTTGTCCATCTTGTGGGCCGCTGTTTCCAGTTTTCCAAGGTCTAGAATTTTTTTTTTTAAGATGATGTCTCTGGTCGCTGAGATGACTCGTGTGGCAAAGATGCCTGCCATCAAACCTAAAGAACCTAAAATGACCTTAGTTCTATGCCCAGGACCCACATAGCAGGAGGAGAAGTCCAATTCCCATAAGTTGTCCTATGATTTCCATTCACACACTGTAGCATGAGTACCTACACACACACACACACATACACACAAAGAGAGGGAGAGAGGGAGAGAGGGAGAGGGAGAGAGAGAGAGAGAGAGAGAGAGAGAGAGAGAGAGAGGAGAGAGACTTATGTAGCTCATGTTGGCCTTGATTTCTCTAAATAGCTGAGAAAGACCTTGAACTGCCAGGATTAGTAGCTGATTACCAGGTACTGGACACTGAACACAGGGCCTCTGTGTGCTAGGCAAGCACTCTATCAACTGAGTTAAAATGTTCCCCTGCCCCTCCCCTTTCCTCCCCTCTCCTCCCCTCCTCCTCCCATGCCTGGCCAAAGGCCTTGCATTTGCACATCCTAGCTTTACCCAGTGAGCCACACTGCAGCTCTAGAACCGGACATCTTGATTAATAAAGGCTGACTGGAAAGGCTAGAGACAGAGGGTTTTTTTTTTTCCCCATGTCAGAGTAGACTTGATCATATGGGAGTCAGTCTGCAGCTCCCTTCATTACTTCAGTGTGAGCAGCTGGAGGGTATGATTGAATCTAGGGCTTCCTGTATGCTACACAGGCACTCTACCAACTGAACAGCCATTTCACCCCACCCTTTATACACAAGATCAAAACATAATCACAGGGGCAAAGGTACAATGGGTAAAGGTGTCTCTTTGTCATGCCTTTTGTGGTACCCGGTATTTACTGATGACAGATCTATACAGTCGAAAGCCTTAGATTACGGGCTCTCTGTTGGACTTCCACTTCTGAAGCCTCATGATTCAGCAATGTTTTTTTTATAGGTCCCTGAAAGTCTGATGTGCCTCCCTCCCCCTGGAGAGTAGCACCACAGGGCCTTTTCTTTAAAGGTTGAAGGGAATGTCCCCTCCCAGAGAGGCCTATGCGCTAGAGTGCTCAGTTGAGCGATGGCCAGATGCCACTGGGGATCGCGTGTTAGGACCGGCTTGATCCGCTGCCAAGGGTGAGCCCAGCTGTGGTATTCTGGGAAGGAGTAGATGGCATGTGACTCAGAACCAAGTTAGGGAAAAAACAACCTCACTCAATCCCTGGCACCCTGCCCCTCCCCAGTATGGCTTTGACATGACCTCATGAAAGAGGAAGCTGGGCTGGGCGGACTAGAGTTTTGCTTTCCCTCCAGGTCTTGTCTCCACAGTCTCATAGATTCCCTAGAGTGTCTGGGCCTTAAGCTGCCGTCATCCTGGCTCCTGAATAGTTCTGGCCCACTCTAGACTTTCCTCTCCCGTCAGACAATCAAGGAGTTAGAAATCCCACCCAGCACCGAAGGGAATTTGGGATGACACTTTTCTCTTCTCTTGGTCACCACTGAGCTCTTTCCCTGAATGGCTCCCATCTGGAGTTGCTCCTGTCTGTCCAGTGAATATCTACGATAGATCAAGTGCTATCGCCCCCAGAATATAGGAGTGGTTGTACAGCTACATTCCCCAGTTCAGAAAACAGAGACTCCCACATTCCGGAGCAGCTGATCCACCTTTCGAGTTGCTGAATCTCAGCTGGGACCAACCTATCTAATGTTTTTGGTATTCAGAACTGCCGACTTTCAGGAAATGAGGGCGGTGACGGTTCACAAAGAACCTTCCGACAGCCAGGTGTCCGTGGGGCTGAAGTCTGGCACTTGGCACTTTCACTGGCATGGCCTGGGTTCAGTTCTTGGACTGACGAGGTGGTGTGAGGATGAAGATGGGGCTCAGTGGCTGGAGGGCTTGCTGAGCATGCTTGGGGCCTGAGGTCTGATCCCTCATAGCAGAAAAAGCAGATGCTGTGGTGCAAGCCTATAATCTCAGCCCTCTGGATGTGGAAGAGGATAGGGAGTTGTCTCAGTCAGGGTTTCTATTCCCCCACAAACATCACGACCAAGAAGCAACTCAGGGAGGAAAGGGTTTATTGAGCTTACACTTCCATACAGCTGTTCATCACCAAAGGAAGTCAGGTCTAGAACTTAAGCAGGTCGGGAAGCAGGAGCTGATGTAGAGACCATGGAGGGATGTTACTTACTGGCTTGTTTCCCCTGGCTTGCTCAGCCTGTTCTCTTATAGAACCCAAGACTACCAGGCCAGATATGGTACCACCCACAAGGGGCCCTCCCCCCTTGATCACTAATTGAGAAAATGCCCACAGCTGGATCTCAAGGAGGCACTTCCCCTACTGAAACTCCCTTCTCTGTGATAACTCCAGCCTGTGTCAAGTTGACACACAAAACCAGCCATACAGGAGTGTTAGGGTTTGGTCTTTTACTTATACTGTAATGCTAAACCCTGGCCCCCAAGGCCTGGTTGTCCCCCAGGGACAAGAGGATCTCCAAGTAGACACAAGTTATCCCTGATGGGTGAATAAAGATACCTACAGCTGAGCAGAGTTGAGGTAAGCAGGGCTTGGGGTTCCCGGGCTGACCAAGCCAGTTCAGACAGTCAACAGGGCTTCGAGGGAGGGAGTGAGGATTAAAGAAAGAAAAGTCAATTAGACAACACTATAACATGAATCCAGCCAGGGCTGAAGCTGAAGAGGGTTTATTTATTTTTTTCTAGTCTGCTTTTATATAATTCTAGGTACACACAAAGCATATGGTCAGTCCTAAGGCATAAACAAAGTAGTCAAGGAACAAACAAGGTATAAACAGAGTAATTAGTGAATAAACCAAGGTCCCATGATTACTGTATACAGGGTCTTAACAAGATATACATCAAGATACAAAGAGCAGGTGGCTGGAGAGATGGCTCAGCAGTTAAGAGCACCGACTGCTCTTCCAGAGGTCCTGAGTTCAATTCCCAGCAACCACATGGTGGCTCACAACCATCTGTAAGGGGATCCAATGCCCTCTTCTGATGTGTCTGAAGACAGTGACAGTGTACTCATATACATAAAATAAATAGATCTTTTTTTAAAAAAAGATACAAAGAACATAAGAACACCTTCCTCGGCTGTATTCATCTTGAGCCTGCTTCCTCCTCCTAGCACAATGTCAAACTCCTGCCAGATTCCTAGAAGGAGGCATCAAGAGCTCTCCACACCCGGTTTGGGGTCTGAGGAGAGAGAAGACAGTGGAGAGAGGAGAAGATGCCATGGACTAAGAATCTTTTTTTTTTTTCTAGACAAGATTTCTCTGTGTAGCCCTGGCTGTCCTGGAACTCACTCTGTAGACCAGGCTGGCCTCGAACTCAGAAATCTACCTGCCTCTGCCTCCCAAGTGCTGGGATTAAAGGCGTGAGCCTCCACTGCCCGGCCACGGGCTAAGAATCTTAAAGTCAAGGCCATGAGGGCTGGTCTGTTGGAGTTAAGAGGGCCCAGATGGGACATAGTAAGTAATAACTCAGGGTTATCAATAGGAAAGTGGATTCTAATAGTACAGAGGGTAGATATCTGCCCAGCTCTAGAGCTGATTAAGACTTATTATAAATATAAAGGTCATTTTTGTCTTCTATCCGGGAACTGAATAATCAAAGGTGGGGGCAGAAGCTCCAGATTGAGATTAAATATATCCTGAGATGAAGGAGGATAAGGAGACCAAGGTCCCCTACATATGTAGTGAGTTTGAAGCCTGCTAGGCTAACACCCGACCCTGATCTACGTTGTCTGTACTGGCTGGTTTTGTGTGTCAACTTGACACAGGCTGGAGTTATCACAGAGAAAGGAGCTTCAGTTGGGAGTAGTGCCTCCATGAGATCCAGCTGTGGGGCATTTTCTCAATTAGTGATCAAGGGTCTTGGACCCCTTGTGGTTGGTGCCATCTCTGGGCTGGTAGTCTTGGGTTCTATAAGAGAGCAGGCTGAGCAAGCCAGGGGAAGCAAGCCAGTAAGAAACATCCCTTCATGGCCTCTGCATCAGCTCCTGCTTCCTGACCTGCTTGAGTTCCAGTCCTGACTTGCTTTGGTGATGAACAAGAGGGTTGAAGTGTAAGCTGAATAAATCCTTTCCTCCCCAACTTGCTTCTTGGTCATGATGTTTGTGCAGGAATAGAAACCCCGACTAAGACAGTTGTCTATTGTCTCAATAACAACAACAAACCCCAAGGACAGAAGAATTGTCTCAATGGGGATAACATTTGAAATGTAAATAAAGAATACATCTAATTTAAAAAAAGAAAATGAAGAAGAAGAAGAAGAAAAAGAAGAAAAAGAAGAAAAAGAAGAAGAAGAAGAAGAAGAAGAAGAAGAAGAAGAAGAAGAAGAAGAAGAAGAAGAAGAAGAAGAAGAAGAAGAAGAAGAAGAAATGTCTCAGTACTTAAAGGTTCTTGTCCCAAGCCTGAAAGCCTGATTACATCTCCAGGACTCACTCACATGATGTAAGGAGAGAATTGATTCCTGTAAAGTTGTCCTCTCTCGTGCACACGTGCATCATGATAATAATTTTTCAGAAAGCACTGAGATGGTTCAGAGGGTAAAGGATCTTAGTACCAAGCCTATCATAGCCTACATGGTAAAAGGAGAGAACTGACTGCCACAGGTTGAATAACCAGATATTTTTCTTTTCTCTACTGTGTTATTTTTGTTTTAAAAACTAAAAAAAAAAGGATGTATTTATTTTATTTTACATGTCTGCGTGTTTTGCCAGTGTACGTACCATATACATGCCTGGTACCCACAGAGGTCAGAAGCATGCATTAGATCCTCTCAAGTCACGGATGGTTGTGAACTATCATGTGGGTGCCCTGTCCTCTCGGAGGACGACAAGAACTCTTAATTGCTGAGTCATCTTCCTAGCCCTAATTTATTATTATTTTTAAAAGTTTTATTTATTTTTTCTGTGTATGAATGTTTTCCCTATAGACATATAAGTACACCTCACACCTTTATGCCTGATACCCATGGAGGCTAGAAAAGGGTGTTGAATCCCCTGGAACTCAAGTTACAGAAGGTTGTGAGCCACCATATAGGTTCTGGGAACTGAACTCAGGACCTCTGCAAGAGCAGGCAGTGCTCTTAACAGCTGAGCCATCTCTCCTGGCCCTCTTTTGTCATTATTTATTTTTATCTTGTGCCTGATGTACGGAGGTCAGAGGAGGGTATTAGAGACCCTGTAACTGAAGTGACAAGTGGTTGTGAGTAGACCAGGGACACTGGGAACCCAACCCTGGCTCCTCTGCCAGAGCAGCATGTACTCTTACCCTCCGCTGGTCTCTGCAGTACCTATTTTTATTTTTTTGCTTGTTCGGTTTGGTACTGGTGTGGAATCCGGATCCTCATGCTTGCTAGGAAAGCACTGTACGACTGAGACACGAACCCAGCTGCTGGGTGTAGTTTTAATTCCAGGAGAATTGCCAACCTCTTTTCCAAAGTGGTTTGATTTTTGAGACAGGTCTTACGCTGTGTGCCTTAGGTTGGTCTCGGATGCTGCAGCCTTAGCCTGACGACAGGCAAGGCTACAATTGCCACACCCAGCTTTGCAGGACTGTTTTAAGGAGGTGGGGTTGAAATGCCCCGAAGTAAAGTCTGGCTTTAAATCTACACTCAAAGCATTTTCTTTGTCGGAGAACAGGTTCCCAGCCCGGGTTACCTCAGGGCACAGAAGTGGGCTGGCATGTCACCAAAAGCTTCTTCAAGCCTGTACCTTCTGGGAGGATGTACAGCAGCTTCAGCACCAGGCCCAGGCCTCCATGACTGGGTCTGAGGCAGTCCTGGGGTATATGTGAAGTTACAGAAACCCAGACTCAGCAGCTTATATAGTGCCTTGTGTATAGGGTGCCAAGCGCTGAACTTAAATCTCACCTCCACAGTTATTGCCTATGTCTTTCACATAGGTTCTCTTTTCTTTTCCTTTTTTTTTTTTTTTAAAGATTTATTTATTTATTTACAGGCAAGGCTACAATTGCCACACCCAACTTTGCAGGACTGTTTTAAGGAGGTGGGGTTGAAATAACATAGGCTTTCTTTTCTTTTCTTCTTTTTTTTTTAAAGATTTATTTATTTATTTCATGTATGTGAGTACACTGTAGCTGTCTTCAGACACACCAGAAGAGGGCATTGGATCCCATTAGAGATGGCTTGGGGCCAACATGTGGTTGCTGGGATTTGAACTTAGGACCTCTGGAAGAACAGTCAGTGCTCTTGAGCATTGAGCCATCTCTCCAGCCCCTGACGTAGGCTTTCTCAAGACTGTATATTCACATACTAGGTGTCAGGTTGAACTCAGGTCTCCTTCATTCTGGCACATTAGTTGTGGCAGGGTGTGGTGGGAGAGGCCAGAACCAGTCCAGTTCTGTGTCTACACCCATTTAATTTCCCAGTGAGCCTCTGAGAAGGCAAGGGTGTCCTCAGCTGGTAGGTTAGGAGAGGACCCCAGAAACTCCACACGGCTGAGCTGAGGCAAGCTCTGTTTGGCTTCCAGGAATTTTGGCTTCCAGAGCCAAGCTAACAAAGCTCACTCTTTCCTGCCTGTCTGAGGCCCTCATCAGCCTCAGTGTGCTATCATTGCTCTCTCTCTGGCTTGCTGGTTCATGCTACTCTGAAGACTTAAACTCAAAAGGTTGCATACGTGAGTCCCTGGGCTACAGTGACCCAGTGCGAGGCCATGGGAAGAGAGAGGCCAGCTCCCCTAGCTTAGGTCCTGGTTTAGGGGGTGAGTCAGGCAGTAAGTACAACCAGGCCCCGAAGACTTTCTTCCAACCACTTTGCAGCCAGGTATGAGGGAATAGCCCAGGAAAGATGAAGGCAGCAGAATCAGGAGTTCAAGGCCACACTGGGCTACAGAAGACCCTAACCTTAAAAAAATGAACCAATTCATCTAAAGTCAAAAACATAAGAGCCAGTAATGGTCAATACGCATATGTGGCTGCAGGTGACCAGAAAGGACAGGGCAGAGGGACAACATTCCCACCTTCACAGAAAGATGTGGTACTGAGGGCTGGAGAGATTGCTCAGCAGTTAAGAGCATTGACTGCTCTTCTGGAGGTCTCAGCACCCACACGGTGGCTCACAACCTTCTGTAATGAGATCTGATGTCCTCTTCTGGTGTGTCTGAAGACAGCCACAGTGCACCCACATATAAATAAATACATTTTTAAAATAAAAAAAGAGGTGGAAGAGGACAGGAGGCAGGGAGATACTGGGGAGACTGGGAAGACATCTCAGCAATCTATGGCGTTATTTCTGTGTGCTGAGAAAGTGCTGTATGCGGCCACCGTGCCTCATGTTTAGACCTGGGGAATACTTCTAAGAGTTACGTTCCATCCTCTCTCACCCGATGGTGTCACACACTGCCCATTCAGGAGTTTAGAAACCAGTTCCTAGGAAAACTCTGAAGAAACATCTCTGGTTACATCCATGACTTCTACAAAAAGGAACTGAAGCCGCTGAGTTCCCCTTTCACCGGTCATAAGGAAAACTGAGAGATAGTTCCTGTGTGCACAGCAATCCTCCCAGCAGCCCTGGAGGACACTCCTATGTGGCTGGAGACACACTCCTGCAGGCCACAGGCTAAATGAATGCGGTGTGACCCCACACTCATCAGGCTGACTGTCAAATGTCTCCCAGCTAAGAGCCGTTGGAGGTTAAGACATAAAATATGGGTCTTGGACTAGTACACATGCCTTTAAAGTCAGCACTGGGGAAGTAGAAAGAGCCATATCTCTGTGAGTTTGGGGCCAGCCTGGTCTGCTTGGGCTACATACATAATGAGACTCTATCTAAAAAAAAAAAAAAGCTTATAACCTAGTTAAGGGAAAATAAGAGATAGACATATCTATATAAAAATACTTATGTATCTTGGTGTGCAGCTGTCTCACACATAATAACTAACAACTAACATTATTTCATATATTAGACCTTAACAAATACTTCTCTCTTCCTTTGATAATGCGATAATGCGACCGAGTTAGGCATGTTGGCTCATGCCTATGAATCCCAGAGCTTGGAAGCTGAGGCAGGGGAATTGACACAAATATAAGGTCAGCTTGTTCTACAGAGTGAAACCTGGCCTCACTCTCCCCTCAAACCAAATCAAACAAAAAGATGGAGCCAGTGACAGAGCTGGCTGAGCAGGATTGGAATGCTAAGACAGAAAAAGCAAATGTTCCAGAATTCACTCGGAGTGACCTTACCATGGGGCAGGGTGATGGAGGGAAAGGGAAGTTTTGGATGGAGCACATTTGGAGGGAAATGAAACCTGCTCATCTTTCCCTTGTAGTGGTGGTTTGTTTGTTTTTTGTTTTTTGTTTTTTTGGATTTGGTTTTTTTCAAGACAGGGTTTCTCTGGGTAGCCCTGGCTGTCCTTGAACTCAGAAATTCTCCTGCCTCTGTCTCCCAAGTGCTGGGATTACAGGCGTGCGCCACCACCGCCCGGCTCTCCCTCGTAGTTTTTAAGGAGATAATTGAAAAACTCATTCTACTTTCTAGAAGTTAAAGTGCTGGTGGAGAGAACTTAGTGGCCAGTTTTCTCTCCATCCCCCACCCGGATGATCAACCCATTAAAAACAAAACCAGACCTCCACTCATCCGCAGGACTGGAGAAACAGTGATTTGGGCGCTCAGCCGTCACAGTGCAAGAGATGCTTTTATTTCATAACCCGGTCTGGGATGAGTTTCCACTGGTCTGTGCCAGTACCTAGCCCAACACGGTTATATAATTCCAGCTCTGCCCTTGATTCCTGCTGTGAGGAACACAGGAAGCCCAGCCCTGCCCATCCAGCAGGCTAGCCTGGTATGATACACAACCACTTCCTTGACAATAGGGTTGTGGAAATATTCTGATGTTCTAGCTTGGGACCTCAGTTTCCTCACGTTTTTCTAATGCTTTTACATTCTTTTTCTTCATGTGTGAGCTCATGCAGGTCAGGTGTGGTCCCCCCCCCCCTTGTTGTTGTTAAAGGAGAGCTTACTGAAGCCTGGAACTTACTAATTAGGTAAGATTGACTGGCCATGTCACCCCAGGCTTCAATGTGTCTTCACCTCTTCACACAGAGATTTCTAGGGTTGCCCAGTTGCCCTGACTGTTCTGGTATTCTGTTTTTGTTTTGAGACAAGATCTTTTTTTTTTTTTAAGCATAGAATAGAGTTTATTTAGGACATGGGGAGGGGAGTTAAGAGGGTAGTAGAGAAAGGCAGAGAGGAGAGAGGAGAGAAGTAGAGGCCAGCTATGACCACTCGTAGAGAAGCGGGGAGAGAAGCCCAAGAGGGCAAGAGAGAAGCTAAGAGAGTAAGAGGACAAGAGCTTGATACAAGATCTTACTTGTAGCTCTAACTGGTAGACCAGGCTAGCCTGGAATGCACAGAGATCCACCTGCTTCTGCCTCCCAAGTGCTGAGCTGTAAAGATATTAGCATAGCTACCTAGATTGACTTTATTCTATTTAGGGAACTGGAGAGATGGCTCAATGGTTAAGAGCACTGGCTGCTCTTTGGGAGGACCCAGGTTCAATTCCCAGCACTGTGGTGACTCACAACTGTCTGAAGCTCTGGTTCCAGGTAATCTGGCAACCTCTTCTGGTCCCTCAGGGCACCAGGCACATACACAGTGCACAGAAAACACTCACAAAACACTCACAAAATAACAAAGTAATAAAAATATGAGAAGGTTTGGTTAATTTGAAAAAAACATTTTTGGTTTTATTTACGGGTATGTGTGTTTATGTGGGGGTATGCTACATGGTGGATGCCCATGGAGGCCAGAAGAAGTTGTCAGATTCCCCTGCAGCTGGAGTTAGAGGAGATCGTGAGGCACCTGACGTGGGGTTAGGGATCCAGTTCAGGTTCTTTGCGAGAACAGCAGACACTCATAACCACTGAGCCATAGCTCCAGATCCAAGTTTCGGTGTTTTGGAGACAGAGTCTCATTCTGTAGCCCAGGCTACACTGGAACTCATTATAGCCCAGGCTACATTGGAACTCCCTGTGTACCCCACGCTGGCTTCTAACTTGCCTCAGTCCTCCCACAACCCACCCAATATTCAGCATAGCATTCAGTTTATATTGACCACTTAAAGCCTCAGGAGACTCAGGTTAGCCCAGGTTGGGCCAGGGTGAAAAGAAAAAGACGCCTTAGCTGGGCATGGTTGCAGGGCCTGTAATTCTGGCACTCTGAAGGCTGGTAAGAGAACTGGTATGAGTTCAGGTCCAGGTTGGGCTGCAGAATGAGACCTTTCTCAGAAAAACAACAGTAAGTCAGTCATCTTCACACACATGCCTGTAATCCTAGCACCTCAAAGGTGGATACAAGGCAAGAGGAGGAGCTCCAGGCCAGCCTGGGTTAAGTAGGGCACTGCTTCCAAAAAGCAAAAACCAAAATCACAGAAAAGGACACATTAACTAATAGCTATTTGTTTTGGTTTTGAAACAGGGTCTCACTTAGTCCAGGCTAGCCTTGAACTCCCAATCATCCAGGGTCTCTCCAGTGCTGGTGTTAAGGCATGCACCACTATGGCCACTAATAATTTTTTTAATCAATATTTTTAAAGCGTCTTATGGGGGGAGAGGTATAGGGTTTCTCTGTGTAGCTCCGGCTGCCTTAGAATTCCCTCTGTAGACTAGGCTGGCCTCAGACTCACGGAGATCCACTTGCTTCTGCCTCTTGAGTGCTGGGATCAAAGGTGTGCACTAAGGTAGCCAGCAGCCAGCCCAAGAGCAGTGATGTGAACACCTTGTCCTGAGTCTGCCTGGACTGCCTGGACTGGAGCCCTGGCCAGCCAGGCCGACTGAGAGCTTCAGCAAAGTCCTCCACCCACACCACAGGCTCCACTCTTCCCCACCTCCCCACGGTGCCCAGGGACACTTCGAAGACACTAGCAGATGTTATTTATTTATTCAGCTAGGAGGGGCTTGAGCCAGGACCTGCCACTAGGTGAGCAGTCTCCTCCTGAACAAGGGACTGACTGTCACCTTTACCCCTACTGCCAGCTGTCTGTCAGGAAGATCTTCCTAGCCCTTTTTAAAAGCCTCTTTTACAGTTTTTAAAAAACATAAACTTTTTCAGAGAGAGAGGGGGGAGCTGACAATCACTTTTCTTCTGTTTTGGTTTTGGTTTTTGGTTTTGTTTTGAAAGCCATTTTAAGCTCAGTGCTGTTGATCTGTGCAGTTCTAAGTTTCCTCATGGAGCCTCACAGATCCAGTTTTGGGAAAGGATTTGGACTAAAAACTAACTGATCAATTCTTTGTCCTTTGTACCAAAAGACCAATACTTAGGCTCAGGAAATAAATGCTGAAAAAAAAAGGTGTGTACCATCACTGCCGGGATAGATCCTCATTTTACTTTATTATTTATTTATGTGTATGTATGTATGTATGTATGTGTCCAAAGAGGTGAGAGAGGTCAGCTCCCTGAAGCTGGAACTCCAATGTGAGTTACCTGATGTGAGTCCTGGGAACTGAACTTGGGTCCTTGATTGCTCCTAACCACTGAGATGTTTATCCAGCTCTTCTTTTTATCTATCTATCTATCTATCTATCTATCTATCTATCTATCTATCTTTGAAACAGAGTCTCTTGTAGCTCAGGCCATGACCTTGAGTTCCATGATCCTCCTTCTTCTATGTCCCACTGGAATTACAGGTATTGCGCACACAAGGCTCCTCACAAGAACCCGCACTGTTACCAGCAAAGGAGAGACTGTGTGTAGGATGGTCAGATGGAAAAAACACCCAAGGCATTCCTATTTCCCCCAGTAACTTGTATTTCTTTGTTGTTTTAACTATCCTTATTAGGGGTAGCCAATCAATCTATCAGCTTTTTTTTCTTTTTTCTTTTTTTTCTTTTCTTTTTTTTTTTTTTTTTGAGACAGGGTGTCTCTATGTGGCCCTGGCTGACCTGAAACTCATTCTGTAGACCAGGCTGGCCTTGAACTCAGAGCACTGACACCTCTATCTCCAGAGTGTGGGATTAAAGTCATGCATCACCACCTCTTGGATTATTTTTTGTTTTTTTAACTTCTTTCTTCTTTCTTTCTTTCTTTCTTTCTTTCTTTCTTTCTTTCTTTCTTTCTTTCTTTCTTTCTTTCTTTTTTTCTAAGACAGGGTTTCTCTGTGTAGCCCTGGCTGTCCTGGAACTCACTCTGTAGACCAGGCTGGCCTCGAACTCGGAAATCTGCCTGCCTCTGCCTCCCAAGTGTTAGGATTAAAGGCATGCACCACCACTGCCCAGCTCCATTATTTTTTTACTATGTTCATTTATTTGAGTGTGTGCTTCCATGTGTGCCATGGTATGCCCACAGATAGCCATGAAAAGTTGACTTTTTCCTTCTACCGTGTGCCCCAGGAATTGAACTCAGGTTATCAGGTTTGGTGGCAAAGTGCCCTGACCTTCGGAATCACCTTGCAACTTAGAGCAGACCTAGATAGAAGTGTTTACAGCGTAGAAATCAGAAGTGAAGCAAATCAGGCCCCATCCACCCGGATCCCAGATGGACATTTTGCTTTTTTCTTTCCTTCAAAGATGTGAGCTGAACGGTGTAGGACTGTGCGCCAGATAGGAGAGGTTTAGCTGTGAGTGGGACAGCTATAAACTCTAACCATAAACTCATTTCTCCAAGGCAGAAACAAAGTCCAGATAAAGGCAGATCAATGAGGTCTTGGCCTCACTATCCTTAGTGCCTGGCAGAATCTTTGTGGATCCAGACTGTGGGAAAACTGCTGATTTAGGTCAAAGTCTGCCATGACCGGATAACCTCTGCACAATATTGGAGATTCCCTTCATTGGCAGGATTTTCCCTCTCCGACCTAGTCTGGGGGAATTCTAAGTTCCCATATGAGTCTGAGGAATGTCATGTAGCCTCAATTAGATAGATTACAGGATCACTTTTCTTTCTCCTGATAAAACCTGTTGAGCTAGCACCTGAGATTCCTGAAATGCTTCTTCATGCTAAGGCATTCTAGGCCCAAGGTCAATGAACTTTGCCATTCTGGATGTTCCTACCCCAATACCCAAAAGTCTCCCAAAACTTTTTTTAAAAAAAGATGCATTTATTTTATGTATATGAGTATACTGTAGCTATATAGATGGTTGTGAGCCATCATGTGGTTGCTGGGAATTGAACTCAGGACCTTCAGAAGAGCAGTCAGTGTTCTTAACTGCTAAGCCATCTCTCCAGCCCTCCCAAAACTTTTTTTTTGTTTGGTTTTTTGGATTTGTTTTTTTTTTTTTTTTTTTTTTTTGAGACAGGGTTTCTCTGTATAGCCTTGGCTGTCCTGGAACTCACTCAGTAGACCAGGCTGGCCTTGAACTCAGAAATCTGCCTGCCTCTGCCTCCCAGAGTGCTGGGATTACAGGCGTGCGCCACCACTGCCCGGCCTCCCAAAACTTTTTAAGCCTTGAATTGCCTTAAGTAAAGTTGATTTGCCTCCTGACAGCTGGCCCGGGTGTGGTTATTCACAGTATATACTCACAAGACTTCCCCCCTCCTTCCCTGCCCCCATCTCTGCTCCCACTGTCCTCTTGGATTGAATCAGTGAGAACTGGGAGACCCACACAAGATGGCAGCTTGAGCTCCACCTCCTGTCAGTAGGTGGGACACACTCCTCTTAGGATCGCTGTCGACAGAAGCAACTCATGGCTGTGCATATTTCAAATGGGCTGAAATGAAGTCCTGAGCCCCACCTGGCTTCAGATGGAGGCCTGGAGAGGATTAAATTGCAGTTGGCTATGTGTCCTGGGGGAACTGGGAAGAGGAGGGTGGATCCTGGGATGGCCAGGGCAGCTGGCCACCCCACCCACAAAGGAGCAGTACTTGGAAACCTGTAGGAGAGGGAAAGGCAAGTAGGTGGTGCCAGGAAGGAGGGGAGTTTGAGCTATGAAGGGGCTGACTGGAATAGAGAAAGGAATCCTGACAAATGAGGTTACATAAACAAGGTGGAGGTCCTGCTCTCTCTGAGGATTTTGGAAAGCAGACAAAAGAATCTTTTCATCTCTTGCCATTTGGCTGCTCCAGGCAGTGAAATTTTCTGCAGGGAGACAAATCAGAGGCATTTTAGAATTTTAATCTGTCACATGTGTGTGCTGAACCTGAAGGAGGGGGGAAGAGACACAAGAAGTAGCAAGAGAAGAACGTCGTCTCCACAAGCTGGAGAGGAGGAGGAGACACGGAAGTGAAGAGATGAGATGCCGGAAGCAGTTGCTAGGTAACGCTGGAAAGATAGTTGGTCTGATGATGAGCTTCAGATTATGGGCCTCGCGGGCAAGGCCTGAGGAGAAAGGAAAAGGAACGTGTGTTTGAGACTAAGATTACTGGGAAGTACAGCCACAGGCAGGGACTTGTGTTCAAGGAATTTGCTGGAGGACACACCAAACTGGTGCACACTCAGGCCGCAAACTGCATCAGAGTTAGGGGTTAGGTTTGTCTTAGTACAAGGGCCATGTGTGTGCGCGCACATGCACACACAAACACGACAGGCATTGCCTAAGGTCTGTTGGGAGGCTTTCCCCGAGAGGCTGCTGAGAAGAGGCAGCTGAGTGCA
This sequence comes from Apodemus sylvaticus, assembly GCF_947179515.1. NCBI lineage: Eukaryota > Metazoa > Chordata > Mammalia > Rodentia > Muridae > Apodemus > Apodemus sylvaticus. The sequence continues at coordinate 1,608,679 of NC_067490.1, forward strand.
CCAGCTGAGAACAGGATCTTGGCCCAAATGGCAGCTCTGCAGAGCATCTGTACTGTTGGAGCAGAGGCTGTAAGGAAATAAACAACTGTCAAACTGGAGCCAGCGAGAACCTGGAGGCCCAAGATGGTCATAGCTGAAGGAAGGGATTAGACACTCTGACCTCGGACTTGAGGACAGTGGCACACAGGTGACATTACAGCTAAAGCATGGAGCTCTTAGAAGGTCAACATGGCCGACAATTGGTGTGCCTAGAGGGAAGGTGGGTGGGAAAAGAGGTTGTTAGGGGAAGCGCCTTAGAGCTCCGGTAAGAGGCCTTTTGTTAGGACCGGAGTCAGAGGGAAAAGGTTGAGGTGTTTTTGTTCAGAGTCGTTGTTGGCCTTTGAGAGAAGTCATGGCTGACTGGTTGAGAAGCCGCAGTGAGTTCATATTCCAACTCACAACCCGCTGCCTGACATTTTGACAAACACGAACCTTAGGGCACTTTATTTTCTGCTCTTTTTTGGTACTGGGACTGAACCCTGGGTCTCATACGTGCTTTTGTGCTGAGCTATAGCAAATCTCCTTGAAAAAAATTTAAAAACATATTTATTTCTATTTTAGGTGTATGACTGTGTACCTGCAGATGTTTGTGTACTCTCCACACGCAGTGCCTGGAGAGGCCAGAAAAGGGCATCAGATTCCCTGGAAATGAGTCCAACATGTGGGTTCTGGGAACTGAACCTATATCCTCTGCAAGAGCAGCAAGCGCTCTTACCCTCTAAGCCATCGCTCCAGCCTAATTTTTAAAGTTTTGAGACAAGGTCTCACTAAGGTGCTCAGACTTGTATTGAACTCACTCTGTAGCCCAGGCCGGCTTTGAACTTGTCTCCCTGCTTCCATCTCCCAAGTAGCTTGAATTACAGCCCTGGTCACTAGGGAGTCTTCAGCTGACATTCACAGATTGCTCAACTGACCTAAAATTACTTTATGCCACCCAGCAAACCAGCCTGTCTCAGTGACTTCAGGCAGGCTTTGCCGTGCTCATAGAACCTGCAGGCAAGGCACTAGAACAAAACAGTGGGGATAGGCTTGGCTCTGCAACCAGAGACTGGAATCACCCCTAGCCTCCTCCACCCCAGTATTGGGTACAGGGTGTTGGCTGTTGCTATGGGAGCCTCAGGTCTTCCAGAGTAGTAACTGATCTCAACTAGGACTGGAAACTGAGGGAATATGTTGAAGCACAAAGAGCGTGGAGAAAGTTTTGGGGTGTTTTTGCCAGCTCAGGTATTGCTGGCTTTAGAAGAGCAGTGTCACAATAGAAATGTGTCTAGTTTGTTTTACCTCATGTTTCTCTTGCACACTGCTGGCCGGTTGCTAAGAGACAAGACATAATCTTTCCCCCTCAGTACTAGGGATAAAACCCAGGCCTCATGCATACAGTGCAAACACTACCACTGAGCTATACTTCAGAACCCTGTTATGCACTGGGGGGCTGGTGGTGGTGGTGGCGGCGGCGGCGGCGGCACATGCCTTTAATCCCAGCACTCAGGAGGCAGAGGCAGGGGATTTCTGAGTTCGAGGCCAGCCTGGTCTACAGAGTGAGTTCCAGAACAGCCAGGGCTACACAGAGAAACCCTGTCTTGAAAAAACCAAATCCAAAAAACAAAAACAAACAAACAAAATGATGATGATGATGATGATGATGATGATGATGATGATGATGATAGATGAGAAAGTCAGAAGTCAACTTGATTTGAAGAGTAAAACCCCCCTGCCTGACTGATTCTGACCCCCAGAACCCACAGTAGAAGGACAAAACCAGTCTTCAAAAAGAAAAGCATTGCTGCTAGGCACGCATATTTAATGGCAGCAATCAGGACCCAGAGCCTTGAACTCTGGGAGTTCAAGGCCAGTCTGTTCTATATAGCAAGTTCCAGGACAGCCATGGCAAACAGAGAAGGACCTCATCGCTCAAACAAACAAGTTGTTCAAGCCATTCTTGGTTATTTAGCAAGTTCAAGGCCAGTCTGAGATGTATGAGACCCTGTTTCACTCTGTTTTGTTTTTTACTTTTATTTTTTATTTAGTTTTTCGAAACAGGGTTTCTCTGTGTAGCCCTGGCTGTTCTGGAACTTACTCTGTAGACCAGGCTGGCCTCAAACTCAGAAAACCACCTGTCTCTGCCTCCCAAGTACTGGGATTAAAGGTGTGCACCACCACTGCCCAGTGAGACTCTATCTCAAAGAGAGACAGAGTGTCACTGGAAGAGGTAGGGTGTCACTGGAAGAGGAAGGGTGTCACTGGAAGAGACAGAGTGTCACTGGAAGAGACAGAGTGTCACTGGAAGAGGTAGGGTGTCACTGGAAGAGACAGAGTGTCACTGGAAGAGACAGAGTGTCACTGGAAGAGGTAGGGTGTCACTGGAAGAGGAAGGGTGTCACTGGAAGAGACAGAGTGTCACTGGAAGAGACAGAGTGTCACTGGAAGAGACAGGGTGTCACTGGAAGAGACAGAGTGTCACTGGACTCCTTTATTTGCTCCACTTCCTAATGTATGCAACAAACAAATCTCCTTTCTCTACTTTTCACTGAAAAGAAAAAATAGGGCTAGAGAGATGGCTCAGCAGTAGACAACATGTGTTCCTGCAGAAGATTGAGTTGTTCCCAGCACCTACATTGGGTAGCTCACAACCATCTGTAACTCCAGCCCCAGGTTATCCAACCCCTCATCCAGCCTCTTTGGGCACCTACACTTACACAATCACATACCCAAATACAGACATGCTCACATAAGCATTATTAAAAATAAATATTTTAAAAGTGATATCATAAAATAAGCATAACAGAGTTCTATTTTTTTGTTTTGTTTTTTCGGATTTTTTTTTTTTCTCTCGAGACAGGGTTTCTCTGTATAGCACTGGCTATCCTGGAACTCACTCTGTAGACCAGGCTGGCCTCGAACTCAGAAATCCACCTGCCTCTGCCTCCCAGAGTGCTGGGATTACAGGCGTGCGTCACCACCTCCCGGCTCATCATCATCATCATCATTATTATATTCAGTTCACTACATACACCAGGCTGGACTCAAACTCACAGACAGCCATGTCTCTGCCTCTGCCTCCTCCAGGGTGCTATGCCTAGTCCTTTAACAACTTTTTCCTCCTCCTTCTCTTCCTCCTCCTCTTCCTCCTCCTCTTCCTCTTCTTCTTCTTCTTAATTGATTTGCTTATTGTTACATGTGAATGTCAATGTCTTTATGGAGGTCAGAGAGGAACTGTATCCAACTCAAGCTTTTAGCCTCGGTGACAGGTGGCTTCACCCACCAAACTTTCTTTCTGGCCTGATAACGTCATCTTTATATAACTGAATCACTGTCCTCACACCCCATTGGTCAGAATGGGCTCCCACAGTAGAGTGTTCAGTCACATGCCAAGGAGAACATGTAACAAGGAGCCATCTCTGGGAAATGCAGTGGCCTCCCACTGCACTTACCTTAGAATACATTCCATCAGCCGGGCGGTGGTGGCGCACGCCTGTAATCCCAGCACCCTGGGAGGCAGAGGCAGGTGGATTTCTGAGTTCGAGGTCAGCATGGTCTACAGAGTTAGTTCCAGGACAGCCAGGGCTATACAAAGAAATTCTGTCTCGAAAAAAACAAATCCAAAAAAAAAAAAAGAAAAAAAACAAAAACAAAAACAAAAACAAAACCCAGAATACATTCCATGACTTCCAGTATATGTCTAAAATTGGTACCCAATCCACCATCCATAAGCTAAATTTATGCATGTATCTGTGATACAATTGAATTCATAAATTAGGCAGTCACAGATTCATAGTAAGTGTAATAAATAGTATAATCATAGTGATATTGTACCCCCCAAAAATGGTGTGATGTAGTCTCTCGAAATATCTTAACGTGTAGCACGCATCTCGGTTTCTGTGGTGACGTGATAAATCGAGGTAGGCATTGAAACCTAGTACAGTGGGCTACCACTGGCCTTTCGAACATGCATCAGGAGGCTCCTCTGCCTGAGGGCATCGTGGATCACAGGGCCATGACGATGCAGGGTGAGTAGTGTATACAGGATAGATACACTGGACAGAGGGATGATTCACATCCTGGGAGGGGCTGAGTAGGACAGCACTAGATTTCATCATGGGGCTTGAAACAGCAGGACTTAGGGACTGTTTATCTCTGTAATTTTCCATTTATTATTCCCAGGGGTAACAGAAGCCAACACAAGTAAAACATGGGCAGGAGATTACTTACTGTCTGTGGAAGGAAGGGTCTTTGGCTCGGCATCTTCTTTTCACGTATACTGTGTCATTTGATCTAAGCCAGCTCTCAGGAGGATTTCAGTCAAAGCAACTGAGGCTCAGAAGGGAGAGTGGTTTGGTCCAGATTCAGGTCCCAGCATCCAGCTGTGTCAGCCCCCCTGCGTCTCTAGGTGCATGCCGATCTTACTAACAAAACACTACCTTCCATACGGACTGCTCCTTCCTTGCCACATCAGCCCAGAGCCACCACAGTGTAGAGGGGAGCTCCTGGGTCCCCTGTTGACTGGTCCTGTATTCTAGAGGCATGGTGACTTATTTTACTTGCTTAAAAACATCTTATTATTATTTTATGTGCATGTGCCAGGTGCGTGCCTGGTGCCAGCAGAAGTCAGGAGAAAGAGTCCCTCTCTTATAACTCCAGTTACAGCTGGCTGTGTGCAGTGGGGTGCTGGGAACCAACACTGGTTTTCTTTCTTTTCTTTCTTTTCTTTCTTTTCTTTCTTTCTTTCTTTCTTTCTTTCTTTTCTTTCTTTCTTTCTTTCTTTCTTCCTTCCTTTTTTCTTTTTCTTTCTTTTCTTTTTTTTTTTTTTTTTTTGAGACAGGGTTTCTCTGTGTAGCCCTGGCTGTCCTGGAACTCACTCTGTAGACCAGGCTGGCCTTGAACACAGAAATCCTCCTGCCTCTGCCTCCCAAGTGCTGGGATTACAGGGGTACACCACCACGCCTGGCTGGCACTGGTTTTCTAAAGGAGATGCCAATGCTCTTAATCAGTAAGCCGCCTCTCCCAGCCAAAGCATCAAGGTTGATTTAAAATGAACACTTTGGGGACCTGGGTAAACAAATAATATATATGTCTTAGTTCAGGTTTTACTGCTGTGAGCAGACACCATGACCAAGGCGACTCTTATAAGGACCACATTTAATTGGGGCTGGCTTACAGGTTCAGAGGTTCAGTCCATTATCATCTAGGTGGAAGCATGGCAGTGTCCAGCAGGCATGGTGCCGGAAGAGGCTAAGGAGGAACTGAGAGTCCTACATCTTGTTCTGAAGGCAAATAGAAGACTGGCTTTCAGGGAGCTAGGATTAGGGTCTTAAAGCCCACACCCACAGTGACACGCCTACTCCAACAAGGCCACACCTCCTAATATTGCCAGTCCTTGGGCCAAGCATATTGAAACCATCTATCATCTATCTATCTATCTATCTATCTATCTATCTATCTATCTACCTATCTTCTATCTATTTCATTTTTAAAATGAAGACTTTATATGATTTCCTAGAACAGAGCTGAGTTCAGCTTCTGAATTGGAGAGGTTGAAGCCCCCTCCTCTCCCATCTCAGGATTCTGGTTGATGAGAAAGGGGCACAAGGTAGAAAGTAGGAAGTAATGGGATCTTACAGGGGCAGGTGAGGTGGTGGCATTGGCCCAGACCTGGGCAGAGGGAAGGAAAACAAAATGAGAAGTGTTGGAGCTGGAGAGATGGCTCAGCGGTTAAGAGCACCGACTGCTCTTCAGAAGGTCCTGAATTCAAATTCCAGCAACCACATGGTGGCTTACAACCATCCGTAATGAGATCTGATGCCCTCTTCTGATGTGTCTAAAGACAGCTACAGCTACAGTGTACTTACATATAATAATAAATCTTTGTGCCAGAACGAGCAGGGCCAGCACAAGCAGAGGTCCTGAGTTCAATTCCCAACAACTACATGACGGCTCACAACCATCTGTACAGCTACAGTGTACTCATATACATAAAATAAATAAATAAATCTTTTTAAAAAAAGAGAAGTGGCTGGAGCTGCTCCTGTAGGTCCAACTCAGAGGGAGGAAGGGTATCCAATTCTGCCCACTCCCCAAGTTACATCTCAACCCCCAAACAGCTCAATTCCCTCAGGAGAGAAATCTTGCTGAGGACAGCGGTGAAGTGGGTGCTTTGTCAAGCAGGAGCAGGCCAGGACAGATCTTGGGACTTGCACCAAACCTCAATCTCTAAGTCCTGCTGGTATCTTTCTCCCTCCCCAGCCAGTCTTTGACGGTATCTCTTATGGTATCTCTTTAGAAGTGTCCCCAGGCTAGCAACTTCTTTTGGAGATTATAGATCAGGAAAGGTCTGAAACCACGACTTCCACTTCTCATGAGTGGGCTGACAGCACAGGGCTTTCTTGTCCCATGACATACCAAGAAGGGCCGCCTCTCCATCGATCCTTGTTTCTGATATCCCCTGCTACACCAACCCCACAGAGTCTTCTTGGATATTTTATTTTTTCATTTTTCTGTGTATATGTGTGTTTTAGAGACTCTCTGCCTGGGAGAGGTTAACAAACATCTCACCTCTTTACCGGGTACCAAACCAAAGGGACCATTTCACCAGAGTCTAACTTGGAGAACCAACAAGTATTGGGTTTACTTAAGAGCCCAGATGAGGGGTTACTCACAGGAGCAAGAGTTACCCCAAAACAGTCATAGCACTGGATCTCACCCAGTGGGCACTTCCCCATGGCTGTACTGATGGAGTCCTGTCTTAGGCCTGGTTTTAGCTGCCCTCTTGGACTCCTGGTACTTGGGACACTCTTGAAAATTAACGGTGGGCACCAACATGGTTATGTTGTTAACGACTGGGTGCCTTGAGGTACACACATAAAAACCAGGTCTTGGTGGTAAGATGGTCAGGGTACTTGTGAGGCCCTCCCCACTATGCTATAAAATAAAATAACTATATATTTTTTGACAGGGCCTCTGTTCTGAAACTTACTGTGCAGCCAGGGTAGATTTGAACTTGTGGATATCCTCCTGCCTCAGCCTCCTGCGTGCTAGGATTACATTACAGGCCAGTGCCACCATCCCTGTGTGGATGGGCTTTCTCCACTGTTTCCCCATTCTCCCCTCTGCTGAAGGCATCACCTCTTCCATGAAGTCCTTGATGAAAACTCTGTGTCTCCATTGGACCCCAGCACTTGAATTCACCTTCCTGGGCCTTAGGCCCTCCCCCTCCCCCCTCCCACCACATACCATGCCTGAGTCACCTTTGTTTCTTTGTTCAGGCCTGGCCAATATGCCTCCTGGTCCTTCCGCCCCCCTACAGAAATTACTCACCAGTTACGTCATCGATCACTGGAATGTGCACTGTCCTCCAAGACACTCCTCCCACACCATCTATTGTTTTGTTTAAACTAACGATATTTTAACAATAACGAGTGTTTACCATGGAAAATGTAGATGCAAAACGTATACAAAGAAAAAAAAATACCCACCAGTTCTGGAAACCAAATCTCACAAGTATTTCTTTTAGAATTCTCAGTGTCCTTTGTTCCAGGGCTTTATGCATGTCTGTCAGTCCTTCTGCTACTTTATTTTGACAAGATCTCACCATGTAGCCCAGGCTGTCTTCAAACACACAGTCCAGTCCTCAGTCTCCTGTTTGCTGGGTGGGGCCGGGGCAACCATGTTGGATACTAGTTTTTTCCTTCTTTCTAAAACCCCTCCTTCACCCCCCCACCCATTCTGTGAGTGAATCTTATCTTGTCTGCCCTTAAACTCATTCTCTGAGCAACCTTTCCTCCCCCACAAGTCAGGACTCCTGTGACACATGCAGGACCCAGTATTTTTCCTTATCAAACTAACCACAGCTAGAAATAAATGGTCATTTGTGTTCCTCTGTTTGACATGTCTCCTAGATACATGGCTGATATACAGGTTAAGACTGGCCTTTCTTGTTTATTTGTGCATGTGTGTGTGTGTGTGTGTTTGTGTAGCCTCAGATGTACGATTCTCCTGTGTCAGCCTCCTGCATGCTGAGACTTCAGATCTGTGCCAGCAGTCTGGCATCTTCTTATTTATCCTAATGGTCTCACTGGCCAGCACAATGTCTACTATACAGAAAACATATCAACACATCGCACCAGGATACTGTCCTAGAATAACCATGTGCTCACATTCAGTTACTCTTTATGAGATCAATTTGAAGATCAAGGATATAGCTCAGTTGGTAGAATACCTGTGTAACATACAGTAAGTGGCCCTGGGTTCAGTCCCCAGCACTGTATAAACTGGGTGTAGTGGCACGTGTTTGTAATCCCAGCACTCAAGAAGTAGATGCACAAGAATTGGAAGTTTGAGGCCATCTTCAGCCACAAGGTGAGTTCAAAGCCAGCTTGGGCCACATGAGATCTTGTCCTTAAAAACCATTGTGTCAGGGATATGACCCTGGAGAGCTGGCTCAGTCAGTGATTAAGAGGAGCATACTTGTTCCTCTTGCAGAGGACCCCAGTTTGGTTCTCAGCATCTATGTGGTAGCTCACAACCATCTAAACTCTAGTTCCAGGGGATCTAACACCCTCTTCTGACCTTCTCGGGCACCAGGCACACATTGTGTGCACACTATACATATGTGAAGACAAAACATTCATACACATAAAAGTAAATAATTTTTTTCTAAAGGATCAATCAGTGAGTAAAGATGGCTTAGCAGTTAAGGATACATACTGATTTCTCAGAGGATCAAAGTTTGATTTCTTCCTCCCATACCAGGCCATTTACAGTGGCCTATAAAGGCAGCTTTAGGGGACAGATGCTCTCTTCCACATGCACACATGTGTGCACATACACAGAGACATACAGATGGGCATAAACACATAGTTAAAAGGAATTTATTCAACAAACACAGCTAATTGATTATGATGCACCTGACATGCTCTCAGAGACATGGACACTGAGCTAGAAGTTCCCACTCCCAAGGAACTCTCAGCCTTTTGAGAAATAAAGATTAATAATAAGATTTCTATATATCTTTGAAGTATATGACAGCTAATATTAGGCTATATTCATTGACAGAATCCTGGAGAAGTGACACTATCCCTTTTAAAGATAATGTATTTTAATGTGTATGCATGTGTACCTATATAAGCTTATGTGTATCAGGCACATGTGGTGTCCTCAGAGACCAGAGAGGGTGTCAAATCCACTGGAAATGGAGTTACAGGTAGATGTGGACCACCTGACAGAAATACTGTAAAGCAAACCCAGGTCTTCTGCAAAAGCAGTATGTTCTTTTAACTGCTAGGCCATCTAACCAGCCTTAACATCATTTTAAAGATTTTGCCCATGTTAATGAGTTAACCTCACAGAATCTGGGATTAGGGATTGGGGAGGACTGTAAGATTATAGGGTAGTGATGCAAAGGCAGGTAGGAAACTGAGCTAGGAGAGAACAGCAGAATATTAGGGGATATGGAAGGTTCTCACCCTGCAATCTTGTTGAAGCCTCTTGGTCAGTTGAGAGCCAAGAATGCTGACAAGGGCTAGAAGAATAACTCAGTGGGTGAAGGCTTCAGTTGCCAACCATCATGACTTGAGTTTAATCCCTCGAACTTACATAGTGGAAAGAGAGAACTGACTCCCACAAGTTGTCCTCTGACCTCACCTCCACAAGCAATGCCCCCCATTTTTACAGAAAGTAAATACATGTAATAAAAAATTTAAAGAAAACAAGAATTCCAATAACAATTAACAGTTGCTATAGAAGTTGCCAACATAGAGACATTGTTTCTTTTACACAGAGATGTTTCAAGTAAGAATTTTTTTGTTTTGTTTTTATTTTATTTATTTATTTATTTTGAGACAGGGTTTCTTTGTATAGCCCTGGCTGGCCTTGAACATAGAAATCTGCCTGCCTCCGCCTCCCAAGTGCAGGGATTATAGGCCCGTGCTACTATTGCCCGGCTCAAGTAAAAATGTTAAAATAGCAATGAATCAGGCTTGAGGACTCAGCATATACGGTGATTACTGCCTCCCTCCTCTCCTGGAACTTCACAAACAATACCAGTAACTTTGTTTCTTTGTGTCTAGGCTTCTTCTTCTTTTTTTTTTTTTAACGTTTATAGTTTCTGTTTACAGTGGAGATATCCTAACTTCCTGCATGCCCTTGACCTAAGATGTGACCTTATTTACACAGCAGTCCTGTAAATTCCACACAAAACTCACTTAGATTCCTTAGGAACCCTTCGAAGAACTCAACAAAATTGTTCACATAGGGGCTGGGAATGGAGACCAAAATCACTAAAGTAAAACCTTTGCTTTGCTGGGACGATGAATGCTGGTTAGCTGAGGATGAAGGCTCAGCTGTGATTAAAGAGACTAGCACCACTGAGGTGAAATCTTCAGGGAAATGTTTCTTCAGGGTCAGCCACAGAAACTGTTCCTGAGGTAGTCAAGGTTGCAATTTGTGCTGGCAGCTGAAGAGTCACCCAGGTGGTGCTGGTTTTGAAGGTGTGAAAGGGTCTGAAAGGGTCGTGGAAAGCAGCTGAGGCTTGGTATTGTGTGGCATGGCTGGAGTCCTCGAAGAGTGCCTAGGAGAGACTGATGTGAAAGTGCATCTCAGTTGCAACAAGAGACCTGGTAGTTTTGGAGATGCCAGTATCATCTGGCATGTAGCGGTGGAGTGGAGCTAACCAGAGCCCAGGAAACGAGCTGTGTGCACCACTATGATAAAAGCTGGAGGGATGAGCCAAGCTCCTTAAAGGAGGCCAGAAGAATGCGAGGGAATCCTAGATAATTGGACATGGAGTTATTTACACTTTTGAAGTTTGTTCAGATATGCTTCATTCACATTGTGACTGTGTCCTGGTTCTTCCCTCTTGGAGCAAGGATTTAATTTATTTTGATTTTATAGCAGTCCACAGTTCAGAGACTTTGATTTTTTTTTTTTTTCCGAGACAGGGTTTCTCTGTGTAGCCCTGGCTGTCCTGGAACTCACTCTGTAGACCAGGCTGGTCTCGAACTCAGAAATCTGCCTGCCTCTGCCTCCCAGAGTGCTGGGATTACAGGCGTGTGCCACGGCCGCCCGGCTCAAGACTTTGAATTTTAAAGATACTGAATTTCAGTTTTTTAAAGCAGGACTTTATTTTTATTTTATGAACATTGGTGATTTTCTTGCACATGTGTCTGTGTGAGGGTGTCAGATCTCCTGGAACTGGAGTTACAGACAATTGTGAGCTGCCTTGAAGGTGCTAGGAATCAACCCCCGGTCCTCTGGAAGAGTAGTCAGTGCTCTTAACTGCTGAACCATCTCATTTTTAAGTGTTTGAATTTTTAAAAATTGTGGGACTTAAAAGCTTTGGAGTGTTCATATTATAGTGTTGATAGTGTGTGATCTTGGGGAAGAATAAGGAAAAGAAAGGTTATAGCTTAATTACGTGTATAAATGCTAGGGCCCTGAGATGGGGTGTGGGCTTTTGGTTGGCTGTTGTTGGTTGTGATTTGTTAAGTAGTTGTGTGCAAAGAATAAAGGAGGAGGAGGAGGAGAGAAAGGAAGAGGAGGAGGGAAAGGAGGAGGAGGATAATTAGATATTCTGATGCTGAAGATCAAACTTGCCTCAAGAAACCTGACACCCCTAATCAGCAGGAAGAAGTCTAATGATAATGATACTCCCTTTCCCCTCTATCCGGTTTTACTCTTCTATCTAGAGTTAGGGGGTGGAGAAGGGTGGAAGAAAGAAGAAACCACAAAATAGCTCAAGTTCAGCTACAGATGTGTCTCTGTGTCAAGATGACAAGGCATGCGCCATGCTGGCTAGTTTTATGTTAATTTGACAGAAGTTAGAGTTATCTGAAAGGAGGGAACCTCAATTGAGAAAATGCCTCCATAAGATCAGGCTGTAAGGTATTTTCTAAATTAGTGATCGATGGGGAAGGGCCCACCCCATTGTGGGTGGTGTCAACCCTGGGCTGGTGGTCCTGGGTTCTATAAGAAAGCAGGCCACAGTGAGCAAGCCAGTGAGCAGCACTCCAAGGCCTCTGTGTCAACTCCTGCCTCTAGGTTCCTGTCCTGACTTCCCTCGGTGATGGTCTGTCACCTGGAAGTGTAGGGTGAAATAAACCCTTTCCTTCCCAAGTTGCCTTGGTCATGATACTTCATCACAGCAATAATAACCCTAACTAGAATTGGCTTTAACAGGCATCGGAAGTGAGCCTTAGTCAGTGAGATGTCTCACCAGGGAAAGCCATTTGCTGTAAAGCCTGGTCACCTGACATTGGTCCCCAGAACCCACAAGGCAGAAGGAGAGAGCTGACTTTTGTAAAGGTATCTTTTATTCTCCTGTTGTAATTGCTGCCAGCCTCTGTCTGTTAACCTAGGCCTGGTCCTAGAAGCTTCTAGACTCCTCTGTACTATCTAATCTAGGCCTAGAATGTTTTCAGCCTCTGAGACTAAGCTTACTCTTGCTTGTTCTTTTTTTTGGGGGGGGGCGGTTGTTTCTCTCTCTTTTTTGGGGGGGAGACAGGGTTTCTCTGTGTAGCCTTGGCTATCCTGGAACTCACTCTGTAGACCAGGCTGGCCTCGAACTCAGAAATCTGCCTGCCTCTGCCTCCCAAGTGCTGGGATTAAAGGCGTGCACCACCACTGCCTGGCACTCTTTCTGGCTCTTTCTGAACTCTACCGGTCAGGATCCACTCAGGTGTTCTGGCTCAAACTCCTCTCCCAGCTGACTTGTTCAACCTGGCTTCTCTCTCAACCTCTGAATTGCTCTGCTTGGCTAAAACTAACTTTGGAAAGCTTTTCTTCTAAGCTTCTGGATCCTTCCCATTCTTTTGTTTATTCTGTCTTCACCTATGTCTAGTTGGTTCTCTCTTCAATTTGTCTCTGTAGCATTCTCCTGGTAGCGCTGCCTCCCTCTCCCTCTCTGTGCCCCAGTCTCCCTCTCAACTCTACCGCACTGCTGTGCAGGAACTCTGCTCTAGCCTGTGCTGTGCTCTCCTCCTGTAATGTCTGTCTCTCCCTTAGGTAGCTTCCCTTTCCTCTCTCTTCTCCTGAGAGTTGGGCATATCCTATTCTGTCAGATCTTTCTCTGACTCACCACTTTCTGCCTCTCAATTAGACATCACTTTCAACATGGGTGCATCCTTCTACCAGCTAACTTTACCTTCACCGTTTGGCTTTAAAGGTGTGTGCCCTAAGGGCGTGTCTGTATTCCAGCCACGGGGATTAAAGGTGTGTGCTAAGGGCTAAGCCATACCACAACTAGAAACAGACTCAAACATCCCATAACAGACTTTTACAAGTTGCTCTCTGACCTGAACACGTTCAACATGGTATGTGAGTGCCTCCCTATAATTTAAGGTAATTAGGATTTTTGGCAGATGCTTCCAGGGAACACTATGAACAGGCTCTTGTGTTTTTCCAACTTGTAAATGAGAAAATGTGTGAACTCCAAATGTGCTTTCCCTGACACTCTGAGCTCCTTCACTCTGTCTCTGAAGCCTGCCAGTCCTGCCATGTGACTGCTGGTAGACTCTCAGCTGCAAGCAATGTGGCATTCCCTTTTCTCTTAATTTCCCCTTTTCTGACAATTGTCAAGATTTACAGCTTACCTGCCCAGTTTTTCTCTTATATACTTTTGGTTTTTGTTTTTTTGTTTTGTTTTGTTTTGTTTTGTTTTATTTTTGTTTTTTTTCTGAGACAGGGTTTCTCTGTGTAGCCCTGGCTGTCCTGGAACTCACTCTGTAGACCAGGCTGGCCTCGGAACTCAGAAATCCGCCTGCCTCTGCCTCCCAGAGTGCTGGGATTACAGGCGTGCACCACCACCGCCCGGCTCTCTTATACACTTAAAACAGCTTTTTGGTGTGTGTGTTGGGGGGGGGGGGTAGGGGGGAGTGGGGGGATGGGGAAGCATGGGGCTGAGGACGTGTCTTGGTGTCTTGGCTGGTCTCTCTTGTATGAATGAATGTCTAGCGCCACACAAAAGCTGGGTATGGTAGTCTATACCTGAAATCTCAGTGTGGGAACTGTAGTCAGGAATATCAGAAGCTCAGGGTGGAGGCTGGAGAGATGGATGTATAGTTGAGAGCAATCCTCTTTCAGAGGAAACAGGTTAGGCCCCCAGGACTCGTAAGTGGCTCACTAGTTCCAGTGAACCTGATGCTTTCATCTGGACTCTGAGGGCACCTGTATGGGCCTGGTGTATATAAATGCATGTAGGCACATACATATACACATAAAATAAATCCTTTTTAAAAATTTTAAGGTCTTTCTCAACTAGTTTGAGGCTGGCCTGGGATTCATGACCTCTGACTAAAAAACAAAACAAAACAAAATAAGGTGGTGGACAGGGGTTGGGTTTAATCTTCTCCAGAAATACCCCATCAGAAAAGGTGGGGGCCATTTTAGAGACTGAGCCCTTATCCTGAGCAATTTTATCCCATTTCTAGACCAGATCAGGAACAAATATTTGGGAAGAACAATTCATTGTGAACTTAGTGTTTAAAACTAGGGTCGGGCGGTTGTGGCACACGCCTGTAATTCCAGCACTCTGGGAGGCAGAGGCAGGCAGATTTCTGAGTTCAAGGCCAGCCTGGTCTACAGAGTGAGTTCCAGGACAGCCAGGGCTATACAGAGAAACCTTGTCTCAGAAAAAAAAACCAACCAACCAACCAAACAAACAAACAAAAACCTAACAAGCAGTAAAAATGTCCCCTCCCTCCTCTGGGCAGTCAGAACATGATCTCTTTGGGCTTGTACTTATGGGTTTGACTTTTTGTGTATTTTAGAACAAGCAGGAAGAATCTGGCTAGGACCTGGGGCTGGTATGAAAGGGGTGGAGGTAGCGGTTAGTACTCTCCTGCCAGTGGACTCTGGACTTCTGAGGACTCATAAACGAAAGGCATGAGCAGTCTCTTCAGAGCACAGGAAACAGTTCTAGAGCTGCAGAGGGGACAAGGCACGTTTAGAGCCTTGGCACAATCCCAACCCTAGCTAGCACACCAGCTCAAGAACCCACTCGTGGTACCTGCCTGTAATCCCACCTCTCAGGAAGTAGAGGCAGAAGGATCAGAGCAGCCTGGGCTACATGAAACTGTCTCAGTACAGCAGAGCAGGTTATGGAGCCGGGAGCTGCCTCAGTGGGAAAAGTACTTGCTATGTAAGGATGAGAATCTGAGTTCAGATCCCAAATAACCAGGTAGCCAGCGGTAGGTGCGTTCCAGAGGCTCTATGTTCATAGAGGGGTTTTTAGTTAGGGTTTTACTTCTGTGAATAGACACCATGCATGCTGTGAACAGGCAACTCTTATAAGGACATTTAATTGGAGCTGGCTTACAGGTTTAGAGGTTCAGTCCATTATCATCAAGGCAGGAAGTGTCCAGGCAAGGCATGGTGCAGGAGGAGCTGAGAGTTCTACATCTTCATCTGAAGGCTGCTAGCAGAATACTGGCTTCCAGCTGGGATGAGGGTCTTATTGCCCACACCCACAGTGATGCATATTCTCCAACAGGACCACACCTTCTAATAGTGACACTCCCTGGACTGAGCATATACAAACCATCACAGTCAGTCAGCCTAGCTGACACCACAAACTCTGAGTTCAGTAGCCAACTAAGTCTCAAAATAAGGTACAAAGCAATAGAGGGTGACATCAAAAATCAACTTCTTGCTTCCTCACATGTCCTTATGAATGAGTGATCTGCATACTCATGCTCACATGCATACTACACACTACATACACACAGAGAGAGACAGACACAGAAAGAGAGAGAGAGGGGGGAAAGAGAGAGAAGAGAGAGGGGGAAAGAGAGAGACATCACATTTACAGAAACACATACACACACTAAAATGGAGAAATAAAAACATGAAATCACTACAGTCCTAGCATTCTGTTCTGACTCCATTCTGTGCTTAGATCTCAACCCTCCCGTCCTTAATAGTCACATCTGCCTTGGTGACACATCTAAGATTTCCATGGCCTTGGCCATGGTCTAAATGTACTAACTAAATAACAGACAAGTTATGTCTAAAACAAGAGCTTTGTTCTGCCAGAAGTGAGTGTTTCAAGGTTGCTCTTCCAACTTTGATAAATTGTTCTAGGTTTTGCTTTTACAAACTGTGTCCCTAAACTTGGGCACCGAGAGACTTTTCGGAGGGCTCGAGCTCACTCTTGATTAGGTTGTGGGTTGGCTGATTCAGCATGGTTGTTAACTATCTCTAGTGGATCAGTACAGGACAGTAGCAACAACAAAGATCAAACAGAACGGAATACACACAAATAGAGGAAACCAAAACCAGCCCTCCGGGCAACGCTACAGAGTTCCCAACACAGTCACTGGTGGCTGTTCTTTTTCCTTTCTTCTTGTCTACCTCCTCTTCCTCCCCCTCCTTCCCTTCCTTTTCTTTCTCCCTCCTTTCCTCCCTCCTCTTCTTTCTCCTTATCTTCCTCCTCTCCCTTTTCCTCATTCTCTTCTTCCTCCTCCTGTTCCTTCTCTGCCTCCCCTCCTTCTTTTAGTCATCCTCCTCCTCTCCTTTCTTCTGCTTCTCCTCTTCCTCCTCCTGCTACACCTCCTCTCCTTCCTTTCTGCTTCCCTCCCTCCTGTCCTTTTGCCCCTCCTTTTCCCCCTCATCTTCTACTCTTCTTGTCTACCCCCTTTTTCCTTCCTCAGGAAAGGAGGATCAGAAGATCCTCCCTTTTCTCCTTCTCGTCCTTCTCTCCTCCTCTCCTTCTCCTTCCTCCTTCCCCTCCTCCTCTCTCCTCTTTCTCCTCTTCCTCTTCTCCCTCCTTTTTTCTTCTTCCTCTGCTCTTCCTCCTCCTTTTCTCCGCCCATTCCTCTTTCTTCCCCTCTTCTCTCCCCCTTTCTTCTTTCTTCTCTTCTCCTGCCTCCTCCTCCTCACCCTCCTCCTCCTCATGTTGGTAGGACTTCGCTTTATTATTTGCTGAGACAGTCTCCCTGAGTGGTCCAGGTTGACCTTGAACTTGTGGTCTGCCTATTTTATTCTCCTAAATGCTGGATGCAAGGTTGTTCTGTTTATGACTTTCTCGGTTTCATGGGTGCTTTTCGTGGGCTATCAGAAACAGTCACATATGGTAGTATGGCTGTAACCCTAGCTGCAGGAGGTGGGAGAAACAGGGGACCATTGCGAACTCAGGCCAGCTGCCAGCTGAAGGCCAGCCGCGCTGTGATCTTCAGGCCAGCTACAGCAACATAGCGGCACTGTCACAGACACTGGAAACAGCTGCGGTGGGAAGATAGTCTAGGTTCAGGGGAGCCCACGGGCGTTGGCAGGGAATTGCAGTGCTAGCCACATAGACTCTTCTATTTGCTGTGGGCTGGCTGCGTAAGACTAGGCTTTGTGTCTGACACGGAGGAGATGGGATCTGCCAGACACAAGCTCCAGCTAAAGCTAGACTGCTTGTGACAGAAACAAGACATTACTGCTCCCCGTAGCCTCAAGCCGTCTGGCCTTCACAGGCACGGGTATGTGTTATGTCTGCATCTCCGTGACAAAAATTCCTGACGAAGGCTTGAGGAAGAGTTCATTCTGGTTTGTGGTTTTAGAGGGTACAGTAGCCCATCACGGTGACAAGGGAATGACAGAGTTCATGGTGGTGAAATCTAACCATGAGGTGAAGATCAGAAACCAAGGCTGGAAACATGGATGATTCGAACCCCCTAAAATCCCTGCCAGCCATGTCCGATGTCCTAAAGGCTGAATACGCCCCAACGTGGGGGATCCCCCTGCCTTAATATCTCATGAATTGGAATTATAGCTATCCATGTATCACTGCACCCTATCTTTTTATTTTTAAAAACCATCTAGCAGATTTTATGATATAAAATGGTTTTCAGAATTTAAGGTGATCATGGGTGTGGTCACATGTCTTTAGTCCCAGCACCTGAGAGGCAGTAGCAAATGGACCTCTAGGATTTGAAGGTCAGCCAGAGCTACATAGTGAGACCCTATCTCAAACAAGACAAAACAAGAAAAATTAGGGGCTGGAGAGATGGCTCAGCAGTTAAGAGCACTGACTGCTCTTCCAGAAGTCCTGAGTTCAAATCCCAGCCACCACATGGTGACTCACAACCATCTGTAATGAGATCTGATGCCTTCTTCTGGTGCGTCTGAAGACAGCCACAGTGTGCCTATTTATAATAAATAAATCTTAAGCTGGGCAGTGGTGGCGCACACCTTTAATCCCAGCACTTGGGAGGCAAAGGCAGGCAGATTTCTGAGTTCAAGGCCTGGTCTACAGAGTGAGTTCCAGGACAGCCAGGGCTATACAGAGAAACCCTGTTCAAAAAACCAAAACAAAAATCAATCAATCAATCAGTCAGTCATCAATCAATCTTCGGGTCTGAGAGAGCAGGGACTGAGCAAGCAAGGTTAACAGGAACAAGCAGGGCTGACTGCAGTGAGCAGAGGTCGGAAATTCAATTCCCAGCAACCACATGAAGGCTCCCAGCCATCTGTACAGCTACAGTGTACTCATATACATAACATAAATAATAAATACATCTTAAAAAAGAAGAAAAATTAAAATGAAAACTGGGCATGGTGGTGTGTGCTTGTAATCTAAGCATTTGGGAGGCTGAGCAGGAGAAGCCCTGTAAGCTAGAAGCCATCTATCTCAAAACAAACAACTTAAACAGCAGCAGTAAACTCGTCAGATTGCTCAATTCTTCCCATTCTAGGACAGCTGGGGATGACAGGAAGAGCCTGTAACCCAGGCCTGAACTGAGAAGGACAGGGCTTCTTCCAAGCTGCTGGTCCTTGTGTCCGAAGGGTAACTGGAGAGGAGACAAGGCCGTGTATCCTGATGATAAAGGTCAGGCCCATGGCTGGAAAGTTCCTTGAATGGGTCAAGGAGCTCCCATTCAATACCTATGTAGCAAACACTGGGCTTTGGTGATGAGCAGGACTGTGCCTCCTAACTCTCCAGTGAGAACCATGAGTTTAAAGCAGGTATGTATGTGTAAGGGCATGTTTGTATGTGTGTATGTATGTAAGTAGATGTGTGTGGATATATGTAAGAATATGTATATGCATGTGTATGTTGGCACACTTGAGTGCCTTGGCACATACACAGAAGTCAGAGGACAGCATGCAGGAATACATTCTCTCTGTCCACCATGTGGATTCAGTCCTGGGATTCAACACATCAGGCTTGGAGTCAGGTGCCCTTACCCACTGAGATATCTCAAAGTCCCATTAACCAATTCTTCGGTAACTATAGGCAAAACCGTATTATAGATCTCAGGGGGCTTCAGGTCCCCTAGAGTTGGAGTTACCGGAAGTTGTGAGTTACCTCACGTAGGCGCTGGGAACTGCACTCCAGTCCTTTGGAAGAACAGGAGCTCTCTTAGCTGCTGGGCCACCTCTCCAGTCCTAAATTAGTCTGGCAGTGTTGGGAATCAAACCTAGGCCCTCACACATGCTGACTATGCTCTACTGCTGAACTATAAACTAATTAATTAACTCACTAATTAATTTCTGACATAGAGTCTTGCTGTATAGGTGAGCCTGGCCTGGGACTCTACATCTAGAGAAAATGGTTTGGAATTTGTGGCAATCCTCCTGCCTCTGCTTCCCAAGTGCTGTAGTTACAGGCATGTGCTACACACTCAGCTTCTGTATTTATTTATCTAACAATTGTGTTGGTATGTTGTCCAGGCTGGTCTTGAACTTAGGAACTTACTTGCTGTATTAGGGTCATTTAGAGGAACAGAACTTAGGGAATGAATCTGTGCATAGGAGGGGGATTTATTAGAATGGCTTACAGGCTGTGGTCCAGCTAATCCAACAATCACTGTCTACCAATGAAAGCTGCAAGAATCTATTAGTTGAAGTTGGGCTCATAGAGGCTCACAGAGACTGAACTGTCACCCATAGGAGTGACCTGGGTCCTCTGCACATATGTAACAGTTGTGTAGCTTGGTCTTCTTGTGGGACTCCTAGCAGTGGGAACAGGGGCTGTCTCTGACTCTGTTGCACGCCTTTGGGACCCTTTGCTTCTACTGTGCTGCCTTGTCTAGTTTTAATAGGAAAGAAGGTGCCTAGTTTTACTGTAGTTTGATATGCCACAGCTGGTTGATATCCATGGGAGGTCTGTTCTTTTCTAAAAAGAAATGAAGGAGGAGTGGATGTGGGGTATGGAGGAGAGGTAGAGGGAAGGGACTGGGAGGAGAGGAGGGAGGGGAGACTGCAGTCAGAATGTGAAAACAAAACAAGCAATCCAGTAGTTTGTTCAGTTCACAATGTCTCAGCTGTTGTTCTGGAAACCCTGGAGTCCTGAAGAAGTAGGTTCTTAGTCCCAGTTCAGGAATGGACTTGCCACTGAGGTGAGAACAAGCAGGCAAAGAGGGCCAGGTTTCGTCTCCCATGTCCCTTGTATAGGCTGCCAGCAGAAGGTGGATCTCCCCCACAGAGACCCAGTGTAGAAATGGGTCTCCCTACTTCAAATGATTTAATTCAGAAAAAATTCCTCACAACTGTGCCTAGCCATTTGGGTTTTAGTTGATTCCACATGCAGCCAAGTTGGCAATCACGAATAATCACAGCAGGTGCATCACCAAACTTTCACGTGTCTGGGACTAGAAGTGTGTGTACTGTGACGACAGGCATGTGCACTGGTCTACAGATGTGTGCACTGGACTACAGATGTGTGCACTGGGACTATATGTGTGTGCACTGGGACTCCAGGTGTGTGCACTGGAACTACAGGTGTGTGCACTGGGACTACAGGTGTGTGCACTGGGACTACAGGTGTGTGCACTGGGACTACAGGTATGTGTACTGGGCCTGGCCCTATTCTGACTTTACAGCAGTTTTCATGTTTTCTCATTGTTGAGTTTTGAGAATTCTTTGTGTGTTTCCTTCCACTTAATTTTTAAATTTTCTGAACAGGATCATTTGCATGGTAAACGTTTGTTTGCCTTTTGTTGTTTAATTTTTTTTATTGACATGTAACCGAGGCCCAGCAAAGCATGTGAATCTTAAGCGTGCAGCTGGCGAGGCTTTTCCTGATGCGACAGCATCCAGAGGCGTCTCTCCTTCCTCTTTCCAATCAATATGCAGCACCCAGTTCCTCCCCTGACCAAACAGCCACAGTTTCCGCTTCTCTCACCGCAGATTGATCATGCCTAGAAGCTTCCTTTCTTTCTTTTTCCATCTTTTGAGACAGGGACTTACGAGTAGACCCAATTAGCCTTAAATTCACAAGAGATCTGCCTGTTTCTGAGTCCTAAGTATTCAGATTAATTTTTATTTTGAGGGACCAGGAAAAAGGGTTGAGACTCAGGCTGGCCTTGAACTTATTATAATCCTCTTGCTTCAGCCTCCCAACTTGGAAAGGTCTCTATTAAATGTCTGTCTTAGATGCTGCCAGCCTTTCCAACTCTTGAAGGAAACACCAACACCTGTCAGCAGATGTCATTCAGAGGCTGGTGAGAAAAGTATGGGTTCCTGAGTGCCAGTGAGCCAACCTCACAGAAGGCTCAAAGAAGGAAAGAGCTTCAAACTCCAGTGAAGTGGGTGGGGCAGTCCTCTGAACCAAAAGACAAAGGGATTCGGCCTTTGTTTATAATGGTTGCTAAATATTAAACCACAGGGCCGTGGATCTTGGCCACCAAATATTTAAAGTGAGAACAGTCATATCTGCACAAGCTGGGCATTTGCACATGCACAGTCCCTGGCACTTAGGAGGCATCAGAAGGCTCAGGAGTTCAATGCCAGCCTTGGCTACAGAGTGAGTTTGAGATTAACCTAGTGTGTACGGCCATTCCCAGCATAACCAGCACGACACAGTGAAACTCTGCCTTAAACAAACAAAATACAAAGAAAAGGGAAAGAGGAGGAGAAGAAGGATCAACAAAGTTGATGAGGGAGGAGAAAAGCAGTGAGCCAATGAGAACACATCAACAAGAGGGGAGGCAGATGGAACGGATCCTGTTTAGCTGTTCACCACAGGCAAGTAATTTGTCGTGCTGGGGCAGCAAAAACCCAAGCTTGGCTATCAGCATGTGGCTGTCTACTTCCCAACAGCTCACCCATCAGACTTGGGGCCTGAAGGGAGGGAGATTTCAAGAATAAAGGGAGAAAGAACTCAGGCCCCACTAGAGAGTTAGAAGGGATTCCCGGGTAACTGGGAGTCAGCCAGAGCAGGGTTGACGAAGGGGATGGACCACGAGGCAACAGGAACTCAAGGTAGAGAGGCAAGGGCCATCAGGAGAGGTCACAGAGGACCCAGATCCTCATGCAGACTCTAGGACCCAGGGCATGCTGTGGACTCAGGACCTCCTGCAGATCCCATGTGTTTAGATGTTGGTCTTCCTGTAGATGGGCTAGCAGAGATCTGGGGTGTCATAATGAAGAAAACAAACTCGGATGTTAGCTAAATTGCCCTGCCTGCTGTGTGGACTGTGTGGGGCAGTTGGGGTGGGGTGTCTCTGATTTAGGCTGACTGTCACGCACAGGGCATGCAAAGAGATGATGGAGAATGCACTAGTCTGAGTTTACTGAATCTTCTGCAGGCCAGGCATTATTTTGTGCGGCTGCTCCATCTTGTCTCTCCCTCCTTTCCCTTTCCTCCGCATCTCTTCCCTTTTCCAACTTCACCTTATCTCTGCAGGGTCTCATGTATCCCAGACTGGACTTGAACTCGAGCTCCTCCTGAGTTTCCTGCCTCCACCTTTCATGTGGAAAAGTGGACACCACTGTATCAGGCAATATTTGTGATTTTGTTTTGCGACAAGATCTTTTTAAAAGATTTATTTATTTATTATATGCGAGTACACTGTAGCTGTCTTCAGACACTCCAGAAGAGTGTGTCAGATCTCGTTACGGATGGTTGTGAGCCACCATATGGTTGCTGGGATTTGAACTCAGGACCTTGGGAAGAGCAGTCAGTGTTCTTAACCACTGAGCCATCTCTCCAGTCCTTGAGACAGGATCTTATGATTAAGCCCAGGCTGGTCTTGAAGTCTCATTTCTCTTGCCTAGCCTAGCTAGTACTAGGATTATAGGTGTATGCTTAGATACTTCTTTGAGTCATCTCTCATACTGGTTCCCCCAAATAACTGTCTTAGTCAGACATGACATTCACCTTCCCTAATGCTTGGAAGTCTGAGGAGGAGAAAACCACTAGAGCCCTAAGCAGGAGACCAGCCTTGGTAACCCACCCCAATGCAAAAACAATGAAAGTGAACTAGCTGTACTAAGTCTGCTTCTTTTCTTTCTTCTCACAGAGATCTGCTGGGCTCTGTCTCCTGAGTACAACAATCAAAGGCATATGCCACCAAGCCTGGCACAACAGGTATTTTTAATCATCCTTTGTGTGTGTGTGTGTGTCTGTGTAGTGACAAGTTTGCAGTTTTGATTTCTCTAAAAAACACAAATACTATAAGAATATGTTTTCATTTTAACTCCATGTGTGGACCGTGGGGCTGCTTCAGACTGTCCACAGCAGCTGTGATTTGCCTCACACTCTAGCAGGGGCGTGGTTTTGCCAGCTGTAGTTATTTCCTGGCAGGGTGTGACATTTGGAATTGTGGGGACTTATTAGAGGGTCTATAAATGCTTGGGCCCGGAGAGATAGTGTGGGTTGTTGGTTGCAGTTTGTTAGGAAGCGTGTGCAAGGAAGAAAGAAGAAATTAGATAACCTGATGGCCAAGATCAACCTTTCCCCAAGGAACTCAATGCTCTTAACCAGCAGGACATGGTCTAAGGATAGCACTGACCCTCGTTCTCTTCTATTCTTTTTTCACTCCTATCTAGTGTTAGGGCTTGAAAGGATGAAGGGCAGGGAGTAGAGAAAGGTGGGAGGAAGAAGAACCCACAGAGAAGCCAAGCCCGTGTGTGCCGGGCGGAGTCAGAGGTTGATATTAAGTATCTTTTTCCATCACTATTTTTTCAAAAAAATGTCTCTCACCAAATCTGGAGCTCCCTGATTTATCCAGACTGGCTGGCTAATGAACTTCGGGAATTCCCCTCTGTCTCAGCCTCCCCAGCAGGGATATCTATCTATATCTACATCTAATCTATATCTAATCTATATCTATATCTAATCTATATCTAATCTATATCTATATCTATCTATATCTACATCTACATCTACATCTACATCTATATCTATATCTATCTATCTGTCTATATATAGTTACATTCAGCTTTATATGGATACGGGGATCTGAACTCAGACCCTTATGCTTCTGTAGCAGGTGCTTTATTCACTGAGCTATTTCTCCAGTTCAAACTGGCTCTGATTTCATGATATTCTCGTCTCCAGTTCTTGAGCATTTGCCTCTTGGTGTGTGCTGCTGCACTGGCTCAATATAATCATTTGGAAACCGGGCATGGAAGTCAAATAGCTGACCCAGCCATCGGCAGGCTCCTCCTTCATGTCGAGCAAGCTGCCTGACTCTGGAGCAGTGCCATCCTCTCTCCTGCCTCCTCAGGACCAGCTTCTCTGAGGAAGGCAGAACTCTACACTGCCATTTACTTCAGACTATGAAAACACTCGCACGGATGACGTCACTCCAGCCTTGCAACTGGGAGGGCATGATTACTAATAGTTGAAAAAATATTATCAAAATAAGTGTAGTGATTTATCAAAGGTCAGATCCTGATGGAAGAACTCTTCT
This sequence comes from Apodemus sylvaticus, assembly GCF_947179515.1. NCBI lineage: Eukaryota > Metazoa > Chordata > Mammalia > Rodentia > Muridae > Apodemus > Apodemus sylvaticus. Next base: position 1,633,329 of record NC_067490.1, read on the forward strand.
TCAGACTTACATCTTCTGACTCGGCATCCAGTGCTCAGCCTTGCAACATTAGTCAACTGACGCAACCTGTCTTGAACTCCACACGCTGCACCGGGCATAAGGTCAAGGCCATAGCTATTGCCCCGGACTGCTCAGCTTCCTTCTGTCTAGGAAAACACTTTTCTGGGTTCGGAGAGGGGGGGCGAGAAGGAGAGGGTCACTGAGAAGTAAGGAATTGGCATCAGTTTCCTTTTGTTGAGCAATGGTTTCCGCCGTCTGGACAGGTGACGTCAGCTGCCTGGATTTCAGCCATGGTTCTGTGGTTCAGGCTCCCAGGAAGTAGACTTCCGGCTAGAAGGGCTCTGACCTGGAGGCGGAGCCTCACGACTTGCAAAGATCGGAATCACTCCAGGGAAGGTTTCACTGCAGAGGAAATCAGGTTCAGTGGCCAAGAGGAGCTCAGGGGGTCCGTCCTCGGTGAGGGGCAAGAACCTCAGCAAGAGAGGAATAATGTCTTCATCACAGTCGATTTTTGTGACTAATAGACTCAAGTACATTGGGAGTGGGTGGGGGAAAGGTAAGCAAAGCCAGGGAAAAAGACTCACAAACTGAAGGTAAACACGGGCCAAGAATAGATCCTGATCCTGACCCTGGAAATCTTTGCAGGGACACCTAATCCTCAAGAGAACGGAGCTGGGCTCCTGAATAACTTCACTCTTGGAATTTCAAAAGTGAACCTCTTAGAAAGAGGCTAAATAGCAGAAACATCAATTAGGCGGAAAGCTAAGCTATGCCCTCTCCCCTCTTTGGTCTCCACAGTCCCCAGGTCTGGCTCCTGAACCAGCTTACTCACCCTGGCCCTTCTAATTTTATCTCTTGTGGTCCTCACAGTGATGGTGGGAGGGAAGAAATAGATGCCCTTACTTACTTACTTACTTACTACTACTACTATTATTATTTCTTGAGACAAAGAGTTGTTTTGTAGTCCAAGCTAGCCTCAAGCTCACACCAATCCTCCTGCCTCTGCTTTGGTAATATTACCAAATGGTAATATTACAGGTGTCAGCATTGTTCCAGCCTGTGCGTTTTGATTCAGGAAAGCATAGGTAAGCATACATTTGAGTGGCCTTAAGCCTGTGCAGCTGTCAGCAGACTCCCCTTTGAGATATTACAGCTCCCCATTCAGGACCTGAACATGCCCAGAGCCCTACCACTGAGCGACAGCCAGACTTTTTTTTTTAACTTAAAAGATATTTTATTTCATACATATGGGTGTCTTCTTGCTTGTGTGTGTGTGTGTGTGTGTGTGTGTGTGTGCGCGCACGCGCATGATATCCAGGGAGGTCAGAGAAGGTCTCAGATCCCCTGGTTTTACAACTGGTTGTGAGCTGCCATGTGGGTACTGGAAATCAAACTCTGGTCCTCTGGAAGAACAGCCAGTGTTCATAACCATTAAGTCACTGCTCCAGCTCCACCCTTTTAACTCTTTATTTTGAGGGAGGATCTCATTACATTGGCAAGCCTCTACCCTCAGCCTCCCAGGCGCTGGGAGGATTGCTATATAGCATTGTGACAATTTCTCTTTTGTTTACTTGTGTCTTTTAAAGATTTACTTTTATTTTTGTGTATTTATGTCCACATGTGTGCAGGTGCAAGAAGTCAGAAGCAGGCATTGGATCCCCTGGAGCTGCAGGTGGTTGTGAGCTGCCCAGTGTAGGTGCTAGGAACTGAGCTCAGGTCCCCGGCAGAACAGCAGGTGTTAACTATTGAGCTTGACAAAGACCCCAGTTTGCCCTTTTAGAGGGTAGGTGGAATTTGAAAAATATTCCTAGAGTAGCCATTGTAGATTGCAGCCATTGCCACAACTGACTTTAGAACACTTTTATTCTCCTTAAAAGACCACATACAGGGGCTGGAGATGACTCAGCGGTTAAGAGCACTGAATGCTTTTCCGAAGGTTCTGAGTTCAAATCCCAGCAACCACATGGAGGCTCACAATCCTCTGTAATGAGATCTGCGCCCTCTTCTGGTGTGTCTGAAGACAGCTACAGTGTACTCACATATAATAAATAAATAAATAAATCTTAAAAAAAAAAAAAACCACATAAGGAGTCGAGTAGGATGGCACATGCATGCAATCCTAGTACTTGGGAAGCTGAGGCAGGAGGATTGTTCTGTTCTGAGGTGGAGGCCTGCCTGAAGTACATGAACAGAAAAGGCTATACAGAGTCACAGGAACTTTTTCACAAGTCTTTTCTTCTCCAGCCCCAGGCAACCCCCTTTGTCTCTACAGATCTGTTTATTTGGGATGTTTCAGGGTTCATCCGTGTTAGAGCGTGCCTCCTTTGGCTCTCCTGCTCTACACGTTCACGGTGTGGCTCTACCATGCCTTCACCCGCCCATCCCTTCTGGCCATTTATTTTGGGTGATGGTTCATTTTCACCGTCAACCTGACTGTGTTAACCGTGAGAACACGCCTCTGGGTGTTCCCAGAAGGGCTCAGAGAGGAGAAAATGCAGCCTGGAAATGAAGAGTACCCTCCCACGGGCTGGTCCCAGACTGAATAAAAGAGAAACGGAGCAGAGCAGTGGGCCTCCTCTCTGCTTCCTGACTACGGACTGACACAACATGACCAAGCACCTCATGCCCATGCCACCCTGCCTTGTCTGCCACCATGACAGCTACCATGAGGAACACCCACTGCTCTGGGCCATCCTAGAACATGTTTGAGTGAAACATGTTTGCTTGTCTTGGGGGGAGGAGTGGCGTTTCTAGGTCACACGTCTGCTCCAGGTTCAGCCTTTTGAGGAAATGCCAGTTTTCAGAGTTCTCTACTTAATATTCCCACTAGCAACGGGAACGACTTCCCCAGCCCCTCCTCCCTCTCCTCACCCTCTGGTCTCAGAATGTAGCCCAGGCTGGCCTGTAACTTGTGATCCTCCCTACTCAGTCTCCCAAGTAGCTGGATGATAGGCTCTGGCCGTAAGGCTCAGCTTCTTTTTGAGGATTGACATATCTGAGCCAGGTGTGTGGTGACACACGCCTGTCATCCCAGTCCTGGAGACACAGAGGTAGGAGGAGAGGTGGTCCAAGGACAGACTATGCTACATAGTGAGTTCAAGACCAGTCTTAGCTACTTGAAATCCAGTCTCAAAAATAAATAAATAGAGGTATTTGGATTTTTCACTGATTTGTAAGGAAGGATGCTTTATTTCTTTTGTTTCTTCCTTTGTTTCTTTGTTTTTTCTTTTTTCCTTTTTTTTTTAAAGATTTATTTATTTATTATATGTGAGTACACTGTAGCTGGCTTCAGACACTCCAGAAGAGGGAGTCAGGTCTCATTAAGGATGGTTGTGAGCCACCATGTGGTTGCTGGGACTTGCACTCAGGACCTTGGGAAGAGCAGTCAGTGCTCTTAACTGCTGAGCCATCTCTCCAGCCCTGTTTCTTCCATTCTTTCTTCCTTTCTTATTTAATGTCTATGAGTGTTTTGCCTGTGAGTATGTACCAGCATCACATACATGCAGAACTCACAGAGCCCCAAAGAGGGCTGGTGTTACCTATGATTGTGAGCCTCCATCTGGGTGCTGGGAACCAAATCCAGGACTTCAGCAAAAGCCATAAGTGCTTTTGACTGCTAAGCTTGTCTCTCACCCCGAGGCTGGGCTTTGTCTGAGGTGTGATGTAGGAGTCTGACTCTTTCCTTACCTGTGCCTATCTAATTGGCTCAGCATTAATATGCTTGTTTTGTGTATTTTTTTTGAGACAGAATATTTCTCTGTAGCTCTGTGTGTCCTAGAGCTCACTGTGTAGTCCAGGATGTCCTCAAACTTGAGGTGATCCTCCTGCCTCTGTCTCCTGAATGCTGAAATTGCAGGTGTGAGGTACCCTTTAAAGATCATCTCTAAGCTGATCTCTAATATAACAAAATTTCCATCTTTTTTTTTCTTACACTGTCTCACAATTGCTCAGGGTCACACACATGAGCTATGTTCAATAAATAGAGGAGTGTTGGAGACTCAGCCAGGTAAAACAGCTGTGTGGGTCAGGCATCTAGAAAGTATCATAGATGGCTCAAACCCAGTTCTTTTTCTGGGAATAAGGTCTCATGTAGCGCAGGCTGGCCCCAGACTCCTTATATATCTGAAGGTGACTTTGAACTAATGGTCCTCCTGCCTGTACCTCCCAGGTGCTGGCATTACAGATGTGTACCACTATGCCTGTCTTAGTTAGGGTTTTACTGCTATGAACAGACACCAGGACCAAGAAAAATCTTATAAGGATAACATTTAATTGGGGCTGACTTACAGGTTCAGAGATTCAGGACATTACCATCATCAAAAGGGAACATGGCAGCATCCAGGCAGGCATGGTGCAGGAGGAGCTGAGAGTCCTGCATCTTCATTTGAAGGCTGCTAGCAGAATACTGGCTTCCAGGCAGCTGGGATGAGGGTCTTAAAGTCCACACCCACAGTGACACACCCACTCCAACAAGGCCACACCTACAACAGGACCCTAGCTTCTAATAGTGCCACTTCCTGGGTCAAGCATATACAAACCTTCACAATGCCCATTTTATGTGATACTGGGCATCGAACCCAGGGCTTCCTGCATTCTAAGTGACCCATTAACCAGACTATTCACTAAGTCCCAGCCTCAGTTTTCATTCATTTTGATTAAAAGTTCTTGTACATTAAAGTTTCTGATGCTTTCTTATGTTACCAAAAGCCCTTTGCCACAAGAATAGATCTCCCCCTCAAATCCTGTCTTCTGTCTCTTGATGTCTATCTGGGCAGAGATTCCCTCCTGGTGAGCAATCACTTCTGTCCTTTCTGACTCCTCCCCCATCCCAGCCTGTGAGATGAAGCTTCCTTGTATGGCCTGCAGTTGCTGGAAGGTTCTTCAAGATGTCTGACCAGAGCTTGATGTTCTACATAGTTTGCCATAAATCCCTGTGTCTGACAGGCCTTGGTGTGCTGCCATGGCGTTCGAGGCATGCAGACAGCTTTGCGTGCTCTGCCAGGCACGAGCCGAGGCCTTGGGTAAGCGGACACCCTGCTTCTGCCTGTGGCACCGTGTGTGTCCGTTTTTGGACACAGTTTCTCACTCTTTGTCTCTGAGGAGAGTGAAGCCAGGTCACATCAACTGCAGCTGCAAAAAGTCTGAGCAGCCGGGCCTGGTGGGATCCACCTGTAATTTCAGCACTGGGGATGTGGAGGCAGGAGGATAGCTCCAGGTGTGTGTGTGTGTGTGTGTGTGTGTGTGTTTGGGCTTGTGTGTATTCGTGGGTGAGTGTGTGTGTGCATGTGTGTTTGGGCTTCTGTGTGTTCGTGGGTGAGCGTGTGTGTGTGTGTGTGTGTGTGTGTGATTAAGCAGGGAGGAGAGAGGACAACCTGTGGGAGCTGGTTCTTGCCTCTCACTGTGTGGGCAGGAAGCCTGAACTGAAGTCATCCAACTTGGTGCCAAGTTCCTCCACCTGCTGAGTCATAGAGCCAGGGGAAGAGAAGTGCTTCATGAATTCTACCTCTTATAATCAGGGTGAGGAACAACCTTTGGAAGAAAAAAAGTTTTGCTTAGTAAACAAAAAGCAGGTAAGGTGGCACATGCCTTTAATCCCAGAACTCAGGCGGCGGGGACAGGAGGGCCAATCTGGTCTACATTGTAAGCAAATTTCAGGCCAACTGGGGCTCCCTAGAGGATCCTGTCTTTTAAAACCAAACAAAACAATTATCTCTGCTCTTCGGAGATGTCCCCCTGCCTCCTTGCCAGGGCCAAGGTCCACTGTTATATTAGACTTTTGGAGAGAAGTTGTTTACACTCCAGGTAAGTTAGACAAGGCTGGGAACTCACAGTGGCTGAGCTGACTAGGTCGACAAGTCATCTTTAGAGTGCTCATACAGGTAGTTTCATCAACCCAATTTGGCAGAGGAGGCAACTGGAATTTGCCTAAAGTCACAGGTATTTGAGCGTGGGTTTTCCTGTATCCTCAAAGTTCACACTGTGTGTGTGTGTGTGTGTGTGTGTGTGTGTACAGGTGAAGATCAGAAGTCAGCTCAGATCTTGTTCCGCAGGAATGAGTCAGGGTCTCTCCTTGGCACCCAAGGCACACAAATTTGATGCGGCTGCCTGACCAGCAAGGCCAAGGGATCTTCTGTCTCTTATCTTTCCAATACTGGGTTAAAGTTCATGCGGCTCACCCTGGCTATTTATGTAGGTGCTGGGGATTGAACTATGGTCCCCGTGTTTGTGTGGCAACCAGGAGTGCACCAGCTCCCTGTCCTGAAGTTCACACTCTTTCTTTCTTTCTTTCTTTCTTTCTTTCTTTCTTTCTTTCTTTCTTTCTTTCTTCCTTCCTTCCTTCCTTCCTTCCTTCCTTCCTTTCTTTTTCTTTCTTTTTGTTTGTTTTTTCGAGACAGGGTTTCTCTGTGTATCCTGGAACTCACTTTGTAGACCAGGCTGGCCTCAAACTCAGAAATCCACCTGCCTCTACCTCCCAAGTGCTGGGATTACAGGTGTGCGCCACCACGCCCGGCTGTTCACACTCTTTCTAAGGCCCAGCATTCTAGCAGGACAGCCCCTTCCTCCAGTCACTTCCCAGAGGGGCTGTTACTTACTTTGTCAAGAGCCAGCTCAGACCAGCTGGTAAGTGGATCCCTATACAATAGGGAGTGGTAACCTCTGTGAACGAGGGGTCTCTGTCCCCCCCCCAAGCTGATTTGCCAGTACATCATGAGTTTTTCTCTGGGACTGTAAAAACTCTTAACAGAGTCTTGACCCTTTGACCCAGATGAGCTCATGAGGACAGGACCCACACCTGTGGTCTCACACTGCTAGTTGCAGACTATGCTAGGACAGACGCATCTGCTGGGAAGGGAGGAAGTGTGCACAGGGAAGGGAAGCAAGCAGGCTGTAAAACACTCGCTATTTACATAGGACAAAGTGCCAGGGATTTTAGTCATGGGAACTTCCAGGGGAGGGATTGAACCTTTTCATTAGGGTCTGTCATTCAGAAATGGTTGGGGAAGAGCTATTCCGAAAGCAACCAGAAAGATGCCCTGTGTTGGGGGTGCACAACACAGGCAGAGGTGACATCCTCTTCTGAGGAATTAGTGTAGACCAAAGTTTCTACCCAGGTCCACAGTCAAGGTCCTTTCTGCCTGCCAGGTAGTACCTCTGCTGTGACAGTCCTCCCCTTCCCCCATCCTGATCACCAAGAGGCTACAGGAACTGTGGAGAGCAGAGTCCAGAGAACTTTCAATCTTGAGTTGTCTTCTTTTGGGGAGTACAGGTGGGTAACTCCTGGGTCAGTTTGGATGCTGTGCAGAGGCATAGGCCTCCCTTTGTGGGGGGCAGGAAGGGAGCCTCTCTCTGTGGAGGGCAAGTCAGGTTTACATGGTAACAGGGCCCCAGAGGTTCTCCAGACCTTTGTTTGCTTCAGTTAAAAAAAACTCAAACAAATCCAGCTTTTTAATGACATTATTCAACATGTAATTCTTCTTTCTGTGTGTAAATGTGTGGGTGTCGCATAAGTAGAGAGTCAGAGGACAGCTTCTGGGACTTGACTGTCCCCCTTCACCATGTTGGGTACAGGGCTTGAACCCAGCTGACTTGACAGCAGGCAATTCTACCTAAAGAGTGGCCCTGGCTTTTGTTCTGAGACAGGGTCTCACTATGCAGCCCAGACTGGCCTAGAGCTTTTGGGTGAGTTTCCGGCCTCTGCCTTCAGAGTGCTGAGATCCAGGTGCATGTCACCACGCCTCCCTGGCTCTCCCTGGCTCTCTGTGCACAGTGACTGTGCAGGTACCCAGAACACCTACATAGCCTGTTCCCGAGGCTCCAGCGGGAGAACCACTAAAGTGAAGGATTAAACAGCAGTTAAGCAGGTGACATGGTTCACAGGTCAGCCCACAGGCGTGGTAGGGACTGCTGCTCCTTGCTCCGGGCAGACATCTCCCAGCCTCCTCTCCCAACCCGCCATATGGACTAGGGTAGATGTGACACACAAGGAGCTCCCAGCCTGCAGCCTCAGTGCTCTCCTTCCCAGATCCTTCTGATCCTAGATGTGTGGCCTCGGCATACAGTGTATGCAAGAGTCATCACTGCCCCCAGGTCATCCACACACAATAGGAGGTAGAGTGGGGTGCAGTCACTAGCTGCAGGGTTGCTGACTCTCTTGAGATGGTCTTCAAGTGGCCCCCAGATCAGATGAGGGTGCCAGAGCTGTGAGGCTGATGTGACATTTAGGATTAATTGGTCCAGTCTGCAGGGCAGTACTGCATTCTCCATGGTAGGTGTGGCCTTGGGCAGAGGTGGCAGGGACAGATCTCTCTGGGAGGAAAGTGTGCTGAGCCTCTCTGTGTTCATCGGTTCTGTTGGGCAGAAGCAGATGAAGAGCCTGGTGTCTACACTCCACCCCTGCACCACCCACCAACCCCTCCTATGGGTTACCCAACCAAGGCTGACTAACTTTTTCTAGGGTTCCAGGTGCTACAGTGAGACACTGAAGACAGTAATAAACAATACATTAATACAGCCCGTTGGAGGTCACGGAAGGGGACAGGGAGATGTTGAAGCCCAGAATGTGCTACCAAAGATGGTGCAGGGTCTGTAAGGGGGCTCCAAGTTTCGTCTAGGTGACAAGCAGTGACTGTTAAAGATGACATCATCTGGGCTGGAGAGATGGCTCAGTGGTTAAGAGCACCAACTGCTCTTCCAGATGTCCTGAGTTCAATTCCCAGAAACCACATGGTGGCTCACAACCTCCTGTAATGAGATCTGACGCCCTCTTCTGGAGTGTCTGAAGACAGTGATAATGAGTGTACTCACATACATAAAATAAATGTTTTTTAAAAAGTGTATAATGTGTTGTAATTGAATTTATTTTAGTTTTATTTAATGTATGTGTACAAGTGGTTTGCCTGTAGGTATGTGTGCTACATTCATGCAGTTCCAGAGGAGGCCAGAAGAGGGTGCTGGATCCCTGGAACTGGAGTTATAGACATTTGTGAGTAACCTTGCAGATGCTGGGAATTGAACCCAGGTCCTGTGCAAGTATTTTGTTTGTTTGAGACAGGGTCTCTCTCTCTATGTAGTGCTAGTTGTTCCCGAATTCACTATATAGATCAGGCTGACCTCAAACTCAAGAGACCCACTTGCCTCTAGCTCCCAAGCGCTGAGACTAAAGATGTGAGCCACCATGCCCAGGGTAACAAATGCCCCAGGCCTCTGCACACCCCAGGTTGAATGTCCCCTCCCTGCGCAAGTGAAGCTTCACAAACCCTTTGTGTCCTTTGTGTCCCATGTGTAATGAGGGTGATTAAGGAGACACGCTTCATTAGAGTAACCACCCAGCTCTGGCACAGTCTCCTCACAAGATTCGACGAGGAGTTGCTACTTCCTGAGTACTGCCTCCCTTCTGCAAGCCTCTGCTCTCTCAATGCTGAATGCTGTTTCCTGTTTCTACGAGGAGAGGGAACTCAGTATAGATCTGAGCGTGTGGCCAGCTTGTGAGCAAGGCCCTGGGAATGCTGCCCAGCCCTTGGAAAAAAAGAGAAAAAGCAAGGCACATTTCGGAGTTCAAAATATTAGAGTCAGTAATGGTAGCCACTGTTGTTTGTCTTTATCAAATCTGCATCCCAAATGACTTTGGCAGGTTCAAGGGAAGACATGCATATGTTAAGTCTGGACACCATTAAACAGAGGATACTGGAAAATCAGGGAGGAAGGTTAACAGAGGCTGTGTGCGTCGCTAATAAGAGAAGCGCTCTGTGGAAATGAATCTGGAACCTGTGTTCGGGGGTGGGGGGCGTTAACTGCCTTCAACCCTTCAACCCCACCATGCATGTGCATGTGTGTATACTTGTGTGCATGTGTGTACATGTCTGTGTGTGTATCTGTGTGTATGTGTGTGCATGTGTGTGCGTGTGTATGTGTGTGTATTCATGTGTATGTATGTATGTGTGCATTTGTGTCTGTGTGTGCACATGTGTTTGTGTGATGAGTGTGTATACAAGAGTGCATGTATGTGCATGTGCATGTCTATGTGTGTATCTGTGTGTATGTGTGTGCACATCTGTGTGTGCATGTGTGTGTGTGTGTGTGTGTGTGTGTGTGTGTGTGTGAGGGAGAGAGAGAGAGAGAGAGAGAGAGACAAGGTACAGGTTGGCCTCAAAACCACTATATAGGCAAGGCTGGTCTGGGCCTCCTGGTCCTGCAGCCTGCACCTCCTAAGTACTGGAATGACAGGCATGGCCCATCATGCCCACTTCATATCAACCAACAAGACGCCTTTGTCCAGAGTTTGGGCTCCTCCAGTCCTGAAGCCCTTCTCTACCCTTTCAGATGCTCTGTCCTGAAATGCAAGAGAAGTTGATGCCTACTGATTCACAGGCCATGCTCCGGGAAGAACAGCTGACCTCAGCTCAGCCTTCCTAAGAGCCTGGGAGAGAGCACTTAACTCTCCAGGTTTTCTGGTTTTTTCCTGACTGTGTTTATGCTGTTTCCTGTTTGTGTTTCCTGACCGCACTTTGACCACGGTCCCTCCTTTCACTCCGCATCTTACTCTGAGGAATGCTTGAGCTCAGGAGAAACAGTTCCTGAAGCAGTTTTTCAAGTCTCTTTACAAACGTCTGTTTTTATCATGGGATGATGGAGTTTGGGCCTCCATTAAGATCAAAATGTTCTTTAGTTTACACTAATTCACGATCTCTAAGGACCGCTGCCTTCTCTGGTCTCCCTGTGCTCTGGTTACAGTTTTAGCAACGGCTGTTGTTAACACAAAACAATGCTCCTGTTCTCAAAGATAGTTTACTCTAGGCCAAATACAAGTGGTCATGGCCAGGGACATGGGTTCAGGCAACAAGAAATGATGTGTTCTATGAGGAACAGATTTTGGAACTCCAATAGTCATAGACTAAAAGAAAGGCATTTAGGGGACACTTTGCTCACATTGGTGGGGGCACCTGGTAGGTGGGTTACAGACGAGTTGGGGAGTGTCTGCTGTGGACGATATCAGATACCAGAAGAGATCCAAAGGTGTGCTTAGCTTGACCAGTGGTCTGCTAGGTTTAATGGTACATTCTGGAAGACTCACCTGCTAAACCTCCAGGTTTTAGGCCAGATATAGGGATTGATAGTTAATGGCTTTTAAGGACACTAGAGACAGACCAAAGATCACTGTGGCCGTGGTTTGCAGTCCAGCTCACTGGAGCGTCCATGTTCTGGTTGGTCCACACTGTCTTCAGGCAGGCTCAGCTTCAGAGAACTGTAGGTCACAGCATTTGGGGGGTGTAGGTTCCACAAAGAAGCAAAGTATTTTCTCAGGTTTATTTATTTTATTACTTTATGTGTATGAATGTTTGGCCTGCGTGTGTGTCCGTGCACTCTCTATGTACCTGGTGCCTACGGAAGCTAAACAAGGGCTTCAGGTCCCCTGGAATGGAGTTCCAGGTGCTTGTGAGCCACTGTACAGGCTCCGGGAACCAAACTCAAGTCTTCCACAGAAGCAGCCAGTGCTCTCAACAGTGGAGTCACCTCTCTAGCCACCAAAGCAAAGGCTTTTAAAAAGTTGTTTCTCAGCTGAGTGAGGGGTCACAGGCCTGTATACACCAGCTCAGGAGAAGCTGAGGCAGGAAGAATGAGTTGAAGCTCAGTCTGGGGTACACGGTAAGACACTGCCAAATATTAAAAACATAAAACAAAATAAAAGAGGTGTGTCTTCATATGAATTTATTTCCAGCACTTGGGAGGCAAGATATGGCAAGATACCATATCTCTGTGAGTGATTTCAAGGGCAGCCAGGGATACCCAGTGAGACTCTGTCTCAAAAGGAAACAAAAAAAAAAGGGCATATTAATTCTTACATGGGTGTGTCTCCTTGCTACAGATATCTAGTACAGTAAATATGAGTCTTGGAAAGTTTGACATTTCTGTTTGCTTCAGTGTCTCTGAAGACCTCAGTGGAACCATTAGAGTTTAGGTAGGAACAGAACTTCCTGGCTGGGCATGCTTGAGAGACTTGACCATTCAGTTGCTCAGAGCAGGTGTTCCGGCCTCCTTGGTGCTAGGATCACAAAACTTTGAACTTAGGTGTCCCTGTGCCTCAGTATCGCTTCACTGACTCCTGGAAGTAATTCTAGATGTGACTGCCTGTGGCTACTGAGGTAAGAACTGTTGCTAACTACAGAAGCAGGTCAGGTTGTGTGTGTGTGTGTGTGTGTGTGTGTGTGTGAAGGTCAAAGGACAACTTGCAGGAGTCAGTTCTCTCCTTGTGGGTCCCACCCTGGGTTTTGGTCTTGGAAGCCTTTATCTTCTGAAGCACCAGGGTTGTAGCATGGGTGGAGGTAAGACGTCTTCTCTAGGCATTCTCTGTCCAGGAATGTTGTATCCTAGACAAGGTTTATCTGTTTAAAATGGAGTCCCTAGCCAGGTAAGTCTGCAATCCTGGCTACCCAGGAGGCAGAGGCCAAGAGGATTAGTTAAGAATAGCCTGGGAAACAAGACAGAATTGCTAGTGTTACTACATACCCCCCCCCTTTTTTGGATTTGGTTTTTTGAGACAGGGTTTCTCTGTGTAGTCCTGACTGTCCTGGAACTCACTGTGTAGACCAGGCTGGCCTCGAACTCAGAAATCCACCTGCCTCTGCCTCCCCGAGTGCTGGGATTACAGGTGTGCACCACCACCGCCCAGCTCTACTACCCTTAATCCCAGTAGCAGAGGGCCGTGAGTTCCAGGCTAGGCTAGACCACATGGTGAGACCCCGACCCCCTTCTCATCTCCCCAAAAGAGAGAAAGGTAAAAAGAGGCAGGGAAAGCATGAATACCACAGTTTACAGTTACTCCATAGGGGACAGAACTGGTGGTAATATAGCATTTAGCCCCTTTGTTTGTTTTGGAGTAGGTTTTTTTGTTTGTTCAGTTTTTGAGATAATCTCACGCAACCCGGGCTGGCCTCAGACTCACTGTGTAGCTAAGGATGACCTTGAGCCCCTGGTTCTCTGACTTGTTCTTCCCTGAGTGCTGAGGTTAGTAACGTTTGGCACCAAGCCCAGTTTATTCTGTGCATGGGGGTGGGGAGAAGCAAACCTAGGTCTTTGGGCAAGCTAAGGAAATAAATACTCTACTGACTGAGCAAGACTCCCAGCTTGGGTCTTGAGACAAGGCCTCACCTGGTCGTCCATGCTGGCCTTGAACTCTTGGTGATTCTCCTGCCTTACCCTTATGTAATTCAGGGATTATAGGCATAGGCTACCCTGACACTTCTCTTGCAGCTTCCTAGTCTGAATTCTGCCAACTCTGTCTCTAAGGTACCATATATCACAGTCCCCGGTCCACCGACCTCATGGTCAGTTGCAAACTCTATCCAGAGACAGGAGCAGATGGAAGACTGGTACTTACCTTCCTGAGCCACCTCAGAAGCCACCCGTGTGCCAGTGTACAATCACTGGCTGACCTGTTATGTCTCTAGGAACTGAAAGATGACAACATTCTGTAACTTTTCTTTTTGCTTTCACGGAGTGCCCCGTCTGTACGTGAAACTACTTCATCTACCACGAGGTCCCTTCCTCCGGACATGGCAGGATTCGTGTTGAACTTACAGGTTTTCAAAAACAACTACATGGGGCTGGAGAGATGGCTCAGAGGTTAAGAGCACTGACTGCTCTTCCAGAGGTCCTGAGTTCGATTTCTAGCAACTACATGGTGGCTAACACCATCTGTAATGGGGATCTGATGCCCTCTGCTGGTGTGTCTGAAGACAGCTATACTGTACTTATATATAATAAATAAATAAACTTAAAAACAAAAACAAAAAAACTGCATGTCCCATCTGTCATTTTCCTAAGGAGCGTCCCATCTTCCAGACACACCAGCATATTTGGTATCCTCAATAACACACACAATTTGATCTTATTATCAGGCTGCCCTTGAACTCTGAAACTCATGGGATCAGACTCCTCAGTAACTGGGTGTATAGGCAGACCCCACTGTTGTGTTTTATAAAAAAGAGCCAGAATATGGTAGAGGCTCGGTAGGGTGAGGTGGAAGCGGGTGCCTCTGAGGGCCCATGCTGAGCCATCCCTTCCCCGTGAGGTACCAGCCATGTGACAGAGATAGTGTGGAATAGAGGTTCTTTAGGGTGTGCAGAGGGAAGTTGAGGGAGTAGAGACAGATAAAGAGAGGAGAGAGAAGGAGAGAGAGAGAAGAGAGAGGAGAAAGGAGAGGAGAAGAGAGAAGAGATGAGAGAGAAGAGAGGAGAGGAGAGGGGAGAGGAGAGAGGAGAAGAGAGGAGAGAGAGAGAGAGAGAGAGAGAGAGAGAGAGAGAGAGAGAGAGAGAGAGAGAGAGAGAGAAGAGAAGAGGAGAGGAGAGGAGAGGAGAGGAGAGGAGAGGAGAGGAGAGGAGAAGGAGAAGGAGAGAGGGGAGATGGAGAGAGAGGAGAGGAGAGCCCAGCCAGGAACAGTGTGGAGAGAGGGGAGAGGGGGTGGAGAGAGAAGGGACAGAATGGGTAAGAGAGTAAGAGAGTAAGAGAGAGGAGGGGGCAAACAGCCCCTTTTATAGTGAGTCAGACACAGCTGGCTTTTGCCAGGTAACTGTGGGGCAGAGCCTAGAAGGAATGCTAACAACACCCACAGATATGGATCCTTAGCAATTTTTATTGTTTTGAAGACAGGGTCCCATTGTGTAGCAGTGAGTGGCCTGGGACTCACTATGAAGATCAGGCTGGCTTTGAACTTGAAGAGATCCACCTGCCTCTAAGTCAGAGTGTTGGCATTAAAGAGGTGCACCACCACATCTAGCCTTTGCCAGAGATTTTTTTAAAAAGTAGAACTCAAATTGCTGTGAAGGGATACGTATCTGTAGCCGTGCCAGTCCTCCAGTGGATCACCTCTTTGCATCCCCACTGATGATGTCCTAGACGCCTGATCTCCACAGCTTTGCCAGTCCCTTATCTCATGATGACGGGCTTTGGCTTCTTTCCAGCCTGATAGACAGGAATACCATAGCATTTGTGTTTATTAGAAACAAAATATTTTTTTTTAAGATTTATTTATTTATTATATGTAAGTGCACTGTAGCTATCTTCAGACACTCCAGAAGAGGGCGTCAGACCTCATTACAAATGGTTGTGAGCCACCATGTGTTTGCTGGGATTTGAACTCAGAACCTTCAGAAAAAGCAGTCAGTCCTCTTAACCACTGAGCCATGTCCCCAGCCCCCTAGAAACAAAATTTAGCATCTTTTTTGCATTTCATTATGGGGACATTTGTTTGTGGCTTTACTTTTCAAAGATGTAAGGATGTCAGGGACATTAGCTATTTGTCTGTGATGTCTGCTGCGTTCATATCGCTGTGTTGGTGGAATGCTTCCAGTCTTTGGTTTATTTTATGTATATGAGTACATTTGTAGCTGTACAGGTTGTGAGCCTTCATGTGGTTGTTGAGAATTGAATTTTAGGACCTCTGCTCGCTCCAGTCAACCCAGCTTGCTCCAGTCAGCTTAGGTTTTTGTTTTTATGTGGAGGGACCCTAGGACTGATATGGTAACATAACTGGAACTTGTTTTCAACTTGTGTATAAGAGGCAAGGGCTTTACCCTGAACTCCACCCCTTGAACATTACCTGATTTTGTTCATAAAATATTATGTGTAAGGAGGTTGGAAAGATGGTTCAGGAATTAGGGACATGTGTTGTTCTTGCAGGGACTTTATGTTTGCTTCCTTGCGATGCTATGTGACTTAACTTCCTGTACCCCCAACTGGAGGGGATCTAGACCCGTAGCCTCCTCAGGCATCTCCACATATGTACATATACACACATACACAATGAAAAAAAAATTGGTGATGTTTTTGAGAGTCTCTCTGTGTAGCCCTGGCTGTCCTGGAACTCACTCTCTAGACCAGGATGGCCTTGAATTCACAGAGATTTGCCTGCCTCTCTCTCCTGAGTGCTGGGATTACCACTGCCCGGCAAAAGTTTTATATGTACAGGAAGGTGAGATGACTTTGTCAGGTAGAGGTGTCTACCCCCTGGCATGAAGTCCTGAGTGCCGTGTCCAGTCTCACATAGTGGAAGGAGAGAACTGATTGTTGCAACTGATCCTTTTCCTTTGCAAATCACTCCCCTTCCCTAATAAATAAATAATAACATTTTATGTAGTCAAATTCATTAGGGTCACCGCTGTAGCTTAGTGGTAGATTGCTTGCCTACTGCATGTGAGGCCCTTGGTTCAATCCTCACTACAACCAAACAAAGCCAGCAGAGAAAATCAGCATCTCAGTCGTTCCCCCTTCAAGGCTGACTTTCAACTATGGCTGTGAAAATCTCCTTTCCAGGTTGTGTGGAAATCCACTTCTTACCAAGAAACAACCCTTTTGTATACTACAATAAGCTAATTAAACACTTTCTTTTTCCATCAGAGTCCGGACCAAGTTTGATTTGTGACTCTTTCCCTCCTCCCCTCAGCTTCAGTTTCCCCGGACAAGATCTTCCTGTCCTGTCCAGGCTGAAACTGGACATGGGTCAAAAGCAACAGGAGTCTGATTCCCTGCACTTGGTTTCATGTCGCTGTCTGTTTTTCTTTCCTGGACTCTTTGTGTTTTCAGCTTAGTGTTTTTCCAGCAGTTCAAAGGCGTTCCAAACTTCTGGGAGTAAGGAAGACATGGAAGATCCTTGCAGGGAGTGACTCTAGCTGGGGCAGACCCTGAAGCCCAGGAGTCTCTCCTCTGTTTGTAGATGGGGTGAGTTGGGGGATTTCTAGGAGAAGGAAGCTTAAAGTCTCTCTCTCTTTCTCTCCCTCCCCTCACCCACATAGTTCTCAAGCTGGCCTCAAAACTTGGTATGTAGCTGAGCTGACCTTTAATTCCTCATTTTCCTTCCTTTACCCTTGGATGCTGGGATTATAGGCATAAATCATTACCCCTGTTTTATGTGACACAGTTTTATGGGATTGAACCCAGAGACTTGCATGTGCTAGATAAGTCATGTATTACTCAGCCCAAGTGTTTAAAAAAAAAAAAGTACATCAAAACCAGGCATAGTAATGTTTACTTCTAATCTCAGCATAGGGAGGTAGAGGCAGGAGGATCAGCATTCAAGGTCTTTCTCAGGTACATAGTAAGTTTGAAGCTAGACTGCAATACAAGAGTTTATCTCAAAAAACAAAAACAAAAAACTAACCACCAAATAGTAAATCATCTATTCTTATCAGTTGGTGGGCTAGGGTTATTTCCAGAAAGGAATAAAAGTGCAGAGATAAAGCCACACAACTGGTAAGTGGTATTGGGATCTGTAGGACATGAAATTCCAGGCCACGTTGGAACGCCTACAGAGTCCCAATCTTCCACCTCTGACCTCACTCCGATGACTCTGTTGATGGGCTCAGCTCAGACATGGGCACTAAGATTGGTTCTGACTCATTGGTGACCACCCTGGGCTGTAGGGACCCACAGCCAGGGAGGGGCTGTTACTGGATATCTTTATTCTGTTGCCAGCACAGTGCCTGGAACACAGTGGCATTCTGCACATATCTGTTGGGTAACTGAAGAGAAGAGTGGGAGAGGATTGTGAGTTAGAGATAAAGGCTGTAGTGCAGAGAGGTTTGAATGAAGGCTGTGATGTGTGGTTAAACCATGAGCCCTGAAGGTGCTTGGCAGGTGGCGGGGAGGCACCTTGGCTGCTGATTGTACAGAAACTGGGGGTGGGGGGAGGACATCTGAAGAAATAGTTCAGTTAAAGTACCTAGACTATTTACTTTAAGCTGCTCAAGACACTGGATACTCTCCTAGTGTTGTTGCTGTAGAAAAACACCCATACTTACAACAAGAAACTTAGAAAGAAAGGGTTTGTTTTAGTTAAACATTTCAGGTTACTGCCCATCATTGTGGGGGAAGTCAAGGCGGGGACTTCAAACACATCACATCACATATACAGTCAATAGTAGAGATACATAAATGCATGCAAGCTAATGTGTAGTCACATTGTATCTACAGTAAACAGTGGAGAAAGACAAATGTGTGTAAGCTAATGAGTTGTCACATTGTATCTACAGTAAATAGTAGAGAAACACAAATGTATCCATGCCAATGTAGTTGCATGCTTGTGCTCAACTCTTTCCCTTCACCCTGTGTAATACAGAAATCTCTGCCTAGGGAATGGTATCATCCTCAGTGGTCTGGTTCTTTCCACATAACTTAAGACAATCCCTCAGTAGGCACTCCCTCACTGAGACTCTTTCCCTAGGTGAATCTAGGTCATGTCTGATTGACAATTACAGCTAACCAGCACAGGTTTGTATTCAGGGTGGGGTACCATAGGTTCCCCTTCTGTTTTTTTATCTCTCTCTCTCTCTCTCTCTCTCTCTCTCTCTCTCTCTCTCTTTCTCTCTCTCTCTCTCTTTTTGGTCTTTATATCTAAGTACATTGTAACTGTCTTCAGACACACCAGAAGAGGGCATCAGATCTCATTACAGATGGCTGTGAGCCACCATGTGGTTGCTGGGATTTGAACTCAGGACCTTCGGAAGAGCAGTCAGTGCTCTTACCCGCTGAGCCATCTCCCCAGCCCTGCTTTTTATCTCTTACCAGATAGATTTCTGAATACTTGATCTCACTAGCCTGGGCCAAGCTCAGCAGCTGTGTGTGTGAATCTTTTTCCATCCTGTATATCTGAATGTTTCTATCCTATAGTCAAACCTCTGTCTAGCATTCCAAACTAGAAACTATAGACATGTAAAAGACTTTATAAGGGTTCTTTTAAAAAATATTAATTTTGTGTGTCTTTTAAAAGTCATTTTAGCTAGGTTATGGTTTGCCTTTAATCCTGGAATTTTGGGGGCAGATGTAGGAAGCCTTGGAGATCAGAGGTCTTAAGAGTGAGTTCTAGGACATCTAGGGCTGCACAAAGAACCCCTGTCTCAAAAACAAACAAACAAACAAACAAACAAACAACCCAGGATTTATTTGTATTCAATGTGCATGGGTGTTTTACCTGCTTGTATGTCTATGCACCACGTTCATGCAGTGCCCTTGGAAGCCAGAAGGCTGCATCAGATCCCTTGGAATTGGGGCTATAGATGGATGTCAGCCACCATGTGAGTGCTGGAACCACCATGTGAGTGAGTGAACTCAGGACCTCTGGAAGAGCAGCCAGTGCTCCTAACTACTGAGCCACCTCTCCAGCTCCTCATTACAGTTTTAATTTTGTGTGGACATGTTGTTCACACATGTGAGCATCTAATGCCCAGAAAAGGCATCAGATGCTCTAGCAATTCGTTAAATGACAGTGAACCACTTGATGTGGGTGCTTGAGGACCTAACATTTATCCTTTAGAAGAGTAGCACGTGCTGAACTATCTCTCCAACCCCTATTTGGGGGACTTATAAGGTATAGGTCAGGAAGTACAGATGCAGTTCGTACCCGACTGATGTTGGAAGAAGCAGGCAAGGTAAGAGATGAAACTATATGAACACTGTTAGTTTATTATGAGGCAGTAAAAATCCCACTGTAGGGAAACTTCCACTGGAGTTGAGAACAGGTTCTGTGTGGGATTATAATTAGGAGATAAAGATTGTGACAGTAAAATCTCCCTAAACCCCTAGGCATCCCAAGCCTCTTGGCAACATGTGATTCTCTGTTCTAGACTCCCTCAGTAAGAGGGTCACCCATGCTCACATTCCTAGGCAGCTGGAATCTCATGTAAGTCCTCCCTTGAACCTACCCACTCTATTCTGGAAAGTTCTGTCAATGTTGCCTGCCTTCTGCAAACAAGCTAATTGTGAAGGAGGCATTGTTGGCTGACAAAACCTTTCCTGGGGAGGATTCAAAACACACAAACACTCACCCAAAGTCCAATGTGGTAGACCAATGGGTTTTATTCAGGTTATTTACAGGAAGATAGGTCAGGGGTGTTACTTACAGGAGCAGCGATGACTCAAAGACAGCTGTATCACCAAAGTCACCCCAGGATGGATGATAAAGGGGCTCTGGACAGCCCGAGAGTAGCAAACATGGGTCTGGTGGGTTTGCCCTTCTCCCTCATTCCCTGTGCCTTGCTAAAAACTGTTAGATTACATTCCTGAAGCTCACCACCAAGGTCTATTCCCTTATTTGGACGCTTTCTCTGCCTGAGCCTGAGTACCAAGGTCTAACTATCAAAGTATTGAAGTCCTGTCCTTTTACCTTTATAAGTGGCCATTTGCCTAAGGGCCATGCCTGTCTCCTCTCTGTCCAGAGTCAGTCCTTTGCCCTCCAAGACAAATACCCCTTCCTCCTCTCACTTGTCCCTTCCCCTTCTCCTTCGTCCTCCATCTCCTGTCTTTGTTGCTTATTCCCTTTGTCCTTCTGGGGCAAATAAATCTCCTTCGTCCAAGATCAAGAACATGATCTTGGGGTGTCTCATCCTGAATACCAGTACTTTAAAGTGACGACTCAAAAGAAATGGGAACTAGGGTGCACAGCCAGCTCAACACACTGGAGGGAATTCTTTCTGATTCCCTTGGTTTAGCTTTTAGGTTTGTTTCTTCCAGGCAGCTGGTCTGGTCTGGAGTCCTCTTCACAGCTTGGCTTGTCTGAGGGGAATTCTCAGCTTTTATTATTTATTTTGGCAGGGAGGGGCCTAGTGAATCTGGTCAGTTTCACGGACTTCCTGAAGCCATTTTTGAATGATTTTACCTTCCTGTTTAAAGAGCTTCCCTACCAGATAGACTGTTTTAATCTCTGAGGAAACTTATACAACAGGCATTCAAAGAAGTGTCCCACTTGGGGAGTAGAGTATGCCTGAAGAGCTTTCCCGGCATCCTCAGGGGAGAAAGGAAACAGAAGGTACTTATTCTTGAGAGAATCCGAGCATTCCACAGGAGCCTAAAGCTATAGTGTGGCTGTGCAAGGAGGTGACACATACTCTGGTGCTAAGAGTTGGTCCAGCCCCCACTTTGTGGAAGAAGACACTAGCATACTGATGTGGGATTTGGGGCAGATACAAGTTTAGTGAGCTTACCTCAGGAATTATCAACCGTCAGCAAAGCCACGGAAGCCTATGGCTTCCAAACTCATTGTCCTGTTCCCAAGAATAAAGAAACAGAGAGGGTAAGCAGAGAGTTGTAGCATTTTCAAGAAACATGAAGGCTCTTAAGAGAGGAAGGGGCTCTAAGGGAAGAATATTGATTTGCTGCTCTGCCCGATGCCTTTTAGAGGTCTTACATCAGGACCTGGATGAGGTAATTTTTATTTTTATTTATTTTTATTTATTTTTTCTTTTTGGTTTTTTGGATTTGGTTTTTTCGAGACAGGGTTTCTCTGTGTAGCCCTGGCTGTCCTGGAACTCACTCTGAAGACCAGGCTGGCCTCGAACTCAGAAATCCACCTGCCTCTGACTCCCAGAGTGCTGGGATCACAGGCGTGCGCCACCACTGCCTGGCTTCTTTTTATTTTTATTTTATTTCATTTTATTTGTTTTTCTGAGACAGGGTTTCTCTGTGTAGCCCTGGCTGTCCTGGAACTCACTCTGCAGACCAGGCTGGCCTCAAACTCAGAAATCCGCCTGCCTCTGAGTTAATTTTTATTGAGATACATCACTTTTGAGCACGTCACAGGCTGAAGTGGTCCATACACCTTACATATGCTTCCTGGCACCAACCAGAAAATAGATCCTGCCATTATTCTGGTCAGAGGAGGGTTCAAAGGTGCTACTGAGACACTCATTATCCACTAGGGCCCTCACTGCCCACAGGAGGCTGGTCTAACAGTGATGGTAGAAATGATGGCAGAGCAGGTCTGAGAGGCATCCACTATTGAGCACAATGAAGATAAATTGTGTCTTCTTCAAAGAATGGTTAGCAACTGTCTAGAGAGGTATATCCTGGGCAGACAATGGACAGTTGTCTGACACAAACCTGCTGTTTTCTCCTACAGAGTGGGGGCTGTGCCATCCCCTGGTAACAGAGTTTGCATTCCAGTCCCTTCCGGGCACAGCTGCATTTATTGATTGGATTATAATGGGTTCAAGCTTTCACTGAAGCTGAGTTGACCCCAGTCCAGTGTCAGCTGGTACAACAGGGGAGGAGAGAGGAAAAAGGAAGAGGTGAATGGAAGTACCTCCTGCGTCAAGGTCCTGGACTTCCTGCAGCAGTAGCCAATTAGGGCCTGAGTTACTTGACCATGGAAAGGCAAAGTGACACCCAGAGCCTGAGGAGCTCATGTCTCTCCCTCCAGGTATCTGCAGCTCCACTTTTTGGTGAATGACTCAACCCCCACCTGTTGTTTACCTGCAGCAACTCCCCCTCCCAGCCTGTCAGAAATCTTCCTTCTTCCTGCTTCTCCTCACTCCCTCCAAATATTTCCAACCACAGACATCAACATTTTCCTATTGTTTTTTTTTTTAGAAACTAAACTTTTTTCTTTCTTTCTTTTTGTTTTGTTTTGTTTTGAGACAGGGTTTCTCTGTGTAGCCCTGGCTGTCCTGGAACTCACTCTGTAGACCAGGCTGGCCTCAAACTCAGAAATCCGCCTGCCTCTGCCTCCCAAGTGCTGGGATTAAAGGCGTGCACCACCACTGCCCGGCTTTAACTTATTTTATTATTATTATTAGTGTGTGTGTGTGTGTGTGTGTGTGTGCGTGCACATGCATGCAGATGCTTGAGGAGGCCAGAAGAGTATGTTGGATCTCCTGGAGCTGAAGTTACTGGAATTGAATTTGGGTCTTCTGTAAGAGGAGCACTTATGCTTAACCCCTTGTCTTAGGATTTCCATTGCTGTGAAGAGACATGACCAAGGCAGCTCTCCTAAAGGACAACATTTAACTGGGGCTGGCTTACAATTTCAGAGGTTCAGTTCATTATCATCATGGCAAGAAGCATGGCAGAGTGCAGACATGATGCTGAAGAAGCTGAGAGTTCTACATTCTGGTCCAAAGGCAGTTAGGAGAAGACTGTCTTCACGCTCTTAGGAGAGTCTCAAAGCCCCACCCCCAAACTGACACACTTCCTTCAACAAAGCCACACCCACTCCAACAAGGCCACACTTCCTAATAGGGCTACTCCCTGAGCCAAGCATATTGAAACCACCACACCCCTGAACCATCTCTTCAGCCCTTCCAACAGCAGAGCTGGAGAGATGGCTCAGAGGTGACACACACTCATTGGCTGTTCTTCCAGAAGACCCTCGTTCATTTCCCAGTGCACATATGGTGACTCTCAACTGTCCTTAAGTCCAATTCCGGGGGATCTAACACCACTTCCTTCTGGTCTCCACAGACACTGTAAGCAAGAGGCGCACAGCCACACATAATTTTTGTAAATTAAATAACAATCCAGAATTCTGGCTGTTTGTTCTCAGGGAGCCCAGTCTTCACGGCTGGTGATGAGAGAGTCTGGGCTGGGAGTCCCTCCGATAGGGTCTCTCTCTGCCTCTCTACTACATAAGGAAAGTCTGAATCACCTCTTAGCTTGAAGACAAACTCCATTTTCCTACCCATCTCCCATCTCGTTATCCAAAGGTGTAGCCATGGATGCCTGGGAGCTCCAGGGGCGGTGAGAGGCCCTGTGTCAAATATAAGATCGTGAAGTGGTTGAGGGAGACACCTGACAGTGACCTCTGGCCTCCATGCACACGTGCACAGGCACCTGCACACACATGTGTGCCCACGATCAAGAACACATCCACACTCCCACATACACCACACACATATACACACACAAAGGAAGCAGGAAAGGATGCCAGATCTGCAGTCCTCTCCAGCCCCGACCCTTTCCTCATCTCCTTGACCTCCCTGAAGGCTCCCTCTGGCTCAGGATCACACAGGGAGCCGCCCTCACAGAACCTAGGCTATTTATTGTTTTTTTTTGGGGGGGTGGAGGGGGTGGATCACATAAACTTCCTCGAACTCCATCAACCTCTGGTTACTTAACTCCAGTTTCCTGTTTATTTGTTGGGTTCCCAAGGTGTAATTTGCATATAATTCAGGAACTGTGGGTAGTAAGAGTCCCCCTCACTTGCCAACTGGCCTAATTTTAGGAAGCACAATTGTTACTGAAACATTTAGAGGCTTCAGATGGACAGGCTCCCTGCTGTGGGTGAACCTGCATGTGAACCTGTGCCCCACACATCACAGGAAGGCCGCAGGAGGGAAGACTCCCCACACCCCTTCCTTCTCTTTCCAAAGCTCATTTCCCTAACTGAAAATGCTCTCATGTCTCAAACAGGATAACCCAGGCCACCAGGAGGGTTGGAGCAGTACTGCCCTGCCCAAGAACTCCAGCAAAGTCTGGCAAACAGGGCTGAATGCTAACTAACTAGTGTGGTTAGGTCATGGGCTGCCTGCCCAGAGGAAGGAAGAGCCCCTCTTTCTAACTCACATAAAAGCATGAAAGGGCTCCTTGTTGCCCAGTTTGTGTGTTTGTGTGTGTGTGTGTGTGTGCCAGCTGCCTGTGCCAGCAGGAATATTCTCTTTGTGTGTTGCTGTCTCTGTCTCTCTAGGGCCTCACACACATGACAGGCAAGCGCTCAACCAGTTAGCTACATCCTGTAGCCCAGTAGAGCATGATGGTCGCTCCTGTAATCCTCACAGTCTGGAAAGTAGAGACAGGAGGATTCCCACAAGTCACTGCATTATTATTTTTTATTATCTATTGGGTTTTAAAAAAAGATTTATTTATTTTATGTATATGGGTACACCATTGCTCTCTTCAGACACACCAGAAGAGGGCATCAGATCCCATTACAGATGGTTGTGAGCCATCATGTAGTTGCTAGGAATTGAACTCAGGACCTCTGGAAGAGTAGTCGGTGATCTTAACTGCTGAGCCATCTCTCCAGCCCCTACCGATTGGGTTTGATTGTGGTGTTTTTGAGATATACTCTCTTTTTAGCTCAGGTTGACTTCAAACTACTATATAGCCAGGACTTGCCGTGAATGCCTGGTCCTCCACAGGCCGACTTGGCACTGGAGAGGAGCTGAGAGTCATATATCTGGATCAGCAAGCAGCGGGAAGGGAGAGAGAAAGCCACCGGACCTGGCTGGAGCATCTGAAGCCTCAAAGCTCACCCTCAAGGACACACTTCCTCCAAAAAGGCCACATGTCTTAATCCTTTCAAATAGTGCCACTCTTTGTGACACTGTTCAAATCATGATACCACAAAGAAGAGGAGGAGGAGGAGGAGGAGGAGGAGGAGGAGAGAACTGACTCTCTGAAGTTGCCTTCTTATCTCTACACAAGCACCATGGAGCCTCTGTTCACCCCATCATAAATACACACCTTATCAAAAAAAAGTTATAAAAACAAAATCTATAAAATAATAACCATATAAGGAAAGCACATGATAGATAGTATAGTGGCAAAATAAAAAGTATCAGTTTTTAATTAACAGCTTCATAGATGAATATTGTGTGTTGTGACTGTGATCAGATTCAACCCCATAGCCTCTCATTTCCTCCCTGTTGCTGAGTCTTTCCTTCTTCCTTGTCCTCTTCTTCCTTTTGGGTCTTGCGTGCCTGCACATGTGAGTCATAGCTACTGTGTGCCCATGCATACAGTGGCCACACCATATCCAGAATACCACGGCCCATAGCATCCTTTCTGGTCCCCCAGTTTTTACAATCTTTGCACCTCCTCGTTTGCTATGTTTCCTTTGGGCAAATGGTCCAACAATCCCTCATTCTCAGCACTCAGCTTAGCTGGCCTAGGAATGGGTCTCTATTCTAACTGTGGCCCAGTGCTGGAAAAGACTTCTCTGATTAAGGCTGAGCACTCAACTAGACTGTTTAGAATAAACACAAATATTTAAAGGCAGTTTTACTACACGGTAAGTTAACAAAACATCTGGAGTAGATTCTCTCCTGGAGCCTGCAACTTCCCCAAACCATAGGGTTTTAACCTGGTTTACAATACTAGATGTTTATACCTTCTTGCAGAATCCAAGTAGAGGGTGGTTGGTTATTCCCAGAATGGTTATACCACTATTGCCTTAGTAACATCTAGCCCAGCGGGTCTGTACTGCGGCATGTAGAGTCCACAGATGGATATGGATTTTTCTTCCCAACAGCATGCATAGCACTTTCTGGTGCTATGATCGCTAGTCAGAAGGAGGAAGAGTCCAGCTTAGTTACAGCTTGATTCTGTGTGTGTGTGTGTGTGTGTGTGTGTGTGTGTGTCTGTCTGTCTGTCTGTCTGTCATATATTCAGAGTGTGAGGTATCTTCAGCAGGAAAGTCTTACTCTCTAGTTCTGACAGGCAACCAAGAGCCATGACAGCAGCCTCAGTTGCAATGGGGGCCTCTGAGGGCTCCCTGATCCATAATCCATTGAAAAGTATTCCACACCCGGAAGTGGATTTTTTGACTTAAGATACTATAGTGGTGAGATCATCAGGCACCGATGTTGGGTATCTTTCTATAGTGATGAGATCATCAGGCACCAATGTTGGCTCTCTCTCTCTCTCTCTCTCTCTCTCTCTCTCTCTCTCTTTTGGGGTTTTTCAAGACAGGGTTTCTCTGTGTAGCCCTGGCTGTCCTGGATCTCACTCTGTAGACCAGGCTGGCCTCAAACTCAGAAATCTGCCTGCCTCTGCCTCCCAGAGTGCTGGGATTACAGGCATGTGCCACCACTGCCCGGTAGGAATCTCTGCTTATTCTTTTTAGCAAGCTTATAAAGAGGTAGGTTTCTATGCTGCTTTTTCATACACCCTCCTCCTAACCTCCCACGCCCTCATCCTATTCTGAGCTAAACCTTTCCACCCTGTAACCCCATCTACACGTCACCCATGTTACCTAACTTGTCTCACAGAGGAGCTCATGGTGTAACACATCAAACACGGCCCCAGTCACTGTGTTCCCTCAGACAGTCATCATATTGAATGCGGTTTGCCAGTGTGTGGACCGTAGAACAAACTCAGGCTGGCATTGTGGAAGGAATGGGTTGAGTCCCTGCTCTTTGTCTCATAACCTGAGGCGGTGAAACAACCCACTCTTTCCCTATCACTCATGCGCGGACACCCACGGGAACAGAGCAAGCCAGTGCCTGTGGCTGCTCTTCCAGGGGAGGTTTGTGGTTTTACTGCCTCCTCAGCTCTCAGTGGTGTTTCTCAGCAACCTCCTCCATCTTGGCAGCTAATCTTGATGCACTCTGGCAGAGTGGTCGATTCTGCCTCTCATGACATGCCATCATCCTCTCTCCCGGAAATGCTATTTCCTCAGGCCTCTCATACTTGAGCTGGTCCAGAAGTGGAGGTTTTCATGGAGTGTGACTCCTGAGACTGAACCCATGGTGCACAAAGCAGCGTGAAGACATCAAGCAGAGGGTTGGACCCTTGGCGACTCTTTCCAAGGGCTTTACCAGCCTATTAACTATTTCATTTGCCTTTCATTTGTTTGTTTGTTTGTTTGTTTGTTTCATGAGACAGGGTTTCCCTGTATAGTCCTGGCTGTTCCTGGAACTCACTCTGTAGATCAGGCTGGCCTCAAACTCCGAAATCTGCCTGCCTCTGCCTCCCAAGTGCTGGGATTACAGGTGTGCTCCGCCCTGCTCATTTGCCTTTCATGACTCAAACTGTTCTTGAACTTACTATGTACCCGAAGTTGGCCTTGAAGTCCTGATCCTCCTACTTCCTTCCGAATGCTGGGATTACAAGTATGCTTTCATGTCTGGCTTTGCATAGAGTTTTTGTTACTCAAAAGAAGAGAGACAGTGTAGCAGTTAAGAACACTTGTTGTGCAGGGCACTGGTGGCCCACGCCTGTAATCCCAGCACTTGGGAGGCAGAGGCAGGTGGATTTCTGAGTTCGAGGCCAACCTGGTCTACAGAGTGAGTTCCAGGACAGCCAGGGCTACACAGAGAAACCCTGTCTCAAAAACAAAACAAAACAAAAACAAACAAACAAACAAAAAGAACACTTGTTGCTCTTGAAGAGGACCAGGCTCAGTTCCCAACACCCATATTGTAGCTCTGAACCTGTAACTACTTCCATGAGATCTGATGTCCACCTCTGGCCTTCACAGGTGTGGCTTGTATATGGTACATACACACAACACACACACACACACATACACACACACAAGCAAAACACTTATAAAATGAAAATTTACCTTTAAAAAAAACCAAGTACAGGCTTAACTAGCCCAACTTTTCTCTATGTAACCTTGCTTGGAACATAAGTGGGTGGATGTACAGAGTTTGATCTGTCCTTGTTTCTCAGGCTGCTCCCCCAAATTACTTCCCAGATCCAAAATGCATACACAGAAGACACCCACATCACTTCCTTCTCTCTCTCAAGCCCCGTGCCTTCTCACAGGGAAATTACACAGCTTTGCGGTACTCTTGTTTTGTCTTTGTAAGTTGGAGGATTTAACTCCTTCATAGAATAATGTGTTAAGAACCCTAGCTCTGGGCTGGAGAGATGGCTCAGACGTTAAGAGCACTGACTGCTCTTTCAGAGGTCCTGAGTTCAAATCTCAGCAACTACATGGTGGCTCATAACCATTTCTAATGGAGATCTGATGTCGTCTTCTGGTGTGTCTGAAGACAGCAACAGCAACAGAACCCTACCTCTGTGCACCCCCATCACCCCAGCACTTGAGAGGACCAGGCAGGAGGAAAGTTTCAAGTCTGAGTTCAGACTAAAACTCACAATGAGCCAGGCCCTGTCTGGACAAAACAAATAAAACCAACAAACCCATCAAACAAACAACCCCCGCCCCACACCCCATACTCTGTTACCAGTGCCTCTTATTACTGTTCATTGCTGTCTCTCTCTCTTCAAGATTTTTAGGGTCTGTCCTGGTTAGTTTTTTGTCGACTTGACACAAGCTAGCACCATCTGAGAAGAGGAACCTCAGCTGAGAACCTCAGTCAGTTGACAAGTCTACAGGGCTTTGTCTTGACTGATGACTGATGTAGAAAGGCCCAACCTTTGGGCTTTGGGAAGGTGGTCCTGAGCTCTGTAAGGAAGCAGGAAGATGGAAGAGAACAGCAAGCCAGTGAGCAGCGCCCTCCACGATGTCTGCTCCAGTTCACGCCTCCAGGTTTCCCTCAGAGGGCTGTGACTCAGGATAAAAGCCAAATAAAACCCTTTCCTTCCTGAGTTGCTTTTTATCATAGCAGTGAAAAGCAAACTAAGATAGGGACTCTTCACAGTGGAAGGAGAATCTCAGCTGCCAGCTTCACATCAGGAGGCCGGCACTCAGATTCCTCTCCTGGATCCTCACTCCCCTTTTCATGAATGATGTCCTATGATGCAGTGTCCTGTGGATTAAAGCACACACTGTACCCAGTAGAATATTTTTTTACCCCTGTGTGTCATGGGTGGTCAGACTGACCTGGCCATTGTTAGTTTAATTGTGAAGTCCCTTGGGCCATTGTTCTTGCCCAGGGTCTCCACACCCACTGGGGGGCGGGGGTGGGGTGGGGAAGTCAAGCAGGGAGAAACTCCTGATTTTTTTTTTTTTTTTTCTGAGACAAGGTGTCTCTGTGTAGCCCTGGCTGTCCTGGAACTCACTCTGTAGACCAGGTTGGCCTCAAACTCAGAGATCTGCCTGCCTCTGCTTCCAAGTGCTGGGATTAAAGTTGTGGGTCACCACACCCAGTTTTCTTTTCTGAATTTTTTTATTTTTTTGAAATGGGGTCTCACGTAGCCCTGGCTTGCTTCAAAAATCAATGTGTGACCCAGGATGACCTTAGTGTTTCCTCTTGCTCCGACCTCTGAAGTGCTGGGATTGCAGGTGTTCACCACCACGCCGCTTTATACGGTGCTGGAGGCTGAATCTCAGGCTTCCTGCACACTAGGCAAACACTCCAACAGCTGGCTCACACCCTAGCTCCTCTTATCTGGGTATTAATAAGCAGGAGATGGAAATTGCTTTTGTGAGCCTAGTTCTGGAATTCTAGATCACCAGGAGTTTGTAGTGGCTAACTGTGTGCATGTCAGCAATTTTCAGTGACTTTCACAGGTTTTCTACCTATAGACTTGGGTTGAGTGTAAATAAAATGTTGTTCCCTTTGGGGAATCTAGCTGAAGGTGATAGATTTGTTCTTCTTTTCCTTTCTTCCTTCCTTCTTTTCTTGTGATACATAAACCCGTGATGGTGGTGAAACAAAGACTAATAAGAGATTAAGTCTGAGCTGAGGCCCATGGAGCTGGAGCGTCAGGGAGCCGTGATTTAGCCTTTCCTGATGCTGCCTTGTAGTAAACACTATTCTGCTTTGAAGAAGTAAATGCTGATCTGAGAGAGGCCCATGGGGGTGGCCGTGACGCACCCAGCGAGGGAATAGATCTGGGAATCCATGCCCTGGATGAGTGTAGTGGCACACAAGAGTAATCTCAGGAGTTGGGAGATGGGGGCAGTAAGATTAAGAGTTCAAGGCTAGCCACAGCTATGCAGTAAGTGTGAGGCCAGCCTGGGCTACATTGGGTCCTACCTCAAACAAACCAAAACCCAAATTCAACCTCTTTGACCTCAGCCTGTAATACGCAAGACCTTGTCACGCCATGACAAATGTCTCATCCTCAGAACCCTGAGGCAATAAATGAGATGTCCCATTACCTGTTGAAGCAAAAGAACCAAATATTATGTTAATTATATTCCCTGCCCCTACCCCTGACTTGGTCCCTCCCAGACTTCCTGGAGTATTCCCACAGGTTCAGAATTTGGCCTTGGCTCTAAGAAAAGTTCCTTGCTATTATTTTTTATCTATCTTTCTAATATTTTGATGATATTCTTCCAGCGGCTTTTTGCAAATGTCCATTCTTCCCTCTCTCACGATGTATCTCTGCCATAGCTCATTTCTATTTCTTCTTGAAATTTGTCCTTAGGTCACCTCAGGAGCCCTTCCGTTCCCTGGAAACCCACATCATTCAGAGGCAATGGCTTTCTGGAGCTCTTCCTGCTGATCCGACCTTGCGGTACAGCCTTAGCTCCACCCCGGCACCATACACCCCCACACGGGCCCCGGGGCAGGGACCGTGCACCCCCACTGGGGACCCTGCTTGGCCTTGCCCGTGATTACTCACTAAGATCCACCTGAAATATTTAATTTGAGGAGAGGTGACAGATATGTACCAGTGCAATGTATTAAATAACACAGAGATAATATCCCTTGAGACACCTCCCCCATTAAGCAGGTCTAGGCCTGGGGATGAAAGGTTTGGCTAAGACCCACCTGCTCAAGGGACGCTCTTTTAGAAGAGCTATAAAATAAATCTCGCCACCTTTCATCACCTGTAATGAGGAAAGTCTGAATAACTTCCCTAGGGAGCCACTGAGTCAGAGACTCACCTAGGTAGGCAAGGAGTGGGTGTGGCCAGGTGACTTTTCTTGGCCTTGGCAGTCAAACCTCAGCTATTTGTGTGCCTGTAAGGTAAATCCCCCATATTCGGAGTCCTGCTAACCCTCTAGCTTCTCCTCATACAAGCGGGGACAGGCGGCTGAGCCTGAGCCAGAAGGAGAAAACTCCCAGGGGACTCTCAGTGCCACCCAGGACAGGAAAGCTGGCCTCTCTCAGGGAAATACTGAACTCACTGTCCTGGGGACCTGGGCCTGGAGGGTCCCAGAGACAGCTGAATATGGAGCTTGGGGGGAGATGGGCTGCAGAGATGGTAGGTGTTTAGTGGTGCTTTCTGCTCTTGTAGAAGACCAGAGTTGGTTTCTGAGCTGCCTGGTCTGACAATCTTTTCAGGCTTCCGCCAGCCTTGCATAAGCTCATATATAAACACATAGTCTTAAAAAAGTAAAAGTTGTTGGGTGGTGGTGGTGCCTACCTTTAGTCTCAGCACTTAGGAGGCAGTTTCCAGAGATACCCTGTCTTGAAAATACAAACAAAAAAAAAGTTTTATTTTTTTTAAGTTGTGTGTGTGTATATGTATACATATGTTGCCCATTGGAGGCCAAAGGCATCAGATACCCCTGGAAGGTGAAGTTACAGATGGTTGTCAGCTGCCCAGCATGGATTCTGGGAACCAAACCTTTAGAATTAAACAAACAAACAAAAACCAAACAACAGGGGACTGGAGAGATGGCTCAGCAGTTAAGAGCACTGACTGCTCTTCCAGAGGTCCTGAGTTCAAATCCCAGCAACCACATGGTGGCTTACAACCATCTGTAATGGGATCTGGTGCCCTCTTCTGGTGTGCCTGAAGACAGCGACAGTGTACTCACATATAATAGATCTTTACAAACAACAACAACGTATTCTCTTCACCACTGAGCCATTGAGCTCTCTCCAGCTCCAAGAGGTGTTTTGAGACAGGGCGGGGGAGGAGGGCTGCTGAACAGATTTGAAAGTGATCAGTAACCAATGGGATGCACTCTGACGTAGGAGATGCCAGGTAATGGACTAGGGTAAAGCCCAGCACTTAGGGATGTGTGGAAAACGAGATGCTTGTGGAACCCAGAGAGGCGCCGCTGGCGAGGTTAAGGGGTCGGAGAGTAAGTGATTGTAGAAGTGAAGAGCGCACACACACACACACACACACACACAGACTGTGAACCCCAGTGAACTGTAGTAGTTTGTGATACACAATAAGCTTCCGAAAGGACTGTTGTTTTTGCATTAGGGGAAAGGGATGAGGTGATGTAATTTAGTGGGCTTGAAGGTGGACTCAGGCATGCCAGAGAGGAAAAAGGAAAAAGGAGTACCCCGAGTATGGCAGACAGCAGCACGAGTCACAGGATCTCACGGAGGACCAAGAGGAGTCCGTAGACAGCTCTCCTCTACGAGCTCTTTCAGGTCCACCAGGCTGCAGACCCCTGGCCCTTTCCCTGCTTGCAGGGCCAGAAAGGAAGAGTCCAGCTCGGCAGAGCAGCACTGCCCAGGTTCTCTGCAACCTGCAGTGCTCTGGGTGAGATGCAGGTTAAAGGGACATGTAAAAGCAAAACAAGCAAACAAAACCAAACCTGTTTTGCTTTTTTTAAGAGCAGGAAAGAGAAGAAGCCAAGCAGAAGAGTGCTTGGAATCTGAGGAGGAGGAAATGGGTGGATTTTAAGACCCAGGAAAGGGCTGGGGAAATGGGGTGATGGCTCTGTGGGTAATGTGTTTGCCATACAATCTTGAGAGCATGAATAATGCATTCGGACTTCCAGCATCTATGCGAAAGCTGCACCTAAAACCCCAGCTGGGTGTCGACTGGAGATGGGCGGATCTTGCTGGGCTGACAATCTAGTGACAACAGTGAGCTCTATGTAGACCCAGAGACTCTGCCCCAAAACACAAGGTGGAGGGCTGATAAGGTGGGGCTGCCGAACCTGAGGGCCAGAGTTCCCCAGGACGTACATGTCTGAAGCAGAGAATCCGCCCCTGTGACTTATCCTCTGACCTCCACACACATGCACCCTCACACTGGAAAAGCAATAAAAAAATTAAACACACACACACAAAGTTGTAAAGTGAAGGAGGGAGAGACTGGACCTCAGCCTCTGGGGCCCACGTGAGTACACATGGGCTTGTTTGAACATACACACACACAAGGGCTGGGAAAAGTAATTGTCTTGAACAAGGGAGACTCTCTGAAGATTGTGATGCGTCTCATGTGGTTTGGGAGGCATCAGAGAGGCCCGAGGTCCTCAGTTGTGCAGTCAGTGACCCCTGGGTTTCATTCCCGTTGCTGTGATAAAACATACTACCAAAAGCAACTTGGAGAAAAGGGTATTTTTAATCCACAGTTCCAGGCTGCAGTCCATCACAGCAGGAAAGTCACAGAGGCAGGAGCTGGAGAGAGGGCTTCACATCACATCCATAAGCAGGATCTCCTGTCTAGGGAATGGTGTGCCCATAGTGGACAGAGTCAGCCCAGGATGCCCTGACTAGGGAATGGCATGGCCCACAGTGGGCAGGTCTTCTCTCCTCATAATCAAGATCATCTATCTCCTGAAAACAAGCCTACCAGGCAGCCCGACCTCAACAATCCCTCATTCAAGCTCCCCTCCCAGGCGACTCTAGCCTGTGCCCAGTTGTCAGGTAATGCTAACCACCGCAGGATGGCCCACCGCCCTTGGCAAGGTTAAGCAGGGATCTTTGGGGTTAAGGTGGGACGGGTGCTCCCTGCCCCATTCTGGATGAAGCTTTAGCACAGGTGTGAACAGGAGAGAAACATGTAAATTTCGGGGATAGGGCAGACTCGCCTTCCTCCTGTTGGGAATTGAGAATGCTACCAACTTAATATTTTTTTCCACACTATCTCACACACACACACACACACACACACACACACACATGCAGAATGTGTCTACAGAATGTTCATGATCTTGGTGGCTTTTACCTGTAATTCCAGCATTTGGGAAGTAGAGGCAGACTGGTTATATGATAAGTTTGAGGCTAGCCTAGGCTACACAAGACCCTTGTTTTAGAAAAAAAAAAAAAAAAAAAAAAAGAGCCAGGCAGTGGTGACTCATGCCTTTAATTCCAGCACTTGGAAGGCAGAGACAGACAGATTTCCGAGTTAGAGGCCAGCCTGGTCTACAGAGTGAGTTCCAGGAGAGCCAAGGCTTAAAAAAAAAAAAAAAAAAAAAAAAAAAAAAAAAAAAAGGAAGAAGACCCGAGGTGGGAACCAGCTTCTCAGAAATGCCACTGAATTCATTCCCAGTTCCTCCTGGTTGTGGTGGGTTCCTTTCTTACCCATTTCTCCTTTTGCTTCGTAGAGGTGGAATTGGGGTGTCATGGAAAGTGTGCTGGTTAGGGCTTCTTTTTTAAATCAACTTGACACAAACAGGGGTCATCTTGGAAGAGGAAACTTCAGCTGAAAAAATGATCCCACCAGATTGGCCTATGGGCAAACCCACACTCCAGTTTCCAGCCCATAGTGGTCGGTGCCACCCTGGTCTGGTGGTCTTCAGTTGTATAAGAAAGCAAACTAAACAAACCACCCACCAGGAGCACGTGAGCAAGTCAGTAAACAGCGTTCCTCCCTAGTCTCAGTCTTGGTTTCTGCCCCGAGGGTCCAGTCCTGACTTGTCCTTGATGACAAGCGGCTCCTAGCGCCCCCTGGTGGCCACATATTTTGTTTTGCTACTATGCAGCCCAATCTTGAACCCTGTGTTTGTTCCTCCTGTGCCCGGGGTCTCCCAAGTGCTGGGACAGGTTCGTGCTTCCAAGTTTTCGTTTCAGGACTCACAGAACTCCATTTTAGATCTCGTCTGAAGGTTTTGCCACAGTCACGCTGAGGCTGCGGACCTGTATTTGTGACAGTCATCTATTTTCTGTCTGATGTATAGGAGTATCCTCCAAGCCAAGCATCTGCTGTCTTGGGGAGCTCAGCTGTTGCCTGTTGCAGAAGGATCATCCCAGCTGAGCTTGTGTTTTGCCTATAGAGGGGCGGGGTCAGGAGATCCTCACCTGAGTATCCAGCAGCCTTAATTGTTCATGGCCTGGGGAGGGACTACAGTCTACAGGCCAGGGAAAACTGGGGGTCAGGGATCCATTTTGTGGCTGGCTATGGTGAAACCTTCATCCTTGACGGGTAAAGGTTTTCCAGGTGTTGCTTGTTGGGAAGGAGCACCCACACCCCTGTAAGTAACCCCTCACCTGCGCTCTGTAAGGAAGCACATTGGTCCCCAGTGTGAACCTTGGTGTTATTGTTTTTGTCATTCGGACCTTAGAGGAAGGTAGACCTTGGGAAAAGTCAGAACTCTGCTCTTCCCAGCCTCCGATTGCCTCCTGCCTCTCCACAGTTCCTCAGTGATTGCTGGTGGTGGCTGGTGACGGCTGGTTAATTCTCCTTTGGATACTAGTTTAGAATATTTTTCCTGGGGTTGTACTGCAATCAATGTTGGGTCAGCCTTTCCTAAGTTGGTGGGGCTCGGTCTCTCCTCCGTTTTAATGATGTGTCTGTGTGGAATACATGTTAGTGCAGGTGGTGGCGCTAGAAGGACCCATAAGAGGCTATGGGGCCCTGGGGCTGGAGTTATAGGTTGTGGTGAGCAGCTACTGTGAGTGCTAGCAACCGGTCTGATTCTCTGAAGGGGCAGCATGTGCTCTGAAACGCTAAGCCATCTCAGGCCCCTTCCTCTCGAAAACCAGGGTCTCATGTAGCCCAGGATCTAGCTTAGATTGACTGTTCTCCAACCTTCCTAATGCTATGACTCTTATG
Organism: Apodemus sylvaticus; assembly: GCF_947179515.1. Classification (NCBI taxonomy): domain Eukaryota; kingdom Metazoa; phylum Chordata; class Mammalia; order Rodentia; family Muridae; genus Apodemus; species Apodemus sylvaticus. The sequence continues at coordinate 1,669,368 of NC_067490.1, forward strand.
TTTTAGTGACACCCCCAACCATAAAATTATTTTCCTTGCTACTTCATGACCGTGATTCTTCTACTGTTAAGAATCTTAATGTAAATATCTGGGGTTTCTGATTATCTTAGGTAACCCCTGTGAAAGGGGTCATGACCCACAGGTTGAGAACCCACTAATTTAGAGGCTTTTAAACTCTAGATCCTCCTGCCTCTGTATGCTGGGGTTACAAACCCATGAGTGCATTGGGACTGCAGGTGTGGGCCATTGTGTCTGGTTTACAAGTGCTAGGGTATAGAACCCAGGGCTCCACGAATGGTAGGAACCAACTATGGACAACTATGCTACAGCCCCAGCCCCTTCTTTTATTTTTAGAGACAGGGTTTCTCTGGGCAGAACAGGCTATCCTGGAACTCAGAGAACCACCTGCCTCTGCCTCCGGAGCTCTGGGATTAAAGGAGTGTGTCACCACCACCCGGCCCCTTCTTTAATTTTGTCTTAACCAATTTCGTTCACGCCAAGACCAAGCTCCCTCATTTTTCCCACTCAGGGATCCAGACAGGAACATGGCTAATACTCTGAACGCTCCCTGATGTGGGGAGTGCTCGCTGTTGAGGAGGAAAGGAAGTGATTCTAAAACAACCCTTTATGTCTTCCCACTGTAGCAAAGGCTGCGCGGGCCAGTTCAGAGCGAAGGGTGCGGTCCTAATGTATTGTGGCCGCCAGAGGGCAGAACTGAGTCAAGAAGGAGCGAAGAGCAGGAGATGGACGCTCAGAAACAAAAGGCTAAAGAAACTGACCTTTTGTTTGTAGATGCTGACAGCCGCTAGAGAAGCACATTCCCGCGCTTATTCTCAGTGCCTTGGCATTTCAGAGTGGTTTTCTGTCCATCCCAGTACAGTGGTGAGCGTTTTCAATCCTTTCTTTAGTGGGTGTTATGGTGCATGCCTGTGATTCCAGAAGCTGGCAGGCAGGACAAGGATTGCCGTAGTGAGTTCGAGCTAATTTGTGTCCAGCAGACCCTCTCTCAAAATAAAAAGTGAAGAGGGGTGGAGAGCTGACTCGGTGGTTAAGAGCATGTCCCGCTCTTTCAGAGGACCTGGCTTTGGTTCCCAGTACGCCCAAATCCAGCACCTCACAATGACCCGTGACTCCAGCTCTAGGGGCCTTTGATGCCTCAGGCCTCCACAGGCACCCGAATTCACACGCATAGACATATACACAAATGCATACACACAATTATAAATAGTAAAAATACTTTAAACAGAAAGTTAAAGAGGCAGGAGAGCCTGGGGTGGTGGCAGACATGCTTGCCCTCAGCACTTGGAGTAAAAGGCAGGTGGGCTTCTTTCTAGAAGGGCAGTCTGGTCTATAGAGTAAGTTCCTGGCCAACTAAATCTGGATCCATAGTGACCACTCTGTCTCAAAATAAAATCAGGGTGGGTGGGATGATGAGTGGTGTACTGGACTGGAGATAAAGCCCAGTGATAAAATAATCTTTGTTTAGCATGAATTAGGCCCTAGAGTCAACCCCAGCATCGCTGCAGGACATTGTTAGGGCCAATGAGGGGCACAGCGAGCAAAGGCACCAAACCTGATGGTCTGAGTTCAGTCCCCAGAATCCACCTGGGGGAAAGAGAGAATTGACTCCTGAACATTGCCCTTTGATCTCCACACTTGAGCTACCAACCTGTACCCTAAAGAAGGTGTCAGATCCCCTAAAAACTGGAGTTACAGGTTGTTGTGAGCCATCAGACATGGGTGCTGGGAACTGACCTGGCATCCTCTGGAAGAACAGCACATGCTCTTAACCTCTGTGCCATCTCTCCAATAACTAAAGCTTTTAAAATTAAATAACAGAAACCCTGTCTCAAAAAACTAAAAACAAACAAACAAACAAAAACTAAAAACAAAAAAATTAAATAACAAGCCTTCTGTGAGGCTCACCATTTTGAAGACAGACCCTCACTGTTCAAGTATAAAAAGCCCCCAGGAGGAAGAGGGAAAACAAGCTATCTTTGACTCATTTTCAGTGAGCTGATTGGGGCCCTTTGGCTCTACTTGGCTAGGAATTATGGGTAGGCAGGAGGAAGCTCTTCCAGAACTGGCAATCCCAGCTGTTGGGTGCCTAAGGCTCAGGCCTATTGCTCCAGGCTTTAGAAGCCAGAATCTGTAGCTGCAAAGCCTTGGGCCGGAGGCTTGCCGCTTCGTGCGGTAACCCCTGATGCCTGGAAGCTTTCACACTCCTCTGCTTCCAGCTGCGGGTGCTGCAACTTTGTTGCTGTTTCTGGAGACAGCGTAACCCTAGCTGTTTTAGGACTCCCTCTGTAGACCAGGCTGACCTCAAATTCAGAAATCCTCCTGCCTCTGCCTCCAGAGTGCTGGGGTTAAAGGTGTGCTCTACTATTGCCTGGCTTGGTGCTGCAACTCTTGAAGCAGTCTCAGATGCCGGGACCTCAGCTGACCAGGAGGGGAAGCTGTAGCTCCGGTGGCTGGTATCTGCTGTTCTTGGGCTAAGTACTGGGACGCAGACCTCAACAGCAGCTAGTATTTATAATCCCTGGGTCTTGGTGCTGGGCTCCTCGATCCTTTAAGCTTGTCAGCTCCTGGAACTCTTCCAGTGATGGAGGACCACAGGTTCTCCGGTTCTTCACAGTCTGTCTATCTTTAGCCTCTCCCTCCTCTCCCTCACTTCCTTCCACGGCTCCTCAGCCCCTCATTATACAACCCATCCCTAGCTGCCGGAGCAGTGGCTACTGCCTCTTCTACTCCTGCACCAACCTAAGAACTGAGTTGAAAGTTGGGTATGGCTAACAAAAGGCAGCTTGGCTGGCTGCTGGTTGACGGTCCATCAGTTAAGGTGAGGAGACTCCTGGGAAGGATCCAACAGTTCTCATGCAGGGAGTCTTATCACCCTGCCCCAACTATTTCTGTAAAGGGAAGAGGGTCTATCACTAATACCAACTGTCCTTTAAAAAAAATCACATTTCCCCCCATTTATTTCATTTTGTGTGTGTGTGTGTGTGTGTGTGTGTGTGTGGGTGTGTGGGTGTGGGTGTGGGTGAATGGACCAGTGAGCTCTCATCTTCCACCATGTAGCTCCCAGGAACTGAATTCAGATTATCAGGCATGGTGGCAAATACCTTTACCCAAGACATCTGGATGGCCCTTGGGAGCTATTTAAATTGTGCTTAAATTGCCTTAAGAATGCTTGGCTTCCACTCCAGTGCCCAGAGCACAAGTAGGTCACTGATCTGTCCTAAACAGTACTGTTCTTTGCTGTGAACTTTTCTCTACTAAATCTTGAATTGAGTGAAAAGGGCAACGCACCCATATCCTGGGGAAATTGCTATTGTAAGGGAGTCTAAGAAGGCGTGGAGTTGACTCCTGAGTGTCAGCCAGGCCCCTTCTGGTCATATGTGGACAAATACAGTATCTGTGAGGTGTGGGTTATGTCAAGAAGAGGACTGGGGAAAAAAAGATGTCCAGCTTTGTTTTGTGCTTCTATGGGCCTGAGGATGTACCTCAGCTCAGAGTTTCTGTTTGGGTTTCATCCCAACCTGACAAACCACGTCAGCAGAGCGTGGTAGCAGCACGTCTTTAACCCTTGCTCTCAGGCATCGAGGGAGAAGAACAGAAGTTTAAGTTCATCCTTGGCTCCTTGGCAAGTCTGAGACCAGCCCGATGTACAGGAGACCCTGTTTAAAAAAATATGAAATAAAAGATTGCCTTTCTCAGATCTTCCTTCTGTTACTATGGGGAGCCCACCAGAGATGGCCTCTCACACACCATTTATAGCCAAATGAAGGTCTTTATTCCAGACTGCTGGAACCACAGTCCAGTATTCAGGGTGTGGCCCTAAAATGCCCATAACACAAGGATTTTGAACGCAGAAACCACATCCTGGCATCTCACTCAGAAGCTCACTCAGGTCCTGGTGGTGGGCGTGGTGGGGGTGGGTGCACAGCAGCTTCTTCGAGTAAGCAATTAGAATCTAAGATAAAATAGTTAGCTGGAGGGGGAGGGTTGCTCAAGCAGACAATTTAACCGAAACTAGCCAGAGCATCCTGACCTTGACATCCTGACCTTGGGTTCCAGGAACAGTTTGGGAATTTTCCATGGGATTCTCCATCTAGACGATCAGATTTAAGTTAAACCTGAAATGATCTCAGCAAGAATACAAGATGGGGACTGGAGAGATGGCTCAGAGGTTAAGAGCCACTCTTAACTGCTCTTCCAAAGGTCCTGAGTTCAAATCCCAGCGACCACACTGTGGCTCACAACCATCTGTAAGGAGATCAAATGCCCTCTTCTGGTGTGTCTGAAGACAGCTACAGTGCATTACATATAATAAATAAATAAAGCTTTAAAAAAAAAAGGAAACAAGATGGAGGGACCTCTGCACACTGTCTAACACACTTTCTTCTTCATCCTTTGCTCCCTTCCTCTTTCCTTCTTTGTTCTTGTGTAGGCTCTGAATCCTCTGCCTCACACAAAGGAAGCCTGTGCTCTATCACTGAACTGTGTTCCCCAGAATCAAACCTTCTGATTTTGGCTTTTAACCCCCCACAAAGACAAGCTGGAAATCAGCAGGGTCTCTTTGGAGTTTAGAAGGGAAGCATCCACTGTGCACAGGCATGGATGGAGATGCAGCTCTTGGAGACAGAATTTTATTAAAATTGTGAATTATGATGGACAGGTCAGAATGGCCACGGATTGTATCTCAGACCATGCCCATGTGAAAGAGGACATTGAGGGTGGCTGGAAAGCGAGATGAATAGTCTGAGGAGTCTAGATCAGATCCTCAGAACCTGGCTTGAGAGATGGCACTGTGGTTAGGAGTACCGACTGCTCTTCCAGAGGTCCGGAGTTCAATTCCAAGCAACCACCCGGTGGCTCACGACCATCTGTAATGGGCTCTGATGCCCTCTTCTGGTGTGTGTGAAGACAGCCACAGTGTACTCGAATAAATAAATAATAAATAAATAATCTTTAAAAAATATGTGTTTGAGTGTTTTGCCTGCATGTATGTGTATTATCTGTATGCCTGATGTCCATGGAGGCCGGAGGAAGGCATTGGATCCCCAGGAACTGGAGTTATGGGTAGTTCTGAGCCACCATGTGGATGCTGGGAATGTAGCCAGGGTCCTCTGAAGAGCAGCCAGGTCTCTTAACCGCCGAGCCATCTGTCCAGGTCCTCATTTGTTGGCTTTGCCCTCCTAAGATGTCTTTAGAACAATGCACGTTACCTTCCAGGCATCTTGGCTTTCCGTCGACTCTCAGGAAGAAGCAAGCTAGATCCTGGTGCAGGGGGCTTCAGTCCTTCCCCACAGCCCTTAATTTCCCCCATCTTTATTTTTTTTAAGTCACGCATGCGGTGCTCTGTGGTGCGTGCACCTGTGCACTACTCTCGTGCCATCGCCCCAGAGGCCAGAAGAGGCTTTGTTTTCTCTCATACATCCTGGCTCCTACTGTTACCTCAGTCTTCCCTAAAACAGACTCGACCCTGGGAAAGGAACCTCTTCTCTAAGATCAAACTGCACAGAGATAGAAAAGTAAGACTAGAGATGAAAGCCAGGTATGGTGCTCACGCACTTGGGAACCAAGGCCCAGGGATACCACGAGTTCACGAGAAGCTTGGCCTACAGAATGACACCTTGTCTCAAGAAGAAGAGGGGCTGGAGAGATGGCCCGGTGGTTAAGAGTACTTGTTGCTCCTGTAGAGGACCTAGGTTCTGGTCTAGAACCTGTGTGGTGGTTCATAGCCACTCGCAATCCAGTTCCAGCGGATAACGCACCAGGTACGCGCATGGTACACATAGGTCTGTGCAGGCAAACACTCGTGCACATAAACACCTAGAATCATTTAAGGAGAAAAAGTTAAGCCTTTCTTCCCCTCTGATCGCTTTTGCACATCTACAGTAGGAATCGTGGTCCACATTCATCTGGGTGCCTGCTGAAGGGCTGGTGGCTAGCCTGTGCCCTGTCAGACTCAGGTGAAGCCACCTGGCTGGGACCACTGGTTCATTCAGGTAGTCCGGAGAATCTCTCTGGGGCAACTGCTAGGTGGTGCTTTGTGTCTGGACCGAATTTTCTTCATCTCGTGACTGCCTCATATTGGCCTCTGGTGATGAGACCTGAACTCACACTCACTCACTCTCTCTCTCTCTCTCTCTCTCTGTGTGTGTGTGTGTGTGTGTGTGTGTGTACCAAATGAAGACTCAGGAGCCAGATGCTCTGGGGAAAACCTGTTGGCTCAGAGAGGCAGTTGACCTTCCGACTCCACCAATGCCCCAGAAGGAAAAGCTCCCTCCCCTTCACACTGTCTTAAGTTCCCTTCAACTCAAAGGCCGTCCTTTCTCTTTCCTGGGTCTTCTTATGTTCACCCTGTCTGCTGGTTGCTTGCTCTGCCTCTTGACCCACTGTTGACTTTCTTTAGCTCTCGATTATAGGAAGTTCTGTGGTTAAGGTGCTAGGACTGAGCCCCATCACAACAAGCCATTTTTTTCCCAGTTCGCAATGTCAGGGCCCACCGTGTAATCAAATATCTTGCACCAGGAGGGCTAATCCTCAGACACCACTCAGTAGGGCTGCTCCCTGACTCTGAGCTTCATCAGTGAGATGTGGAAACACTAGGCACAGTTGCAGGTAAGTTTCCTCGAAGTCTCTGTGGAGTGATTAAGCAACTGGGCTGCCCTGACGCAAAGGGAGTGACAGATTGGCCGACAGATTGGAGTGCAGGAGGGGCCCATCCAGCCGTTCACAGAAGGCACTTGCAGGGTGTTTCCGATTAAGACTTGCCCCTAACTCGACACAAGATTCACCAATTCCAGAGTTGGGTGAGGAGGTGCAGGCCTGGGATCCCAGCCCTTGGAAAGTGGAGACCCATAAGGATCTAGTGAGTCTGAGGCCCGCCTGAACTTCATGAGACACTGTTTCAAAGCAGGGCCCCAAATCACTCAACAACAGAACTAGTAACTTTTTCATTCATTCATTCATTCATTCATTCATTCATTCACTGGAGAAGTGGCCAGGGCACCACTGTGTCTTGGAGGTCAGAAGACAACTTTCAGGAGCACCACTGTGTTTGGGAGGTCAGAGGATAACTTTTGGGAGCACTGCTGTGTCTCGGAGGTCAGAGGACAACTTTCAGGAGCACCACTGTGTCTTGGAGGTCAGAGGACAACTTTCAGGAGCACCACTGTGTCTCGGAGGTCAGAGGACAACTTTCAGGAGCACCACTGTGTTTGGGAGGTCAGAGGACAACTTTCAGGAGCACCACTGTTCTGGGAGGTCAGAGGACAACTTTCAGGAGCACCACTGTGTCTCGGAGGTCAGAGGACAACTTTCAGGAGCACCACTGTTCTGGGAGGTCAGAGGACAACTTTCAGGAGCATCACTGTGTCTCGGAGGTCAGAGGACAACTTTCAGGAGCACCACTGTGTCTGGGAGGTCAGAGGACAACTTTTGGGAGCACCACTGTGTCTCGGAGGTCAGAGGACAACTTTCGGGAGCACCACTGTTCTGGGAGGTCAGGGGACAACTTTCTGGAGTTGGTTCTTGATTTGCTCCATGTGGACCCTGGGCGGGGCTCATCTGACTAGATAGTAAGTGCCTTTGTGAGCCGAGCCGCCTGGCAACCCAGAACTAAGTATCCTAACTGCACGTGTTAGTGTGCGCTGCTTGACTCTGCTCAGTCCTCAGGCAGCCATCCCGCCTGAGCTGTTCACTGAGCTGTTCCGCTGCAGTTTCAGGTTTGTTGTTTTGATTTTTGGTTGTCTCTGGTTTTAAGGATGTGCATCACCAGGTCTGGCTGTGCTGGTATTTTCCTATGACACCTTTTTGACTGTTATTTATTTATTTATCTATTTATTTATCTAACTATCTATCTATTTATTTATTTATTTATTTATTTATTTATATTTTATTCCAGAATCATTTGCCTTGAAATGAACATAATACCCTCGTTATCTTTTCAGAGTGACTAGTGTTTTGTTCTTTTCTTTTTTATCTTTTTTAAAATTGCATATTTTCTTTACTTACATTTCAAATGTTGTCCCCTTTCCCGGTTACACCCCCCAAAACCCCCTACCCCATCTCCCCCTTGTTTCTATGAGGGTGTTCCCCCACCCACTCACTCCTGCCTCCCCGCCCTTGAATTCTCCTACACTGGGGTATCAAGCCTTCACAGGACCAAGGGTCTCTCCTCCCATTGATGCCCGACAAGGCTGTCCTCTGCTACATATGTGGCTGGAACCATGGGTCCCTCCAGGTGAGTTCTTTGGTTGGTGGTTTAGTCCCTGGGAGCTCTGGTTGGTTCAAATTGTTGTTCCTCCTACGGGGCTGCAAACCCCTTCAGCTCTTTGGGTCCTTTCTCTAGCTCCTCCTTTGGGGAACCCATGCTCAGTCCAGCAGTTGACTGCGAGCATCCACCTCTGTGTTTGTCGGTCTCTGGCAGAGCCTCTCAGGAGACAGCTGTGTCAGGCTCCTGTCAGCCAGCGCTTCTTGGCATCCACAACAGTGTCTGGGGTTGGTGACTGGATATGGCGAATCACTTTGTTTTTGTTTTTGTTTTGTTTTTGTTTTTCAGACAGGGTTTCTCTGTGTAGCCCTGGCTGTCCTGGAACTCACTCTGTAGACCAGGCTGGCCTCAAACTCAGAAATTCGCCTGCCTCTGCCTCCCAAGTGCTGGGATTAAAGGCGTGCGCCACCACTGCCCAGCCTCAGCCTTCACATTCTTTGGGCGGTTTTCTTAGCCGCTACTTTCTGCCTACATCGCAGTACTGGTTTTCAGATGTTCTTCCATCTCTGCTCTCCGGCCTCTCCTCTCTCTTTCCTGTCTCCTGACACCGTAGCTGGCTGTGCTAAGTATCCGGGAGGTCTTGTATAGCAATTGGGACTCCTGACCTGGGGTGACTCTTGGGAATGGCCCAGAGAGCTGAAGGCCAAGCGGAGTGAAGCCCGACGCAGCTGAATTCCCCAATGGGAACTCACAGGCTCTCCCAGGCCTGTCCCAGACAGGGAGTTATTTGTAATTTTCTTTTCTGAAGATAGTGAAGGGGAAACAAGGAGAGGCAAACCCTAGCTCCTGACGGTAATATTTACTTATTTATTTTGAGATAAGGTCTCACATACCCTAGGATGGCCTTCAACTCACTTTGTAGCCTAAGATGACCTTGAGGTTGCAATCCTCCTGTTTCCACTTCCCTGGCTCTGGGATGACATAGGTTCCTCACCATACTTAGTTCATATGTTGCTAGGACTTGAACTCAGGGTACTAGGCTTTGGCTGCAAGCACCTTTACTTACTGAGCCATTTACCAGACCCAGCTTGGCTGTCTTTTGTTTGCTTTTTTAAATGATTTATTTATTTTTATCATGTATGTATGATTCTTTTTGCTTGCATGTATGCCTGTGCATCGTATATATTCATTACCTTTGGAAGGAAGCTAGAATCCCCTAGAACTAGAGTTTTGGACAACTATCAAGTGCTATGTGGGTGCTAGGAATGGATCCCAGATTTTCTGGAAGAGCAGGCAATGTTTTGTTACTGGCCCATCTCTACAGCAAACTGCCCCATCCCCGTCTCTCTCTCTCTCTCTCTCTCTCTCTCTCTCTCTCTCTCTCTCTTTCTCTCTCTCTCTCAGATTTATTTATTATTATATGTAAGTACACTGTAGCTATCTTCAGTCACACCAGAAGAGGGCATCGGATCTCATTACGGATGGTTGTAAGCCACCATGTGGTTGCTGGGATTTGAACCTAGGACCTTCTAAGAGCAGTTAGTGCTCTTAACTGCTGAGCCATCTCTCCAGCCCGTTTTTCTCTATTTTTGAGACAGGGTTTCACTATGCATCTCTGGCTACCCTGGAACTCTCTGTAACCCAGCCGGCTTCAAACTCACAGAGATCTACCTACCTCTGTCCCCTGAGGATGGGTATTAAAGGTTCGAACCTGGTCCCAGCATAGACAGGGTTTAAAGTGCTTGCTTTCTCCTCCTTCTTCCTCCTCTTCTCTTCTTCCTCCTTCCTTCTCCTCTTCTCTTCTTCCTCCTTCCTCCTCCTTTTAATTCTTCTTCTTTTGTTTACAAGACATAGTTTTGTATGGCTGGCCTGGAACTCTGTAGATCAGGCTGACCTAGAACTCAGACATCCACCTGCCTCTGCCTCCCTTGTTGGGGTTAAAGGTGTACACCACCACTGCCTCACACTTCCTTTAACACTGTGTCTCTCGCTGCCATGTCTTAGAAGCTGCAGGACTAACTTCCCTGGCTCAGTAGCAGGGCATCTATCTCTGCATGAGTGTTAATTACTGTGGCTTTAGACACTTTAACAACTTCCAATCATGTTCATCAAATCTCTCTAGGCTCAAGTGGAAGGCCAGGCAGTGGTGAACAAAACTGAGAACCAAGGAAGGTATGCGGTCCTCCTTCCAACCTGGAGAAAGCATTTGATCCCGAGGTTTGTGCCAACATTTAGTCCCTGAGAGTCCCTGGATCTCAAGTGTAGTAGGAACCTTCCCTCCCTCACAACAGGGTGCTCCCTGCACACTGTGTAGCTGGGTTCTAAAAGCCCAGTGAGTACATTGTCCAATGTTGCAAATCCTCCTTGACCTAATCAATGGTAGCTTCCAGGAGAGGCCAAGCCCAAGAGCTTTCCCCGACTAGCTGCCCCTTCTGACTTGCCAGAATATTTCTCAGTGGCACAGGCAAGGTCCTCCAAACAAGACACTGCATTGGCAATATGCGGCAGGGTTGTCTTAGCCATGGGAAACCCAGTGTAAACGAAAATTCCTGAAAAGAAGCCATGTCTGGCTGCGAACAAACGGGCTCCTGGAAGGAGTTTCTGTGTCTCCAGAGACTGGAGGACAGGTTGGGGGTTCAGTGCTGAGCAGAGATTGGAAAGTTGTAGCTTCAGAGGCTAATTACTTCATCTGGGCTGGGTTTAGCTTCCATAACAGTCATTCCTCGCCCCACTCTGAATCTGTACTAACTCTCCATGACAATAAATAAAAACCTTTCGGAAAGCTACTAGCTCAGCGGAACACTAGCTCCCACCAATCCCAGAGCTAAGAACGCCATCAGATGGCGTCTTGGCCTAGAAAGTCTCCATGTGTCTGCCTCTCCAGTGTGCCTACCGATGTGTTTCAAGCTTGCCTTAATTTATGACTTTGTGAATGAAAGAAAAAAAGAAAGAAAGAAGGAAAGAAAGAAAGAAAGAAAGAAAGGAAGGAAGGAAGGAAGGAAGGAAGGAAGGAAGGAAGGAAGGGAGAGAGAGAGAAAGAAAAAGAAAGAGAAAAGGAAGAACATGACTGTTCTTGTATATGGTGGAGGAAAGAATTTATTATAGATAAAAGGGACCACATAGCCAGAGGCAGGGACATCTGGGAGACCCAGAATGAGCATGGCACCCTGAGCCAAGCCATGTGAGGAGAGGGGAGAGGGGACAGGAGACAGGGGACAGGGGACAGGGGAGAGGGGACAAGGGACAGGGGAGAGCCACAAGGCTAGACAAAGAAGCCAGGTAATCAAAATGGCTGGATTATATAGGAAAGGGCAGCTGGGAAAGGGCAGCCCAGCCCCTGGGTTGGAGAAGTTTAGGGGAGGGGGCAAGGGTATGCCAGCCGTACCCTGTAACGGGTAGAGACTGAGGGATGCTGGGAGAACCTGCCAGCCAGGTCTGCTTTGTGCTAAGTAGGTACCTCAGCCATTTTCCTAGGTTTGAGACCTAGCTCCCTGTTCTGTAAAACTATAAAAATGTCGGAACATGGAATTTGGGTATAACATAAATTTGTGTTCCTGGGCCACAGTAAGTCATAAAAGTCTCCAGAATAAACTCTTTCTTAATGTCTTTCTTTAATATATATGCATGATATATATTTATATATATATTTGCTTGAGATATATATTTTTCTTGACATACTAATTTTTAATTATGTGTGTGGGTACTGAGGATAGGTACTTGAGGATGCCAGAGGTGTCAGGTCACTTAACACTCATAGGCTGTTCAGTGGGCTCCTGGAACCAAAATCAGGTCCTCTGCAAGAGCAGTATGTATGGCCTTTTTATATTTAACTGCCCAACCATCTCTGCAGCCTCTAATTTTTCATTTTCATTTTCATTTTCATCTTCATCTTTATTTTTTATTTTTATTTTTGGTTTTTCGAGACAGGGTTTCTCTGTCTAGCCTTGGCTGTCCTGGAATTCACTCTGTAGACCAGTCTGGCCTCGAACTCAGAAATCCACCTGCCTCTGCCTCTGAAGTGCTGGGATTAAAGGCGTGCGCCACCACTGCCCAGCTGTTTGGTCTTTTGTTTTGTTTTGTTTTTTAAGAAAGGATTTCACATTACCCTGGCTGGCCTTGAGCTCCTTCTGCCTCTGTCTCTCAAGTCGTAGGATTAGAGGCACGTGTCATCATCTCTTGCTTAATTGCTTAACTAGGTACAGTAAGAAATTAACAATAGCTAATCATAGAACAATTATAACAGTATCCAGTATAGAGGCATTTAGAACTATGATTGTTTGTTTCTGGAATTCTCCACTCAGTATTTTGTGGTGTGGCTGACGCAGGAGCGTTTGAAAATGTGGAGACTAAAGCTTTAGATAAAAGGCAGCTTCTGTACAGAGAATGAGGGCCCGTGCCTGGCCGGGTCAGGGTCAGGAACAGTAGCCCCGTGGTCCTGGCTCCCTGCGCAGGGCGGGGCCTCTGGTCATGAGGTGGGGTGAAGCCCAGTGAACAGTCTTCTCAAAGTTACTTTCGACAAGCTGCGTAGCCAGACTGTCTCCTGGGCCGCCTGTGCAAGTTTGTTCCAGAGGCCAGTTCTTCCTGGAACTGGGTGTCAGCTCAGGACAGAGAATGGCAGGAGTGAAAGTTGGCGCTGAAGGGAAGGCTTTCCAGTCCTGCAGATCTCAGATTGCATGGCTGTGTTGGGCGGGGTTTGCAGTTCAGAAGGAGGCCACCAGGGGACGCCCTTTCCACACCTTACACCTAGAGGGCGCGTGATTGTGTGCGCTGCAAATGGCTTCTCTGTGGATTCAGCTTTCCTAAGTTTCCTGAGTTGACCTAGTCAACTCAGTGTTCTGCAGCAGCTTGGGTCTGTCTCACTTCTGAGTTACACAGGGCTCTAGTTACATAACATAACCCTTGACGACGTGCTGAGGAAGAGTGGTAACGGCTCTCACTTTTCAAATGCCTCATTTGCTATCGGGGTCACAGTACAGAGGTTGGAGACCCAGCAGAGGGATGTTGTGGGGTGCGGGTGCTGACCCATGAGACTCAGCTTCTAGTGAAATTTACCCCTCTCCAGAAGCTACCATCAATGGCATTAAGAGGTCCAAGGCTAGTCAGCGCATGCCTTTAATCCCAGCACTTGGGAGGAAGAAGCAGGTAATCTCTGAGGACAGCCTGAGCTACACAGCAAGATCCATTACAGCCAGGGTTAAACAAAGGAACCCTGTCTCGGTCGCTCCCCTCCCCTGCCTCAGTTTCTTTTTTAATGGATAAAGAGCATCGAGTCATACCGTACACACTGTGCCTCTATGCAAAGCACTGCTCACCGCAGCTTGGGTCAAAACACAGGCGAGGAGGAAGGTGCTGGAAAGCCGTCCCATAAGTCTGGGCGTATTTCAGGGTTATGAGGCTGAGAAATACCCTGGATAAGGCTCAGAGGATGATTCGTTTTCTAGAAAAATACCAGATTGCCAATGTGTAGGGGTGGGGTCTAAGTTGGGAGAGTGCACAGGAGATGAGGTGCTAGATGCTCTGTGGTGTCTGTGAGGGGGACCAGGAGCCTGGGTGGCAGCCAGCAGGTGAATGCTCACCTTGAGGCTTTTGCAAAAGGGAGACAGCTGAGCCAGGGGCCAGACAGAGGGCGCAGAAGGTATGGGTCTCCTCAGCAAGCCAGAGTCAGGAGGGACAGCTCTTGTCCTGCCGGGCGTTCACAGTCAATGCAATAGCAAGGCTGTGACTTGGGGACCTGAGGATCAAGGACACCCAGGGTCCCTGTGTGGAGCTGATGTCTCTCACACAGCTACTCTCTTTTCTCTTGGTAACGATTTTTAAATTTTATTTTATGTATACGAGTGTTTTTCTTGAATGTATATGTGTAACACATGCGTGCCTGGTGCCCGGGGAAGTCAGAAGAGGGTGTTGGGTAGTTACTCTGGACCAGGAGTTACTGATGGTTGTGAACCACGTGTGGGTACTGAGAACTGAACCCATGTCCTCCACAAGAGCAGCAAGTGCACACGAACCCTCTCCAGCCTGGAAATCTCCTTTTCATCTAAAAGATGAGAGACATGGAAGGACGGCTCTGGGGTTAAGAGCACTTGCTTCTCTCCCAGGGTCCTAAACTCCGTTCCCAGAACCCACAGCAGGGGCCTCACAACTAGTAACTCCAGCTCCTGGGTGTCTAGCGCCCTCTTCTGGATTCCATGGACACCTGCTCTCCTAGTTTGGCTATGCTTGGCCCCAGAGGGAGTGGCACTGTTAGGAGGTATGGCCTTGTTGGAGAAAGTGTGTCACTATGGAGGTGGGCTTTAGAGGATTCCTTCCTCAAAAGGAAAATTATTACAGAGAATCCTTTGTATAGTTTTATTATTGCTTAACAAGATCCCAAACTCACTGTATGGTCCCAAACTGATTTAGAATCCCAGGCTGGTCTTGAGTTCTCAGTGCTGGGATTACATGTCTGGCTAACTCTGCAGCAGCCCCAGTAGGATTGAGAAAATATATTAAAACCTGTTTGGGTGGAGTGGCTCAAATGGGTAGAGGCAGGTGGATCTCTGTAGGTTCCACGTTAGCCGTTACACCTGGCCCTGTACATGCTGCTGACCTGTCTCCCAGGCATCTAGTTTTGTTGTTTTTTTTTTTTTTTAATATTCTTTTTTTAAAAAAAGATTTATTTATTTATTATTATATGTGAGTACACTGTAGCTGTCTTCAGACACTCCAGAGGAGGGCATCAGATCTCATTACAAATGGTTGTGAGCCACCATGTGGTTGCTGGGATTTGAACTCAGGACCTTCAGAAGAGCAGTCAGTGCTCTTAACCTATGAGCCATTTCTCCAGCACCCCCCTCCTTTTAAAGATTTATTTATCTTTATTTATATGAGTATACTATAGCTGTCTTCAGACACCAGAAGACGGCATCAGATCCCATTACAGATGGTTGTGAGCCACCATGTGGTTGCTGGGAATTGAATTCAGGACCTCTGGAAGAACAGCCTGTGCTCTTAGCCGCTGAGCCAGCTCTCCAGCCCCAGTTTCTCTTGTTTAGGGTCTCGTATGGCTTAGGAAGGCTTTGAGCTTTGCATCTTCTCCTGCCTTAGCCTCCACCACACAGGCGCCCCACCGTGCGCACACTTAGGCCCTGGGTTTTTTATTTTAATGCCAGAAAAGAGCATTAACTCTCCTGGAACTGGAGCTGTGCACGGTTGTGAGTTGTCACATGGGTGTGGGAACTGAACTCAGGTTCCTCAGAAGAGCAGCCTGGACTCTTAGCTGCTGGGTCACTTCTCCAATCCCTCTATTTTCAACAGTAAGTGGCCAAGAGCTCTCAGTGTCAAAGGCCCAAGCAAGATGGTGCCGGCACCTAGCTCCAAATCCTTTTGGTTGTAGCTGGTGAGGAATATTTAAAATCTCCCCCTCTGCCCTCCCCCCCACCCCATTCCTCTCCAATGCCAGCACATTCAGCAGAGAGCTGATCAGCAGTTTATTTAATTTCCTGTTTCAGAGAGGCCTTCTGGGAAGCGAAGGGAATCAGAACATTCTCCTTTGTGCTTGACATCTTCCTTGGTATTGTTTTCTGTTTTATTTTTTGATACAGTCTTGCTATCTAGTCCAGGCAGGCCTTGACCTCTCAATCCTTCTGGCTCTGCCTCCTGAGTGCTGGCTGGAAAACACACACATTCACACACACACACACACACACACACACACACACACACACACGACACAGAATAGTGTGTAGGAGAAACTGTTCACAGCAGACTCTTAAGTGTCAGTCATTCTGTCAAACTGGTACCTTCATGAAAGGGTTTTGTGAAGCCAGGGAGTGTAACTTGTGCCTGAAATTTCAGAACTCAGGATCTGAGGCAGGAGGATTGCTGTGAGCTCCAACCTCCTCCCCACCCCTTCCATGGGTTACATAGTGAGACACCATCCCAAAATGAAAGACTGAAGGAAAACCAAGGTTGCATGAAACAGGTGTTAGTTCCTGGCTGTGTCCCTCCAGGCTCCCCAAATTCTACTTAGCTGGGCAGCCTTTTTTTTTTTTTTTTTTTTTTTTTTTTTTTTTTTTTGAGACAGAGTTTCTCTGTGTAGCCCTGGCTGTCCTGGAACTCACTCTGTAGACCAGGCTGGCCCTGAACTCAGAAATCTGCCTGCCTCTGCCTCCCAAGTGCTGGGATTACAGGCATGCGCCACCACCGCAGCCATCCTTTTACTCCACCCATCCTCCACTTGTGTGAGGTCCACATCAGCCTCAGGAGTTCTGCCCCATACCAATCCATTCAGAGCTCGTATGTTCTTACTGCCAAAAATCCCAAGGTCTCCCAAGGTGACGTGGACTCCCCTGCTTGTCTACGTGGGGCCATTTGTGGACTTGGGAGTCCTCGCCTGGCCACGGCCCCTCCAGGCACTCCCTACCTCCCATCCGGCTCCGGAGCTAGTCTCTCCTGAGGTCCTGCTGGGCAGGAGCTGGCCGGGCTGCTGCGGAACAAGGGATAATTCCATGACCTGTTGGCTTCCCAGACCAAAGGCTCTTCCTCTCTGGCTTCCCTCAAAGGCCCTGGGCTATCGGCATACCTCCTATCACATGACCCTGGCAAGACATTCCAGGCTCTGTCTCACAGAAGCCTGTGTGGGACTTCTGAACTCTGGCCTCCCAGATCAAGAGAGTCCAAAGTCCTTTCTCTTAGCTTGGAAGTGAGGTTAGGTGAAGAAAAGAAAAGCACAAGTTAGCTTCACTCACTCTGCCTCCCACAAGTCTCTGTTCTATGATCAGAAAACTGACATCAGCTGCGGCCACTGCTGGTGGTGGTGGCCCTATGGGTGTGAGCTCAGCTCTGAACTGAGGGTGCACTGTTAAAGGTCTTGACATTTTCGTTCTTTCGTTGTTTATGTCTGAACAAAGTCTGATGTAGTTAGCACAGGCTAGCCAAACGTAGCACACATAGCTCAGGATGACCCTGAACTGTTAATCTTCCTGACTCTCCTCCTCAAGTGCAGTGATTATAGATATGGACCACCGCTTGACTAGGACATAAAACAAACAAACAAACAAACAACAGCAACAACAACAACAACAACAACAACAAAACGTTTTCTCAGTTTCAAGGGATCAAACTCTGGGCCTCACGCTGAGCAAGAGTTCTATCAATTCTGCTCCAGGCTCCAAGCTGTGGTAATTTCTTTCTTTTTGCAATACTGGGTCTCAGTAGATTCCTCAGGTTGACTTTAAATTCCTGGTCTCAAATAATCCTCCTGCCTCCGTTTCCCAAGAGAATACAAACATGCATTGTAGCTGAAGGGAGGGCAGCTTTAGAAAATGTTTTACGTTTAGTGGCGTATATATGTGGCTGACTGAGTGTACGTTTGTGCTCTCAGGGTCCAGAAGAAAGCCTCAGACCCCAGAAATCTGGAGCAAACGCACTGTGAGCTGCTCTGGGTGTCTGGGGCAGGGGAAGGTCCTAGGAACTGCACTTGGGGTCCTCTGCTAGAGCAAGCAATACGGCAGGTCTCTAGCCCCACAAAGTACTTTTTTTTTCTGCCCAGTACAATGTGGACCCATGAGGGAAGAAATTAAAAAAAAAAAAAAAGAGAGAGATAAGAAAGAATGTGAAGGTAAAACAGATGGAGGGAGAAAAAAAGACTAGTATCCAAGGGGGCGGGAGACAAACATGGTTGTGGGGGGGGGCGGTGCAGAGAGGAAAAAAAGGAAAGTGTGAGGGGCAGCGGTGGTGGTGGTGGTGGTGGTGGTGGTGGTGGTGGTGGCCGCCAAGCCCTGCCTGGAGAGGGCGGGTGTTCCCAGTGCCCTGAGCAGGCTGAGGCTGGCAGTGGCCTTCCATCTCGCCGCCCCTCCATCCCGCCGCCCTTCCATCTCGCCTTCTTCTCCCGGCGAGATGCTGACGTCTCCGGCGCCTTCCCCATCTCTCTGATATGCGGTTGTGGATATGTGTGTTACTCATTCCTCACAAGCAGCTGGAGACTGAGATAACTCCCTCCCTGGAATGTAGAGAATTTGGGGGTGCTGCGGGGAGAGAGAGAGCGCGCGTGCGCGCACGAGCAAGCAAGCGGGCCTCTCGGAGCTGTCAGCAGGACCTGGACAGGATCCATCTCTGAAGGGGCTGAGCTGGAGGGCTGGGGGAGGGGTGGATGGCCCTCTTAGAGAAGGGTCCCTGGGATACCGGTATGTGCGTGTGTCTTCAGGGACTGTGCCTTAAAAAGGTGGGAAGTGGGGGCTGGAGAGATGGTTCAGCAGTTAAGAGAAATGACTGATCTGCCAGAGGTCCTGAGTTCAATTCCCAGCAACCACATGGTGGCTCATAACCATCTGTAATGGGATCTGATGCCCTCTTGTGGCATGCAGGTGTACATGCAGATGGAGTGCTCATACATAAATCTTAAAAACAAAAACAAAAAAAGTGGAAAATCGATGCTGAAGCCACGTGTTTCCACCTTGCTGTGCAGTTGGAAACTGAGTGACTCAGGGCCTTCTTGGTGATGTCTTGTCCCTCACCTCTCCGCTAAGCAGGGCTCTAATGTCCTCCCTTATCCTTCAAGGTTAAGATTCGAGGATAGCAGCACCCAGGCCAAGGACCCGACTCTGTCCCCTGAGCAGCCCTATCTGGGGTGTCTGATGGCCCGGAGCCCACCTGGCCCAGCCTCTCTCGTCAGTCTGTCAACCTCTTTGGCAAGAGCTTCTCGTAGATACCTCCGGTCTGTGATCCACAGCTGTTGCTCAGACTGTCGCCTTGTAACTTGAAACTATGAATGCTGGTCATAAGAAACATTTGTCAATTAAGGGGTGGGGGGAAGATGCTTGTCCACTGTTGTGGTCTGAATCAGGCATGTTCTAATGAGCTCATGGGTTTGGTCCCCAGTAGAGTAGGAAACAGATAGCAGGAAGTGGAGTTTGGGAGGGTGTGACTATATCATTCAGGTTCTGACCTCTTAACTAGGATTAATCCATTTATTTGCTTATTTACTATGGTTATTTGTTTTTGTTTTCTAAGATGAGGCTTCTCTGTGTAGCCCTGGCTGTCCTGGAACTCACTCTGTAGACCAGGCTGTCCTGGAACTCAGAGCTCCACCTCTCTCTGCCTCCCGAGTGCTGGAGTTAAAGCCGCGTGCCACCATGACTGGTGTTATGATTTTTGTTTTAAGACATGATCTTATATACAGAAGGCCGTACGTACTATAGCCAAGGATGACACTGAATTCCCAATCCTCCCGTCTCTACCTCCCAAGGGCTGGAAAAGAGGTGTGTGCCATCTTGTTTGGCTGTGGTTTGGCTTTTGATGTTGTTTTTAAACAGCAACTCTCTATGTAACTCATGCTGGTCTGGAACTCACTATACAAGCCAGGATGACCTTTGGCTCAGGAAGCTTTCCCGCCTCGGCCACCTGAGTGCTGGGATCACAGGTGTGCCCTACTGTTGACTTTTTTCTGCACTAGGAAGGCTGCCCACCATTAAAGTCAATCCCCAGAATTATTTATCTCCCAGAGCGCCTTTTGCTTTTTCTACTTTATTTATGTTATAAACAATTAACTTTTATTTATGTTATGCATGCTTGTGCACACATTCCACAGTGGATGGTGAGGCTTAGAAGACAACTTTTGGGAGTTAGCGCTCTCTTTCCACCGTGTAGTTCCCAGGGATTGAACTCAAGCCATAAGGGTTGGTGGCAAACCCCTTCATCCCCTGAGCCATCTCTCTGGCTCATGCTTTTCCTTTTTTAAAAAAACTGTACTTTAGGAAGAACGCTAAGAAGTTCCCAGCGCTGAGTTCAGTCTCTATTAAATGAAGTTCGTCCTTCACACACAGGATGTGAAGAAGAATTATGCCTCCTGGGGTTCAAAGTCCCCAGGGTGCACATGGCTGAGGACAGCGCAGGGTAACGTGAGTTCCCATGTTTAATCTCATGCGCAACGTGTGTTTCCTGCTGGTAGCACAGCTGCACCCACTCAGGAGCTATCTCAGATATGAGGATAAAACACACACACACACACACACACACACACAAGCTCATTTTTAAACTAGCTTATCGGCTCTGTGCTGGGCTCTTCTAAGCCTCCCGCACTTAACGTGCCCTTACCTTCCCTCCTAACTCGACATCTTTAAATCTGTCCTCAGCTTAGTTGCTGGTTACCTTCTGTGAAGCCCATTGGTCTTGCTGCCGAAGACACTTTCAGGCCACTTTCACCTTCTGCCTGTTGCTCCATCTGTTCTCTCTCTTTCCCCCAAGTATCTAGGTTCTCCTCCTCTCTCTAGCCTGCGGGAACCTGGAAGTCCCGCCTCTTTCTTTCACCGCAGCCATTGGCCACTGGCATCTTTATTGATAGATCAAAAACCAATTGGGAGCAAGGAGCTTCAGTATCAGTAAACACAGAATCCCGATCAAAGCATCAGAACCACATCCCTACATTACCTTGATTGTTTGGAATTGGAGGTGTGTACTAAGAGCCTGTCTGGGGGCTGGAGAGATGGCCCAAGGGTGAAGAGCACTGACTGCTCTTCCTAAGATCCTGAGTTCAAATCCCAGCAACCACATGATGGCTCACAACCATCTGTAATGAGATCTGACACCCTCTTCTGGTATGTCTGAAGACAGCTACAGTGTTCTTAGATATGATTATAAATAGATCTAAAAAAAGAAAAAGAAAGGAAAAGAAAAAAAGGAGCATTTCTGTATTCCAGCCAGGGAGATTAAAGGTGTGTGCTAAGGTTGAGCCACACCACAACTAGAAACAGTTTTTTTTTTTCAGCAACTAACACAACTTCAGGGTTCACAGTATGATCAAATATCCTGTAACACTTCAGCTCACAGTATCTAATACAGTCATTTCCTTCTTTAATTGATATGACCAGGGGTTGGAAAAACCATGCCAGACGAAGACTGTGAATGAAGATCAGGACTGAAGTACATTAATGTGACTGATATAGGTGGAGAAACCCGGTCACCGGGGATCACAGAGTCTGGCAAGATGGCTTCTCCCAAGAGCACTCCAAAAGATGCAGATAACAGCACAGATCCCAAAGGAGATGGGGACCACAGAACATGAGCACACAGCTATAAGTCAGACGCTGAAGCTTGCCTCCTGTTATGTGACCACATTTCTAGATAATACTAAAATTTATTCACACTGTGCTAAGAGAGCTACTGTTGCTTCAGAAGGCATGCAACTGTTAATCCAGTGTCTCCTCAACCGCCCTTTCCTTTCTCCTCCCAAGAGATTTATTAAAAATTTTACAAGACAAAGAAATAACAGCATAGCTTAAATATTATGTAGCACGATGAAAGGATGATTTGATATAGTTTGAAACGGAGGGGAAAAGGGAATGTTTTCAGCTCACAGAGTCTCTCTTCTCCTTGAAGATGAGTATAGTCTAAAACTTAGAAGTAAGATGTTGCCTTACTCTGCAAATGGTAATAATTAGTAATAATTCGGTGATAGAATGGAACAGAATGTAGCAAAAGGGCACCTAAGTCATAAAGAGGATATAAAGTTATTTTTTTCCTAGTTTCAACTCTGACATAGTTTCGTTTTCCCTGTGGTAGATCTGTGAGCTTTCTGGCTGTAGGAGGGCTGGTTGCCCTGATCTTGCCCTTGCCATCCTGCCCTCTCCAGTGGCTCAAATATTGATCTAGCACCACCATGAGCAGCTGGACTAACTCATTTATGAATTCATAACTTTTTTTTCTTTTAGGTTTTTCTCTTTTTTATTTTCTTATTTTTCCCTTTCTTTCTTTCTTTCTTTCTTTCTTTCTTTCTTTCTTTCTTTCTTTCTTTCTTTCTTTCTTTTTTAGGCAGCTATTTCTCTGTGTAGCCCTGGTTGTCTTGGAACTCACTCCGTAGACCAAGCTGGCCTCGAACTCAGAAATCCAATTGCCTCTGCCTCCCAGAGTGCTGGGATTACAGGCGTGCGCCACCGCTGCTTGTCTGGATTTGTTTTTTTTTTGAGACCAGGTTTCTCTGTATATCCCTGGCTATCCTGGAACTCACTCTGTAGACCAGGCTGGCCTCGAACTCAGAAATCCACCTGCTTCTGCCTCCCAAGTGCTGGAATTAAAGGTGTGTGCCACCACCTGGCTTTTTTTTTTTTTTTTATGAATTCATAACTTAAGAGTTGTAAAAATGACCTTCCTCTTTGCTTCCCTGTCATTTTATCATAGAAACACAAAGTTGAGTAAAACATACCCTTAAAGATTCTGTTGTCTCGTGCCTGTAACCCCTGAACTAGGGAGCTGAGGTGGGTGGAGAATCTGAGTTCCAGGCCATCCTGGGCTGCAGAGTAAGACAGTGTCTCAAGTAGAGTTTGTTGTTGAAGACACAGTATCTCTACATGGTGCAGGCTGGCCTCCAAATCTACATCTTCCTGCCTCCCCTTCTGGCTTGCTGGATACAGGTGTTTGACCCTTGTATAACTCCACAGAGAGCCTTATAGCATGACTTCACAGAAGGCAGATGAAGGTGTTTAACCCAGAGAACTGGTAAATATTAAGCGCCTGTCTGTGACCTTGCTGGTCTCTCAGCTCACTGTAAATTGTAGTGTTTGAATACCATAGGATGCAGTTCACTTACAGTTATGGGAATTTAGCCAGGTGTGGTGGTGAACACTCGCTATCCCAGCATTCAGAAGGGGGAGACTTGAGGACTAGGTGTTCAAGGTCATTCTCAGTTACATAGCGAGTTGGAGGACGGTATTTAACTGCACTGTGGGGACTGAAGAGATAGTTCGGTAGTTAAGGGCACTTTCTGCTCTAGAGAGAGCACCCTGTGTTGTGTGGACAGGGTCTGGGGAGCCCAAGTGAGGGTGTTTGAACCCCTGGAACTGGAGATACAGGCACTTGTGAGCTGCCCTATGTAGGTGCTGGGAACCAAGTTTCAGGACCTCTGTAAGAACATCAAGTACACTTAACTACTGAGCCAATCTCTCCAGCCCTTTTTGTGATTTTTTAAAAAAAACTCCTGGATAGAGACTCAAGAAATATTTTTTGTTTTATTGTCCATTTGTATTGGATCCTTTGAGACAGGGGACTCACTAAGCAGTCCTTCCTGGTCTTAACTTTCTGTGTAGAACAGGCTGGTGATCTTCTGCCTTGCTTCCTACATGCCGGGATTACAGGTGTGTGTCACCACGTCCAGGGATGCTCCAGACATCCTGAAAGGAAGAGGCATCCTGTTAGTAGATGACTTGCTGGTGACTGGGGTGCTGGGTTTCCTCTCTAGCACTGCCTAAACAACGTAAGAAGAAAACTTCTTATGTCTGCTATGCTCCTACCAACTTCCTAAAAATAACCTTGTAGAAAAATGATGTTTTCTTTTTTCTGTTCTTTGTACATTAGCAAAGGAGACCTCCGTGTTTCAGGCAGGTGTGGCTACTGAGACCCATGAGTCATTACTGATGAAGTCAGTTTCTGGTAGACACCTGTTGCTTATTCAGAGCTGGCTCTGTATGGAGGAGGAGTAAGGTAAACTTGGTCAGATTCTCGCTATCTGCCCCTACTTCTTTTTTTCCGCTGAAGTTTTGTTTTGCTTTGAGATCAGCTATCCTCCAACTAATGGAAATCCTGCTGCTTCACCTTCCAAGTCCTGAGACTATAGGCGTTAGACTCTCCACTTGGCTTGTTAGAGATCTTTTCAGACAAATTCTAGACACCATAGAATGTCACCCCTGTGTTCTTTGGCATGACCTTTGGTCCTTACTGAGTCCTTGAAGGCTGAAAGCACAGAGCCAAAGTACAGTTAACTTAAGACATTCAATAAAGATTCAAAACAATACAGTCAAGCTGATGAGATGGCCCAGTAGGTGAAAGTGCGTGCTGCCAAGCAAGACAGCCTGGAGTCAGTCCATAGGACCCAACAGCAGGAGAGACCAGACTCCAGGGAGTTGCCCTTTGACCTTCACGAGTAAGCTATGCATACAGGTGCCCACTCACACAGATAGATAGATAGATAGATAGATAGATAGATATAACTTTAAAGGTTAAATCAAATATTATAAATAAAAACCAATTTATATATTCTAGAGTTGGCAGTTCATACTTGTAATTCTCAGTACTTGAGAAGCTGAGGCAGGAGGATTACCACATGTTAGAGGCCAATCTAGGCTATGTAGCAAATTCCAGGTAGGTCTGGGCAAAAGAGTAAGAGCCTGTTAATTAATCATTTAATCAGTCATTAATCAATATATAGTGATAATACAGTAAGAATAGCCACTGCTGCCAGTGCCTGCCGTACATATCCACAGTGCTGAAGGGACTATGTATTCTCCAGTGACCCCTCGTGCCCTGTTGTTGCCCCAGCTGAGGTTTTTGGCAAGAATTAGTGTGGGAAAGTAGGAAGGTTGGTATTTGTGATGGTTTGTATTTGCTTGGCTCAGGGAGTGGCACTATTAGAAGGTATGGCCCTGTTGAAGTAGGTGT
This sequence comes from Apodemus sylvaticus, assembly GCF_947179515.1. Lineage (NCBI taxonomy): Eukaryota > Metazoa > Chordata > Mammalia > Rodentia > Muridae > Apodemus > Apodemus sylvaticus. Next base: position 1,693,996 of record NC_067490.1, read on the forward strand.
GGCCTTGTTGGCGTGGGTGTGTCGCTATGGGGGTGGGCTTTTAGACCCTCATCCTAGCTGCCTGGAAGTTTGTATTCTACTAGCAGCCTTCAGATGAAGATATAGAGCTCTCAGCTCTGCCTGGATGCTGCCATGTTCCTACTTTGATGATAATGGACCGAACCTCTGAGCCGTAAGCCAGCCCCAATTAAATGTTGGCCTTATAAGAGTTGCCATGGTCATGGTTTCTGTTCACAGCAGTAAAACCCTAAGACAGTATTCAAGGTTATAGATTTTGGCAAAAATAAGAGTATAAAATTTATTCCTGTTGCTCATTAGGACATATCTTGTAACCACAAAATACTATAGGTATCTTGTCGGAAAAAAAAAAAAAACTAACAAATTCCTGGGACATGGAGAGATAGGTGGGCATTCATTCCCTGGCCCGGTTTCTGAGCTGAACAGTGTTTGGTTGGAATGGTGTCTCTTAAAAGTTGTCAGTCAAAGTGAACAAAGCCAGACCTAGAAAGATGACCTACTGTGTAAGTTTGTCCACAGGGAACTCCAGAAAATGCAAACTAGGGACAGGAAGCAGGTCAGCAGTTACTTGGGAATGGAGGGAAGGAGGCAGGCCGACTGTCAGCGTGAGGTTTCATGGCTCCACACAAGACTCTGTGAGTCAAAGGCCTCAGGCACTTGGTCGTCTTTCTTCCTTTTTGCTTTTCTTTGAGGCAGGCTTCAAGTAGTCTTGTCTGGGACTTGAACTCGTAGTGCAGCTCAGGACAATCTCGGATACAGGCGTGCACCACCATACCTGCTACAACACATGCTTTGCAGTTCTGCAGTTTATTATATGACGATTACCTCTCAATAAAGATGGTTTTGGTGGTTTTGTGGAGCACATGCCTGTAATCCCAGCATGGGGGAGGGAGGAGGATGCAGGAGAATTACCTCAAGTTCCAGGCTAGGCAGGGATATAAGGTAAGATCCTGTCTCTAAAAGGACAGAAAAACACATTCAAAGGCTAACCCAGGAGCTAGAAAGACAGCAGTGTGGCCCCTGCAGTGCTAGGCCCAACTCATATGAATAAAGTATTTTCAGCTGGTAGCAACAGATCTGACGGCTAACAACCACAGCTCAGAGGTTAAGAACGCTCCAGCAAACTGTCCAGGCCTGCTGCTGACTGAAGCTTTTATTTCTTTGATATATGGATTCACTGTGTAGCCCTGGCTGTCCTGGAGCTCACTATGTAGACCAGGCTAGCCTCAAACTCACATGGGCGCTTGTGACTCTTGCCTCCTAAAGGAACTTTATTTGGATCTAAGGCCTTTTCGTTTTCTTTGCATCATTTACAGAACAGCTTCCCCTAGTGAGGTCCAGAGTGGGTGGTGACTTCCCACTTTGAGGTTTGTGACAGGAGTTACTATTGTCCCTGGGAACTCTTCTCCTCCTTTTTCTTCTCCTCTTCCTTCTTTGTTGAAGTAGCCCAAGCTGGTTTTACACTCACTGCATAGCCAAGGCTGCCCTTAAACCCCCCACTCCATCTGCCTCTACATCTCTCCCAAGTGGTGGGACTTCAGAGACACCTGATGACACCCTGCTTCAGTTTGTGTGTGCTTAGGAGCCCCGATAAGTGTATGCTGCAGCTCTGCCTACACAGACCTTCACCCTGAGGAAGCTGAGCCCTTGGATCTCCCAAATCTGAATCAGGCAGGCAGCAAGTTTGCTCAACATCTCTGTATTGTCCACCAAAGGACCTTACAGCGTCCACACTTCTCTGCCTAGGATGGAGGCGAGGCTGTGTCATATATGGTGACAAACAACTGAACAAGGTTTTCTGGGGTCCTCTTCAGGATAGCCACACGGTATACAAGGTAAACGCAGCCTGAGCCTGTGCATACGTGCAGTTTGGGACCAAAACAACATACACGCATAAGCAACAACAGAAAGCACTTAAGCTTTAAGGTCAAAGACTTTGGCAACAGATCAAGTTCATTGCGCCTGGATGCTGTTTCTGCTTGGGTGAGTTTTTGCAAAGCCTGGTAACTCTCAAGCAGATTGGCTCTGACAGCCTGCCTCACCACAGAAGCTTCCCAACCTCCTCCTGCTAGGCTGCCAGGGTCCTCTTCCCTCAGGGGATTAACTCTTAGTGTGCAGAAAGTGACAATGACCTCCAGAGATACTTTAAGTCTAGGGTGGTTCCTTCCCCACCCTTGAAGAGGAGGAAACTGAAAAATGGGGAGTTGAAGGCATTTCTGAGTTCATTGTAAATTCAAGTCAGTTTCACCCACATAAGACTTATGAAAAAGCCAAGTAGCTAGGTAGCTCATCACTGTAATCCCAGCATCCAGGAGACTCAGTTAAGAGGATTGGCCAGCCTGGGACACAGAGTAAGCCCTTATGTCTTAAAAAACCAAGGCTAAAGAAACAAATGAATACTCAAAACAAAAACATATGGGATCCCTGACACTCCTGCTCTCTCTTTCTCTCCACGTAGTTATCTGGCCATGTACAGTCTCAGATCTGTTGTTTCAAAGGCTCCTGAGCCCACTGCATAATACCCGACCTCCTTGGCACATCCAGGCAGCCCGTGATCTAAGGAAAGCTGCTTCAGCCTTAAAAAACTTTTAGGAGCCGGGGCGGTAGTGGCACATGCCTATAATCCCAGCACTCTGGGAGGCAGAGGCAGGTGGATTTCTGAGTTCGAGGCCAGCCTGGTCTACAGAGTGAGTTCCAGGACAGCCAGGGCTACACAGAGAAACCCTGTCTCGAAAAAACCAAAAATCCAAAAAAAGAGAAAGCTTTTCAGGAATATATCTGCCCGCTGCCCCCCACCCTCCACGTCCTCACTGAAGAGACATGTCAGCTGCCCCTGGAATCACTGCAGAGACATGTCAGCTGCCTTGGCCCTCACTGCAGAGCACTTCTGAGAGGTCTTGTGCTTCCAGAAATTGCTGTGGGGATATGATGTTTGCAGCTAAGGCATCTGGTCCGTGTCTGGGAGAGCGTCTCCATGTGCGAAGCTGGAAGAATCCACTGCAAATCCACTGAAATCCACTGAAATCCACTGAAATCTACTGCGACCAAGTGACATCATCAAACCAAGTCAGAACTTCCCAGCCTTTTTGGGTAAGTGTCCTTTTACATTTATAGCCGCAGCTTTTTTGTTTCTGTGTAGCCCTGGCTGTTCGGACTTCACCAGAAGAGGGCCTCAGATCTCAGTGCAGGTTGTTTCGAGCCACCATGTGGTTGCTGGGAATTGAACTCAGAACCTCTGGAAGAGCAGTCAAATTGCTTACCTGCTGATCCATCTCTCCAGTTCTGGCCTGGCTGTTCTGGAAAGACTAGGGCTGTAGACAAAGCTAGTTTTGAACTCAAGAGATCTATCTGCCTGGCTCTGCCTCCCAAGAGCTGGGATTAAAGGCATTCGCCATTATGTCCTGACCAATCGTGACATTCTTAAAAACAAGTTCCTTATCTTGTTCCTTTCCTTCTATTTTTAAAGTCATGTCCTTTAAAAATGTGTCCATATTGCTTGCTGGTACTGTGCTTGCTTAGCATACACAAAAGTGCTACTGTGTCTGGCCTAGACAGTCCTGCACTAGGGACCCAGGGCCTTCAGATAGGCAAGCATTCTATCAAGAGAGATACATCCCCAACTCCTCATTTTAAGTCTTGAGTCTACCCTTTAATTTGCCTTGGCATTCCCCTCTTCTCCACTCTGCCCCAGGATCCAACTTTCTTGAGCTTGGTCTTGAGGTGCTGTGCGTGTGCGTGTGCGTGTGTGTGTGTGTGTGTGTGTGTGTGTGTGTGTGTAGGGGTGGGTGAGCAGGGGAGGTTATACTATCTTCAGATCTCTGGCTTTCACCAGGGTTCCCAGCAGTTTTGCCCTAGAGTCACCTAGGACCCAAGTTAATGTTAGGCCTACAGCACGGAGACTCTAGGAAAGCTGGGATGTATCAACAGACAGAAGAAGAGTCATTTTCACGAACCTGACTGAAACCATTTTTTATCATGCTTGCAAAATCAACGAGCTATGAGTTCTGAATACCTTCAGCAATTAAACCCCGGCAAAGCTCCAGTCAAAGCAGCAGTTAACACAAACCAAAGATAACTTAGCATTGTTTTTCTGAGATACTGTTGCAAATGTAACATGAATTCTGTCCAGTGCTAGGTTCTTTGAGCACCACACCCACGCATCCACTGTGTGCCCAGCCATGACTCAGTTCTTCCCTGGCTCAGGTCTATCCAAATTCCCAAGAGATGTTAATACTGGCTGGTGGCTTTCACTCAGTATGAAAGCCACACACGGGTCAGGTGCTCCCGGGCACGTGATGTCATTCATACACGCCCCTAACGTGTTTTCCATAATCTTCAAGGTTTCTGAGAAAATGAAAACGTGCAGTGAATAATTTTCACAACGATCCACAGAATTTCTGAGCTTGGTTGGGAGTCATTGAGCTTGACTTCCAATGTGGCCTTAAGCTAATCATTACCTTTAAAAAATTGTTATTTTGGGCTGGAAAGATGGCTCAGTGGTTGAGAGTACTGAGTGAGTGCTCTTCCAGAGGTCCTGAGTCCAATTCCCAGCAACCACATGGTGGCTCACAACCATCTGTTATGGAATCTGATGCTCTCTTCTGGTGTTTCTGAAGACAGCTATAGTGTAGTTATTAATATTACTATTGCTAGACGGTGGTGGCGCACACCTGTAATCCCAGCACTCTGGGAGGCAGAGGCAGGCGGATTTCTGAGTTCGAGGCCAGCCTGATCTACAGAGTGAATTCCAGGCCAGCCAGGGCTATACAGAGAAACCCTGTCTCGAAAAAACCAAATCCAAAAAACAAAACAAACAAACAAAAAACCCAACAACAAACAAACAAAAAACCATTATTATTAGTGATAGTATTTTGGGTTTTTGGACAGGGTCTCACTATGTAGCCTTGGCTAGCCTGGAGTTCATTGCTAGAGCAGGCTGGCCTAAAACACAGACATCCTTTGCCTCTGCCTTCCAAGTATTAGAATCGAAAGGCCTGTACTACTACAATCAGCTAAATTCATATTTATTTATGCTTATGAGTGTTGATTTGTTCGTATGTAAGCGCACCATCAAGTGCCTGCGGAGGTCAGAAGGGACCATCAGACTCCCTGGGACTGGAGTTACAGATGGTTGTGAGCCTGTGGGTGCTGGAAACTGAACCCAGGTACCCTACAAGAGCAGCCGGTGCCCCTAACCATTGAGCCATCCACCCCTCCAACTCTTCCTTGGCCATTTTCAGATCTCTGTCCACAAACAAGAAAGGCAGAGATGGGTGCTAGAGTTCTTCCTGAGAAATGAAGGAAAGAGTCGACGGCAGCATTTTTTTTTTCTAAAAAATATTTATTTGTATCTATGTGTCTGTGTATATGTGAATGCCCACGGAGGCCTGAAGAGGGTGTCGGATCTCCTGGAACAGAATTACAGGTGTTTGTGAGTTGCCTAAGACCCAAACTCAAGTGCTCTGGAAGAGCAGCAACATTTGCCCCTAAATGCTGTGCCCTCTCTCCAGCCCAGCCTCCAGCCTTGGAGATAGGACCTCATGTCTCCAGAATGGCCTCAAGCTCAACTGGAGACTGGGAGGATAGCTCAGTGGCTAAGCACTTGCCCTGCTGTATGAGGACCAGGGTTCAGATATTCGGGATCCACCTAAGTATGAGATGGGGGTGGTGGCCAGCCTGTAATCCTAGCGCAGGAAGGCAGGCATCGTGGATCTTTAGAACAGGCTGACCCCTAGGACTCACTGGGCAGGCCTTGACCTATTGATCCTGGCTCCCAAACAGCTAGGAACACAATGGCTGCACCACCAGTGTCTGTCTATCTGTCTGTCTGTCTGTCTGTCTGAGTTCTCTAGAGGCAGGCATGTGCTTTTGAGTTCTAGGCCAGCCTGATCTATGTTGGGAGTTCCAGGCCAGCCAAGACTGCATAGAGAGACCCTGTCTCAAACAAAACAAAACAAAACAAAACAAAACAACACAAAACTCCTCACCACAGAACTGCTGTGTGGATCCAATTGAGGAAGTCTGGAAGAGCCTGAGGACAGCCTTGCAGGGGCAGGGTTGCAGGCAGGTGGCTTGGCTGACTATAATGGGCCAGTTAGCAAAAGAGAGCAAATGTAAACAGCCCGTGGGGGCGCCCCTCCCCCTCCCTCCCCCCTCCCCCCCCCCACGCGCACCGACAGTCATCCTTTCTGACCCATCCTTTGGTATTTGTGGCATGGGGCTCCTCCCCCACCCTCCCTCCGTTCTGCCAGCCTCTCCACCCCCCACCCTGCTGGCCTCTTACTTTTTTCTGCCTGGGTTCCGCCTTAGTCACCTGCGCCGCAGCACCCCGCAGTGGTTTTCTTGTTCATTGCTGTCCCTGGGAAATCCATAGAAGACAGATGAAACAAGTCTGTATCAATAAGGGTTACCAAGTGCCCAGAATTGAAGAAGCTCAAGAGTGTTTACAGGAAACCATGCTAGATCTCCACCCCACCCCACCCCCATTTTTTGGGAAAACTGAGATGGAAGAATCCAGAAGCTCTGGGTGGGACATGTCAGCTTGCCTGGGATTTAGGGCAAGTTCCAAGTCTGGACCTGATTGGTTGTTTTTATGAAGAGTCCTGCCCACCCTCCTCAAAAGGCTGGAGGAGAAACACATAACAGAGATGGCTGGAGGAAAGACCTACCATGTGTGTACTTTTATTTTTTTTTTTAAGATTTATGTTTATGAGTACACTGTAGCTGTCTTCAGACACACCAGAAGAGGACATCGGATCCCATTATAGATGGTTGTGATAGGTTTCTGGGATTTGAACTCAGGACCTCTGGAAGAGCACTCAGTGCTCTTAACCACTGAACCATCTCTCCAGCCCACGTGTGTACTTTTCATCGGCTGCCATTATTTTATTTTTTTAAAGAAAATTTTATGGCTTCTATTTTTTTTAAGTTTATTTTATTTATATGACCACACTGTAGCTGTCTTCAGACACACCAGAAAACTGGCATTGGATCCCATTGCAGATGGTTGTGAATCACCATGTGGTTGCTGGGAATTGAACTCAGGACCTCTGGAAGAGCAGTCAGTGCTCTTCCCCACTGAGCCATCTCTCCAGCCTCAGCTGCCACTGTTTACCCATTGTGTTCTGGCTGGTGTGGGAGGTGAGCCGTCAGGGCTGTGTGAGCAGGACAAAGCTGGGACTAACCATTTTCTTCCCTCCACCATTGCTCCGAATTTTGCATCTCTGAGAAATTGTCAGCCTCCACTTTCCGGGGTGGGGGTGGGGGATCCCAGTCTTAATCCTGTTATTTTCCAGCGCAAAGCCCAAGGCCTTTTCTTCCCCAACTTCAGAACAAGCCCAAGCTAGTCACAAGAGTCCAAGCTGTCTTGCTGGCGTTCCTTCCCGGAACACCATCTGCAAATGTCAACCTCACCTAGATCTACTTGAAGTTTGCTCTTCCGTGAGACTTTGCTCAGTCTCCTCCCAGCCCTCCACTGGCTGCCACAGCTCCTTCCTGCTCAATCTACTGCACGTGGAGCCTGCCTTCTGCGACCACAGATTCTCTTGTCTGTGTGGGAAGCGCTGGAAGGGAGCACAGTCCTCCCAAACCTCTCAGAGCTCGGCAAGAGTCCTGCCTCGTGCAAAGCCTTAATAACTCTCTGTGAAATGGATTAGGAGGCGGGACTCAGAGATCCTCAGTGACACATTAGAAAGCCAAGGGAAGCCGATGCTAGCAGGAATACCACCCACACAAACTCCGGGGTCCCTCATCCTAGTGGGAGGGAACTGGACCGCGGAAACTCAGCCAAGGGAAGGCAGATGGGATGGGAGTTAACATTTCAGTCCTTTAAGAGGGCGGAGCCTGGCTTCAGCTGCCCCCACCCCACTCCCAACCCCATCAGTCAACGTCCTTTGAAAGCTTTGGGGTTCGGAGTTTTCAAACCACAGACTGCTTTTTGGCTTCAGGTGCCTCGGTGAGCCATTGCTACAGCTGGGGGAGCTCAGTTTTATACTGTAGAGATTTAAAAAACTGGGATTCTTCTTAGGGAACAAAATCAAAGTCCCAGGAAAGGGGGTGCATCATTTGGGACTCAGAAGAAAGTCCCCAAAGGACCATCCTCAGTCAGTTCCAAACTCCTCTGCTTCCAGCTTTAGTCCACCCGGCCCATCTCGTCCTCTGTTAGGCAGGATGAGCTCAGCTCTAAGCTCTTGGGAACGCTGCTTTCGACCGGACCTCCTCCTCAGCTGCTTTTGTCTGGGGTTCTCTTTGTCTGGGGTCTCTTTGTTTGGGAGACCCCTTTGGTCCTGTTCCATAGTTCTTAGTCTCCCCTCCCTTTCTCTGGGTTAGGCTGTCCCCTCCCTCTCTGCGGGGGCTGAGAGGCTCAGCGAGGGGAGCCGAGCTGGGTTGCCATGGTCACCTTGAAGCCAGCCGCAGCTGGCCAGGGCAGCTGCTCACGGGCCTCCGAGGCTGAAGCTTGGACAAAGCCGGGAGGCTTCATCGGCCTCAGACCTGGATCCCCAAAGGCTTGTGCCTAGGGAGACTGAAACTCAGGAGAGAGCCTGGAGGTGAGCGGAAGTTAGAGCTCACCTGGGAAAGCCAGAGCAGGCCTTGGGGCTAAGCTGCCTTTGTGGGGAGGGACCAGGTAGGCCTGTGTGGAAGTGTGGTGGGAGGGGAGAAGGATGGAGGCCCAGTGTGGAAACAGGTTGACCAGAATGAGGGCGGAGCCTTGGTGGCCTTCAGCCTGGAGACAGGTTTAATTCTATCTCTGGCCTTTCCATCTGTCTTAAAGTTGTCCTTCCTTCCTCAGTGTGCCCACCCTGCCCCCTATTTATTTATTTATTTATTTATTTATTTATTTATTTATTTATTTATATATTCATTCCTTTCCTTCCTTTTCCTTCCTCCTCCCCCTCCATGCCTCAGTATCTTCCTGCCTCCATATCAGTTTCATTTCAACCTCCTCTCTCTGGATTTCTTTTTTTTTCTATTCCAGTTGCCTTCCCAGCTTGGCTTTCCTTCCCTGTTGGATCGCCTCCCCTCCCCAAACTCCTCTTTCCTCCAGAGTCCCCATATCTCCCACCCTTTACTTTGGCACCATCTCCCTTAGCTCTCCTCCCTTCTCGGCGCTCCAGACTTGGGCCCCTGCCATGGTCTGTGTCTATGTGACCATCAGCCTCCCTCTGGGAGACCCTCCTACCCTGGTCCTCCACTCCTTTCCCCACACTATGCACAGCTAATCGGGCTCATTTTTTCTTGTCTTGTCTTTCTTCTGACTGTCCCAGATTTAAGTCATCTCTTGCTTTACCATCACACCCCAGGCCTCATTTTCCTATTTGAACTCGGTGGCTTTAAAGTATGACCTACAGCCAGGGTCTTTTCCAGCTCCTTACCCTGCCCCCACCGGAGGCTTCCCGCTCTCCACAGCTGCTGACCCAACCTGCTCCCCTAGAGGCAGCTGCATCTGGGGGCAGGAACTGTAGCTAGCGTGTGTTGGGAGTGGTGAGGGTGGCCCATCTGGTCCACTCGTCTCTCACTGGTTCTGTCCCCTTCCCTGCAATGGTGGGGTGGTCTGCAGGCCTTGGGCTGAGCTCTTATTTCTCCTCTGTGCCTCTCTTCACATCCCCCCTCCCCCAGCTGTTTTTGCGTCTTCTTCCTGGGCTTACGGAAAAAGGTTCAGCATGGGAGTGTGCGCGAGGGAGAAGTAGGGAGACCTTCCCTGGTTCTAGGGTACAATGTGGGGGACCCTGGAGAGGAACAGAGGACTGGGGAGCCACAGATAACTGGGTTCTTGGCCCGGCTATCTAGGCCCCTGGATGGCTGGGATTTCCCTCTCTGGCCCCTGGGAATCTGGGCTCCAAGCAGCACATTCCAGCCGGCTCCAGCTCCTTTTCCGCTGTCACTTGACTCCTCTGGGCCCCGGCCCCGCGTCCCTCCTACTCCTCCAGCCCTAGTCTGGGACGAGGTGGGTATCACCGACTAGGAATTTTTCCTGGGAGAATGAGAAAGGGGCAAAGGCTTCAAGACTGGCTTCTTCCAAATCTCCCATGTACCCTTCACTGGGCAGTGTGAGTCTGGGGCGTGAGGAGCAGAAGCTTTGCTAGGGCTTCCCCACAGCGGCCCTCCTGGGAGGAGGGGCTGTCGCCAGCGCAGGTGAGGTTACTGGGAAACCTTGGCCCCACCCCCAGCCAGGCTCCACACCCCGCCCAGCCTCTGCAGGACCCAGATTTCCTATCGCTGTCTGCAGAGGGGTAGGTGATTTGGGGGTGTGGTGGGGTGATTCCCTAAGGTCTCGGTGGGAAGGTCGGAGGCAGTTCTCACAGTGACCATGAGAGCTATTAGCAGGTCGTTCCGCAGCTGGAGCGTCCCTGGGTGTGTGAACTGGAGACCCGGCCTGCTGTGGCCTCTCCCTAGGGGCGGCTTATCTTCCTGGTAGGTTTTTGTGTACTTGTCTTGGCTTGGACTTTTGTGTTTTTCTTGGGACTCTTTGGAAATGCTTTTGGGTGTGAGTTTTGAATCCGTTAGGAAGTGTTGCAACCGGGTGGTGAGAGCGGAGACTTTACTTGTGACCTGACATTATCCGGGGACTTGGCAGGTATGGGGGTGGTGATGGAGAGAGGTAGGAATGACAGGTGGTGCTGAATGGGGACGGAACACCTCACACACACACACACACACACACACACACACACACACACTCTGTTGTCGTTCCTCCCTGCCCCTTCTCTCCCGTCGATGGCTCAGTAGCTCTCCGTTCATTTTTTCCTTGATTCCCCAGGTCTTGCGCTCCTGTCCTTTGAGCAGTGTATTCTTTTTTCAGGGAGCCTATCTATCTTCCTCCTCCACCCCCACCTCGTCTTGGCTCCATTTTGCCCTTCTCCTTGCCAGAAGCCAGACTCGCGGCTTCCACCAGGGACTCGGGAAGGCTTGCCTGAGAAAGACTCCAGAGCTAGCCTGGATGGAGCAGGGATCCCAGGGGGACCCGGAGCTTGGGGGTTTGGATCTCAGGGCTCCTGAAGACAATAGGGAGCTGCCAAGCTAGGGAGACGTTCTGGAAGAAGGGAACAGAAAAAAAGTTGAGACTAAAAGAACGTGACCGGCTCTCCGACTCGGGGCGCGCGGGGTGCGGGGTAGGGGGAGTAATCTAGGTTGGGATCCGGAGGAGGGGTGTGTGCCAAAGGGTGACAAATGAGGTGGGGTGTGAACCAAGAGGGTCTGGCTAGACAGGTGAGCCCGGCTCCCTTCCCCCAACCGGGCTCCAGCTCTCTCTCCCCCGTGCTGGGCCTGTGGGAACCCGCTCCTTCCTGCGTGCCCTGGGGCTGCCTCTCCGCGCTTCTCTCCCTCTCTCCAGGAACCGAGCCCAGAAAAAGGGGAGGAGGGAAGGCGCCAACTCCCCCCCACCCCCGAGCCACCGCGCGCGGGATCCCCTAGGGGCCTTAGCCGGGCCGCTGCTGGTGCTGCTGTACCCCAGCATCGGAGTGGCGGGGGATGGGCGTGCGGATCACCTAGGGGAGGCTAAGCGCTGGGGGGCCATATGCAGGGCGGGCAAGGCACTAGGAGAGGAGCGAGGGGCGGCGCCGGGCGTGGGAGCGCGGGCGCCGGGGCGGGAGTACCGGCGGGGGACGGGCGCGGGGAGGCGGCGCCTGGGCGCGATCTGGCCCTGCGCTGGCTCCTCTCCCCGGAACAGGCCCCCGACAGCTGCTCGCGGGAGCCGCCTCCCGACACCCGAGCCCCGCCGGCGCCTGCGCTCCCCTCCCGCGCCCCGCCGCCGAGGAGGCCCCAAGCCGGGGCCGGACGCCCGGGTCGGCCCGGGAAAGCCATGAGAGGTAGGGACGGAGGCGGGGGCGCGCAAGAGGCAAGGGGCGCGGGTTGGGGAGTTATGCTCGCTGCGCCGGGATTTTGACTCCCCATCCAAAACAGAGGACCCTGGCTTTTCGAGAAAGTATTCTGAAAAGAGAGGGAGGACCTCCCTTTCCTTGGGTGAGGGGAGAACCGAGCCCCAAGAGGACAGGTGCGCATATGTAGCCCACTGAGTCATTCTATCAGTGTCCCCCCCCCCCCATCCTCCGGGGCCATGCTTACGGACATGCTCTGTTAAGCTGCCCAGGCAGAGGGAGCCAGCCTGACGCCCAACCTACCAGACCAGCCACGCTCCGTGTTTGCCGGGTTGTGCCAAGAGACGAGGTCACCGCCCCATGAGCAACACTCCCAGGCTCCCTTTCTGGCCCGGCATTCCTTTTCAGCACCCCCTCTCCCTGCCACCGCCCGGCTGGCCTCCAACTGACTGGCTGAGAAGGGTGGAGGTGTGTTTAGACCCGTGTGGCACTGCAGGGACAGGTCACACACAGTAGAGTGCTAGAGAAAGTGGAGAAATAGCCCTCGTTTTCCTTGCTGTTCTTCCCACCAGAGACCCACCTGTTCCTGCCTGCTTGTGGCTTCCCTCTGGCTCAGTCACCCTGGATGTTTGGGGGTGCCTCCGTTCTCCGGGGAATCCTGTACCTCAGGGCCTTCGTGTGTCTCACATTGTCTTCTGATTACAGGCGCTTGTGTCTGCCTTTTAGTATCCACTAAGTGATGAGATCTGACTTTATAGATTACCTCAGGGTGTGTGGCACACACTTGTAATCAGCTTCTGGGAGGTGTGATCACGAACTGAAGGTCAGCCTTCCTTGGCATTGTAGTTGAACTCGAGACCTTGTCTCAAAAAAACAACCATCTTGCTGTAGGAGTACATGTCTGTAATCCCAGCACTCAGGTGGCAGAGGCAGGAGGATCTCTCTGAGTTCCAGGCCAGCCAGGGCCACATAGTGAGACAACAAAACCCAAGCAACTAACCAGTCCCCACCTCCCACCCCCACCCCCCAAAAGACCACACAAAGCAATCAAACGCACACACAGAACATGCCAAGATCCGTGTGGAGTGGATAGGAATTGTATGTGAGGTGGCCTTCGTGGGACACGGGCCAATAGGATGTGCGGAAGAGGCAGGAGGGTCAGAGAAATGAAAGGAATAAAAGAAAAGAAAGGAAAAGGAAAATGTATGTGAGAGGCGGTAAGACAACAGTGGTGTGTGAGCAGGGTACATTTAGTGTTCACAGTGGGTCTAAGTCTCACTGCACCCCTGCGTGTACGTATTGTGTCTGGAGCTGGGACTGGGAGATGGGTTTAGGAGAGGAGAGTGAAGGGCCCGGGTAGAGGGTCTTGATCCTTGGTTTGTACCTGGTTGAAGAAGGGCCAGGTGGGGTGCCATTGAGGTGGCTCTGCTGAGCCTGTCGTTTGATTGATCGTGGGATTCAAGACCTGGGGGACAATGAGAAGGGGTTGCCCCAGACCTTGTCAGCCTGTCTCTGCAGCTCCTGCCCTTGGCCCTCTGCCACGTTCTCAGCCTGCTCTATTTACCTCTGGCTTTGTGTTCTGCTCTGCCCCTCCCCTTCCACGCCTCCTGTCCCTGCCCGGCTTCGTATCTCAGCCCCAGGCTCCTCTCAGCACTGTCTGTCTCTGATGAGTCATCTGGGATAGGCACGAAGGTTACTCAGGGGAACAAGGGCCCTGCTGTTTCCACAGCCGAGGGGGTGGAGAGGAGCACCCAGGAATTCCCTGCCAGACTCCCCGACGGCTTGCTCCTCTGCACCATGGGGCTGCATCCCCCACGGACTGGTCGTGATGCCTCTCGGTTCTAGGCTGTCCTTTGATAGCCAGGTGCCCTCTGACAACCCATTCAGCCCCCTCAGCTGCTGCTTCAGTGATTGGGGGGGGGGTCTCAGCTGCCTCTTACATTCCTGCCCTAGAGCATTGTGGGAGCAGCTGGAGGAGGACAAAGGGCTGGGGGAGTCTACCTCCCAACTCCTCCTACCTCCTGGGGTGACCTGGCTTCCCCCATTGTTTAAGCCCGCCCTCATCTCCAAGGCAACTCAGCCCTCTCAGCTCACTGCTCTTCTGCTGCCTTCAGTAAGTTGGAACTTGGGGAAAGGGGATGGGGTGTTAGAGGCGGGGCCAGGAGAGCTGGGCAGACCTGGTAGCTGGGGTGTGAGAGGGGCAGTGTCCCTCAGGATCCCTGGACCTTTAGAATTCAGTACAGGCGTCAGGAAAGTCTGTCCTCAGGACAGAGGCCATCAGACCCCTGCATTTATATAGAGACTTCAGCTGGGGTGGTTTTGGGTAAACTGCCTGCACCCCAGAAGAAACAGAGAAAGCATCCTAATCTTTAGGGAGACAACTACCTGGGGAGTCTGAGCCAGTGGGTCCAGGTGGGGTTCCGACTTTCAGCCAAGTTCTGAGAAGATGTCCAGCCGCTGGTCCAGCCACCACAGTGGCCATATGGAACCACAGAGGACAGCGAGATTGGAGACTGATGAGTCTGGTCCTTCGGTTGTAGGCTTTGAGGTCCGAGGGAGTCAGGCTTAGCTGATGCTTAATTCTCTTGTGTTTTCCTCGGTAAATCAACTAAACTTCTCTAGGACACCTTTGTGTTTTGGAAACCAGAGTGGGTTTTATGTTGGTGTATATGTGTACTGGCTGGTTTTGTGTGTCAACTTGACACAGGCTGGAGTTATCACAGAGAAAGGAGCTTCAGTTGGGGAAGTGCCTCCATGAGATCCAGCTCTGGGGCATTTTCTCAATTAGTGATCAAGTGGGGAGGGCCCCTTGTGGGTGGGTGCCATCCCTGAGCTGGTATTCTTGGGTTCTATAAGAGAGTAGGCTGAGCAAGCCAGGGGAAGCAAGCCAGTAAGAAACATGGCCTCCGCATAAGCTCCTGCTTCCTGAGTTCCCGTCCTGACTTCCTTTAGTGCTGAACTGCAACATGGAAGTGTAAGCTGAATAAACCCTTTCCTCCCCAACTTGCTTCTTGGTCATGATCTTTGTGCAGGATTAGAAACCCTGACTAAGACAGTATGTCACATGGTCGTACTTAAGTGCATGGTACTGCCCTCCGAGTTTTATAGAACTAATGAAGCTAACCTCTCTCTTTTTGTGTGTGTGCTCGGCTCTCTTGCCCTCCCTGTTTGTGTCTGTGGCACAGTCCGCCTAGACGTGCCCATGAGAAAGAGTGTGAGCAGGCGTGTACCCTTTGTTCTCACGGGGTGGAATAGTTCTTGTACTTCCCAGTCTTGCTTTTCGTGTTTGCCAGTGGTATGGCACATGCCAAGTCAGACTCACACGCGTTTTAAGATGCAAAGCAATCTTTTATGTATATATTTTTATTTTATGTTAATGAGTGTTTTGCCTGCATGTATGTCTGTGTAATGTGTGTGTGTGTGTATGTGTGTGTGCGTGCGCATGCGCGTGTACCTGGTACCAACGGAGCTTAGAAGAAGTCATTGTATTCCCTAGAACTGGGGTTGTGGATGATTGCAAGCCATGGTGTGGGTGCTAGGAACTGAACCTGGGTCCTCGAGAGCAGTAAATGCTCTTAACTGTGGACCATATTCTCCAGCCCTCATTTTTCCTTTCTTTATTCTTTTTTTTTCCTTTCTTTTTGTTGGCTTTGTGTTTCTGGGTACCATGTATCCCAGGCTGTCTTCAACTTTAGAATGGGACTATTTATGGCTGGCTTTGCACACCTGATCCTTCACCTCTGAAGTGTTAGAATTACTAGTGTATGCCACTATGCCCCATCTTTCCTTCAAATTTATGCATTATTAATTATTAATAATATATACATATTTATTTATAATATTATGCATTAATAATTATTATTAATAATAATTTTATATGTATGAGCGTTTTGGCTTACATGTATGTTTGTGCCACACAAACATGCATTGTGCCCCTGGAGGCCAGAAGAGAACATGGAATCATCTAGGACCTGAGTTATAGATGGTTGTGAACCACCATGTTAGTGCCAGGAATCTAACTTGGGACCTCTGGAAGAGCAGCCAGTGCTTTTAACTGCTGAGCCACCTTCCCGGGGTGTGTGTGTGTGTGTGTGTGTGTGTGTGTGGTGTTGTGATCATAAAAAGAGAAAGAGATATTAAGAGATGTTCTGAGGCATCTGGTGAGGTGTGGGGGAAGGGGGTGCCTCGGCGGGGCATGCCTTCCCCCTGAGGGACCACGCGCGCACGAAGGTATAGTATAGAATACAGTTCATTAGGGCATGGGGAGGGGAGCTAAGAGCATAGTAGAGGCAGAGGGAGTAGAGAAGTAGAGGCCGGCCGTGACCACGTGGAGAGAGGGGGGAAGGGAAGATCTGGAGAGGGCAAGAGAGAAGGGAGGGGCAAGCAGCCCCTCTTATAGTGGACCAGGCCTACCTGGCTGTTGCCAGGTAACTGTGGGGGTGGAGTCCAGGCAGAATACCAACATGGAGGTCAGAGGATGGCTTTCTTTTTTTCTTTGTCTCTTTCTTTCTTTCTTTCTTTCTTTCTTTCTTTCTTTCTTTCTTTCTTTCTTTCTTTCTTTCTTTCTTTCTTTCTTTCTTTCTTTCTTTCTGTTTGTTTTTCGAGACAGGATTTCTCTATGTAGCCCTGGCTGTCCTGGAACTCACTCTGTAGACCAGGCTGGCCTTGAACTCAGAAATCCGCCTGCCTCTGCCTCCCAAGTGCTGGGATTAAAGGCGTGTGCCACCACAGCCCTGCTAGAGTATGGCTTTCAAGAGCCAATTCTTGCCAGTAGTGGTGGCACACATCTTTAATCCCAGCACTCAGGAGGCAGAAGCAGCTGGATATCTGTGAGTTCAAGGCCAGCCTGCTCTACACAGTTCCAGGACAGCCACGGCTATGTAAAGAGACAGGTCTCAAAAACAAACAAAAAGAGTTGATTTTCACCTTCAACCCTGATTCTCTTCCATCCATGAGTCCCAGGGATAGAACTCAGGCTGTCAACCTTAGAGGCAAGTGCTTTTTACCCACTGAGTCTCTCTGGCCCTGTTTTTCTTTTCATCGCTACATAGAAGCTTTCCACCCCACCCCGCATGGTGGCTTCCCTTTTGTCCCTCTTCCCACGAAGATATAACCTTTAAAAACACTTTGCTGGAGCTGAAGAGTTGGCCCGGTGGTTAAGAGCACTTTACTGCTCTTGCAAGAGGACCCTGCACCCTCTTGGCTCATAACCATCAGTAACTCAAGTTCTAGGCGTTCTGGCTCCCTCTTCTGGCCACCTCAGGTACTGCATGCATGTGCTGCACAAACATATATGTAGGAAAACATTAATACGGATAAAAACTTAAAAAACAAATACTGATGATTATTTTTTGGTTTTTTGAGGCAGGATTTCTCTGTATAGCCCTGACTGTCCTGGAACTCACTCTGTACACCAGGTTGGCCTCGAACTCAGAGATCTGCCTGCCTCCGCCTTCCAAGTGCTGGGGTTAAAAGCGTGTACCACCACCGCCCAATGATTACTTTTTATTTTTATATGCATTAGTGTTTTGCTTGCATGTATGCATGTGTGAGGGTATTGGATCTCCTGGAGCTGGAGTTACAGACAATTGTGAGTTGGCACATGGGCGCTGGGAAGTGAACCAGTGTACTTTGGAAGAATAGCTAATGCTCTTAACTTCTGACCCATCTTGGCAGCCCCAAACTTTGTCAAGGTTAGCATTTGGGAATATTGAGGATTTTGAACTGCCAAGTTCAAGACCAGCCTAGGCTACGTAGTAAGTTTAAGATCAGCTTGGGTTTCACAAAAGAGCTGTCTCAAAAAAATATTCTTATGTCACTCTGATTTGTATTTTTCTGATTCTAAGGAATGTGACTTTTGTTTGTTTGTTTGTTTGTTTGTTTGGATTTGGTTTTTTGGAGACAGAGTTTCTCTGTATAGCCCTGGTTGTCCTGGAACTCACTCTGTAGACCAGGCTGGCCTCGAACTCAGAAATCTGCCTGCCTCTGCCTCCCAGAGTGCTGGGATTACAGGCGTGCACCACCACCGCCCGGCTGACTATTTTTTAAAAATATGGATTTTAAACAAGTTAGCTTTGTTCTTGTGTGGAATGCATATTCAGAGTCCTAGGCCATTTCTCGATTGACTTGTTTCTTTTGCCCATTTTATGTGCTCTTAGTTTGTTGTAGCTCTTAGGCCCTTTGCCTGTTCTGTGTCTACATTCTTTTGAAGCCATTGTTTTGTCTTTATTTTTTGTTTTTATTTTATTGGTTGAAGGGGTCGGGAGAACCTTTAGGCATGTAATTTAACAAACGGATCTCTATTTGGTTTCTCTGTGCATTAAATATGGATTGTAACATCTACCTTACAAAGTGCCAGACAATAAAGTTATGCTATCTTGTTTGCAGACTCAGCCGGTGCCTGGTGTGTAGGAGGCAGTCTAAAATAGAGCCATTCTCCAAACACTGACTTCTTATTTTTATCTTTGGCCATTTTACTGTTCTTATTCCCAAAGTAGCCCTCCTGTCTGTCTCTTGCTGTTGGCTGTACCTTGACCCCGTGGTGAGATGACTCTCCTGTTTGTCCCCTGCAGAGATGCTGTCCCCTCCTCCATAGGCCAAAGGGATCAGGAGCGATGGGGACAGGGACCATCTCATCTGTACTGTTGCTGCTACTCTTGGTGACAATTGGAGATGCTGACATGAAGGGACATTTTGACCCTGGTAAGGAGACTGAATCTTGGGTCAAAATTCTGAGGAATAGAGCTTGGGAGTCAGAAAGTTGGGGGACTCTGACCCATTCTGTACCTGTGCCCTTCAGCCAAGTGCCGCTATGCCCTGGGCATGCAGGACCGCACCATTCCTGACAGTGATATCTCTGTGTCCAGCTCCTGGTCGGACTCCACTGCTGCCCGCCACAGCAGGTACTTGACACTGGGGGTCATCTTGAAGAAGCTGTCTTAGTCAGGGTTTCTATTCCTGCACAGACATCATGACTAAGAAACAAATTGGGCAGGAAAGGGTTTATTCAGTTTACACTTCCACACTGCTGTTCATCACCAAAGTCAGGTCTGGAGGTCAAGCAGGTCAGGAAGCAGGAGCTGATGCAGAGGCCATGGAGGGATGTTTCTTACTGGCTTTCTCAGCTTACTCTCTTATAGAACCCAAGACTACCAGCCCAGGGATGGTACTACCCACAATAGGCCCTACCTCCTTGATCACTAATTGAGAAAATGCCTTATGGGTGGATCTCATGGAGCCATTTCCTCAGCTGAAGCTCCTTTCTCTCTCTCTCTCTCTCTCTCTCTCTCTCTCTCTCTCTCTCTCTCTTTTGTTGTTGTTGTTGTTGTTGTTTTCGAGACAGGGTTTCTCTTTATAGCCCTGGCTGTCCTGGAACTCACTCTGTAGACCAGGCTGGCCTCGACCTCAGAAATCCACCTGCCTCTGCCTCCCAGAGTGCTGGGATTACAGGCGTGCACCACCACCGCCTGGCTGAGAAGCTCCTTTCTCTATGAGAACTCCAGCTTGTGTCAAGTTGACACACAAAACCAGTCAGTCCAATGCAGGAGCTCGTTTACGTATCCTACCCTTCTATGCTCCTTCTGCACGTCTTTTGAGAAGGCCCAGGCCAGTGAGACATATGGAGCATGGTGGGAATAGGTTTTAAATAGACCCAACGTCCAGGCTGGCAACGGGGCTCAGTTAGGGTACTCACCAAGTATGAAGCTCTGTACTCAATTCCCAGCACCCATAAATGGGTGGGATGGCTACATTCCTGTCACTCAGGAGTTAGAGACAAGAAGAATAGAAGTTCAAGGTTATACAGTGAGGCCAGCCTGGGGTAGGAAGTTACACAGTGAGGTCAGCCTTAGCTACAAGTGACATCTAAGGTTCAGTTCCTCCCTGACCTCCTTCCTTTCTCCAGGCTGGAAAGCAGTGACGGAGATGGGGCTTGGTGCCCTGCAGGGCCTGTGTTCCCCAAGGAAGAGGAATACCTGCAGGTGGACCTCCGTAGGCTACACCTGGTGGCTCTGGTGGGCACCCAGGGTCGCCATGCTGGGGGTCTGGGCAAAGAGTTCTCCCGAAGCTACCGGCTGCGTTACTCCAGAGATGGCCGCCGCTGGATGGACTGGAAGGACCGCTGGGGTCAGGAGGTGAGGCAGAGGGGGAGGCACCGAGAACGTTAGCTTTCTCGCCACGCTCCATACAGCACCTGTCACTGCCTGAACGCCAGCATTTCCAGACTGTCTTAACCTGGCTGCCTGTTATCTTCCTGTGAGATTCTCAGACTTAACCTCAACCTTTCCAGAGAACCTCAGTTCCCACTCCAACCCAAATCTGTTCCTTTTTCCATGTTCTCAACTTGGGGAAACTTATGCTTAGCAACTCGGACCACAAACTAAGATGTACCGGGGGCTCACTCTCTCTGCGCCCGCTTTTGTGGCATTTCCTCGCCTTCCACACCCGCTTTAAGCCAGTGCTCTTTCACCCAGCTGAGATGACGTCTAAACCATTCAGAGTGTTCACCTAAATAGCAAACCTTTTCCTCCAGGCTACAAACCGCACACATTAGCTGAAGTAGTCAGACTGCCCTACCCAGAGGTCAGAAAAAAACAAAAACCCCAATCGCTGAGTGCAACGTACTTCAATTAGTCTGGTTCCAACGCCAGCGGATCTTTCACCCTCCTGTGGTCTCTGCAGGCCCCGCATTTGAGTGTACAAACCTACACATATGTATGTACAATGGCCATACTGCTTGTATTGGTATCTGTGGAACAAACCAAGGTCCCTCCCCACAGCCAGGGCCCACAACTTGCTGTTCTCTAGGCCTGGCAAGCCCTTCCCCCAGACACCCGCAGGCCCCCTCTTCCTCCATCCAGTTCTCCTTGGAGATATCACCTCCTGCAGATCGCGCTCTGGACACCCACCTCACTGCTCTGCCCCACACACTGCCTCTTGTTCCCTCACAGCTGTCCTGTGGCGGTGGGGGCTGACTTCATCACTGAGATCATGTCTGGTCCAGCATGGGCACTCGGTCAGCTGTTGAATAAACAGAGGGAGGTGGGGGGTGCTGAGACAGGATCCTGGGTGCCGAGAGTCTGGGTAAGGGTCTAGGACAGTGGCATGTATGTGGAACCAGGCAGGGGTGTGGGGGTGGGAGCTGAGGTACGACTGAGGTCAGACCTCCAGAGCTTGAGAGGCACCAGTGGTCACTGCTACAGGACCCTCTTTTTAAAATCCCCAGCTGCAGGCCACAGTGCTGTGTGCTCAGTGTCACCTTTGCCAACCTCCCGGTGGCCCCAGTAGGCGGAGCCAGGGAGCATGTGAAAGCTGGGAGGTTGGCTCTGACCTGGAGCCCCACCCCCACCCCCACCCCCACTCCCCCCCACATCCACATTTTTTCCCTGGCCCACAGGTGATTTCTGGTAACGAGGATCCTGGGGGAGTGGTGCTGAAGGACCTTGGGCCCCCCATGGTGGCCCGGCTGGTCCGCTTCTACCCCAGGGCTGACCGGGTCATGAGTGTCTGTCTTCGGGTGGAGCTCTACGGCTGCCTCTGGCGGGGTGAGTAGGTCAGCCTCTCAAGAATCCTTTCCAGTCCTGGAAGCACAGGCTAGAGGGTGTGAGGAAGGGCATCAGAGAGACTTTCCTGTCAGCAAGGTGTCAGGGAGAGGGAGGAGGGGAGACAGCATAGCCTTCTCCATACTAGTAAGAAAGAGCTGAAATCACTCAGGCCTGATGGCTCTAACTCCCCTCTTTCCACTCACCCAGATGGACTCCTGTCGTATACAGCCCCTGTGGGGCAGACCATGCAATTATCTGAGATGGTACATCTCAATGACTCCACTTATGACGGATTTACTGCTGGAGGGTAAGAGGAATGGCCCTGCAGAACATGGAGCTTGGGATGGGAGAAGGCTAGTAGGCATGTGCATGTGTATTGTGCATATGTATGTGTGTGTGCATGTGTACATTTGTGCATATACGTGTATGTGTGTGTGCATCTTGTGCATATATGCATGTATGTGTATACACACTCATGCATGTATGTGTAAATACATGTCTGCACGTGTGTGGGCATGTACATGTGTGCATGTGTGCAAGTGCGTATGCATGTATGTGCATGTGTGTGTATATTCATGTGTATGTGTTTATGTGTGTATATGTGTATGTCTTTGTGCGTGTTTCCGTGTGAGGTGAGGTAGAGCATCGAGTAGCCTGGGCAGTGAAATGGAAGGACTGGAGAGAATGCAAGTTAGGTAGGGTCTAAAAGGACAGGATGAGACCAAAGGATAGGGAACTGACCTCTAGCCCAAAGGGTACTTAGTTGCATCAGAAAGAGGACCCTTTGGTGGTGAGGCAAGGACCATCTCTTAAGAAAACCTTCAGGATATCCAGAACTCCTATAATCCTAGAGCTTGAGAAGCAGAGGCAGTAGCATTGGGGATGTCAGTAAATCTTTGCTACACAGTGAGTTCTAGGCAAACCCGAACTCTAGGCAAACTCCCCAAGACTCTACCTAAAAACAAACCGAGGCTCCACCCCAATTAAGAATATCTGCTGGGAATGGTCACAATAAACGTGGTGCCTTAGTGGCCGCATTTCAGCCTGGTGTGTGACCCACAGAGTACCTTGTGTAGTTTGGGCTATGGTACATAGAGAGGAGAGCGTTGCATGGCACTGGGGTGGGCTGGGAGGAAGAGTCGGTGAGAGCGGGGCTTCCAGGCCGCTGCTGGCTGTGTGCGTGCAGAAAGCATGCATGGTCCCCACCGCCGTCTCTCAACATTCCTTTCCCATTCCCTCCATTCAGGCTGCAGTATGGCGGTCTGGGCCAGCTGGCAGACGGCGTGGTGGGGCTGGATGATTTCAGGCAGAGCCAGGAGCTGCGGGTCTGGCCAGGCTATGACTATGTGGGATGGAGCAACCAGAGCTTCCCCAGTGGCTACGTGGAGATGGAGTTTGAGTTTGACCGGCTGAGGACCTTCCAGACCATGCAGGTGAGAGAGCTCCGCCCTCCGGGAGGGGGGCGGGGCTCTCCGGTTTTCCTGGCTTTGACGACTCCCAGTGTCTTCCTCTTCCCCTCAGGTCCACTGTAACAACATGCACACTCTGGGAGCCCGCCTACCGGGCGGGGTGGAATGCCGGTTTAAAAGGGGTCCCGCCATGGCCTGGGAAGGAGAGCCCGTTCGCCATGCCCTGGGGGGCAGCCTTGGAGACCCCAGAGCCAGGGCCATCTCAGTGCCCCTGGGTGGCCACGTGGGCCGCTTCCTGCAGTGCAGATTCCTCTTTGCAGGACCCTGGTTACTCTTCAGCGAGATCTCTTTCATCTCGGGTAAGCCTCTGAGTGTGCCAGCCTTAGCCCTATGTCATCTGACAGTTAATCCTGAGGTGCCCTGGTATTCTGTCACCCACGAGATTCTCAAACTAAGGCAGAATAATCAAATCCCAGTCCTTTGTAGAGTCTTTGTTTTGTTTTGTTTTTTGGTGTTTTATATTGAGACAAGGTCTCATTATATGGCCCTAGCTGGCCTGTAACTCATAGACCTGCCTCTGCCTTCTGAGTGCTGGGATTAAAAGCATGCACTACCACATCCAGGTAGATTACCTTTAAATATAATTTAATATTTCTATTGTTTTGAGACGAGTCTTGTTGCATAACCTGGACCAGCCTAAAATTCAATGATTTCCTGTGCCTCAGCCTCTTAAACATTAGGACTATGGGCATGTAGGGCCCCTTTCACCAGCTCTTCTGCAGTCCCTGTATAAGTAACCCTGTTCCTGATTCATCCTGAGGGAGGGAAGTCTGGTTAAACCTAAAGACTTGTATTCTGCCTAGATGAGGAACACCCTCTTTACTAAGCCTGCCAATATCCAAGGCCCCGCCCCGATTTCTCCACTTCTGGTTAGTCAGGGACTCCCCAGATGTGGTACCAGTGGAGTTGCTCTGGGTAGTTACTAACCATCTGCCGCCTCAATTCCCTAGGTCTCACACAGCTGTGTCCCCTTGGGTCCCCCGCTCTCACTACCTCGACTTTTCTTCCTTCTCCCCAGATGTGGTGAATGACTCTTCCGACACCTTCCCACCAGCTCCCTGGTGGCCGCCTGGCCCGCCTCCTACCAACTTCAGCAGCTTGGGTGAGCAGCCCTTGGCCTCAGTTTCTTCTGGGTCTCCCCTCTGGTGGGGTAGGACTCCTGCTGTGGTGCTGACCATTCTCTTCCGTCAGAGCTGGAGCCCCGGGGTCAACAGCCGGTGGCCAAGGCAGAGGGGAGCCCAACTGCCATCCTCATCGGCTGCCTGGTGGCCATCATCCTGCTGCTGCTTCTCATCATAGCGCTGATGCTCTGGAGGCTGCATTGGCGCCGGCTGCTCAGCAAGGTGGGCAGGGCAGCGTGTGTGTGTGTGTGTGTGTGTGTGTGCGTGTGTGTGTGTGCGTGTGCGTGCGCGCACTCCTGTGCACAGAAGCAACATGTGTGTATGTGCAACATGTATGTGAGTGTGTGACTATATGAGTGTGAGAGTGCATTGTGTGAGTGTGTGTTGTATCTATGTATGTGTGAGTGACTGCTCAACAAGGTGGGCAGGGTAGTGTGTGTGTGTGTGTGTGTATGTACTCAAGCTACACGTATGTGTGTGAGTGTATGTGTCTTGTATGTATGAGTGTGTGTGCATGTGTGTGTGAGTGTTGTGTTTTTGTGTGTGCATTTGTTTTTAAGTGTGTGCATGTGTATATGCATGTGTGTACATGTATGTGTGAATGCGTATGTATGAGTGTATGTGTTTGAGTGTATGAGTGTGTGTGTGTGTGTGTGTGTGTGTGCATGTGCAGAATCAGGGGCCAGTAGGAGCTATAGGGTGTGGACTAATTTCAGAAGCAGACCATTGTCAAGAGTGAGCATGCGTGTGGCAGTAATACCCCATGAATCAGTTCCCACCACTGTGGGTCTCCTTGAAAGAGTCAGGGCCTTCCTGTATAGGATGTAGCAGGTGGGCAGAGCAGCCCTCCCTCAGGGAGGGTCCGGAGGACAGATCCTCCCGGCACATTCTGCCCCTCAGCCAGCTCTGTCTTCCTCTGTGCTTCTTCTCTAACCAAGCCCATCGACCTGTTGGGAGCAAAAGCAGGAGAGGAGCGGGGCGAGGGGGGAAGTGCTGGTCACCAAGGCAGGAGAGGAGTGGGGCGAGGGGGGAAGTGCCGGTCACCAAGGCTGGAGAGGAGCGGAGCGAGGGGGGAAGTGCCGGTCACCAAGGCAGGAGAGGAGTAGGGCGAGGGGGGAAAGTGCCGGTCACCAAGCATCAGGTCGCCCACTCTCCATATGCCCTGGACTTCCACATGTCCATCATGGCTGATAATTAGGGTCTGCTCAGATTTGGGTTGGGTCCTATGGGGTGACCTCAGGGAAGTGGGGCTGTAGGCGCTACGGCTGTAGGGCTGCTGTGAGGAGAGAACAGAGGGACTCAGGAAGCTGTGCTGAGCAGTAGCTCAGACAATATTGTCTAATCCCGAGCTAGGCTGAGCGCCGCGTGTTGGAGGAGGAGCTGACAGTGCACCTCTCTGTCCCTGGGGACACCATCCTCATCAACAACCGCCCAGGACTCCGAGAGCCACCCCCTTACCAGGAGCCCCGGCCTCGGGGGACTCCACCCCACTCTGCACCCTGCGTCCCCAATGGCTCTGGTAAGGTTTGCCTTGTTCCAGTGCCACCATGTCTGTCTTCCACCTGTGTCCTTACAGTAGCCCTCCTCCCGTACTGTCTGTACCCATTCGATTCATTTTTCTCATTTCTGTCCATCTCTGTAGAGTCTTCCCCCCTCCCCGAGGCTTTCCCGTCTGTTACCCAGAATGCCAATGGGCCCATCCTGACACTGTGTGGTAGATTTCTGTTGTGCTCCCTCCTGTGTCCTTACCCTCCATGTTTATTCTTTCCATCTGCCCATCCATCCATCTTTCTCTGTCCATCCATCCATCCACTCTCTTAACCAGCCCTCACCCTACTGAGCATCTATATTCGTAAGCCCATTTGTCTATTCAGCAGTCAGACGTCAGTTCCGGCACCCGCCCGTCATCCGCCCACCAACTCGGCTCTCCATTGCTCCGGAGGGGCCTTGCCTTATTCTATTTCTGTCTCCCGGACTTCCATATGCCCAGTCTCGCCTTATTCCAGGTCTCCCTGTCTATCCAGCCTCCAGTCTCATCCCTTCCCCGTGTCTCCCCCCTCCTTCTCCCGACAGCGTTGCTGCTCTCCAATCCGGCCTACCGCCTCCTTCTGGCCACTTACGCCCGTCCCCCTCGAGGCCCGGGCCCCCCCACACCCGCCTGGGCCAAACCCACCAACACCCAGGGTAAGCCCCTCTATCGCTGGGCTCTGCGGGGGCTCCCCCGGAACTCTACTGGGAAACGGCAAAGCCCTCATAACCTGTGCTCTCTGCTTCCCCCGCTGTGGCTCTTCTGATCTCCTGAGCTCCCCAGCGGGAAGCTCTACCACCCCTGGAGCCAAGGGGAAGGCTGCTGGTCTTAGCTTTGTCCCTAGCTCTGTCCCCTCCTCTCACGCCGCTCTCCTGAGCTAGAGAGGATGCTGCTGTGGTGCTGGCTCTTCTGTAACTCTTCCTTTATTCTCCCCTCTCTCTAGAGCTGCGAGGAGGAGGGCCTCACCCTGGGCGCTTGCCCTCCCCCCTGTGTCCTCTCTCCGCAGTCCCAGAGGTGAAGGCTCATGCCGCCCGCCCCTCCTGTCCATCCTCCTTCCTCTGTGTCGCTTTCTCCTTGTGGCCCCTCCCCCAGGGCCCAGAGGCGACAACCTCTGCCTCCCTCCTGTCTATAAACATCTTGTCTTGGGGGCCTGTGAAGACCTGTCACCCTCTCTCTCTGTGTACCCTGTCTCGGCCTGTCTTCGAGCTTGGTGTTTGGGATTGGGAGGAACTGGCAGGGAGGGGCTGGGCTGACAACAGCAGGGAACTGCTGGTCAGTGGGACCAGGGTTCGGCACATGGAGGAGACTCTTGGCTTGGACCTCCTTCAGATGCTGGCTGGAGGAGTCCTTCTTTCAGCCTAGACATACCTAGTGTTTGGGGTTGTGCCAGGGGACCTCAGAGGGTAAAATTTTCTGGTACTTTGTGCTTAGCTATCTGTGTTACCTCGAAAGCCTCTGGGTGCTAGCCTTCTCTGGTTTGAGGCTGGGACACAGGGGACACAGGAACCGCTGGAGGATGTGGTGCTCAGGGCTCTTCCTGTCTTCTCTCCCTTTACCCTCCAGCCTGCAGTGGGGACTACATGGAGCCCGAGAAGCCGGGCGCCCCGCTCCTACCCCCACCTCCCCAGAACAGCGTCCCCCATTATGCCGAGGCTGACATTGTTACCCTGCAGGGCGTCACTGGGGGCAACACCTACGCTGTGCCCGCACTGCCCCCAGGGGCGGTCGGGGATGGGCCTCCCAGAGTGGATTTCCCTCGGTCACGGCTGCGCTTCAAGGAGAAGCTTGGCGAGGGCCAATTTGGGGAGGTAAGGAGGATGCCTGCCCAGCTTTGATGGTGTCTGTCCACCCTAGAGCTCTGTTACCATGGCTGCATATGTCCTTGGCCAGCAACTTGCCATTTGTGCTGATGCCCTGTTTGACACTGTGACTTTGGGAGGGTCCTTGTAACCTAGCAATGACCTTAATTCTCCAGGTACACCTGTGTGAAGTAGAGGACCCTGAAGATCTGGTCAGTAGTGACTTCCCTATCAGTGTGCACAAGGGACACCCCTTGCTGGTAGCAGTGAAGATCCTCCGGCCAGATGCCACCAAAAATGCTAGGTGAGACTCAGGGCAGCAATACAGATATCACATGGCACCCCTAGACTGAGCTAGCGATGAGGTGACTCCTAGATTTGAGAGCTATTGCCAATTCACAGCCTCTGAGAGAGGCTTGTCTACAGAGCAGCTCCCTGAATGGTTATCCAATCCTAAGTGGTCAGCCTTAAAACCTAAACATACAAGCAACACTAAATGGACCGGGCAGAGTGCAGTTATGGGTTTATTCACACATATACACGTAACGTTAATAACTAAAGAATGAGAGGCTACAAGGATTTAAAAGAGAGCGGGCCACCTCAAGGGGATACGAGAGGGGTTGGAGGGAGGAGAGGGGAAATGATGTAATTATACTTTAATTAAATAAAAAAATAATTTTTAAAAATGCTAGGTAGGGACGGGGTGATGACTAGGAAAGGGAGGGAGGGGAATCCTTGGAGATGGGGGCGGGGCCTTGAAGATTAAGGAACAGAGCCTAGTGACTTGGGGGAGGGCCTTGCTGGGAGGGATGGAGAGTATACCACCATGGCGCTTCTCCTGCTTCTCCAGGAATGATTTCCTGAAGGAGGTAAAGATCATGTCCCGGCTAAAGGACCCGAACATCATCCGGCTCCTGGGTGTGTGCGTGCAGGACGACCCACTCTGCATGATCACGGACTACATGGAGAACGGTGATCTGAACCAGTTCCTCAGCGCCCACCAGCTGGAGAACAAGGCCACTCAGGGGCTTCCTGGGGACAGAGAGTCGGACCAGGGGCCCACAATCAGGTACCCACTCCCCGAGGCAACCCCAAGTGGGCCTGCTGACCCTCACTCAAGCTAGGAAGGAGGGAGGGGATCATGGAAGAGGACAGCGAAAGGTCCCAGAGGGACTTAGGATGAAGAACATGTGTCCATGGTAATTCATGAACTTGGCCAGAATGACCGAGACCTTATGAGGAGCAGTTGTAGAGGCTTGGAGCTACCATGAGCCCTCTCCTGTCCTAGCGAAACAAAACACGAGCTTCTTGGTATTGGGTGGGTTGGGTAGAACCTGGCCTGTTCTGAACCTCTTCCCTATCCAGAGCAGGAGTGACCCAGTCAGTGGCTGTGGTGTGGGTTCCATCTCCCAGAGCCGAGTCTGTAAAGTGGGAGGGGTCTGGGCAGCCGTGACCTTCTCTTCTGTCCTGTACTCAGCTACCCTATGCTGTTACACGTGGGGGCCCAGATCGCCTCTGGCATGCGCTATCTGGCCACGCTTAACTTTGTGCACCGGGACCTGGCCACCCGGAACTGCTTGGTTGGGGAAAACTTCACCATCAAAATCGCCGACTTTGGCATGAGCCGGAATCTCTACGCTGGGGATTATTACCGCGTACAGGGCCGAGCAGTGCTGCCCATCAGGTGGATGGCCTGGGAGTGCATCCTCATGGTGAGCCTCCGTAAGACACAGGCTGGGAGAGGGGGGCGCTGCCGCTCTGCTGGGTCTGTGGCTCCTCAGCCTCTTGCCTTCTGGGGCTATACTCTATTTAGATGTCGAGGGTCCTTCTGGATCAAGAAACTGGGAAGGAACAGTAGCGTGTGGGGAAAGGAGTCCAGGAGTCAAGGGTGTGGGTACTGGGATGGAGGCGTAAGAATTGGAAGCTGGGAGTACAGGGGTTAAGGTTAGGATGGAGGCTCAGTACCAGCATGAGGAAGGCAGGCGGAGGAGGGGGCCAGAGCATGGGGCAGCGGGAGGCAGGAACAGAGAAGCAGAGAAGTGTGTCAGGCAGGAGATGGGGACAGCCAAGGTGAGGATGGGTGAACCTCAAATCTACCCCCCCCCTGAGATTTTTCTCTGTTTTTCTTCCTTTTTGCATGCCAGGGGAAGTTCACAACAGCCAGTGATGTATGGGCCTTCGGAGTGACCCTGTGGGAGGTGCTGATGCTCTGCAGGTCCCAGCCCTTTGGGCAGCTTACAGACGAGCAGGTCATCGAGAATGCTGGCGAGTTCTTCAGGGACCAGGGCCGGCAGGTCAGAGCTGAGGGAGGGGTTCGGCCCAGAGGGGCAGAGCATGCGGTCACAGGAACTAAAGGCCATCTGCCCCTGCCGATCTATCACTCACATTTCCCTCACAGGTATACTTGTCCAGGCCTCCCGCCTGCCCCCAGACTCTGTATGAGCTCATGCTCCAGTGTTGGAGCCGGGAGCCGGAGCAGCGGCCACCCTTCGCCCAGCTTCATCGGTTCCTGTCGGATGATGCGCTCAACACGATGTAAACTCAGGACCCGGCAGCCCTTTGCCATTGGGAGCCATCCAGGGGAAGCTGGACACTAAAACCAGAGAAGCCTATGGCGCCCCACCCCACCATCTCCCCACTTGTCCATTCCCGAGAGGCGGCATCTCTGCAGGTGGGCTGGGCCTGCCCAGGGAGCCGAAGCCTCTGTTACCGGATACACACTCCCTTCCGGTTCCTCCTTTCATCTGCCAAGCGCCACCCACCCAGCTGGCCCTGTGGTTGGGATCCTGCCAGACTTCTTCCAGCTATCCCCTGGGGAAGCACGAGGTCAAATGCTGGGCACACACTGGACAAGGCCCACTGGACAACACTGGTTCCTGGGAGGTGACGGTGCCCCCAGCTTCTTCTTGTTACACACTGGACGCCGCTAGCTGAGAATTGAGGGGATGACAGGAACGAGGAAGGCCAACCCCGACAGTGGTTCTCAGCCCTGGCTCCCTTCTGTTCCGCCCCCTGACACACTGGACCTGGGGGTGATCCCTGCCGTGAACCTCTGTCACACGCCCCTCCTTCCCACCCGCCATGCTGCAGCTAGAACTTTGCAAAGCCTCTATGTTTCTGTGGAGTAAATATTAGGATGGGGAACAGAGGGAGCAATAGCCTGAGGCTGGGGGTGGGGATTTCTATTGTAGCTACCACATTGGTTTTTCTATAATCACGTGGGGTTTGTACATTTTTTTGGGGGGGGAGAGAGACACAGATTTTTACACTAATATATGGACCTAGCTTGAGGCAATTTTAATCCCCTGCACTAGGCAGGTAATAATAAAAGTTGAGTTTGTTTGTTTTTTTTTTCACAGCTATGGTGCATTTCCTGGGGTTTGGGTAATATCTGCCCCTGCCTGTGGTTCAGCGTGGGTCTGTTATCACGTAATCCAGACCTGTTGCCGGTTGGGCCATGAGAGCCAAAGGGGGACTGTAAATAATGGTATCCTTCGGGGGCAGGTCAGAGGTGCAGTGGAAGCCGCTGGGAATTCTGTTCTCATTCATCATAAAGGGCAGTGCTACTTATTAAAAATGAAGGTGTGGGGTTTTTTTCCGAATTCTAGGATTGAGGGCTGGGGAGACCCAGGTGATCTCTGGGTTAGGTTTTGAAAGTATGAGACAGCCGGCAGTGGTGGCACAGGTCTTTAACTGCAGCACTTGGGAGGCAGATTTCTGAGTTCAAGGCCAGCCTGGTCTACAGAGTGAGTTCCAGGACAGCCAGGGCTACACAGAAAAACCCTATTTTGAAAAACCAAAAAAGAAAAAGAAAAAAGAAAGAAAGAAAAGAAAGTATGAGACACTTGGGTGAAAACCACAACAAGGAGCCTGGGTTGTTTCAGGCCTGCAGGAGCGAGCTGCAGCCAGCCAGTGTGAAGGCCTCAAGTGGCCGGGCTTGAAGAAAACAACTCCATCTTCATAGCTGTTCCTGTGAAATGAGGACCCTGGGGTTTTGTCTGATGATATTCACAAAGTGAACCAGATGGATAATGAGGGGACAGTAAAGATAATTCAATCTGAGATTGAATCAATGGGCTCTCAGGGGCCAGGCCACAAATCTAGCAGTCTTGCTAAAGCTACATAGGTCAGACGACTGCCTTTGCCTTCAGATTAAGGCCGACATTGATGAGTTAGAGTTCAGAGGTCAGACATTATTATTCTAATGAATAATAAGCAGTGGAAGCCCTGGCAGGGAGCCACAGTTCCCAGAGCTCCGCCCAGACTTGCTCTAAGCCCTCGAGCTATGTAACTCCAGGGTCTCGAGAAAGTCAGTGTGCGCATGTCCAAACCCGCCCCTCTCCCACGGTGGCGGCGGCGTCCACTCAGCAGCACCGGTATTATGCTGGCTCCTCGCTGCCCAGTCCAAGTCTGCCTGCCAGATTTCCATTCTTTCTCCACATCTCCCTGGCACGCGTACTGCAACACTGCAGTCTCCTAGCTAGTCAGCCAGGACTGTTCGGACCCTTTCTGGTTTGTTTTCGGTTCTGCAACCAACGGAGGTCTTGCTCTGAGACTGGGTCTTAACGAAGCCCAGACTTGTCTCAACTTGCAGTGGAACAGCATAACCTTGAAGTGATTCTCCTGCCTTAACCTGCCGGGTGCTGGAATTGCAGGCACACAGCACCACACCTGGTCCTCTGGACTTTTTATTTTAAAAATTATGTTCATTGATTTAGTGCGCGCACACGTATGTGAAGCTGTGTGTGCACATGTGCCACGGCATGCGCGTGGAGGTTAAGAGAACAGCATGTGGAAGTTGGTGGTCTGTTTTCATCATGTGTGTCCTGAGTTTAAGACTCAGTTATAGTGGCAACCGCCTTTACGACCGAGCCATCCAGACACCATGTTTAAAAAAAAAGTTTTGTTTTTTTTTTTCCGAGACAGGGTTTCTCTGTGCAGCCCTGGCTGCCCTGGAACTCACTTTGTAGACCAGGCTGGCCTCAAACTTAGAAATCCTCCTGTCTCTGCCTCCCAAGTGCTGGGATTACAGGCATGTGCCACCACTGCCCAGCGACGTTTAAAATTTTTATTACATTCTTCTAATTTTATATGTATATATACTTATATTATGTATGTATGGATGATGATGGTGTGTTGAACCCAGGACCTTGTACATACTAGCAAATATTCTACCACTGAGCTATAACTCAAGGCTCCACTACCCTCTTTGGGATCCTTTTTTTGTTTGTTTGTTTGTTTGTTTGTTTTTCAGACTCTCACTGTGTAGCCTAGGCTGGTTCCCTATATAGACCAGGTTGCTATAGAACCCAGAGATCCACCTTCCTCTGCTTCATGTACACAGGGATTAAAGGTGAGGGCCACCATGCCCAGCTGTTGTTTGCTTTGAGATAGGCTCTCACTCCTAGCAATCCTCCTGCCTCAGTCTCCTGAATGCTTAAATTAGAAGTGTGTTCCACCAAGTCCACTTCTAATTGACCTTTTAGGAACAAAACCTTGTCCAAGACTGGCTGGTTCCTATGTCCTGTGCAGTACCAGTCTCTTGTGTATACCACAGCCCTTTCTGTTTCCTCTAAGGGTTGCAGACCTTCCTGGCATATATGTGACCTTTGTAGCATGCTATTGTCCCCTGCAATAATATTCCCTGGGGTCTGCTTTTTTAGCTGCTGCTAGCCTTTCACCAGCCTCCTCTGGTCCATCAGTGACCAGTGTCAGGTCCAATCCCCCTGATGCTCTTCAGCCCAGCCATCTCTGCTTTGGTCAGTGTATGCCTATCTCACACGTAGTGTGTGTGTCTTCACAATATGTTTCCTCGACGACTAGATCATAAGCTGCAAAATGGCTAACTTTTGGAACACAGGGCTCAGATCATTGAGGAAAAACAGACATCAAATCTCTAAAAGGCTAACATAAAAGTATCAATTTTAGAGCTGGGTGTGGTGGTGCATGCCTGTAATCCCAGCACTTGGGAGGCAGAGGCAGGCAGATTTCTGAGTTCGAGGCCAGCCTGGTCTACAGAGTGAGTTCCAGGACAACCAGGGCTACACAGAGAAACCCTGTCTCCAAAAACAAAACCAAACAAAAACAAAAAAGAAAGAAAAGAAAAGAAAAAAGTATCAATTTTAAAAGTGATGGGCTGGACATGTTGCTCAGTGGTTTAGAGCAATGGTGCTTTCCAAGAGAGGCCCAGTTCAGCTGCCAACACCAACGGGGCTGCTCACAACCAGCCATTGCTCCACTTCCAGGGAGGATTTGACTCCCGTCGGCACCAGGTACTCATGTAGTTCACATATATACCAGCAAACAAAATATTCACATATAAAATAAAAATAAATGTTGGAGAGGTGGCTCAATGCTTAGGCGCACCAACTGCTCTCCCAGAGGCCCTGAGTTCAACTCCCAGGCACCACACGGTGGCTCACAACCATATGTAATGGGATCCGATTCCCTCCTCTGGTGCGTCTGAAGACTGCGGCAGTGTACTCGCATACATAAATAATTTAAAAATTTAAAAAGCATAAAAAACTTAAGTAAAAGTTGAATTAATTTAATAATTTTGAAAAGGAAGTGGAAGTTAGGGGTGGGTGTGGCGGTGTGCACCTGTAATCCCAGGGCAGGAGACAAGGCAGCAAGATCATACTTGGTTTGGCTTGGTGTGGTTTTTCTCAGGGTTTCTTTGTGTAGCCTGGCCATCCTGGAGCTTGCTCTGTGGTCCAGGCTGGCCTCTGCCTGCTGAGTGCTGGGATTAAAGGCATGTACCACCACTGCCCAGATGAAGTCATCCTCAGTTACACCATTCAAGGCCAACTTGGGCTACAGCATGAGACACTGTCTCAAAAAACTAAAAACTAAAACAAACAAAAATACCAATAAAAATAAGAATTATAGAAATAACTGGTAATGTTTTACTGAGAATCTGCTATATACCAACTATTATAATTCTTCTATTTAATACAACATATAAACCACTATCATTATAGAGCGAGGAAAACTATCAGGCTATGCTACGTGCCTGAGTAGCACAGGCAGTAAAGACTGGGGCTGGCTGCGCAGTGGTGGCGCACACCTGTAATCCCAGCGCTCTGGAGGCAGAGGCAGGTGGATTCCTAAATTCAAGGCCAGCCTGGTCTACAGAGTGGGTTCTAGGAGAGCCAGGGCTACACAGAGAAACCCTGTCTTGGACACCCGCACCCCAAATACTGAGGCTGGTAGGAAGTGTTTATTAGATAGTTGCCAGGGCTTGGAAGATTTATGACGAGGTGCCTAGTCAGGCTGTTTCTTCATGGGTGTCTCCAAGACCCAAGTCTGACCTGTGTCACTATATTAGACAACACGGCTTCCTCTGTTGAATCCTGCTGAACAAAATCAAGTTGAAGCCCCCACCTTTCATAATATAATATAATAAGCTTTTATCTTATTCTTTGTGGCAGGGTCTCCCAATCACCCAGAGCTCCCTGATATGCATAGTTTCCATAGCCAGCTGCTCTGGAAATCCCTACAGGCAGGTAGGTCACTATTCCTATACTTTATGTGGGTTCTGGGGATCTGAACTCTGATCCTCATGTCTGCATAGCAAATGCTTCCCCCACTAAGCCATCTCCCCAGGGGACCTTTCGGTTTTATATCAAAGCTTCTAACGAGTTGTTAGAGCTACTTTGTGATTTGCATTTTTCTCTCTGTTGATGGATCATGAGCAGTTCAAGGCTGGTATACATATGGGCCCCTCTTTTCTCAGGGGTGCCAGTGTTTCACAGTGTTGGGATGATTCATGTTTTATCTAATCAACCTCTGGCACAGACTCCTGAGCTGTTCCCATTGACTTCAGGAAACATCTTTGAGGGGTAAATCTGCATTTATTCTGTGAGTCAGGGATCCAGGATGATACTATATCAAGACAGGCTTTTCCTGTAACACAGTCGTGGCTGTGCGGGAACTTGGTTTTGTAGACCAGGCAGGCCGTGAGCTCGCTAAGACCCACCTGCCTCTGCTTCGTGAGTCTTCAGGTGTGTAAGACTGTGTGTACCAGCACACCCTGCCTGGGTACTACAGTTCTAATGGTGGCTTTGCTGAGTCAAGAGACAAGCAAGTTTAAATGGTTTGTAGAAACTGAGGCAGTAGGATCAGTTTATGGCCTGCCTAGTTTATCGTTTGTGTTTCGAGACAGGGTCTCTATGCGTCCTGCAGTTCTCTATGTAGGACAGCTGGGCCTTGAATTTATAGAAATCTGCTTGCCTCTGCCTCCTGAGTTCTGGGATTAAAGGTCTCCTCCACCATCACTCCCAATCCTCCTGCCTCTGCCTGTCTCCAAAGTGCCGGCAGGATTACAGGCCCACATGCCAAATTCAGCTTTTTTTTTTTTCTTTCCCACTGAGATTTGATTGTTCCTTTAATTTCAGTTGTTTTTGTTCTTTTAGCTCATTTTCTTCTTCTTCTTTTTTTCTTTTCGAGACACGGTTTCTCCATATAGCCCTGGCTGTCCTGGAACTTACTCCGTAGACCAGGCTGGCCTTGAACTCAAAAATCTGACTGCCTCTGCCTCCCAAGTGCTGGGATTTAAGGCATACTCCTCCACTGCCCGGCTTCATTTTCTTCTTAAAGAAGATTATTATTTTTAAGTTATGTATATGCACATGAGTCCAGGTGCTACAGAGGCCAGAAGAGGGCATTAGATCCCTCCCCCTGGACCCGGAGTTACCGGCATTGTGTTGTTTTTACTGTTAGATTTCTGAAGCAGCTTAAAGAGACAGGAGGCAGAGAAGAAGATGGAGACCAACTTCAACTGACTGGACAGTTTGTTTCAGACACAGCATTAAAGGAGCGTCTACCAAAAAGGAAGGGATGCTTGGGTTTGTATAGGAGATTTAGAGAACGGGAAGTTAAATGCCATTATGGGCTGTGTGCAAGACTTCAATTTCTCCCTCCTGGAGAAAAAGTCATTTTATCTTTAGAAACTGCCTGGTCTCGACTGAGAGTTCTGTAACGGCAGTGAGGGGTGGGGGCTGGAGTTCCAATGCAGGGCCTTAAGGAGTCAGGATGTGGTCCAAGGTTTATTCTAACATTCACAACCAAGACAATGTCAGACTACTTTAATTTTTTAAAGATGACTTTTATCATAATGGTGTGTGAGCGCAGGAGGGTGAAGGCTGGGATTCACATTGCCGTGCACGAACATGGAAGTCGGATGTCTCTCCCCTCTCTTCAGGTCACAACTCAGCAAAGCCTTTACCCACTGAGCCATCTCACCAGTCCTGATTTTCTTTAACATGCGTAATAAAGCACAATCAAGTCCTTACACGGCCCACCATCTTTGCCCTTGGTAAATGTGTTTCTCAACTCAGTACTGGGGCTTTCTTGGGCAGATTTCTTATTCTTGTTGGGCTTGAGAGTCTGTGATGTAAGAATAACAGAATTTTCCCCATAAGAATTGGAGGACCTATAGATGACCTTAGTTGATGTCATTCCCCCCCCCCTTCCCTTGATT
This sequence comes from Apodemus sylvaticus, assembly GCF_947179515.1. Taxonomy (NCBI): domain Eukaryota; kingdom Metazoa; phylum Chordata; class Mammalia; order Rodentia; family Muridae; genus Apodemus; species Apodemus sylvaticus. The sequence continues at coordinate 1,730,767 of NC_067490.1, forward strand.
TGCCTATGATAAATTCATAAATCAAATCAGGGCAAATGATAGCTTTCTTTTAAAAATTGTAGTGTAATCTTCTAACTCCTGGGGAGTGGGAAGGGCTCAGGAGGAAGAGATTAAGACTGAGTGAGTAGGTAGGAGGACAGCGGAGAGATGGCTCAGTAGTTAAGTCCAGTGGCTGTCTTTCCAAAGGACCCGAGTTCAATTCCTAGCACCCACATAACAGCTCACAGCTGTAAATAATTCCAGTGCCAGGGGATATGACCTCACATAGATATTTTGATTAATTGAGCATTTAGTAACCAAATAAGGGAGATTGTGTTGAGCCTCACCACGTGAAAATGCTCTGCACTGATCATTATCTCAGTTTATTGACAAAAGAGGTCAAGTAACCCAGTTTTGAGGTCTCTAAGTCTAACATACCACCACTGAGCTGCTTTAGCGCGTCTCAGATAAGCGGCCTTGGAGCTCCTCCACACTCCTCTTGTCTAGACCTGACAGAGATTGATTCCCCTTAGCTGCAAAGGCGGAGAGAGGCGCGGAACGCGGAACAAAATGATCTGGCTTCTGGTGTTCCTAGGGAAGCCCAATGAAAAGCCACCTTCTCGCGGCCGGTCTTCTTGCGGTGCATTTTGGATATTGTAGTCAGAACTTCCTCATAGTGTGCCAATGTAGATTAGAAGAGGACTACAATCCCCAAGATGCTATGCGACAGCGAGTGCATTGTCTATTCTAACCCCCTTTACTCTTGACACTTTTTCTCTCCTCTCCCTTCTGTTTGGACTGCTTTTTGGCTGGGTCCTGTCTGTGAAGTTCTTCGTGGTTCTCCCACCTTTTAGAATTCTCATCCTTTATTTCCAGGAGCCAATGCGAGACATTAGCTCTGATTAGGCGACCGCTGGTGACCCGGGGTGCGCGAGGGGGATCCGAGTGGTGAGGGGGTATGAAAGGGGTAAGGGAGAGAGTTGAGCGTAGAGGTGGAGTGAAAGGAAAGGCGGGGAGAAGTTAGGAGCTCGAGGCGTGGGTCTCAGTGAGAGGGGTGAGGCTGGCTGGGGGAAAGAGATAGAGAGGGATTTAGATTGGTAAGCATGGAGGCAGTTTATAGGCATCCCCAGGTGAGGGCTAAGGACTTGACAGATTTGGACTGGTCTGACCAGGAGGGTGGACAAGAGAGAAGCCTAGGCTGAAATAAGCCTCTTTGTCACTGCTTAGGTAAACTTAAGACAACGTTGATATGCAAAACACTATTGCAAGCATGAATAAGGAGTTAAGTCATGTGTCCACACCGGTGAGGATCTGGATTTGATCCTCAGGATTATACACAAAAATGAGAATAATTTCACCCCCTGGAGACTGAACAAAGGCTGAACTTTGGGGCAGATGTGGGATGAAAAGCCTGGTGGCCACTTGCTAGCACGTAGGAGGTCAAGGCAGATGGATCAGGGGTTCAAATCCATCCTTGGCTACATAGCAAGTTCAAGGCCATCCTGAGCTGCATGATGAAGACGCAGGATACAGGGGCTTGGGAGGAATAGGTGATAAATGGCACCAGACAGGAAAGTACAGAAAGGGAACCTGATAGATCTGGAGTCAGTGATAGAGGTCATGTGGGAGTTCTGACCTTTGTCCCTCTCAGGTGATGGAGATCACCCCTTCGAGGGGTGGACTGAACCGAGCTCACCTACAATGCAGGAATCTACAGGAGTTCTTAGGAGGCCTGAGCCCTGGGGTGCTGGACCGATTGTATGGGCACCCTGCCACTTGTTTGGCTGTCTTCAGGTGAGGAGCCTTCAAAGCAAGGGGGATGTTTGGTGAATGTAACGGGGCCAGCACACTGAAATTAGTTACCACGGGGAGAGGCTTAGCTCAGTGTGAGTACCAGGGTGTTAGACATTACTCCAAAGTGTGTCAATCCAAAACAGAGAGAGGTTGTGGGGGCAGTGGGACTGGTAAGGATGTGGGCAATGGCATGAGACATTTGAGAGGCAGATGTTACAGGGTATTTGATCACATTATGGTCCCCACGATTATGAACTGCAAGATTATGAACCAGAAGAAAGAAAAAAAAAACTTGTATTGTGGCTCAGCCCTAAGCACACACCTTTTAGCCAAGGACTAAAGTCAACCCACGGTCAAGTATTACCAGGTAATTACCAAGTAAACGGAAATTAGGGACGTTGAGCTGAAGGATATTTAAGACAGTGTGGAGAAGGAGAGGGAGCTTTTTCCTTCTGGGATGCCATTGGAGGAGGAAAGTCAGCTGGGTCCTTTCTCTGCTTCTCTGAGCAGTTGGGATTTTTTTTTTTTTTTTTTTTTTAAAACAACAGGGGCTGGAGAGAAGGCTCAGCTGTTAAGAGCACTGACTGCTCTTCCCGAGGTCCTGAGTTCAAGTCCCAGCAACCACATGGTGGCTCACAACCATCTGTAATGATATCCGATGCCCTCTTCTGGGGTGTCTGAAAACAGCTACAGTGTACTCACATATAATAAATAAATCTTAAAAAAAAATAAGCAGGCAGGTGAGGGCAGAGATACAGGTGTGAGGTCGCTTCTGATAACATTTGGCCTCTGAACCTTACAGGGAGCTCCCTTCTTTGGCTAAGAACTGGGTGATGAGGATGCTCTTTCTGGAGCAGCCTCTACCTCAGGCTGCAGTCGCCCTGTGGGTGAAGAAGGAGTTCAGCAAGTGAGTCCTGTGCGCGCCCGCTGGTGGGAGCTTCTCAACAGCAACATTTCTCAAACTGCATTGGTTAGGAACACTTCCAGGTGCACACACAGAGGAGGGGGGTTGTGGGGGTGTCAGATCTAGGCCTTTCAACCGACCCTGCCCTGTCCATTGTGGAGAGTTGTGATCTAACTAGCTGCATACTAACCAGAACAAAACAAAACAAACAAAAATAGAAAGAAAGGGGGGGAAAGCAAGTTGAGAGTTAGAGACAGGAGGCCAGAAGTTCAAGGGTTACGTTCTAAGTTTGATACATTGTAAGTTTGAGGCTGTCCCAGGCTTCATAGGATCCTTTCTGAAACAAATGAAAAAAAAAATTGACTTAGGAAACCAAACAGAGAATCAAATAACAATCAAAACCAGCTGGGTTCTCCTTAGCATTGCAGTACAGATATGTGAGCTGAGAGACAGGGCTTCACTCTGCAACACTGTTCCAAGGCTGCCGTTCAGAGGAGACAGAGATGGAGCTCCCGGGAGGTCTCCTTTCTATTGGTGACGCCCATCCAACTCTGTTCTGTCCAGGGCTCAGGAGGAAAGTACGGGGCTGCTAAGTGGCCTCCGTATCTGGCATACCCAGCTCCTCCCCGGTGGACTCCAGGGCCTCATCTTGAACCCTGTCTTCCGTCAGAACCTCCGAATTGCCCTTCTGGGTGGGTACGTCATTTCCCTCCCTCCCTGAGCGAGGCCGGGGGAACTGGTTATTGCAGTGATGGGGGAAAGGCTCCTGAGAGGCCTCCCCAGAACCTCTCCTCCTCGCCCTCGCCCCTTCGGAAGCTCCTTCAAGAATACATTGGACCAAGTGTGGATGTAGGATACAGAAAATGTCCTCTTCTCATGGCCCATGGGGTGAGGGTAAAGACCCAGGGAAGCAGGAAATAGACAGGGCTCCTTACTCCTGTCCATCCTGGCGACAGGGGCAAGGCCTGGTCTGATGACACAAGTCAGCTGGGACCAGACAAGCACGCCCGGGACGTTCCCTCACTGGACAAGTACGCTGAAGAGCGCTGGGAGGTGAGGAGTGGGCCTCTGCGGGCCTCTGCTGTGTTCTCCCTGGGAGCTGAGGAGCGGACTTCTGCGGGCCTCCACCATGCTCCCATTCCCGGTAGCCCTCGAGACCCCAGCCTCCTGACCCTTTTCGTCTCTAGGTGGTCTTGCACTTCATGGTGGGCTCCCCCAGTGCAGCTGTCAGCCAGGACCTGGCTCAGCTCCTCAGCCAGGCCGGGCTTATGAAAAGGTGAGGAGGGCAGAGCACTGCAGCTCTCTGCTCTGCCATCTCCTTGGGTCTCAAATAAAGTGGGTGTCTGGGATTAGAAGGGAGTGGAAAGACTGAGGAGAGGCCTGAGTGGGTGTAAGCAGACTCGGTGTAGCCCTTTGCAAGCTGCTCCCATCGGCCCGCTCTGTCTCTAGCACCGAACCCGGAGAGCCACCCTGCATCACTTCCGCCGGCTTCCAGTTCCTGCTCCTGGACACATCTGCCCAGCTCTGGTACTTCATGCTGCAGTATCTGCAGACAGCCCAGGTAAGAGACAGGGCCTAGGACGGGGGACGTGCTCACCCTGCTTAGGTCCTGCTGAGTGACAACTAGCCCACTGTGCTCCTCAACTCCCCCTTCCTGTCTTACCTCCTGTTGCTCTGCCGTTTCCTTCTCAGAGTCGGGGCATGGATCTGGTGGAGATCCTCTCCTTCCTCTTCCAGCTCAGCTTCTCTACTCTTGGCAAGGTAACTAGGGAGCTGGAGGGCAGGGAGGTAAGGAGAGGTTATGGAGGAAAATGGTAATGACCACAGAACCAGCTGAGAAGGCAAAGGGCGGAGGGGACAGGGGCTGGGTAGTGACCACTGGATGTGTCACAGCCCACAGCTGGCCATCTCTTCACCAGGACTACTCTGTGGAGGGTATGAGTGATTCTTTGTTGAACTTCCTGCAACACCTGCGTGAGTTCGGGCTCGTTTTCCAGAGGAAGGTATGTACACCCAGCCACCTGGCCTCTGGAAGAGTAGGGTGTTGGGGCGCAGCCGAAAGACCTAGCCGGGACTGAGTGCTTAGGTCATGAGGGAGGAGGTTAAAGGCTAATGGTTTCACAGGAGGGGGTCAGACGTCTAACAGGAGGGTGGTTACCAGGAAGAGGACTCTATCTTGCCCTGTGTTCTTCCAGAGGAAGTCCCGGCGTTACTACCCCACACGCCTGGCCATCAACCTCTCATCTGGTGTCTCTGGGGCTGGGGGCACTGTGCACCAGCCAGGCTTCATTGTTGTAGAAACCAATTATCGACTGTATGCCTATACCGGTGAGTTTGGGTCGGGGTGGTTGAGTAGGGAGGGGGGAGGAGAAGGACACAGGAGAAACTCCAGTTATGGCCGTGTTTTACGGAATTATGTAGCTCCCCGGCAATTATTCCTACACTTGAGGGCAGGCTGGAGGAAGGCGGGGCTGGAGGAAGGCGGGGCGGGGCGGGGCGGGGGCAGTCTCCTCACTCCTCCTCATCCCTGGGTCAGAGTCGGAGCTGCAGATCGCACTCATTGCTCTCTTCTCCGAGATGCTCTATCGATTCCCCAACATGGTGGTGGCACAAGTGACCCGGGAGAGTGTGCAGCAGGCCATTGCCAGTGGCATCACAGCTCAGCAGGTACCCCTCGTGGACTGGAGGTCAGGATGGGGGCTGTGCTTGTCCTGGGGTAGGGGGAAGGTATTCCTATCTTGGAAGCACCAGCATCAGGTCTGTCAGGGGGGATGGCAAGTCACCTGAGTACCTGGGAAGTCATGAAGGTCTAGCTCTGAATCGGTCTCACTCCACTGTTCACGGCTGCTTGATCTCTGTGAGCCTTACTCTGCTCCCAGTAAACAGCAGTCCGCCACATAGCGGTGCTGGAAGACTAGATGTTAAGACACTTAGCTCAGAGCCTGCCGAGCAGTAAGTGCTCAAAGTATAGTAGCTACTGCTGTCTTAAAGAAAAACAGGGCGAAGACAGATGCACCATAGAGGGGAATCGCAGGTGTGACCAGTGGGAGGTGCACCTAGAAGTAACAGGTGAACAGGCATGGGTCCTGTCAGAGGCTTGTGGCTAAGAGAACACAGGTGATGCTGCTTCAGTGACATTAGGTGACCGCTCAGATGACTTTCTACATTCTTGCATTTTCCTAGATAATCCATTTCCTAAGGACAAGGGCCCATCCAGTGATGCTCAAACAGGTATGGATGGGTACCAAGACTGGAGGCTGGCAGCCTGGGCACCTAGCAGTAAGAGGGTCGATGAGAAACCTGACACTGCTTTGGACACTTGCCCTGGTCCCATAGCCTCACCCTTGTCCTGCAGACTCCTGTGCTGCCCCCCACCATAACAGACCAGATCCGGTTGTGGGAACTGGAAAGGGACAGACTCCGGTTTACTGAAGGTGAGTTGCTTCTCCTGACCTTTTCTTGGTCAGTGGCTAAAGAGATAAGGCCGGCAATTTCGCCATGATAAACGGAAAAGGTTTTGTGCATTTCATATTTGTTTCCCCACAGGAAAGGAGAGAAAAACTGATATTTTATTTTGATATATTAGTAAAAGGAAGTATGTCCCAAATCAGTGCAATTTGGATTAAGCTAGGTGGGGGGGATAAAAGGCAGGGTAATTTAGTCTTCACTCTAGGTGGGTTTGCATGGGTTTTTTTTGTGGATTCTGTTGTCTTTTCGAGTGCCTGGATGCCACAGGTGTTAAGGTTGAACAGTTGACTATCCGTAGAGAATTAGTCCTAAGAACGGTGGCCTGCAGCCCCGGCCTGCATGCTGCTCGGAGGGGCCGAGACCACTGTTGCCCCTCACTTCCTGCCTGTCCCACCCGACCCCAGGCGTCCTGTATAACCAGTTCCTGTCGCAAGTGGACTTTGAACTGCTGCTGGCCCACGCGCGGGAGCTGGGCGTGCTCGTGTTCGAGAACTCGGCCAAGCGGCTGATGGTGGTGACACCGGCGGGGCACAGCGACGTCAAGCGCTTCTGGAAGCGGCAGAAGCACAGCTCCTGAGTCGGCCGGGTCCGGTCCCAGGCGGGCGAGCGGGCGGGCAGCTTTCCAACTCAGGTGTATTTTGTTTACACACCGGGACATTTCTTGTTTAATAAAATTATGGAAAAAAAAAAAAAAAGCCGTGCGACTTCCGACCCCTGCTGGCCTTTTCTCAACCCTCGGAAAGCGGGAGGAACAAGAATCTCCTACGCGTGCGCCTGCGTAGCCCCGCCCACACGTGCGCGCGCACCTCGGCGGCGCTCCCATCCTCTCTGAGTTCGCTGCGGCGTTCGGGATAGAGTCGCGGGGCTCAGGTTCAGTCGGGGGTCCCTGGTTTCCGAACCCCAACCTTCGTGTCCGCGTCAGTGCCCGGTGACAGGCAGAGCTCCCGCCTTCTCCAGACGCTCTGGTTTCAGTGATTCCAGAGTGCTATCCACAGCGCGCGCTCCGCCCCGAGGCGGAAGGACGTAGAATGAGAGGGTCCTGCGGACCGCAGTGAAGGGCTGCGACCTGCACCCCATGGCCTCCTAGTGAGCAGACCTCCATCCCTTCCCAAACACTCCCGATGCCTCATTTACCTCTGGCCTCCTTCCGGCCACCGCTGTGGGGGCCGAGGCCCTCATGGGGTCTCTCCAGGCCCCAGGCACTTTGTACACAGCCGGAGCCCCACGGCTCCCCGGTCTCGCGGAGGAACCGTGAAGCCAAACAGAAGCGCGTGCGGGAGAAGCAGGCGGCCCTGGAGGCTGGGTTAGCTGAGAAGAGCAAGGTCAGGCAGGGGTCAGTCCTTGGGTCTTCCTACACTTGGGAAGGGGCCGAAGAGACTGGTGCTAGGATCCAGTTGACTGTGGTGTACTGGGAATTGCAACCTCCCCCCCTCCCCCCCCCACACACACCCCTGTTGCCTCTCTGCAGATACCTGCAGTGCCCACTAAGGCCTGGAGTCACAAGGAGAAAGTATTGTATGAAATCCCCACCGAGCCAGGTGAAAAGAAAGGTAAAGTGTAAGGACTGTTTGCGATGTTGTTGCTCTTTGGTCTGTTAGCATGCAGTTGAGAGGTGGATCTCTCTTCTGCTTCCACAGATGTTTCTGGGCCCCTGCCTCCTGCTTACAGTCCCCAATATGTCGAAGCGGCCTGGTACCAATGGTGGGTGCGTGAGGGCTTCTTCAAACCAGAGTATCAGGTCAGTGCGAGACAGATGGCTTCTACGAGGTCCCTAGGACAGAGTGGCCGGCCCTTGAATTTGGTGGGCACAGGCTAGCTTCAGCCGACATTTCTTTTGGCACCCCCTGGCTTTCTTTTTGCTTTCCCTCTATTGGATTTTCCTTGTAATAATCATAATAATAGTTTTGAGACATGGTTTCTCCATGTAGTCCTGGCCATCCTGGACTACTGAAGGCTGGCCTCAAACTCAGAGGTCCACCTGTCCCTGCCTAACACTTGTGTGCCACTACACCTGGCCTTTTTGAAGATCTTTTTGCCCCAAGGCACCAGAGGGTGCTGTTCCCCCAGGCAACATCCAGTTTCTCCCTCTTCTGACTTCTTCTTCCTTCCAGGCAAGGCTGCCCCAAGCTACCGGGGCGACCTTTTCCATGTGTGTCCCACCGCCCAATGTCACCGGCTCCCTGCACATCGGCCATGCGCTCACAGTGGCGATACAGGATGCACTTGTGCGCTGGTGAGAGGTGATGGGGCACTGCAGTTCCCGAAGGGAAGGAGGGCAGTGCTGGGATGAGGATAAGTGACCTCAGGGGTCCCCGTGGTGTTTCTGTGGCAGGCACCGGATGCGTGGGGATCGTGTGCTGTGGATCCCCGGGTCAGATCACGCAGGAATTGCTACACAGGTGGGTCTTGTGCCGCCTTTCCTCTGCTTGGTTGAAAGGGCTGACTTTGTGTGAAGCCAGCCGCTGACTAGCTTTCGTGTATACCCGATCCCACTTCAGGCTGTGGTGGAGAAACAGCTGTGGAAGGAGCAGAGAGTCCGGAGACACGAGCTGAGCCGGGAGGACTTCCTCAGGGCCGTGTGGCGGTGGAAACATGAGTACGATGGCCGTGTGGCCGTGGGTGACTGGCCGAGTCTTTGCCTGTCAGCACTTCTGACTTGTCGCAGTTGGTTCTTCCTGCCTCGTGCCTCAGTGCCTCGGAGCAGAGGGACTGCTGGATGGGGTGTCTGAGCTCTGTGTGTGCGTGCATGAGTGCATGCATGTGTGTGTTAAAATGCACACATTTGTGTATCCAGTGCTCATGTTAGAATGCACACATTTGTGTGTATATGAATGAATGGATATATACAAATGTGTTTTTTAACCTCCTTGTCTATTTTCTTTTTTAATCCCCTTGTCTTGTTTTCCCTTGGACATCATCACCTCTTCCACGCCCTGGGCCCTCCCGTGTCTGTGGTCACGTGCTTCCCCCCCCCCCCCCGCCCCAACCCCCTTTTCTTTCTCTTTCTCAAATTTTTCACAAAGTAGCTGCTCCTGCTAGGTGTGTGCAGGCCGAGGCCTGTGGGCCTCTTGCATCCCAGCATAGCTGTGAATCGTAAACTTAAAACATTTTGAGGACATTTTGTGGATTTCTTTCTTGCTTTTCCACTGCATAATTCTCAAATGTGAACTTTCTACACGGCAGGGACATTGTTATACAAAATGTATGTATATATGTGCTCACAACCCATGAACTACACCTTGGACACCACTGGTTGTAGCCCAAGACAGTCAGTCAGTCATCCATCCTGTGCGTCTCAGAAAAGCCAAAGGTTTAGATACCCCTGCAGAGACATTTCTGTGCCTTTTAAAGCCACAGGCAGCCCCACCCCGGGTGTGTGGTCCTATCTCCATCAGCGGGGTCAGCGCTCCGTGCACTTTACTTCCTGTGGTACCTGGCATTGGTGAGCACCCACGGTTAGTGCTGGGAGGTGCTCCGGTCATATTTACTGATAGGAATCTCTGGTGCAGGAAAGGAGGGGAGATCTATGAGCAGCTGTGTGCTCTGGGCGCCTCTCTGGACTGGGATAGAGAGTGTTTCACCATGGATGCTGTGAGTTCGAGTCACAGTCCCCGTGGGTTTGGGGAGGGTGCTAGAGACCAGTGTGGGAAGTGTTGGGAGAGGGATGGGGAGTCCCTGGGTTCAGCTGAGGGAGGATGTCCGGTGTGACCACTCAGATCATTACAGGGCTCCTCAGCAGCCGTGACGGAAGCTTTTGTGAGACTCTACAACTCGGGATTGTTGTACCGGAACCGCCAGCTTGTCAACTGGTCGTGCACTTTGAGATCGGCCATCTCAGACATTGAGGTGAGGGAGAGGAAGGAAGACAGACTGATGGAGTGAGGTCTCTGCCACCTCTGGTGGTGTCTGTGTTTGGTTTGCCCCAGCTCTAACCACTCTGCTTCTTCACCTGCCAATCAGAGGGCGGCATGCTGACCTGTAGGGACCGTGTAAGAGACACAGAATTCTTGCAGTGCTCCTTAGAGCGAGCAGCTGTGGCTTGTGAGCTCCGAGACTTTACTGTGGAAGATGGCTCCTCAGCCCTCTGGGTGGGAGGGCAGGGAAGCAGGGTGGAGAGCTGTAGGAATCCCGGGTGTGAGCACCACAGAGAGACTGCTCTCTTCCCTGCCTCCTCAACCCTCCAGGTGGAGAGCCGGCCCCTGCCAGGCCGCACGGTGCTGCAGCTGCCCGGCTGCCCGACCCCTGTGTCCTTTGGGCTCCTTGTTTCTGTTGCTTTCCCTGTGGATGGAGAGCCTGGTGAGTGAGGTCCTGAGAGTTGCCCTCTTCACGTTGCTTCCCATTTTCTCAAGTGTGTGACGGGTTTGCACTGTCGTGGATACTTATTCTGGGGGGAAGAAAAGGCACACAACCCTCTTCTTTGGGAACTTGGTGTGACTCTGTGAGGTCCTTCACTAAGATGAAATGAGCTACCAACAGTGTACCTGTGATCATAGCCTGTGGGGGCAGAGGCTGGAGGACTCCAAGTTCAAGGCTCGCCTGGTCTAGATAGCAAGTTCCAAGCCAGCCACAGCTACATGAGGCCCTGTCTTAGTAAAACACAGATTAGTTCTAAAGTAGTTTGTAAGTACTCCAGATAGTTCAGAGCAGGGAAAGAGGCAAGCTCCTCCCCCTACCCCCTTCCCTCCTCCCCCATCCCCTTTCCTTCCCCTCCCTCTCCCCTTCCCTCTTCCCCTTCCTTCCTCCCCCTTCCCTTCCCTCCTCCCCCTCCCCTTCCTTCCTCCCCCTCCCCTTCCTTCCTCCCCCTCCCCTTCCTTCCTCCCCCTACCCCTTCCTTCCTCCTCCTTCCCTCCTCCCCCTACCCCTTCCCTCCTTCCCCTATTCCCTTCCCTCCTACCCCCTTCTTTCCTACCCCCTTCTTTCCTACCCCCTTCTTTCCTACCCCTATCCCCTTCCCTCCTCCCCTTCCCTCCTCCCCCTACCCCTTCCCTCCTTCCCCTATCCCCTTCCCTCCTCCCCCTTCCCTCCTTCCCCTACCCCCTTCCCTCCTTCCCACTCCTGCTCTACCTGTTTCCCCTGTGTGGAAGAGAGGGTGCGGAGTGATGGCTGACTTCAGCTCTTGAACCCTTGTCTCCAGACGCAGAGATTGTGGTGGGAACCACCAGGCCAGAGACCCTGCCTGGAGATATGGCTGTAGCTGTTCACCCAGACGACCCTAGATACACGGTGAGTAGGGTATGCCTGCACCAGGCCCTCCCACCCCCATGGTGCCCCCTTTCTTGTTAGAGGCTTCTTCAGAGACCCGGCCTCTCAGCTCTGCGGTGGCTCTAATATGCTCGCTTGTCGTTTTTTGCTATTCTGCTTTTTCCATGCTCGCGGTTAACTAACCACGGCCTCCAGACCAAATGCAGCCGCTGCCCTTCTGTGTGTCAGTCACACTAATTGGCTTATGTTTCCCATGGCTGCCTTCATAGCAGCCGTGGGGAATTGTCCAGAGACTGCCTCTCTGCTCACCCAGAAGTCTGATGCTGGGTCTTGCTCTAACCCCTGCCTTGTGCTTTCTACCCTGTTGCTCTAGGGTTCTCATGGTCCTCTGTCCCATGCTCCTGCCTGTTCCTAACGGCTCACCTTCCCTTTAGCATTTACATGGACGACAGCTCCGACACCCTTTGACAGGACAGCTTCTGCCCATCATCACAGACACCACTGTTCAGCCACATGTGGGCACAGGTGTGTGGAAGTCAGGGGTCCAGGGAGGGACGGAGGGAACAGGAAGAGGAAACCGTGAGAACTGTAGGTGGGGATGATGGAGGCAGGAGAGGATGAGGGTGGGATGTTTCTTGAAGCCCAAGGCCCAGGTCGTTGCCCGTTTCAGAGCAGCTGTTTCCCCCAGGAGCAGTGAAGGTGACTCCTGCTCACAGTCCGGCAGATGCTGAGATGGGAACCCGGCATGGCTTGACCCCACTGAACGTCATTGCAGAGGATGGGACCATGACATCCCTCTGTGGAGACTGGCTGCAGGTGGGTCGAGCCTTGGTGTCACCCTGTCTCCTATAGGTGCCCTCTGCCCTGCCTCCCCATCTAGTCTGAGGCCTCTCATATGTCACGTTCTCCCAGGGTCTTCACCGATTTGTGGCCCGGGAAAAGATCATGTGCACACTGAGGGAACGGGGCCTGTTCCGGGGCCTACAGGAGCACCCCATGGTACTGCCCATCTGCAGGTAACCCCATTTTAATCCTTCACTAGGGCCCATCCTGAATGGGGATGGACAGCAGGGTGGGCTCTGTGCCCTGACTAGAGTGTGGATTCTGTTTGAGTTGGGATCCTGTGACCCATGCTGGCTTGGAACTCCTCAGCCTGTCAAGTATTGGGATCATAAAGGGTGTCACCAGACTTTGTCCCAGCTGTTCCTTAGCACTCGGGGCCTCTCACCTGCTGTCCTTGCAGCCGTTCCGGGGACGTGGTGGAGTACCTGCTGAAGAGCCAGTGGTTTGTCCGCTGCCAGGAAATGGGGGACCGAGCTGCCAAGGCAAGGCCCGTGTGGGGAGCTTCTGAGCATTGTGACGAAGCCCAGAGTGGAGAACCTCCTGTCGTAAGGGCTCTGGTGGTGACTAACAGGGGAGGGGCCTGGAGGGCTGGCCTGTGCCCTCGTTCTAGCCCGGAATCCTCTTGGACATCACGCAAGGTCCTTCTGAGGAGTTTCGATGTTTTGTGGGGCAGTAGGTGCTCAGATGGCTTAGAAGGGGAAGGCACTAGCTGCCAAGCTTAGTCTTGGTTCAGTCCCCCAAACCCAAGCGGTGGAGGGAGAGAACTGAGTCCCCAAGTTGTCCTGTGACTGCCATCCATACTTGTGTGCATGTACACCATACATGTACACAAGTAGTGTACATACATAAACGTGTTTTAAAACCTTAAAACTATTTGTGTGTGCTATGTGAAGATGAGAGGATGAACTCAGATTGTCACCGCACAAGCCATGCCCTTTGCCTGCTGTCTCACCGGCTACCCTTCTGAGGGCTTTTGTTTGGTTGGTCTTTGAGACAGAGTCTCACTGTGCATCCTGGCTGGGCTGGAACTCACAGGGGTCTGCCTGCCTCTGGGATTAAGGGCATACGCCACCTTTCTTAACAGGCTGTGGAGTCAGGGGCTCTGGAGCTCTGGCCCTCCTTCCACCAGAAGAGCTGGCAACACTGGTTTTCCCACATTGGGTAAGGGAGCCTTTCATGAAGGTGGGAGGGGGCCCAGTGGTCATATTGAGATGCCATGGTATCCTCCGTGACAGGGACTGGTGTGTCTCCCGGCAGCTGTGGTGGGGCCATCAGATTCCAGCCTACCAGGTCGTTGGAGAGAATGCAGAGGTCAGTGAGAACCAGCTGAGTGTGGTAAAGAGAGCCTCGGTCAGGGTCGGAGAGGGGCTCTGTGTGGAACCTACTGTGTGAACCCTGCCCCCAGGGTCCTTTTCCTTCCTCTAGAGGAGCCTGCCACTCAGGAGACAGTGTGAAAACTGAGTCTCACACCCATCCCCTGCTTTTCTCTCAATTTTCTCAGGATGACAGGAAGGAATGCTGGGTGGTCGCACGGTCAGAGGCTGAAGCCAGAGCGGTAGCAGCAAAACAGACAGGGAGACCAGAGGCAGAGCTGACCCTGGAGAGGGGTGAGAAGCTGGCAGGGCAGATCTTTGAGGGCTGCCCCCGTGGGTGGGATTGGCAGCAGGCTGGAGGCCTCAGATCCTAAGGCTCCAGCCGCCCACTTCCCTGTTTTGTCTCCAGACCCTGACGTCCTGGACACTTGGTTCTCTTCAGCTCTTTTCCCCTTTTCCGCCCTGGGTTGGCCCCGAGAGGTGAGGAGGGTTGGAAGGTGGGCAGGAGAGCATGAAGGTGGGCACGGCTCAGTAAGGGTGTGGCAGGCCTGACCCTTACTGCTCATCTCATCCTAGACGCCAGACCTCGCTCGCTTTTACCCCCTCACACTCCTGGAAACGGGTAGCGACCTCCTGATGTTTTGGGTGGGCCGCATGGTCATGCTGGGGACCCAGCTCACTGGGCAGCTCCCCTTCAGCAAGGTAATGTACTCTAGCGCCCGCCCATCCCCAGCACCTGTCCCCTAGCGTGCCTTCTGATTTCCTACCCTAACTCACTAAGCGCAAAGCCGTGGGCCTGAGTCCTTCCTGCTGACCCCTCTTGTCTCCAGGTGCTTCTTCACTCCATGGTCCGGGACAGGCAGGGCCGGAAGATGAGCAAGTCCCTGGGGAATGTGCTAGACCCCCGGGACATCATTAGTGGGCAGGAGCTGCAGGTAAGCACAGAGGCTTCAGCTGGAGATGAAGAGGTCTGTGCCAAGTGCAGGGAGTCTGACCTCTCTCTTCTCCAGGTGCTACAGGCCAAGCTGAGAGAGGGCAACTTGGACCCGGGAGAGCTCGCTGTTGCAGCTGCAGCACAGGTGAGACCCGTGGCCCTTGTCCAGGCCTCTTTCTGTGACTGCCAGCCTCCTCCTCAGCCGAGATGGCACTGGACACGCCTGTCTTCCCTTGTCTGCAGAAAAAGGACTTTCCTTATGGGATCCCTGAGTGTGGGACGGATGCCCTGAGGTTTGCACTATGCTCCCATGGAATCCTGGGTAAGCCTTGGCGTGTGGCATGGCAGAGGGCGTCTGTGGACAGCCCCACTGGCTGAGGATGAGCAGACTCCCTGTTGTTTCCCCCAAGGGGGCGACCTGCACCTGTCTGTCTCTGAGGTCCTGAACTACCGCCATTTCTGCAACAAGCTCTGGAACGCCCTGCGCTTCATCCTCCGTGCACTGGGGGACAACTTCGTGCCTCAGCCTGCAGAGAAGGTGGGAAGAGGGCAGCAAGCCTGCGGGGGTGGCAAGGACAGGGGTCCAGCCATCCAGGTCCTCACGCCCTCCTGCCGGCAGGTAACGCCCTCCTCTCCCATGGACGCCTGGATTCTGAGCCGCTTGGCCTTTGCGGCCAATGAATGTGAGAGGGGCTTCCTCAGCCGGGAGCTTTCGCTCGTCACCCACACCATGTATCATTTCTGGCTCCACAATCTCTGTGATGTCTACCTGGTGAGTGGTAGGGCACAGCCTGGTGGGTTCTCCCGGAACTGAGTGGTGGTGGTCCAGAGCTCTGTGGGTACACCCAGTGTTCCCTCATCAGAGAGACCATGTTCCTTCCTCACTAGCCTGGGCTCTGGAGTATATATCTCAGAGCTGTTGCCAGCCTGTCCTAGTGAGGAAGAAGGCTGGAAGAGTCTAGAAACTGTCAGGGAATGTGGGCAGTGGGGGTTTCCTCAGCTCCAGTCGCTGCTGCATCTACAGTGAGCAGCTGTATACTGGGGGGAGGGGGAACAATCAGTGTGGTGGGTTTCAGACGAGGGTCTTTAAGCAGAGTCTATGACTGTCATTAGAGTGACTTGTCTATCTCAGTTTCCCACTCAGGGTCATTCAGGATAGGCAGTGGTGGCTGTGGCACTGATACCCCATTCCTCAGCCTTATTCTAGAGCAGAGGGCATGGTTCCTTGGGAGACCTGCCTAGGCAGGGTGCTCGAAGGCTCTGGGCTCTATCCCTGGCACTGCAAATAAAAACAAAAAACAAAACAAAAACATGTTTTCCTAAACTGTCCCCTTCCTCTCCTCAATCTCTGGGAATCATTGGGCCCGTTCACACGCAAGTCCGAGGCTAGCATGGTGTCAGTGATGTTCAGTAACTTAGCCACACCACACCACACCCTGGGTAGTGGTATATGCTGTCGTGTTACCTGTCAGCTCCCTTCTTAGGAAGCGGTGAAGCCGGTGCTGTCGAATGTGCCCTGTCCCCCAGGACCCCCGCAGGTCCTGTTCTCCTGCGCAGATGTGGGTCTGCGCCTCCTCGCCCCGCTGATGCCCTTCCTGGCAGAAGAGCTGTGGCAGAGGCTGCCCCCCAGGCAAGATGGCCCCCTTGCCCCCAGCATCTGTGTGGCCCCCTACCCCAGTGCCCACAGCCTGGTGAGTCACGGGCAGGGATCCGGGAAGTAGGGCAGCCTTCTGATGGCTGAAGGTTATAGAATTACTGTGTTAGTCATGAAGTTCTTCACATGGGATTCCAACTCGAGTTGCCATTGCTGGCTAGGCAAGCGTCTGCCTGCCGAGCCCTTTCCCATCCCCACTTTTCTATGTAGCCCTGGACTCATCCACCTACCTCAGCCTCCCGAGTGCTGGGATTAAGGCCTGTGTCGCCGTGCCCAGCCCAGCTGTTTTTGATACTGTGTCACTGAATTGCTGTTTTCAGCCTCAAGAATTATTGTGAGCTCGAGGCCAGCCTTAGTCCACACGTTCCAGGACAGCCCAGGATATAGAGAGAAAAGAAGAAAATCTGGGGTTGGAGAGGTGGCTTAGTAGTTAAGAGAATTTCTTCTTGCAGAAGACTTAGTTTCAAGTTCCACATTGGTGGCTCATAGCTGTCTGTAACCCCAATTCCAGGGGATCTGGCAGGCACACATGTTACATATGAATGCATGCTTACAGAATACCCATAAAGTAAAATCATTCTAGATTTTGGGCTTTGTGTTTTGATAACGTTTATATTTCTAGCTCAGTTGGTTGGTACCTTCAAGATGAGAACATACATCAGCCACTGGTTGTGTAAACTCTTAGGAGACACCTCACATGCTGCCCTGCTCCTGGAGCAGTGTGCACGCTGCTGAGGAGATGTGGGGGGAGGTAGAGCCGGGGAATCAATGCCGCTGAGTCTCCCTGCTGACTCTGGGTTTCTTCATCAGGAGTCCTGGCGTCAGCCGGAGCTGGAGCGCTGCTTCTCCAGAGTCCAGGAGGTTATACAGGCACTGCGGGCGCTGCGAGCCACCTACCAGCTCACAAAAGCCCAACCCCAAGGTGAGGCTGGGTGGATGGGAAGGAAGCACTGCAGGCTGATGCTCACTCTGACTGACTGTCTCACCGCCCATCTCCATTAGTGCTGCTGCAGAGCTCAGACCCCGGAGAACAAGGCCTAGTCCAGCCCTTCCTGGAGCCTCTGGGTGTCCTGAGCCACTGCGGGGCTGTAGGATTCCTGCCCCCAGGGGCCGCAGCTCCCTCAGGGTGGGCCCTGGCCCCACTGGGTGACACCATGAAGATCTACATGGAGCTGCAGGTGACTAGAGGGCGTTAGAGGGACCTCTGAGGAGGCAGCGGGGCAGGCTGCCGGTGTCCGACTTCTCCCCTGTTCTGCAGGGCCTGGTGGACCCCCAGAGCCAGCTACCTCGCCTAGCTGCCCGAAGGCAGAAGTTACAGCGGCAGCTTGATGGCCTCTTGAACCAGACCGTGTCAGAGGGTCTTACAGAGAAGCAGCAGAGGGTGAGGCTGAGGACACCCGAGTTCCTGGCAGGGCGTGGGTAGGGAGGCCAGCTCACCCTTTCTCATCTTGTCTCCTTGTCCAGGTTTCCTCCCTCCAATTGGAATTGTCCAAGCTGGACCAGGCAGCCTCCCACCTACGGCAACTGCTGGATGAGGCTCCCAGTGCCAGGGAGCTCTGAGCTCCACACACGGCCCGGCCAGCGTTCTCCTCAGACCTGCTCGCTGTTGGTGCGATGGGACCTCAGGGGTGACGCGGACCACCTTCCTCACTCTGTAGGAGGGAGCAGATTGGAAAGTCCCTACAGCTGGAGAATGAGGAGATGTAGATAAAAAGATAAACCCGGGCTGGAGAAATGGCTCAGTGGTTAAGAGCACTGACTGTTCTTCCAAAGGTCCTGAGTTCAAATCCCAGCAACCACATGGTGGCTCACAATCATCTGTAATGGAATCTGTTGCCCTCTTCTAGTGCGTCTGAAGACAGCTACGGTGTACTTACGTATAGTAAATAAATCTTTAAAAAAAAAAAAAAAGATAAACCCACAGCCCCCGAGTGTGATCCTGTGCCTCGCCGACTGCCTCGCCTCTCCCTTGCTCCAGGAGAGCGAGGCTGCCTAACCATACACGCACAATTGCGCCTCATTTGGACACAAAGATGCCAGAGAGTGGAAGTACTCTTCCCAACGTATCAAAGGGAGTTTAGCTTAGCTGGTCAGCATAACTCAGGAGCAGTTCCTTTCTGTTGCTGTAGCAAAATTTCAAACATGGTAGTAACTTTGACAAGCGTTCCTGTTGCGGGCGGAGGTACAGGGTCTGGGCTCCATGTCTCTGCCCTGTCAGCCTTTTTTTCCTGACACATTAACCATGTCCAAGACCCACTTTGGCTGCTCCATGTGTCTGCACTCTCCCTGAAGGGAAGGCTTCCCGATTCCTTCCCTCTGGGGTCAGAGGGCGAGTCGGCCATTTAATGTCACCAAATGCAAGGTAGACAAGGGAACCACACTATACTGGGGTAGTAAATGGGCCAGGTTCATCTTAGAAAGACCAGTTAAGCAAAGACTTCTGGGAGGGGCAAGAAAGTGTCCCACATAGAGGGAAGGATCAGAGAAAAATTGACATAGGACATTCTTGGCGCTCCAAGTACCAAGGAGGCCGTTGTGTGGGGAGGAGGTGAAGGGCAAGCAGTGTGGTGGGGGAACTGTGGGGGTACTGGCTGCCTGCCACACGGGTCTGCAGTAATAGAGACATCTGTTACTCCAGAGGTTAGCACTGAAAGACACGGGGTCTTGTGAAGGACTGGGCTTCTGTCGTATTGGACACAGCATCATCACGTGGCCCACACAGCTGCAGAGGGAGGCAGGCAGACGTCCCTTAGCAGCCATGTTTCCAGCTAAAATGGTTTCAATGGCTCTTTACCAGTCCAATGAAACTTTACAAGCCTGGCCTACCACCCCAAGAGCTGACCACCATCCTCTGTCCTCCGGGGTTACCTCTGGTGCCCATTTCCTGTTTGGTCCCCAGAAGAGCAGGCTGGAGACCTTTTGGGGGAGACAACTGCGTATGCTCCACACCTGAGAGTCGTGTCAATAAAGCAGGTTGCACACAGTTCCTGGGTCTCCAGACACATGCTGGGCTTCCATCCAGACCCGTGTGTTTGCCGTCCACTCTGCCCACGTATTGAGAGAAACTGACCATTTCCATGAGGCCAAGGGTCTAAGGTAGAAAACACTCTTTTGTTTTTGTTTTTTGAGACAGGGTTTCTCCGTGCAGCCCTGGCTGTCCTGGAACTCATTCTGTAGACCAGGCTGGCCTCAAACTCAGAAATCCGCCTGCTTCTGCCTCCCAACTGCTGGGATTACAGGTGTGTGCCACCATGCCTGGCTGGTAGAAAACACTCCTAAGGAGTGGACCCTTGAGGAGGCCTCCAACTGTACCTGGTGGGCACAGTTATCTAACTGGGAGGAGTCACAGCCCTGGGCTAGCAGGATATTATGGACACTGTAAGGACGCTCTTGGCCACTAGGATAGGAACGTCCTCCAACCCCTGGAGCTGCCCTGACGACAGCGATGAGGCCAGAGGCAGGCTAAGGGGTGGTAGCTGAGGTGGAGAAGCAATGGTGAGTAGGGGAGCCAGACCAGCAACTGCGTCCTCTCTAAGACTGGAAGCCAGACTGGAACCTGGGAAGACAACGATTGCATGCGCACTACAGTCCGACTTCAAAGCCCCTTGTTCTCCCGACCCTGCAGGAGTGAGCGACCCCCCCGCTACACTGGGGTGCCCCTATTGCTTCTCAGAGTGCCCTGAAAGTGCCTTCGCTATTGACAAGCCTAACAGAAACAGAAGTGCTTAGCAACCCTGCAACAGCTTATCACCAGCAGGGAACCAGTCACCTACATCTCCGCCCACGCCAGCCTCAGACAAGCTTGTTGGTTTTTACATACTGATACTTCCCACCAGAGGTTTCTTTTAAGAGGGTAATGGGGGTTTATATTAAAGTCAGGTCCTTGTGCAGGAAAATACCAGGTGTTCCTTTCTTAGATCCATGATCAGAGCGATCTCCGAGTAAGGAACACAGGCTAGGGGAGCCTCTGCCAATAATGCCCATCCGTAAGCAAGATACTGGAACTCCAGAGCACCCTTGGAGATTTTACTGACCTGATATAGGTACCTGTATCTTCTTTCTTATTGGGACCAAGAAAGAAAAGTGAGGCTTATTCAGATTAACGAATTCCCTTGCCTATATAAAATCCACCACTCAAAACAAAACCAGAGTAGAGGTTCCATTTAAACTCCACCCCCCTCAAATTTATAATCTGAAAGCAAGCCCAGCACTCAGGTTGAAATATTTACCACAGATGCCTGTGATCTAGAGGATATAGAAGGCCCAGTTCTCCTCTGCCCATTTATAGCAACTGGCAACTAAAAACCAAAGTGGGTGCCCAGGGTGCAATGGGGCAGAAATGAAGCCACACAGCAAAGAGCAAAATAAAATCAAATAAAAAGAGAGAAAAATAAGCCTGGAGATGCTGAATGGAAAAAGCCGTAATGATCCAGTGGACCGCTCAACTCCAGCCCCTCCCTCCGCAAGCAGGTGAGCCTAACGGTTAATGGCAGTCGCTTGTCGGGCACCTGACCCTGGGCTGCTGCAAACTCAGGCTGGGGATGGAACCCTGGCCCTTGTACAGGTCTAGGCAAGCCTTCAACTGCCCCATCCACAACCACACCCACAGCCCCACAAGCTTATGTTTCTTGTTTTCATCCCCCACTCCCCCATAAGCCTTCAGACCATCAAAACTCTGTGTCTCAGCCAAGCCAGGGGAGAGATCTGCACACAAAAGAGGGTGAGGGTTGGGATGCCTGGAGTCGGGAGACCTGGGTAGAGGAAGGGGTATGGGCAGAGAGGTCATTAGTCCTGTTACCTCAGCAGTAGCCATGTGGGTTCTGAACAAACAGCAGACAACCTTCAGGGTACCAGGATCCAACAAAGTCTTCTGACCCCGAGACAGAACCCCTGACCCTGCTGGCTGGCCTCTAGCGGCCTCCACCAGATTTCCAGGCACCTTTCACCTCCAGGGCCCGGTGGTGGTGGCGCACGCCTGTAATCCCAGCACTCTGGGAGGCAGAGGCAGGCGGATTTCTGAGTTCAAGGCCAGCCTGGTCTACAGAGTGAGTTCCAGGACAGCCAGGGCTATACAGAGAAACCCTGTCTCGAAAAACCGAAAAAAAGATTTACTCAGTGAGAAGCCAAGATAATTTGCTTTTTGACACTGAGTCTCACTATGTAGTCCTGACTATCCTGAAACTCACTCCCTAGAGCAGGCTAGACTAGAACTCAGAGATCTGCCTGCCTCTGGAACACTGGAACTAAGGGTATGTGTCCTTTAAGCTGAGCTCCGTAGTCAGGTAAAAATAGGAAGAGGACTCTGCATTCTCAAGAGGATTTGAACTGGTAAGACTGGGTCCCTTCTCTGCATCAGTCTGTCCCAGATGTGCCCACCTGTCATGTGTCCCAAATGACAGGACCTGTGGCACATCTCTCCCGAGTTTACCCATATTGTTCTCAGAGGAGTCAGAGGAGGCAGGCATTGCCCCCATCCCCGTCTTGTGGGTGAATAGAAGCTTTGAGAGGATCGACCCTTTGTCTTGGACATCTGTGATCACAGGTGGATCACACTGTGTCCACGTGGACAGGTGCCATGCACTCCTCTAACAGCTGCCTCCCTGAAGCATGGGGGAGGGGGACCTATTGGCCACTTCTCAGCTGAACCCCTCACTGTCCTCTGAGCTCTCTCTACCCAGCTTTCCACCCTAACAAGCCATGCAGGCCACACAGGACCCTGGGGCTGCAATTGAAATCCTGCTTAAACCAAGACACTGTATGGTACCTGGTTTCTTGGCTGGCTGCTGTTGGTCCTCGGGAGAACGACCCTCACTAGAAGATGAGAGTGAAGCCTGTTACAGAGCACTCAGGATTGCTACAGGCAGCACGTGGGGAAAGCCAGGAGCACAGAGACATGCAGCGGCATGGGTGCTCCAAAGAGCTCAGCTAGACAGCCTGGAGAGATGGCTCGGCGGTAAGAACACTGACTGCTCTTCCAAAGGTCCTGAGTTCAGATCCCAGCAACCACATGGTGGCACCATCTGTAATAAGATCTGATGCTCTCTTCTGGGGCATCTGAAGACAGCTACAGTGTACTTACATATAACAAATAAGTAGATCTTTAAAAAAAAAATAAGCTGGAGGGGCAGGTGTGTGACTCACAGGTGTGTGTGTGTGAGCGCACGCGCCTGAGGACACATGCATGTCTGTCTGTCTGGAGTGACTTCACTTATATTCCAGGCCTCTGTGGTGTAGAGGGAGAGTCAATTGGCACCCCTGCTCAGGGAACAGGAGGAATCAGTCTGAGACCCTGCCATGCAGCTCCCTTTTCCTGTCTGCCCTGTGCTCACGGACCCGCTGGACACACAGAATGAAATCACTGAATTCCACATGTTTATTAGCCGGCAGCAGGGCAGGGGCCTGCCAGGTCAGGCCTGCTCATTCCCCCACAGCTGAATGTTCCAGGTCCACACGGGCTTAGCCGCTCTCAGGCTCTGCAGGTGAGGTGGTGTGGCGGCCCTTTATGATGAAGGGTGACGTTGGTCCCTGCTGGGAGGTGGAGGAGGAGGCAGATCTGGGGAACAAAAAATGAGTGGAGGGTGAGGTCTAAGATGGTTCCCCACACCTGCTTGACTCAGCCAGCCCCCAGCAGAGACCTGCAGGCGTCCAGAGAAGCACGCAGCATCACCCCCACCCCGCTTCCTAAAAACTACCTTTTGGAGTGTGTCCAGAGCGCAGGAGTCCTGGGAGGTCTTAGCCTGAAAAGCCTCAGTTAGCTTTACTTGCAAAGTCACCTTTGAACCTGGGAACAAAAAAAAAAAAAAAAAAAAAAAAAAAAAAAAAAAAAAAAAACCATGGCTCAGGACCCTACAGTCAGGGTCATGTTACCCCTTCTGGGGGTGGGGGAGGAGGGAGAAAACAGGTCTCATTTCCCTTCCAGACTTCCTTTCCTCCACTGCTGTCTCATCAACTCCCAGAACAGGCACTCAGAACCAAGGAATGGCCTCTCCTCCTCTCCCCTGTTCATGTCAGGGACCTAGGTGTCCACCCTCCAGCCTCACCTGCGTGTGAGCTGCTGAGGAGGGCCAGGAGGAGGAAGAGGCACATCGAAGACTCCATTGTGGCCACCTCACTTCTCCAGAAGAGATGTGAAAATGGACGCTCTCCTCTGGGTCCTCAGCACCAGTGTTGGGGGCACCAAGAGAGCATGACAGCTGGATTTTCCAGTTTCCCCAGAGCAGTTCCCATGACCCTGGAGAGGGCCACTCACTAACTCCTGGGCGATTTGGAGGGTGCCCTCCACCCTAGTGTGCTTCAGACCTGCAGAAGGAGAAGGTGCTTGAAAAAGAGGCAGAACAAAGGGGGGGCTCCTACAGGTATCTGGGCCCCACCTATGCCTGGGTCCTTCAGTGGTTCTTGAGGGATTAATGATTAACTGTTCCTAGCTGTCATCATTCCTGCCAGGGAAGGGCGCTGGAATGTGGGCTCTAGGGAGGGGTGGATGAGGCCCAGCTCCTTCCGCAGGCAAGAGATATCTTAACGTCCCAGGCTCAGGCTTTCCAGGCAGCAGGGCACTTCCATCTTTGAGATTTTATTTTAATTTTTTTTAAGATTTTTTTTTTTTTTTGGTTTTTTTGGATTTGGTTTTTTTTTCGAGACAGGGTTTCTCTGTATAGCCCTGGCTGTCCTGGAACTCACTCTGTAGACCAGGCTGGCCTCAAACTCAGAAATCCGCCTGCCTCTGCCTCCCAGAGTGCTGGGATTACAGAACTGCACCACCACCGCCCGGCTTAAAGATTTATTGTTATATGTAAGTACACTGTTGCTGTCTTCAGACACACCAGAAGAGGGCGTGGGATCCCATTACTGATGGTTGTGAGCCACCATGTGGTTGCTGGGAATTGGACTCAGGACCTCTGGAAGAGCATTCAGTGCTCTTAACCGCTGAGCCATCTCCCCAGCCCCTTATTTTTATTTTATGTGGGTGAGTGCTGAGCCTGCGTACATGTATGTGCACCACATGTGTGCAGTGGTCACAGAGACCAGAAGAAAGCATCAGATCCCCTAGAAACAAATTTATAGATGGTTATGAGCTACCATATGGGTGCTGGGAATTGAACCTGTGTCCTTTGGAAGATCAACGAGAGCTCTTAACCACCTGGGCCATCTCTCCAGCCCCGATGCCAGACCTTTTACATAAGTGTTAGAGATGAACTCAGGCCCTCTCGCTTGTATGCCAAACACTTTGAACTCAATAATAATTTTTATTCTGTTTTGTTTCAAGACAGGGTTTCTCTGTGTAGCCTTTGCCATCCTAGAACTCGCTCTGTAGGCCAGGCTGGACTAGAACTCACAGAAATCCTCCTGCCTCTGCCTCTGGAATGCTGGGATTAAAAGTGTGGGTCAGCCGGGCAGTGGTAGCGCACACCTTTAATCCCAGCACTTGGGAGGCAGAGGCAGGTGGATTTCTGAGTTTGAGGCTAGCCTGGTCTACAGAGTGAGTTCCAGGACAGCCAGGGCTACACAGAGAAACCCTGTCTCAAAAAAAAAAAAAAAAGTGTAGGTCAGCACCAATGTACCTATACATGGTAGATGCTGACCACCACTGCCATCTGGTGAGATGGGCACACTCTTCACAGAGGTAGCTGACTCATGGGGGAAATGGGAGTGCTAGCCTCTACCTCACATGAGCACATAAACAGGAAGCACAAACACATGAAGCACATACATGTGAATCACGTACATGTGAAGCACATATATGTGAAGCGCATACATATGAAGCGCATACACATGAAACACAAACACATGAAGCATATACATGTGAAGCACAAACACATGAAACACATACATGTGAAGCACATGCATGTAAAGCATATACATGTGAAGCACATACACATGAAACACATACACATGAAACACATACACGTGAAGCACATACACATGAAACACATACACATGAAACACATACACGTGAAGCACATACACGTGAAGCACATACACGTGAAGCACATACACGTGAAGCACATACATGTGAAGCACATACATATGCAGTATAATTAATAGCGCCGAGCAAGCAGTCTCCTGTTACTCCCTGCTGCTATTGCTCTGTCCTGTACCATCACAGGAGGCAGTACCCCATGGAGAGAGCCTAGAACTGGGTGGCTGGCCCCCAGGTCCCAGGATCAGCCCATCCTACCCATTTTTTTTATCTCACAGACTTGACAGTTCTGAGGGAGATACGTTTGGGGTGCAGCCGTGACCCCTTACATTGCCTCCATTAGGCTGCTGGCCAGCGATGCTCATGAGGTGTGGGGTTGAAATGGCCGAGAGCGTCGTCCTCTTTGACTGGCCCCAGTGGCTCCTTCCCAGGCTCCTGGGTCTCGGTCACCCTCCCTCAGTGAAACCAGTTTCAACAGGTGGCTTCTCGGGGGTCGGAGGTTTCCCTGACCCACAGAATAGTGAGAAGAGAGCTGTCAGTCACTGAGTGGGGCTGGCACTACCTCTAGTACCCTACTGCAGGAAGGGACCCTATGTCTCTGAGCATTTTTCTCATGCATAGAGGGAAGGCTCAGGGCGCACTCACAGCCAGTGCTATCGATCCCTCAAGCAGCTCTTGTGACCCAGTTTGACATAGAAATCCCCAAAAGGAAGAGGAAAACCACCGAAGTTAAAGTGATGCGGAGTGAGGCTCACACAGGCACAGCCAGCCGTTGCCCACAGGATCTCTGTCTTGTGAGGATGGTTCTCTTTATCTGTGCCCTAGACTTCTCTGGGCGGGCAAAGTAAGACTTGTAAAAAATACCCACAGTCCTTGAGAGCCAGCTACCCTTTCCTCTCACCTGCAGCAGCAAAGGCAGAAATGCCAGTGGCGGTGGATGCTGTGGTGGTAGCAGTAGCCATGATGCTGAGGTGGTAGCAGTAGCCATGATGCTGAGGTGGTAGCAGTAGCCATGATGCTGACCCAATGGACTTCTTTCAAGCAGCTGCAGCCACGCCTGGCATCACAGGTGACGGGTCCCATTTCATAACTCCCTCAACCTCTATCTTTTATAGACCTGGTACCCAGGGTGGCGGTGGCTTTCGTTGCTAACCCGAAGAACGAACAACAGTCATTCTTACTGGCCCAGCCAGCTCCAGCTAGCTGAAGAAGACAAAGCAAAACAAACAACACAAGACAGAAAAACCAAGAAGAGTTGGTTCTTAGCTCAGCCATAGGTACATTGCCTAGCAAGCACAAAGCCCTGTGTTCCCTGGGTTCGGCTCCCAGCGAGAGTTAGTGGGACAGTGGGGTGATGTCCCACAACCAGAAGATACTCTTTAGGGATGGCAGGACCATCTCTATTCTGTCAAAGAGGGGTCCATTAGAACCTTCATCCCTCACCCCTCAAACCCCTTCTTCCCTAAATATCAGTCAAGCTCTTTAACCCACGACGCTTCCCTGCTGAAGGAGCCTCTTTCCTCTGCTGGATTCTGACCACACAGGATTGCCCCCCACCCAACTTCCTTCACAGCAGGTGAGGATGCCCCACCTGCTCTGTGATGTTCCTCAGGCCACTCCAGAAGGGTGATGGGCAGTTCCCTTCCACTGCTCTCCCACGTATTATAGGCTTTATGGCTAAGTAGACACTGAGCAAAGTCAGGTCTCTGCTCCAAGGTATAGCTTGGGCAAGTCCCTGGTGCCAGGCTCTCCTGCCCGCATCTGGAAAGAACAAGCTGGCACTGTTGACCTCATCTGTTCTCACAGGCGAGGTGTCTTCATACACACAGGCTCAGCCATCAGACATCAGGAGGACCCTGTGACTGCAACCACTGCCTCCAGCGCAGAGAAATCCACCTCTTTCTTGTAAGAATTCATCTTGGGCCAGGCATGGTGGCACATGCCCATTCTCCCAGCACATGGGAGGGGCACAAGGAAAGGTTATAGTTCAAGGTCATCCTCAGCTACATAGCAAAATCAAGTTCAGTTTGGAGTACAGGACACCTTGTTTCAAAACAGAGAGACAGAAACAGTCCGAGAGAGACAGAGGTAGAGAGAGACAGAGAGATAAAGACAGAGACAGACACACAGACAATGAATTTAGTAAAGCAAAACAAAAAAACATTAAAAAATAAATTAAGGATAGGGCTGGCAAGGTCGAGAACACTACCTGCTCCCCAAGAGGACCAGGGTTTAATTCCCAGCACCCACATGATTAGCTCACAACTCTCTGTAACTCCAGTTTCAGGGCTCAAACTCTTTATTTTGGCCTCCATTGGAACTGCACAAAGGTGGTACACAGACACACATGTGGGCCAAGAACCCATATGCATAAAAACAAACAGACACCTTAAAAGAACAACAATAAGTTATTTTTAAAATCCAAGAGGCTACCAGCCTCCACCTGCCTCAGGTTCCTTCTCTCTAGACACCAGAGTCTTCTGTGAGTGTGCTGAAGAGCGGGAAGAGGGTCTACGGAGTGTAACAGTAAACAGTTCACAAGGAGCTTATTCCAAGAAATCCTTACCCTCAGCACTACTGACGTATCAGGCAGACGGTTGTTCTACTCAGGAGGTGCCCGAGCCACACAGACAGCCAGGCGTGTCTCCAGTCTTCCTGTGGCACACATCACCACTCTGGGACAAGAATAGCTCCTGGAATTGCGACATCTCTCCCGGGGAGGCAAAACTGCCCCTCTCTGCAGAGAACCAGTGTCTTTGGGATTAGGGACCAAAGAGGAAAGGTGGTACAGAAGACGAGTAGAAAAGAAAGCAGCAGAAAAGAAAGTTGTTGGGCTGGAGAGATGGCTCAGAGGTTACGAACACTGGCTGCTCTTCCAGAGGTCCTGAGTTCAATTCCCAGCAACCACATGGTGGCTCACAACCATCTGTAATGGGATCTGATGCCCTCCTCTGGTGTGTCTGAAGAGAGCAGCAGTGTACTCATATACATAAAATAAATAAATCTTTAATAAAGGGGGCGTTGTCAGTTATTTTTAAGCCCAGATGGAGCCTGCCTCAGTTTCTTCATCCTGCAGGCTGCACTGTCTGTTCTACAGGCCGCCAGTTCTGAGCCATCAGTCTTCCGCCCAACTACGGAGGCTCATTAATCTCCCATTAATTGAGCTAATGGACAGTTGGTCTCCTTTCCCCTTCTTTCGCCACCCAGCCCTGCCTAAGGGTGTAGGCACTGCCACGACAGGCTGAGTCCTTGTGCGTTCCAGTTGCCATAGCTCCTGCATTCCCTGAGGATCTCCTCATCCTCTTGTGACCCCGTTCCCTCAGGAAACAGCAGCCCTACTTACAACCCACCCAGGAGACTCACCTGTATGTTGTGCACTGTCCCAGATGCTGGGGCTATGGATGTGAGGGAGACAAAGATGTTGTATAGGAGGTTAACATTCTATAGGAGCTCCACATTCTATAGTAAGGAGGCCAGATTCTACAGAAGTCCACATTCTACAAGAGCTCCACATTCTATAGGAGGCCAGATTCTTCAGGAGGCCAAATTCTATAGAAGTCTACATTCTATAGGAGGTCCACATTCTATTTTAATTTTTAATTTTATTTTACTTTATTTGTTTTTTTGAGGCAGGGTTTCTCTGTATAGCCCTGGCTGTCCTGGAACTCACTCTGTAGACCAGGCTGACCTCGAACTCAGAAATCTGCCTGCCTCTCCCCCCAAGTGCTGGAATTAAAGGCGTGTGCCACTGCTGCCCGGCTGGAGGTCCACATTCTATAAGAGCTCCACATTCTATAGGAGGCCAGATTCTACAGAAGTCCACATTCTATAGGAGGTCCACATTCTAATAAGAGCTCTACACTATATAATAGCTCTATAGTCTATAGAAGGTTCATATTCTATAGGAGCTCCACATTCTATAGGAGGCAAGATTCTACAGAAGTCCACATTTTATAGGGGCCCACATTCTATTTTTTGTTTTGTTTTGTTTTTTTGAGTCAGGGTTTCTCAGTGTAGCCATGGTTGTCCTGAAATTCACTCTGTAGACCAGGCTGGCCTCGAACTCAGAAATCCGCCTGCCTCTGCCTCCCAAGTACTGGGATTACAGGCATGCGCCACCATGCCCAGCAGGGGGTCCACATTCTATATGAGTCCACATTCTATAAGAGATCCATATTCTGTAAGAGTGAGTTCACATGCTATAGGCATCCACATTCTATAGGAGGTCCACATTCTATAAGAGATCCACATCTATTAGAGTGAGTTCATATCCTATAGGCATCCATATTCTATAGGAGTCTTCATTCTGAGCAGGGGAAATGTAGCTTTGAGATCAAGTTAGCTGCTACGCTGGGATGATACAGGAGGAAGAGAAAGGACAAATGTCCAATAGGTTAGACATGTGATGTCAGTCCAAGGGTCCCCTGCCTGTCTTGTCCCTGCCACTGCCTCAGGTGCCCCCACAGCCTATCCTACCATCTTACACATCTGAAAGCACCTAGCATAGCACCTGTTGGTGTGTGGCGGGCCATGTGAGGGCTGCCTCAGTCCCTGCCCTTTCACCTGGTCCTGGAGACAGCTCCACCCAAGGCAGAAAGTGTGACCATGTGTGAGTAAGGGGTGTGGATCTGGATGACGCCAGAGACACAGGAGGGTGAGTGTACACCTCCTCCCAGAGCCCAGACCTGTCCAGCGCTCTGTCCAGTCCTTCTAGAACATGGACATTGGCTCAGAGCCTGCAGGCCACCCAGTACTAGCCCTTTCTTCTGCAAGGGCTGGATCAGGAGGCTCAGTGGGTACCCCACCCAGCTCCTTTCTGTGTCCCCAGATTCCACCCCTTTGGTGGAACCCAGGTACCTAGCTCCATGACATAGCTGCGGTCTCCCATTATCAGGGCACCCCTGTGGGGTGGGGCAGCTCCATTTGCTTAGGGCTTAGTCCAGAGTAGCCCCAGCCCCCATGACGTCAAATCTGACCCCTTATAAGATGAAGGGTCCCTGGCCCGTGGTCCCTGAGCAGCTTCCCAGCTCTGACATGGCTCAGCCGACCAGTGGCCTCTGTTCTACTTTTGGCTTCCTCATCTGCCTCCTCTTCCTTTCTGCTTCTTGGGAGGCAGGTAGGTAAAAGGGTCACCGCTATATGGGGGTGGGGGGAAGGGTTACAAATCACAAAGGGCTTGTTTCTCAGTATTGATCTGTCTGGATGGCCACTCACAGAAATGAATGAGGCAAGAAGCATGGATGGCCGTGAGGGGATGCCCCATGTACTCATGACATACAGGGAGGACTCGCCATCCTGCTGTTTCTATTGAGACCTGGTCTGAGGGGCTATACCTGCCAAGAGCTTCAAGCTTGCAGAAAGACACCGTGTGGGCTGTTAGTCCTAGGGAGCAGGAGAAGGAGCTAGCACACACCGGGCACTCACATGTCAGGAGCTAGCACACACTGGGCACTCACATGTCGGGAGCTCACCGCACACACTGGGCACTCACATGTCGGGAGCTCACCGCACACACTGGGCACTCACATGTCGGGAGCTCACCGCACACACTGGGCACTCACATGTCGGGAGCTCACCGCACACACTGGGCACTCACATGTCGGGAGCTCACCGCACACACTGGGCACTGACATGTCGGGAGCTCACCGCACACACTGGGCGCTCACATGTCGGGAGCTCACCGCACACACTGGGCGCTCACATGTCGGGAGCTCACCGATGCTCATGGTAGTTATCTCCCATCCTCTCCTTAATATCCCACAGAGGGTCAAGGACGTCCATCTTCCAGTAGAGGAGTTACACTTGGAGATGTACAGAGAACTTGCCCAAAGCCACACAGCCGAAAGGGGCAAGCTCTGTGGGACAGGGGCATGGGAGGGCTTCAGAAGGTTCTTTGCTGACCTGGCTCCTCCATTTGACACAGCCAAGTCACTCACTCATCAATGGTAAGGCCGGAAGGATGCTGCCAGGAACTGGGGTGCATCCCGCTCCACACCAAGCGTGATGGTTCTTGGGGCTTTGCCCAAGCTTATTCATTTAGCCCTCGTGGCAGTTCGATGAGGTGCTCTCCCCATATGATGGGATAGATAAGAAAAGTGTGGGCCTTCCGGAACTCCCACCTCCCAGCTGGCTCCGGCTTTACTCTATGTGGCCAGAGCGTTGTCTCCTGTAGGTCGGGCCGCGGTGGGCTTGTCTGTCCCGCCCCGTCCCGCTTTCTGGGCTCGCGTGTCCGCTCTGCTTCTGTCCAGGTACCAAGCTGTAGCATTCCAGCGCGGAGGTTTAAAGGTCCCCCCGGGGGGTCGCCCTTCCGCCCCCCCCCCGCCCCGACCCCATCGGAGGGACCCATAGGGAAGTCGTTCGTTAGGGAGAGCTTCCAGGTCCCTCCTCATCCTGCTCCCTCAGACTCAACGTCCCCTCCCGCTGCCGCCGCTCCGAGCCTGCTGTCCGGGATGGGGAGGGGGATGTCGAGACCCCCGTCTGGGCGCCCGTGGGATCCGCTCCATGCGCCCGGCTCGCCCGCTTTCTGCGGGCTGCCGGTGCAGGGGCGGGGTCCCGTGTCGTCCTCTGTGTAAAAAGAAAAAGAAGGGGGGAAAAAAGAAAAAGGAAAGAAGTTTGCCATGGCAGATACTAAGGGAGGAGGCGGCATTGCTAAATCTGTTCACTTAGTTAACAGACGGTGCTGTGACAGCGCCAGGGAGCAGAGACGCCAAATGCAAGGGAACAGTGAAGGGGCGGAGGCGTCTAGAGGAGGCTCTCCATCGGGTAGACAGGAAAGCAGAGTTCCCACATCTCTAACAGAGATAAGGGGTGGAACTAGGTGGAGGCTCCTACCCCGAGCAGGGTCTCGCTGGGGTCCAATCGGAATGAAAGGGGTAGGAGCTGAGGAGACTCTCTCAGAGCCTCTGACAGCCCTCCACAGGGAGCTCTGTTAGCATCCCGACCTGATGTCGGTGCTCCTACTCAGGACCTGAAGCCAGTATCAGCTTCCCCCACCCCCACCCCTTTCTCCTTTGTGTCAGCCTGGTGTCGAGCTGCTGAACAAGCAGAAGATATCCGTAGGGGCCCAGGGGAGAAAGCTCACTATAGTTGCCTGGAGATTTGCATCAGGATAGAAGGCGGGATGCGGGATGCAGAGGGGTGTGGAGCTCCTTGGGGCATCGCGGAGGGGACCAGGGGCAGGATGCAGGGAGAAGATCCGGGTACACAGGTCCATCTGAGTGAGATGCTAACTGAGCAGAACAAGGGATGGGGTGTGGGGGTCTGTGTTCAGCAGAGAGAGAAGTCAAGGGAGGGAGAGAAGAGGTCACCCAGGGTGGGTGACGGCCCTGGAACACTCTTGTGGTGTGGCTCAGCGTCTGTCCTCGGTACGCGTTGGTCCCCAGAGGCAGGTAGGTAAGTTGCTCCAGAGCCTGTACTCAGCCTTAAATCATGCGCACAGATGAAATCACCGCAGGGAAGCTCAGGCAGGGGCTGGGGATGTGGCTACAGTTCTTGTCAAGTGTGCTCAAAGCTCCCAGCACCGTGACGGTGCACACCTGGGATCTTAACACCATCGAGGTAATTGCAGGAGGATCAAAAGTTCAAGGTCAGTCATCCTGGTTTACATAGCAACTTCAGGTCCATCCTGGGCTCCGTGAGAACTACTTAATCAATTAGTTAATAATAAAAACGGCAGTTGACATCCACCCCAGACTTGAGGCCAGCCCTCTTCCTTCTGCTTGTTTATCTTGAGACATCACTTAGTTAACACAGGAGATGTCGCTCCTGGGTCTCCCAACCTTTAGGAGTCACAAATATATTTGTTGTTTGTTTTTCTCTTCTTTTTTCCTTAATGTGCTTAGTGGAAGGCAGTGGGCATTCTAATGTCTCTTCAACCGTCTCAAATTACTGTTTCTTCTGACCATTCAGTTTTTACGAAGCTGTTACAGGGAAGCTGCTGTTCTGAGCTTCCAAGCTTTGATGTGTCCTCAGGGAGGACAAAGTTGATGGGGGCAAAGTGTGGACTTCAACCTTTAACCCTAACCCTAACCCTCGATTCTGCAAGGCCGATGGAATTCCCTGGATTTCACGGCTGGCTCATTTGTCCTCTTGAGAGTTTTATCATGTTGGATAAATATATATATCCCACATCATGGGCTTGTAAAAAGGATTAAATAAATATGTAAGCAACATACTTCAGACACCGCAGCAGTGCCCTTCCCTCCTTAAGAGACGGGGCTAGCCCATATGCTCTGACTCCACCTCTCACTTGCTGGGTGTCCCTGAGATGACCTAGCCACTCTGAACCTTGTTTCCTTGGGTGTAAAGCTGGGACAACAGAAAATACGGAAAATAGCTCTCACCCTCAGGAGGTTCTTGAGACAAATAGATGAGGCTTAAGGGAAATGCTCAATGAAAGTTACCAGTGCTATTGATAAGGGCCGGTCACTTTTTCTGTAAGATTCTAGTTTCATAGATTGAAAAATGGAGAGGG
Organism: Apodemus sylvaticus; assembly: GCF_947179515.1. Classification (NCBI taxonomy): domain Eukaryota; kingdom Metazoa; phylum Chordata; class Mammalia; order Rodentia; family Muridae; genus Apodemus; species Apodemus sylvaticus. Next base: position 1,764,248 of record NC_067490.1, read on the forward strand.
CTAGAGAGATGGCTCAGTGGTTAAGGGTGCCGATTGCTCTTCCAAAGGTCCTGAGTTCAAATCCCAGCAACCACATGGTGGCTTACAACCATCTGTAATGAGATCTGACGCCCTCTTTTGGAGTGTCTGAGGACAGCTACAGTGTACTTAAATATAATAAATAAATCTTTAAAAGAAAAATGGAAGGGACTCACAGCTTCTAAGAGCCTGGTGAGGTCTGGAAGCCCAATCACGAAAGAATGTCTCTAGGAAGAAATCAAGTGCCTGGCCTACTGTGTTAGCTTTCTGTAACTGTACAAAATACCTGAGATTATTGATCTCTGAAGACAGAAGTTTTTTTTTAATTTATTTATTTTATGTATATGAGTACACTGTAGCTTTACAGATTGTTGTGAGCCATCATGTGGTTGCTGGGAATTGAATTCAGGATCTCTGTTTGATCCAGCTGTAAGTACTCCATTGCTCTCTTCAAATACACCAGAAGAGGGCATCAGATCAAATTACGGATGGTTGTGAAGCACCATGTGGTTTCTGGGATTTGAACTCAGAACCTCTGAAGAGCAGTCAGTGCTCTTAACCGCTGAGCCATCTCTCCAGCCCCAAGACGACGGAAGTTTTGTTTGAGGTCATAGTTTTTGATGATTGTATACATGACAGTTGGCCTTAGTGCAGTCCATTCAGGTAGCAATGTATGGGTGGGTGAAACCATTCACTGATTGATCAAGAGTAAAGCCAAGAAAGAAACTGGCATCCTAACAGTCCCTTCAAGGCCTGCTCCAGTGACCCAACTTCATCCACTAAAGGTTCCATCACCTCCCGGCAGTGCCAAGTTGGCATTTAACTCCTTTGGTGGCAGCCTAGATTTACTCTGGCACCTGGACAATGGTGCTCCCAACCACTGAGAGGAAACTGCTGTCCAGGGAAGAGGAGAAGGGAGTGACAGGAACCTTCTTCCTCTGGCGCCTGTAAACTCAGTTCCCCACTGGGGCGCCGGCTTCTCTATGCTCTTCAAGCCCCTGTCTGCTCTGACCAAGGTTCTCTCTAGGACTGAATACCCAGCCTCGTTCCCATCCGTGGAAAGGTGGGTGGGCCTCAGCTTCTCACGACTGGGAATGGGTCCAGATTCTGGGTGCCACCTTGAGTCGACAGTGCTGACAGTCTCAGTTACAAGTCCTAGCAACCTCCCAGCTCTCATCTTAGGGCCAGATTCAGAAACACATCCTCTGTCCCTATCCAGGTGGTTTTTAATTTCATTGAATTAAGGTCCATATCTACCCACTGATAAGGTTGTTTTCCTTCCTGCCCTGTCCATAAACAGAACCCTCCCACAATCCAGCTGCCTGGCTCACCACTGTTAGGACCTGCAAGGAGGGACCTTTCTGTCAAAAGAAGTCACCCTCATCTATTCCCAGACTGTTTACAAAGAAGGGGACCCAATAGGAGACAACACAGGCTGACCTACTGTATCAACCTCCCCCACTCAGACCAAACTGTCACCAGGATGGAAGTTTCCTGCCTTTCTCCCCAACTCTCTTCCATCAAACCTCTCGGTTTGAGAAGTTCAGCCAGGAGTTTGTCTCTGAGTTTCTCACATCAGGTCACGTTTGGGTCAGACCTAGGATGTTACAGAAAGACAAACAGTTCTGATATGGATTCAATTCCATTCAGTTCTTTCAAGCAAGGGAGTTCGAGTCTATGAGTTTATAAACCCTAAAGGAATGTCCAGCAACAGAATACCAGTCAACCCCAGCTCTGAAAAACTTCTGGTTGGATCTTGTGGTGGGTAAGTCACTCTCAATAGGCACACAAGCAGGTGGAAGGTGATTGGAAGGTGAAAGTAAAGATGTTTTGATTGACAGTGTGTCAGCCAATAAGAGGACCGCAGGAGTCTAAGCACTGCCCACAGGTGATTATATCAACCAATGACAGATGAAAGATGCCAGAAGGCTGAGAGGAAATTTGAGGAGTTGACGTGGGAAGGAGAGGGGTGACATTTCCCCCCCTGAAAGTACAGTTTATGCAAACGTTCAGCAGCTAGAGGGAAGAATAGGATTGAACAGTGTGATATTCTAATGAGCCTTCCTGAGCAGACAACTGTGCGTCTAGGGAACCCTAGTACAGAGGCAGGCAAGAAATTAGGGAAATTTATCTCTCTCTCTTTCTCTCCCCACAGGTGCTAACACAGTTCAAGAGCTTCAAAAGACTGGTGAACCTTCAATATTCGATCATTTACTCCTTCTTACTCCGGGTCTTACTCAGAGAGCTCCTTCTGATTACAAAAACTCAGGGCAAGATCCTCCAGACCTCCCTGAGTTTACAGCAACCCAGAAGCCCAAAAAACAGTGCAACACCACTCGTCTTGTCAAACCAGAGCACAAACCTGTAGACAACGCCAAAGCTGCAGACTACGGAAACACCACTGTCCATCATGAAACGCCTCTGGCTTCGGGAAAGAATCTCAGCAGCCAAGGAAAACACCCAATGGCCCGGAATGAACGCTCTGCTGACGAGCCCGGATCCACTAACTCAGACAAGTTGTCAGATGGAAGACATCCGACCTCAGCACCCAGGAGAAGCACAACTTGTAGGTCTGCAACAAGTCGAACCAGGGTAACGAGGAAATCTGGTACACCAGTGATTCCCACAGAGACCAGCTCCAGGCTAAGGACCACCTCACGGAAGCCCACAATTTCCCCTGACTCAGAGCTTATTAAAAACAGTTCTTCCCCAGGAAAGTCCACAGAAGCCCCAAGGACCTCATACAAGACTCCAAAGACCCCAACAACACCAGGAGCTAAACATCACACAACTCTATTTGCCTCAGACAAGTCTGTCCAGACAAGTACAGAGCACATTAAAGAAGTCACATCAGCCAGGGAGAAGACCACAAGATCCCGGTCGGCATCCACTGAGCATGAAGGAAAGACCGGGCCAGCTAGTGAGAATACCTCGCAAGCCCAGGGGCTTCCTGTAGAACACCATACCGCATCGGCCAGTGAAAATATGACAGAGGTCTCAGCAAAATCCACAAAATACCCAGTAGGGGCCACATCAATCACTGAGAAAGCCACAGAGAATCCCACAGTATTCCAGAGGAAAACCACAGTAGCCACTAAGACGGTAAAGGCCACAGGAACTCCAGCAAAAACATCAGTAATCTTGGAGACCACACGACCAGTCAATGCCACAGAAGACACGTCTACGGTTCCCTCTCATTTCCATAAAACCGAGACCTCGCACCAAGGGGCCATTGGCTCTTTGACATCCAGAGTGGACCTGGGACCCACCACTTCAGAAGCTCACCACTCCCAGCAGAACACGCACAGCTTACCTGGAGGCCTCCACGGTGCTGGGGAGAGAGGGGAGAATAATTCGTTCCCTGCGTGGGCTATAGTTATTGTGATCCTCCTGGCTGTGATTATTCTGCTGATTATCCTTGGCCTGATCTTTTTGGTGAGGGCAGTGGGGATTGGAGTCGGGTGGGAAGGATGAGGCACATCCCCAAGAGACTGGGGATTGAAGAATGATTAGGCATTAGAATAATGAGCTGTCGTGGAATATGGGTCTGAGAGAGAAATTTGGGGAGTTGTAATAGTCTTGGGCGTGAAGGTGGAGATCTAAAGACAAGGTGACCAGGGCAGAAGTGAGTTGTAGGTGGAATCTGGGTCTCTGTATTTGAGGTTTGGAATATGGACCAAAGCTTGGATAGAATCTTGGAAAAGGAGAAAGACAAAGGAATAGGATTAGGGAGAAAAGCCCTGAGGATGGTTGAGGAAATCGAACCACTGGCAGCGGTCTCACTCCTCTGTCTGTCACCTCAGGTCTCCTGCGCATCACGAGCACGCCATGTACTGACCCAGAACTCAGAGGACGCCGAGCCCGAGGACAAAGGGGGCCGTAATTCCTACCCAGTCTACCTGATGGAGCAGCAGAATTTGAAACCAAACCAGATCCCTTCCCCACCATGACTGTGAGGCCTGCATCCCCAGATCTTCCAGGCTTAGCCCCTTTCCTGGAAGATGAATTAAGACTCTAGTTCCTGGACTTAGAAAGGGCAAAAACTGACAGACAAAAAGCTGTAGCCCCCAATCGGCCATGTTCCTAACTGACTAGCTGAGGAACAAGACTGTAAGGGCGACGACGAACATTTGGAGGAGAGAGAAAAAAGAAAAACCGCAAGTGCTCTCTATAGAAAGTGGTATAAGAATAGCATTGATGGACAGCAGGGGCGGGACCAGTACAGGAAGGGGCGTGGCTTGGTGAGGCAGGGGCTCCTCAACATTCCAAGAGTGAAGTAGGACCCTGGGAGGCAGGAGGAGTGAAGGCAGGTGCCCAGGTTTAAAAACCGATTTATAGTAATTCTGTCCACCCCCACCTGAGATGCACACACTTCTGAATTCCCGAGATACTAGATATATTTAAATTGTTTTTAGTTTTTAAAAAGGACCCCCAAATAAAGGAAGATTGAAGTAGGAGGAGGAAGAGGAGGAGGAGAGATCGCACCCCTACCCTGCAAATGATTACAAACTCCTCCACCCCCACAGCTCTTCCCTCTTCTTTGTGAGTCCCTTGTTTTTTCTGGATGTCTGTGGTGGGTTTTCTGTACGTGGGTGGCTGCACGCAGGACTTTATGTTTGCCTGCAGTCTCATCCACTAAGCCTCACCCCCAGCCTTCCCTGATGGTGCGTCCACTCAGCACTTGTATTTCTCCATCTTTCATCAAAAGCAGTTTCATCTTGAGTCACCTTTGTCACCCAGCCCAGCCCCTCTCCTCACTCTCCACCACGCTCTGATTTTCCTTCTCACAGGCAGTTCATCTCGGTGTACTTGGATTTTCTTTCCTACTTATCCCGTTCCTTTTACCTGGTACTAGAGGCGGGGAGCGGGGAGGAAGGAAGTGGAGAGAGGACAGGCGCCCTCTGCTGGGCTTCTGCAATAAAGCATGATGTATTTCTAAAGCGTGGACTGTGTGGATTCTCCTGGAACTGACTCGTTTCCCCGGCTCTGTGGTCTTATGGGTGACCCTGGACAGAAGAGGTTGGAGGGCAGGAGTGGAGTTCTTTAAAGGGCCAGAGAGAGCAGAGACAGAAATTCTATTCTTTCTAAAAGGCAAAAGATCAGTTCATTTCACCACTGTGGCTTTATTTGCATGGAGCCAAAATGAGGACAGTGGAGAATTCGGGATTGATAAGAAAACTCTCTCTCTCTCTCTCTCTCTCTCTCTCTCCCTCCCTCCCTCTCTGTCTCTCTCTGTCTCTCTGTCTCTCTCTGTCTCTCTCTCTCTCTCTCTCTCTCTCTCTCTCTCTCTCTCTCTGTGTGTGTTGTGATATACATACATGCACACACGCGCACGGGCGCCTGGACATATGCAGTTAGCCACAGAGGCCAGTAGAGGGCGACAGATTCTCCCGGTTCAGGAGTTACAAATAGTCCTGAACTACCCAGCAGGGGTGCTGGAACCCAAACTCAGGTCTCTGAAGAGCAATGCTGCTCTTAACTGTTGGGCCATCTCTCCACCCCCATATGTCACATTATTAACCCTCCATTAAATATAGTCTGTTGACACAAAAAAACACATAGGGCAATGTTCCCGCCTGAGACACAAACTGAGGAACACTAGAAGACTTCCACAAGAGTCATCACAGGAAGTGCTAGGCAGACAGGAAGTGCTGTGCAGGGTAAATAACCTGGATAATTAAATCAGTATTTATAAGCAGTCATGTCTCTCTGTTAAGATACCAAAACTATGAGTCCCACAGAACCTCGCCCATCACCCACAGAGACTTGATGTCCACTGACCCTGGAGAAAGGTGCCTGACAAGGCATTTCAGTGTGCCACAGGCCTTCTGGCCAGACTCCAACCTTAAGCAGGAAGCAGGGTCACAGGCCTTTGTTAGCCACTCTTTTTCTCCCCCTTTCACAATATTCGGGAATCCCTCAAGGTCAGCAATCCCTGCCCTGACATGGATGATCTTGAATTGTCTGGGTTGCTTCGGGCCAGAGGATCTCTCATCAGGAGGCAGGCTCTGCTGAGGGCAGGATGGAGCTCGGCTTCAGAAAAGAAGTATCTCAGGGGCCGGAGCGACTCCGGACTTAGGTCTCTGGTGAAGTCCATGCTAGGCGGGGACTTCTGGAAGAAAAGGAGAAGGGTGTGTGCTTTTCAGCCGGTGTGACTCAGCAAAGCTGTGCACTGTGAGTACCCTGGGAGGGATGCTCAAGCCCTTACCCCACCCCGACCCTAAATTCCTTCAACTAGACAACAACAACAATAATAATAGTACAACAACAACAACAACAACGTTTCCTCTAGAGCTTAACCATCCAAATGAGTGCGGCTCCCCTCGGAACTCTTGTCTCTTCACTAATTATTACCCTGAAACCCACAGGGAAGTCCTTTAATGAGCCCAGGGCTGGGTCCACTTGGGGCATGGCTAATTGATGAGCAGGTCTGGAGGGAACGCACTCCCTTTCAGCAAGCTGTGTCCTTGTGCCTCCAGGAGGTCACTGCTGGGCCTAGGAGTGCTCAAGACCCAGAGGGCAGGTCCCTGGAGCCTAGGCTGGTTATCAAATTGCAGCTCTTCCTCCTCCCGAGGCTCCGGCCTGGTGGGTGGATCTTAGATGTCTTTTTCAGAACACAGCTGGGTCTGGGCTCCCTCTCCCAGCATTAGATCTACAAAGTCAGTTTCTGCCTCCATCACAGATGAGAGAGCCTGGGTTTCTCTCCCACAGCCAAGCCAATGCATAAAAATACCCATTCTCAGGGCAGTGTTTCCACGGATACTAGTTGATGTGTTTATAAAAAGATAAAGAGAAGGGAGATGTTTTCTATGAGGTACGGGGAAAGGGGTGTCTCAGAGGGCCCATTCTAAGGCATCCCTTCCCCTGAGGGATCAGCCACAAGATGTTATAGCATAGAATAGAGATTATTTAGGGCATGGGGAGGAGAGTTAAGAGAGTAGTAGAGGCAGAGAAAGGCAGAGAGAGAGAGAGAAGTAGAAGTAGAGGAGCAGAGGCTGGCCATGAGCACGTGGGGGTGGGGGTGACGAGGGGACAGACCAGGAGCAAGAAGGGAGGAACAAGAGAGGAGGAGGGAGAAGGGGCAAGCAGCCCCTTTTATAGAGGGTCAGTCCTATCTGGCTGTTGCCAGGTAACTGTGGGGTGGTGTTTAGACAGAATGCTAACACTAGTTAATCCTCCCACGGCACTAGGAATTCCTCCTTCCCTAAACCTCTGAAACTGCCCAAGTCTCTATCTACAGGGCCTTTGTAAAACCACTGGTGATCACCTTGTTCACTGCCACGGTATCCTTGCCTTCCACATCCTCCATAACCTGGGCACATACCCGCCATGCTTCCACTACACGATGTGAGACCATGACAGCTTCAACCACTTCCATCTCAATCATCACATCCTCCACCACAATGTCTGCGCCAGTGAGGGTCTCCAGCCAACTTCCCGAGGCCACTATCGTCTCTGAAAGAACCACAGGGTTCCCCCACTCTGGATACCGCCAATTCCTCCTCTGCAGCATCTCTGTTCCAGTTCAGGCTCTGAGGCTCCTAAAACTTTGACTGGAGACCCTGGACAATGGCCGCGTCCTCCACAGAAACCAGAGCACCTGACAGGCCACCACCGCTTCTGTTACTGTGACTCCTGGAAGAGACTCCACACATAATCTCACCAGCTCCAAACACCTCGAGCCTGGGCATCGCCCTGTGTCAGCATCCCCAGCCTCATCCTCAGATCAGGACCAGACAGCCCTTCTACTCACTGAATACCTTCCTCAAAGACAGTATGACTTCCCATATAATAGGGCCAGTATCAATACACATACTGCATTTAGTCAGGGTTCTCTAGACTCACAGGACATATTAGGTATCTTTCTATATGTTAAGGGAATCTGTTGGGAAGACTTACAGGCTGCAGTCCAACTAACCCAACAACGGGCAGCTGTGAGCGGGAAATCCAAGAATCTAGTCATTGCTCAGTCCCACGAGGCTAGTGTCTCAGTTGGTCTTCTGTATGGGCTGGAATCCTGAAGAAGCAGGTTCCAACAGATGTGCTGGCCAGTAAGTGCAAGCAGGCGAAGAAGAGAATCTTCTGTTGTCCTCATGCAGGCCTCCAGCAGGAGGTACGGCCCGGATTAAAGGCATGAACACCATGCCAGGACCTAAACGTTCTTTACTTGGAACTTGCCCTGTCCCAGGCTGGCCTTGAACCCAGAGATCTGCTTGCCTCTGTCTCCTGGGATTAAAGGCGTGTCCAGGCCTATGCTTTTCATGGCCACTATGCCCCAAGATCTGGATCAAAAGCCTGTTGTCTCTCAGCCTCAAGACCTGGATCACAGGTGTACCCTCCATTTCTGGATTGTTGTTCCTTCCAGAAGTAAACATCTGGGGGTAGCCATCACACACACACCCCACAAACAGGGTCAACCCAGCTGGATATTTCACCCTGTCCCACAGTCCTCTAGTTTTAGTTGCTATGCATGTTATAGGACTGAGTTTTTGCACTATAAGCAAGCATATGTGGAAAAAGACAAAAAGCATCATTTTAGTATCCAAACAGATTTTTGGTGACACTTATATAAAATTCATTTTTTATAAGTTTTTATCACATGCGTGGACTGACTGCGGGAGGTGGGATTCATGCATGCGCCATGGCTGGCACACGGAGGTCAGAGGAAAACCTGAAGTACATTCTTTCCTTCTGCCGCGCGAGCCCTGGAGTTAAACTCCGGGCCCCCAGGCTCGGCAGCTGGCACCTTTCCCCGCTGAGCCGTCCTGCGTGCTCTACAGTGAGCAGAGCTGTGCTCTACAGTGAGCAGAGCTAGACTGAGACATAGACTCGGTTGCCTTCGAAACCACACATCTCATGTAGGACGGCCTTCCAGTTCCTGCCTCAACTTCCCTCCGCGATTGGCTGTGACCTGGAGATATAAGTTGAATAAACTCCTCCCCCAGGTTGTTTTTGGTCAGGGTATTTTATCATAGCAACAGAATTAAACTATGCTATGTGTCTTAGTCAGGGTTTCTATTCCTGCACAAACATCATGACCAAGAAGCAACTCAGGGAGGGAAGGGTTTATTCAGCTTACGCTTCCACACTGCTGTTTATCACCAAAGCAAGTCAGGACTGGAACTTAAGCAGGTCAGGAAGCAGGAGCTGATGCAGAAGCCATGGAGGAATGTTTCTTACTGGCTTGCTTAGCCTGCTCTCTCTCTCTCTCTCTCTCTCTCCTCTCTCTCTCTCTCTCTCTCTCTCTCTCTTTTTTGGCTTTCCGAGACAGGGTTTCTCTGTGTAGCCCTGGCTGTCCTGGATCTCACTCTATAGACCCAGGCTGGCCTTGAACTCAGAAATCCACCTGCCTCTGCCTCCCAAATGCTGGGATTACAGGTGTGCGCCACCAAGCCCAAGCCTGCTCTCTTATAGAACCCAAGAGCACCAGCCCAGGGATGGAACCACCCACAATGAACTCTCCCCCCTTGATCACTAATTGAGAAAATGCCCCATAGCTGGATCTCATGGAGGCACTTCCCCAACTGTAGCTCCTTTCTCTGTGATAACTCCAGCCTGTGTCAAGTTGACATGCAAAACCAGTCGGTACACTACGTAATGGAGCAGGGGTCCTCTCTGAAAATATTCTGAAGGAAAAGAGATGGCTGGTAAATCTCCAGGGAATGTGGAGTTGGCAGGAGAGCGAGCAGTGCTCAAGGCAGAGGGGAAGCCAGCCTCGGAGACACACGCCTATAAAGCACTCACAGGGCTGCACCCGGAGGAACAGGAGTTTGAGGGCAGCCTGGGCTACGTAGAGTGACCCTAGATAAACAAACAAACAAACCTGGGTTGATATAAAACATTAAAGAACAAGGAAGCAAAAAAGAAACCCATGGAATTTGAGCTCAGGCTATTTCAACCTTCAGGGACCAATGCAGGGGGCTTGTTCAGAGTAGATCCTCACTTCAATCTAGAACCCGCCCTGCAAATATAAACTAAAACGAAATTCATCCCTCCTAGAAGGAAATACAAGTAAAATTACCTGTCTCTTGTCATGGTACAGGGAAGAGTAAGAAACATACCCCTGAGAAGCAAACAGTAAAGTCAACAGAATTTAATAGGACTTTCAGGGAGAGTCACACGCTGAAGGTCACTTGTCACACGCTGAAGGTCACTTGAAAGACCCCAGTACTGTGACTCTGGAGGCTCAGCCTCTTAGAGTCGAGAGATCTTACTTAAAAGACTGGAATTTGTTTATTTATTGTTACTTCTTTCTTTGAAAAAGGGTCTTGGGGGGGGAGGTTAGGGGGTGGGGGGGGTGGCGCATGCCTTTAATCCCAGCACTTGGGAGGCAGAGGCAGGTGGATTTATGAGTTCAAGGCTAGCCTGGTCTACAGAGTGCGTTCCAGGACAGCCAGGGCTATACAGAGAAACCCTGTCTCGGGAAAAACAAAACAAAACAAAACAAAACAAAAGACAAAAAACAAAACAAAAAAACAAAACAAAAAAAAAAGAAAGAAAAAGGGTCTCACTATGTAGCACTGGCTGGCCTGGAACTCACTACATGGACAGGGCTGATCTTAAACTCACAACGATCTGCCTGGGTCTGCCTTCCAAGTGCTAGGATTAAAGGTATGAGCCATGCCTGGGCCTTAGGTGATTTGGGCTAGGACCAAAAAGCCTTTCACCCACCTCCCCGCCCCCATCACCCCCCCACCCCCCAACCTCCCCACCTCCGCATGCTCTCAGTACTGGGAATTGTTCCTGTGTCTTAGTCAGGATTTCTATTCCTGCACAAAACATCATGACCAAGAAGCAAGTTGGGGAGGAAAGGGTTTAACTCAGCTTACACTCGGTGTGAACTGCAGTTCATCACCAAAGGAAGTCAGGACTGGAACTCAAGCAGGTCAGGAAGCAGGAGCTGATGCAGAGGCCATGGAGGGATGTTATTACTGGCTTGTTTCCCCTGGCTTGCTCAGCTTGCCTTTTCTTTTAGAACCCAAGACCACAAGCCCAAGGATGGCACCACCCACAAGGGCCCTCCTGCCTTGATCACCAATTGAGAAAATGCCTTACAACCAGATCTCATGGAGGCATTTTCTTAACTGAAGCTCCTTTCTTTGTGATAACTCCAGCCTGTGTCAAGTTGACACACAAAACCAGCCAGTACATCCCGTTTCCACAAATGCCCACTTACCATCCAGAAACTCGATATTCATTTTTGTTTTTATTGTGTGTGTGTCTTGCCTACCAACACACCACACGAGTGAGGTACCCCGGGATCCAGACAAGGATACTGGATCCCCTGGAACTGGAGTTGTAATTGTCTGTGAGCCATTTTGTGGGTGTTAGGATCCTAACCTGGGTCCTTTGGAAGAACAGTGTTCTTAATTTCTGAGTCATCTCTTCAGTCCCTACAAAGAGTGTTTTAAAAATAAAAAATAGAAGCAGTAGACTTGGCAGCTCAGTTAAAAGCATTTGCTGTTCTTCCAGAGACACAAGTTCAGTACCAGTACCCTCAGAGGTGACTCAGCCCCAGGGACCCAGAACCCTTTTCCGCTCCACCCCACACTAATGACTGCTATTCTTTTATACAGTTCTTTGCTGTCCTGAAACTTGATCTGTAGATGAGGTTGGCTTTGAATTCCCTGACATCCTCCTGCCTCTGCCTCCTAAATGCTAGGATTAAAGAGGTATACCACCATGCCTGACATAAAATTGTTTTTTTAAAAGAGGAGAAAATGGGACCAGGTATGGTGGTTCATGCCTTTACTCCCAGCACTCAGGAGGCAGAGGCAGGGTGATCTCTGTAAATTCAAGGCCATCCTGGACTCCATGGCGGTTTTCAGGACAGCTAGGGCTACGTACACAATGAGGTCCTGTCTCAAAAACAAAACAAACTACCCCCCTTGATCCCAACACCCAATTTAAAGAATCCTCAAACTGCCGTGCCTGTGTGTGTGTGTGTGTTTGGGAAAACGTGCGTGTTCTCCGAGGAAGGGCATCCCTTCAGCTCGGCTTTCAGATAGCGTGTACAGACGACATTAGTCTCAGGGAAACCCAGTAACACAGTGTCAGATATCTTAAATGTAAAAAGACACCAGGAGAGAAAGCCAAGGAGGAAACAGACAAAATCAGGCTGGCTCAGGTCCATAAAGACTTTTACTGTTAGAAACATTAAATGTAGAAGATGAAGTCAATGGGTTTACATGTGTGTCACAGTTTCATAGTCGCCCACAAACATACATGGGCAGCTTTAGGGTTTGCTTTTGTCTTTGGAGGGGTTGGGGCTAGATATGTTTGTTGAGACAGGGTTTCATGTAGCCTAGGTTGGCTTTGAACTTAATATGTAGCTGAGGCTGGTTTTGAACCCTGTATTCTCTGCTTCTTCCTCCCAAGTCCTGGTATTCCAGGCATGTGCCATCACACCCAGTTAGGTTGATTAAGTTGTTTTCCTCAGTTTCCCTTGTGACTGTGTGCCGCTGTGTGACAATGCTCGGCTGATGGCATATAAGCCAGAAACGTCTCTCACGGAGGGAAAAGAATAAAGTAGGGGCTTAAAGCCAGGGGCTGTAGCTCTGTGGTGGACCTGCTTGGTCGGCCTGCCCGGCGTGCAAGGCTCAGGGTTCCCTCCCAAGCACCACACAGACACAAAGGGAAAAACAATTGTTGGGTGTAATGGTGTATGAATGCCTAGCACTGGGGAGATTAAGATGGAGATTTCGGGAGAGGGTGCTGGAGAGATGGCTCAGCTGTTAAGAGCACCGACTGCTTTACCAAAGGTCCTGAGTTGGTCCTGAGTTCAAATCCCAGGAACCACATGGTGGCTCACAACCATCTGTAACAAGATCAGAAGCCCTCTTCTGGAGTGTCTGAAGACAGCTACGGTGTACTTACATATAACAAATAAATCTTAAAAAAAAAAAAAAAAAGATGGGAATTGGGGTCTGTAGTTTGAGGCCAACCTGGGCTACACAGCAAGCCTATCTCAGAAAGCAAACTCCCAGACCACTGAAGACAGAATGAAAGTGCTTACAGCTTTAGTGCATGACCTGGAAGATGAGTCACAGGGTCTAATAAAGTGCCTTCCTGCTTTGAGGACGAGTAGAGATTAGTAACATTTAGATTCTGATCAGTACACCTCGTACAACCTTTGGAAAGTAGCTAAATCAAAACTCTGAATTTGCATCCAAGATAGCCTCCTTCCGGCTAAGTCTGGATCGGGCTGGCAAGGTCTGTTTCTTAGAGAGCTATAGGTTTTTCTTCGGCTGTAAAATAAGAGTTGCTGGAAGACTGGAGCCCGGCCCTTACTGCAGCCTCTTGCCTTTGGAGAGTGGCCATCACGGCCACACTGGAGACCCTGCTTTGAGTCTCACACAGTACGCCACATCCCTTCCTGTCTCAGACTCATTCGTTCTGAGCCGCTTCACATCTCCAGATACCTGCCAGCTCTCTCACTCATGAAGGTCTTATTCGTGAAGAATGTCCGCTCACCTGCACACTGACTGGCAAAAGTGTTGTTTCCTCTTGCACATGAAGTTTCCCCCCTCTCACAGGCTGACTAAACAGTGGCATTTCGCCATCCTGGCATATGGCACCCCTTCCCCATACCCCCTGAAACCCTCTGCTATGCTCATTCAGCTGACCACGTGTGCTCTGAGCGGGCAACATCCACGTGTCCAGACCAAATTCAACACTCGTAGAAGACTCAGACTCTCAAAGCAGAGCCTGAGGCTCACCCTGGTGTATGCTATGGAGAGACCCTGGTGTATGCTATGGAGAGACCCTGGTGTATGCTATGGAGAGACGCCTTGTTTGGAAAAGTGAGAAGGGTCCTAGATGGGGAATCTCCAATGGAGAGCAGCACCAGAGATTGAGAGTCAAGAGGCCTAAGGGGAGGTGATTGGCAATTTGAGAGGGGTCGGTGCTTTCCTCTTTCCTCGCAGTGGGGGCTTTTTTGGTCTGGAGGGAAAAGGGAGAGAACAGAGAACATAGTATATTCCTAAAAACCATTTCTTCAGGGGCTGGAGAGATGGCTCAGTGGTTAAGAGCATTGACTGCTCTTCTGAAGGTCCTCAGTTCAAATCCCAGCAACCACAGGGTGGCTCACAATCATCCGTGATGAGATCTGACACCCTCTTCTGGTAATAATAATAATAAATAAATTTTTTTTTTAAAAAAAAAACTTTTCTTCATATCTCACCATGTGATCCATTCCGCTCATATGTGCTTCTGCCATGACATCACACACCATGACATCGACCATCATGTTCCAATGAATAGCTCTTCACCAGAGCCAAGCTTTGGAGGCTTAAATTTTTGAATTTTAAGCCTCCTAAAGTATGAGCTAAATCAACCTTTTTTTTTTTTTTTTTTTTTTTTTTTTTTTGTCTCCAGCTTCAGGCATTACTCCAATTAACAGTAACTGTCAACTTGACTCAGCCTAGCATCGTCATCTGAGAGAAGTCTGGGTGGAGGAATTACCTGGAATACATTGGCCTATAGGCATGTCTATCTGAGGCCATCAGATTGATGGCTGATACAGACGGGTCCAGCCCACTGTGGGCAGCACTATCCCAAGGTAGGTGGTTTTTCCACTGTATAAGGTAGCTAGCTGAGCATGAGCCAGCAAGGGAGCTAAAGAGTGAGAGAGAAAAACCCAGCCTTCCTCCACGGTTTCTGCCTCAGGCCCCTTGTATCTCTTCTCTGACTTCCCTCAATGGCGGGCACTGACCTGGAAGTGTAAGCCAAAGAAATAAATCTCTCCTTTCCTAAGTTGCTTTTGGTCAGGCTGTTTTGTCACAGCAACAGAGATCAAACCGAGTCCTTTGTGATAACAACAGAAAATGGACAAAGATAGAACGCAAAGATGGCTCTGCTGACCCTGGGTCCTCTCCCTTCCTTGGCTGATTCAGTGCGAGCGAGCTGATGAGTGCACGGGTCCCTTTCCAACCTCACGTTTTTGTTTGTTCGGTGACGCAGGGCCCTGTCCTTCAGCAGATCCTTGGGACTTCTTCTCCGCTAACGTCAAACCACAGAATTTCTTGACCAGGAAACAAATGAGCTAGAACAGGTTTCTGACCCCATCCCAGCCTCAGGGGCGGGTCCCACACCTCTGACAATCTTGATCTTCTTTCCTTTTTCTCTTCCTGCTTCAACCCAGCACAGTGTGATCATGCCATTCTTTGTCTTAGTACCATCCCCTTGACCCCTAGGCCGTTGCCTTCCCAGGCTCAGGACTGTTTCCTTACATGCTCGCACTTGGCAATCTGTCAAGATAAGTGCCCAGCCTCTCCCTGGCCCACAGGAACCTATAAAGGTCTCAGCCACACTTTAGCAATGAGAACGAGGTGACAGGCTAGTGCCGAGGACACTTGACATCTCAGGCATCCGACGACCTCCTCCCCAGCGGCAAAGCCCTTAGAAGAACGGAGCTCCTGGAAGCTCCTCTTTACCTTCTCCTTCTCAAGAACTCTCTAGAACTTGGCCACACTTTGGGATCCAGGTATCTTTGCCTGCCAGCCACAGGGAGGCAGAGGAAGATGCAGAGGGGAAGCAACCTCTGGTGCTGGCTGCTTTTGCAGCTCCTGCTTTTAGAAATCGGTGAGTGATTTTTATCTAAATGTGGATGGTCTAGCTGCTTCTGAGGAGGTAGGAGACGTTGGGACAAGCTCCTGTTCTCCCCAGAGAGAGTCATCATTTCATCTCTTAAGGGGAATGGTGTATCATTGCCCAGGAACCAGCAATGGACACTGTAGTCTCTGGTCTCACACTGCCTACGACCAAAATCATGGTTCCACTTATTAAGAGCGCCATGTGGGACTGGTTTTCCCAGGCCTCGGCGAAGGGGGGATAACCTGTGTGGTGTGGGCTAGGTGTTTAAATAATGAGAAGACTTGATTGTTGTTTTTTAAGATTTATTTATTTATTTTATGTATATGAGCACACTGTAGCTGTCTTCAGACACACCAGAAGAGGGCATTGGATCCCATACAGATGGTTGTGAGCCACCTTGTAGTAGCTAGGACTTGAACTCAGGTCCTCTGGAAGAGCAGTCAGTGCTCTTAGCCACTGAGCCATCTCTCCAGCCCGACTTGACTGTTTTTTAAGTCTTGTTTCTCTCCTGTCTGTAACCCTAATTCCAAATCACCCTAAGCCAATCTTAAACCAAGAAGAATAGAATCCAAAACTCTAGCTGGGGAGGCACAGGCCGGCAATTCCGGCTACTGGGGAGCCTGGGATGGGAAGATGGCAAGGCTTATCCGGGTTATGGAGCAAGTTCAACCGCAGCCCTGTCCATGGGGCGAGACTCTGTCTTGAAACAACACAGCATAGAATAAAACAAGAGGCTAGCGGTAGCTCGTGGGCAGAATGCTTGCCCAGCACGCGGGAGGCCCTGGGTTTGGAATTCAGCAAAGGAGTAAAAAAATAAAAATAAAATAAATAAAATCACATTAAATCAAACAAGTAGAGCTGGGTGTGGCCCCCTCACGCCTGAGGTCTCAGCGGCCAGCCTGAGTCACCTAGCAGGACTCGCCTGAAAGTTTAAAAATGATCAGAGGATAATAAGTGATCTAGTGGCAAGTTAATTTTAAAGACAACAGTGATCATAAAATTAAAGGCAGGCTCTCTCTATGAGGTGGTTGTGAAGCAGGCGCCATCTTAAGTAGACAAGAAGAACCTTCTGGATTCTACAAAAGAGCAAAAGGTGAAGACCCCAGTGGGTTTTAGCCTCATGGGTTTCTTCCGATGTTATGGATGTTATGATAAAGGCTGGGCTACTGTAGTGTGTAAGAGGCCCCTCCAGTGCTTCTCGGCATGGGGACTTGTTATCTCAGGACACAGGAAGCTGAGGCAGGAGGATCATGAGTAAGTTCAGACAACCTGGTACAGAGTGAGCCCTCTCAAAAACCTAAAAGCCTGGACTGTTTTTTTTACTTCGGTTCTTACAACAATGAACACTCCCGCGTTCTGCCTGCACAGAAGCGGGAAGTGGGAATCCTGGGGGAATTCATCTTTCTGAACCAAAATTCAAGCCAACTACAATTAGTTTATGTGTGAGTGCCTTTTGTTGGCTACATGCCTGTCCATGCACCACATGTGCACAGAACTGAGGAGAGCAGGGCAGGGGATGCTGGAGTCCCCGGAGCTGAGTTACAGGTAGGTAGTTGCCTGATGTGACCGATGGGAGGCAAACTTGCATCCCCTGAAAGCGGCAAGTACTCTTAGCCACCCAGCTGCCTTTCTAGTCCTTTCTCCAGACTATATCTTGATTCATTCATTTTTATCCTTCAAGATATTCCCAGGCAAATCCACCCCCTTTCCCTTGCCTGGACTGCTTTGGGTCAGCCCTGCAAAAAGGAACCATGACCTGGAATTGTGGGCCGAATTAATCCTTCCTCCCTAAGGTTGCTTTTGTTGGAGATTTTATAACAGCAGTAGAAAATATTGACTATTTACGCACACATACACACACACATCCCACATATTTAAAACTTTTATCCAGTTATCTGATAATTCTCTACCCCCGTCTGTCTGTCTCTCTGTGCATGCATGTGCATACATGTGTGCGTGTGTGTCTGTGTGTCTGTGCATGAGTATCTGCACATTCATGCTGAGGTTCAAATACAGGTCTTTGTGTGTGCTTGACAAATGTTTACCACTAAGGTGGGCGCCGCCCTTCAATTCCTTTATGGTATTTTTTTTTAAACTGAGATTTTTTTTTCTTTAATGTACGAATATAGAATGTTTATCAGATAAACTCAGCCTTGCTTTTTGATGTTATCTTTGCTCTCATTCTGTTTAGCTTCTTGTGGGTTTTTCGTTTGTTTGTTTGTTTGTTTGTTTAGACATAGTCTGATGTAGGCTAGGCTGGTCTAACATTAACTATGGGGCTGGAGAGATGGCTCAGTAGTTCAGAGCACGGGCTGCTCTTCACAGGACCAAAGTTCCATTCACAGAACCCACATGGTGGCCAACAACCCTCTGTGATTCCAGTTCCAGGGATTCCAACTCATTCTTCTGACCTCATGGGCACCAGGACACCGTCCATATTTCTAATTCTTGATTAGATAATTGATAATGATGGTGTCCACGGAGCACTCAGGAGCACTGAATAAAATCAGCCATGCCAAGAATTTGACAAAGGAGGAAGCAGAAGGCAAACATGTCAGTCTGAACCAGTTTCCTTTCATGGTCTTATTCAGAAAAAACTTCTGTTGTACCACAGGAGATGTCCACATTACCTCCAGCACACCAAATCCTACATCAGCAATGAACAGCACAGCCTCTGCCTCTGCATCCACCCAGACCACCACTGGGTCCAGCACAGACTCTGCATTCACCCTGACCACCACTGGGTCCAGCACAGGCTCTGCATTCACCCCGACCACCACTGGGACCAGCACAGTCTCTGACCCTGCATCTACTCCAACCACCAATGGGCCCAGAACAGCCTCTGAATTCACCCTGACCACCATTGGGTCCAGCACAGACTCTACATCCACACTGACCACCACTGGGTCCAGCACAGTCTCTGACTCTGCATCCACCCTGACTACTATTGGGCCCAGCACAGCCCCTGCATCCACCCTGACTACCACTGGGTCCAGCACAGTCTCTAACCCTGCATCCACCCTGACCACCACTGGGTCCAGCACAGTCTCTAACCCTGCATCCACCCTGACCACCACTGGGTCCAGCACAGTCTCTGACCCTACATCCACCCTGACTATCATTGGGACCAGCACAGACTCTGCATTCACCCTGACCACCATTGGGCCCAGCACAGCCCCTGCATCCACCCCGACCACCACTGGGACCAGCACAGACTCTACATCTACCCTGACCACCACTGGGACCAGCACAGACTCTACATCTACCCCGACCACCACTGGGTCCAGCACAGACTCTACATCTACCCCGACCACCACTGGGACCAGCACAGACTCTACATCTACCCCGACCACCACTGGGACCAGCACGGACTCTACATCTACCCCGACCACCACTGGGACCAGCACAGATTCTACATCTACCCCGACCACCACTGGGACCAGCACAGACTCTACATCTACCCCGACCACCACTGGGTCCAGCACAGACTCTACATCTACCCCGACCACCACTGGGTCCAGCACAGACTCTACATCTACCCCGACCACCACTGGGACCAGCACAGACTCTACATCTACCCCGACCACCACTGGGACCAGCACAGACTCTACATCTACCCCGACCACCACTGGGACCAGCACAGACTCTACATCTACCCCGACCACCACTGGGACCAGCACAGGCTCTACATCTACCCCGACCACCACTGGGACCAGCACAGATTCTACATCTACCCCGACCACCACTGGGACCAGCACAGACTCTACATCTACCCCGACCACCACTGGGACCAGCACAGACTCTACATCTACCCCGACCACCACTGGGACCAGCACAGACTCTACATCTACCCCGACCACCACTGGGTCCAGCACAGACTCTACATCTACCCCGACCACCACTGGGACCAGCACAGACTCTACATCTACCCCGACCACCACTGGGACCAGCACAGATTCTACATCTACCCCGACCACCACTGGGCCCAGCACAGCCTCTGCATCCACCCCGACCACCACTGGGTCCAGCACAGCCCCTGCATCCACCCTGTCCACCACTGGGTCCAGCACAGCCCCTGCATCCACCCTGACCACCACTGGGCCCAGCACAGACTCTACATCCACCCCGACCACCACTGGGCCCAGCACAGCCTCTGCATCCACCCTGTCCACCACTGGGCCCAGCACAGCCTCTGCATCCACCCTGTCCACCACTGGGTCCAGCACAGACTCTACATCTACCCCGACCACCACTGGGCCCAGCACAGCCTCTGCATCCACCCTGACCACCATCATTGGGTCCAGCACAGCCCCTGCATCCACCCTGACCACCACTGGGCCCAGCACAGCCCCTGCATCCATCCTGACCACCACTGGGTCCAGCACAGCCTCTGCATCCACCCCGACCACCACTGGGCCCAGCACAGCCTCTGCATCCACCCCGACCACCACTGGGTCCAGCATAGCCCCTGCATCCACCCTGTCCACCACTGGGTCCAGCACAGCCCCTGCATCCACCCTGACCACCACTGGGCCCAGCACAGACTCTGCCTCTGCATCCACCCCAACCACCACTGGGTCCAGCACAGCCCCTGTATCCACCCCGACCACCACTGGGTCCAGCACAGCCCCTGCATCCACCCCGACCACCACTGGGTCCAGCACAGACTCTACATCCACCCCGACCACCACTGGGCCCAGCACAGCCCCTGCATCTACCCCGACCACCACTGGGTCCAGCACAGCCCCTGCATCCACCCTGACCACCACTGGGCCCAGCACAGACTCTACATCCACCCCGACCACCACTGGGCCCAGCACAGCCTCTGCATCCACCCTGTCCACCACTGGGCCCAGCACAGCCTCTGCATCCACCCCGACCACCACTGGGCCCAGCACAGCCTCTGCATCCACCCTGACCACCATCATTGGGTCCAGCACAGCCCCTGCATCCACCCTGACCACCACTGGGTCCAGCACAGCCCCTGCATCCACCCTGACCACCACTGGGTCCAGCACAGCCCCTGCATCCACCCCGACCACCACTGGGCCCAGCACAGCCCCTGCATCCACCCCGACCACCACTGGGCCCAGCACAGCCTCTGCATCCACCCCGACCACCACTGGGCCCAGCACAGCCCCTGCATCCACCCCGACCACCACTGGGTCCAGCACAGCCTCTGCATCCACCCCGACCACCACTGGGCCCAGCACAGCCTCTGCCTCTGCATCCACCCCGACCACCACTGGGCCCAGCACAGCTTCTGCATCCACCCCGACCACCACTGGGCCCAGCACAGCCTCTGCATCCACCCTGACCACCAGTGGGTCCAGCACAGCCCCTGCATCCACCCCAGCCCCGACTGGGACCAGCACAGCCTCCAGCTCTGGCTCGAGCAGCACCTACAGCACCTCTAACCCCACAGTTTCCACTGGAGCACACACCACCTCCAACCACACTGAGGAGGTGGAGTCCAGTGGGTCCCTGAAGCCCTGGGAAATCGTCCTCATCACCCTGGCCTCTGTTGTCATGGCCATGGGACTCTCTGCTGGGCTCTTTATCTTCGTGGTGAGTACCTGATAGGTAACAAGCTGCTTAGGGAAGGCTGGGGTGGTGAATTACAGCAGCCTTAAGTCAGAAGTAGATGGGAAGAAATGGAGATCAGGAGAGTTACAAGCAGAAACAGAAGTTAGAATCAGAAGAGTGTATCCATGCCCCGAGAATTCACCGAATCTGAACAAGGCTTGCCAAGAGGAATGGAGACCACGGGGAGTTTTAGGGAAGGGGTTGTTTGGAACATGAAAGAAAGGCTGTTAGGAAGAGAGGGTAATGGTTTCAAAGTTGCCCATGGTAAGTACCTGGGAGGAGGAGACAGGGCTCTTAAACTGTGTGCTCTTTTTTCTAGAGAAGATACCTGTCTCGGAGAAATGCTGCTGATGGAGCAGTCTACAACCCCCACAATTCCCACTCTGGTCCTGGAGGATCCGATATGACTCCAGGGAGCCCTACCTGCTCCTGGAGGAGACTAGGAACCTCTGAGGTCATAGAGATGAATGGGTTATAACTACTGCCCACGAAGCCCAGGGCCTCATCCTTCTCAGACCCGAGCCACTGCTTCTTCTGTGAGACCCCTCTAGGAGCCCCTTTCCAGCTTTGTTCGGGTCCCTGACATCCTTGAGGAAGATACATGCTTCTCTTCTGTCTTTACCAGACACACAAAGGAAGATAATGCATTGTGTGGTCACTTCACAAAGAAATAAAAACATCCAACATGTCTGAAGAGAGGATCTATATACGTGGGTGGGGGTCTAGAGCTCTGAAGGGAAATTTTCCGGTTACATGGGAGAGTACTTGTACTAGAATCCGTGTGGCCTTCCCAATCTCCACAGGAAAATCCAGAGGCCTCATTCAAGATCCGCATGTGCCCATTTTCTTAGTCTTCCTGCCCCAAGCACGATCCTGGAGTCTTGGTTTGGTTTGGTTTGGTTTTGTTTTGTTTTGTTTTCCCCATTGCTGTGATAAGATACCATGACCAAGGCAGCTTATAGAAGACAGAGTTTATTCGGGCCTTATAGTTTAAGACAGTTAGAGTCCATGCACAGAATGGCAGAGAGCATAGCAGCAGATAGGCAGGCTTGTTGGAGCAGTAGCTAACCTCCCACATCTTGAGACTCAACCATGAGACGGAGAGAGTCAAGTAGTCAACATAGGAGCCTATGGGAGCCATGCTCATTCAAACTAACACAGATAGAGATTTGGGGAAATTGGGTTGGCATAAGTGACGGGGAGGGACTTGGGGAAGGATCTACAGCAAGACTGGTCTAGAATCAGGTTGTTGTGTGCAGAAACCAGAGAGGAAGAGAAGCAAATCCCCTCTTGTGCATCACGTCGGTGGTCCAGAGTAGAAGGTTGTGTGCCCTTCGAGGTCTGGAGGACAGGGGGCAGCTGTTTGCAGAGGCAAAGGTCACTCTGAATCCAGAGGAACTGAGGTTCTCACCTGGGGCAGAGAACCATCTGTGTTAATGGGCTCAGCCCTGCTCATAGCAAGAGAAGTAACTCTCTGCTCTCCCTACTCAGAAGGGACAGTAAAACTGGAAACTATGTTTTACCCACGAGGCTGTGCTGTGCCAAATATAAGTGGGGATAATGTCACCATCATATCACTTTTAAAAAATCCATCGACTAGGGGCTGGAGAGATGGCTCAGCAGTTAAGAGCCCTGACTGCTCTTGGAAAGGTCCTGAGTTCAAATCCTAGCAACCACATGGTGGCTAACAATTATCTATAATGAGATCTGATGCCCTCTCTTCTGGGGTGTTTGAAGACAGCTACAGTGTAATTACATATAATTAATAAATAAATAAATTATAAAAAAAAATCATCAACTAGAATCAGAAGCTGTGTTGACCATCCTGCAAAAAGGTGTCTCCTGCTGGCAGGAACCTAGAAAGGGTTATATAAAAAATATGGAGGAGCTGGGCATGGTAGCCATGCCTTTCATCCCAGCACTCAGGATGCAGAAGCAGGGGGCTCTCTAGTTCAAGGCTAGCCTGTTGTATATAGTAAATCCCAGAATAGTCAGGATGAACCCATTAACAGAGACACAGAGACACTGTCTAAAAACAAAAAACAAAAAACAAAGCTGCTTACACACACACACACACACACACACAACCACTGACCAAAAGCCACTCGGGGCAGGGATGGTTTCTTTCATCTTAGATTTGCCATCCATAGAGGGAAACCAAGATGAGAATTCAAGACAAGAACTGAAACAGAGGTTTTGGAGTGATGCTGTTTACTGGCTTGCTCAGCTAAACATTCATCTATAGCCCAGACCCATCTGTCCAGGGACAGACTACCTACATCAATTAACAGTTGTGAAAATGCCCTACAGATTTGCCTCCAGGCCAACCTGAAAGAGACAACCCCTAAACTGAGGTTTCCTCTTCCTGAGTGTGTGAAACTGACGGCTAAGACCAGGCACCACACCAGTTACGAGAAACGTGCCAGATCACAGGTAAACCAGTAAACTAGATAGAAAATGAATTGTCCCTCAACGAAACTATCAAAATATTACAAGGCACATCATGTAAATATACATTTACATATACGAAGCTAAATAACAAGTCCCTGGAAGAAGAAAAAACAAGGAGGAGCAATCCCCAGTGATTTAGGCACATGACTGTGCCGTCAAGACTCGCTTTCTCAACAACTAGAGCATGTACGCAGAGCCTATTAATATCACTATTTAGGATGCATTGCAGGATTACCAACATGGAGGTATGTATGATATAAGTATGTATAATGTATGTATGCATGCATGTATGATTTATATACATATAATGTAAATGTGTATGACGTATATATGTATGATGTACATATATATGACATAAGCATGTATATGTGTGATGTAAATATCATTATTTATATATGATATCGGTATATATAATATAAACATGTATGATCTAAGTATGTATGATGTATGTAAGTATGATATATGTGTGGTGTAGGTATATATGATATAAATATGTTAGATGTATGCATGATGTAAGTATGTATGATGTGAATATGTATGATATATGTATGTGGGCGATTGTCATGGTGGATGTGTCACAGTCAGGGACTAGCTGTGGGAGTCTGTTCTCCCCATCCACCTTGCAGGTCAGGCTTGGCACAAGGTGCCTTTACCTGCTGAGCCATTTCTGGATTCCATAAGCTACTTCTTTCTCCTGACAAATATCAAAGCCCGCCAAGACCATCTGATCTAAGCAAAAACACTTCAAAGAGGGCCATTCTTACCTCCCCTTTCATGATCCTGTTCAGTCTGGGCCCTGGCTCTACTCTCCCTCAAACCTACAACAAACCTTCCCAACCATACCTAGGAACAGACATCTCTCTCTCCTTTTTTTTTTTATTCAAAACTGACCATTCTCACTGAAAAAACAAACAAGTTTTAAGCCCTCAGTTCTGCATGTACCTTCCTTCACAATCACGGACTCTCCAAAGAGGCATACAGAAATGGGCCTCTGACTTGACCACTTCCCCAGGTCAAACTGCTCCAGAGCTATTAATTGTGATTTGTCTCTTCAGATGAGTCTTCCAAACTCTCATAGCTGGGCCTTCTCAGCCTCTGCAGGTTTTACAGTCTAAATACATTGTAACAATGATCATCCCAGAATTTCTATGCAGGACAAGGTGGGAGCAGGTAAACCCATCTGTCCATCAATGGAAGAAGAGTATGTTAGTTAATGTTCTGTTACTGTAACAAAATATCTGAGACAATCTACTTACAAAGAGAAGTTTACTTTAACTCACAGGTTTTAGATGTTTCAGGCCATGACACCAACTGACCCTGTAGCTCTGGGTCTGTGCGAGGCAGGAAGAAAAAAAAGGAGAGGCGAGGATGAACCCCTCTTCAAAGTTCTGTCTCCAGTGACTGTAAATCCTCCAACTAGGCCACATCTTGTAATTTCTACTGCCTCCCAATAGTGTCACATTGGTTTAATTCTGTCTGTCTGTCTGTCTGTGCTTTCCTGCTTGTCCCTGGCTGGCTTTTCATGACAATTCAACTGCTTCTTCAGTCTGACCTGGCTCTAAATCACTGGGTTCTAACTGAGGCACACAATGTAACTGTGTGTTACACTGACAGGTCACACTGTTACTATGACAGAACACATGGCCTTCTCCCCAGGAGGCTCCTCTGGTCCCTCCCTGCCCTCCTCCTTCTTACCACCCTGAGAAGCAGCTGCTGTTTTGACTAAATCAGCACTAGCTGGCTTTTCCATGTACTTGCGTTCTGCAGAACCGGAGCCACACGGTGGCCTCTCCTAGAGAGCCTTTTGAAGGATTGAAGCTTCAGTACTTAGTGAATTTAGATGCTAATTCCCACCTATAATGATGCCCCTCTCTACCGCCACTGGAAAATGAGTGCCCAAGTACAACACCAGATCAATGACAGTCCGTGGAAGTGTTCTTTTTCCTCACACCTGTGTGGCATGCATCAAAGCTCCCTACAGTTTGAGAAGCCTAAAATCAGGGCTCCAGGTGGTTAGAACCACGGCCAGTGCTGAGGAACCATTATAAAAGACAGACCGGGGCATGGGTGGTTCTGAGCTTCCTCCTCACCCCCTGGAAGACGACATCTACCTGCTTACAGGACCCCAGAAACTGGATTTAGTTATCACCCACCTTCTCCACCCTTGAAAAGTCCAGGACAGTGGAACGTGTCAGTCACACAGCCACACCCTCCAAATCCCTAGCTCCTCTCATACACACAAAAACTCATGCTTTAAGTATATTTCCATTTTTGTGTTAGCTGCACGCATAGCTAATCCAAGACACACGTGGCCCCAGGTCACAGACTAGACACCTGAATCCTTGAAAAATTTTGAGAATATCATCTTTATGACAATAAAGAAGGCCTGGAGATCTAAACACAACACAGCAAGAACTAATGATAAAACATTTTAAAAACTGCTGAACAACTATCAGGAATTCCCTGTCTGAATACACCTGTAAAAGAGGTGTATTCAGACAGGGCGGTGGTGACATATGCCTGTAATCCCAGCACTCTGGGAGGCAGAGGCAGGCAGATTTCTGAGGCCAGCCTAGTCTACAGAGTGAGTTCCAGGATAGCCAGGGCTATACAGAGAAACCCTGTCCCCCGTCCCCCCCCCAAAAAAAAACAAATCCAAAGAAAGAGAAAGAGAGAGAGGGGGGGGGAGCATAAAGGAGCCCCGTGTGCTGGAGTCCATCCTTCACACAAGCTCAGGAGCCGTGGTAGGTGGGGCACCATGAGTTCCAGGCCAGCCAAGGCCACATAGTAAGATCCTGCGGAGAGAGAGACAGACACAGAGACAGACACAGAGACAGAGAGAGAGAGAGAGACAGAGACAGAGACAGAGACAGAGACAGAGGAGGGCTAAAAACCCAAGACCGGAGATGTTGCAAGAGGCACATTTGACAAAGGAGTCAAAGCCTGGATATTCAGGAACCATAATCAATAAGAAAATGACAGCTGGGTGTGGCAGCATGTGCCTTTAATCCCAGCAGAGGCAGAAGCAGAAGCAGAGGCAGAGGCACGCAGATCTCTGTGAGTTCAAGGCCAGCCTGGTTAGATGAGTTGCAGGACAGACAAGGCCACATAGAAACCCTGTCTGGAGAAGAAAGAAGATCTGTAGAGATGGCCCAACTGTTGAGCCAGGCTGCTGCTCTTACAAAGATCCAGAGCTTTGTTCCCAGAACTGACATGAGGCAGTCCCCTGCCTGCTGCTCCAGGGGACCTGAAGTCTTCTTGTCTCTGTGGGCATCTGCACTTGTGTGTGTGTCACACACACACACACACATACCACACACACACACACAAATAAATCTATATTTTTACAGGCAAAATAGTTAACAAAAAAAAAGGATAAAAAAATGGCCAGTGAACATTTTTTTAAACAGATGTTTGTAGGAAATGGAATCTAAAGCTACAACTGGATAGCATAACATAATGATACCCGTGACTAGAATTTAGGCCGATAGCACCAGGTACTGCTGAGACACTAAACAACTGTCACGCACTGTTAGTAGAAGTGAGAACTTACAAAATTATTTTGGGAAAATGAGAATGCTATATATTTTTAAAAAGATTTAGTTATATTTTAGGAGTGCTTGCTTGGATCCACGTATGTGAACCAAGCACATGCATTGCCTGAGCAGGTTAGAAGAGGAGCAGATCCCCGGAACTAAAGATGTAAGTGGGCATAAGCTTCAGTGCGGGTGATGGGGATAAAGCCCAGGTTCTCCACAGTGTGAGTGGTCTGCCTGCATGTATGTATGCATGTAAATATGTATGTGTGTATGCATGCATGTATGCATGTAAATATGTATGTGTGTATGCATGCATGTGTGCATGTAAATATGTATGTGTGTATGTATGCATGTAAATATGTATGTATGTGTGTATGCATGCATGTATGTAAATATGTATGTGTGTATGCATGCATGCATGCATGTATACCACCTGCATGCCTGATGCTCAGATCCTCTGGAACTCAAGTTACAAACAGTTGTGATCTGCCACGCGGGTGCTTGTAATGGAACCCCAGATCCTCTGCAAGAACAAGTTTTTTTTAAAAGATTTATTTATTTATTATATCTAAGTAATTTAAGTAAATTATAATATATAATTATTATATATATATAAATATTATATGCATTATATAAATATATCTTACATAAATATATTATATATTACAATAAATTACTTAGATATAATAACGATTTATTAATAAATCAATAAAGATTTATTTACTATATCTAAGTGATTTATTATAATATATAATATATTATAATTTATTATATTTAAGAAGGTATCAGATCTCTTTACAGATGGTTGTGAGCCACCATGTAGTTGCTGGGATTTGAACTCAGGACCTCTGGAAGAGCAGTCAGTGCTCTTAAGCACTGAGCCATCTCTCCAGCCCTAAGAACAAGTTTTCTTCACTGTCCAGCTCCTGAGAACACTACAGTTAAATATACATTGCTCGATGAGCTAGTATTTCCACTCTTGAGTCCCCCCTCATATACCCAGCTGACACGAATGCCTACATCCACCAGAAGTTTCTTCTATTGCCCTGATGGAAATCACCCAAAGTCTATAACTATCAGAATGAGTGAGTACATTGTTACATGGCCTCACCGTGGCTGCTGCCTAGCAGGAAAAAGAATGGACGGTTGGATCATGCTCTAAGGTTGGCTTCAAGGACAAGAAGTCAGGGCAAAGGGAATGTAGTGTTCAGTTCTATCCACCTATGGACAAAGAACAAAGCAGATCAACCCAGAGAGAGCAGAGCTGTGGGAAAAACACAGGGGGAAGGCCTGACAGAGCTTCTGTGATCAGGTTAGAATTGGGAAAGAATGCTTTGTGTGAGTGATGACTTCATAAATATATAGCTAGATAGATATAGGATATATTATATCTACATATATATTTAGATATATACATGAACTTGGCTGAGGTCTGCTAAGACTTGGGTATTCTCTACAAATAACACTTCAGTTTGGACTATGGAAAGCATATTATTCTGTTAGTATGATATCCTTGGTCACGCATGTTGGAGACACTTGGTGATAAGACATACAGAGAGCTCCGTGACAGGTGCTTGTGTGCAGGAAAAGTAGGTATCTCTTATTTTGAGGCCAGGTTTCACTAGGAAGCCCAGCATGGCCAGGATCCTCCTGCCTTTGTCTCCCGAGTACCAGAATCACAGGTGTATACCAAACTCTCAAACCAGCAAGCATCAATTTTATGAGAATAACTAACTGCTTCCAGATTGGAGATGTCAGCCTGACCCGGGTTCTGTCTGGAGAATGGTGCCAAGCCGGAGCACTACCGTACGCAGATTAGACAGGTAGGGCCATGTGGCTCAGCCCTGTAGAGGAGATGGCCATTAGACTGAGCTATGTATGACCTCCACAGCTGCTTGGTCCCTGAGTACCTGACTAAAGAAGATGACATAGGATGGGCCATCTTGCCAACTCATTAACTGGAAGCCTCTGGCTCTTGCTGTCTGTGCTGTTTGAACAAGACCCATTCATGATCCTCTCTTCTGGGCTTCTCAGTTGCCAATTCACTATTTATGTTTTTCCATATCTCAGGTTCTATAGCCAAACTGTTAGGCAGCACCTGCTGATCAGGACCAACTGCAACCCTGACCGACACAAAGTGAACACTCAAGGTAACATTCACTGGGAAGACTTGACCCGTCATCCTACAAGGCCCACCTTGTGACAGGATGCTGCAGCTGACCCCTCTCGGGCGGTGCTGTGGACCCTGAACTGTGCACAAACTGGATGTAACCACATTATTCCTGTCTAGCATCTAGACCAGTGGTTCTCAGCCTTCCTCACGCTGTGACCCTTTAATACAGTTCCTCATGTTGTGTGACCCCAACCATATACATGCCACACACACCACATACACATACATGGTTGAGGGGCATCTGGGCTGTTTCCAGTTTCTGGCTATTACAAATAAAGCTGCTATGAACACAGTGGAGCATGTGTCTTTGGGGTACGGTGGAGCAACTTTTGGGTATATGCCCAGGAGCAGTATAGCTGGGTCTTCAGGTAGAAAGCTTTTTTTTTTTTTTTTTTTTTTTTTTTTTTTTTTTTTTGGATTTGGTTTTTTTGAGACAGGGTTTCTCTGTGTAGCCCTGGCTGTCCTGGAACTCACTCTGTAGACCAGGCTGGCCTCAAATTCAGAAATCCGCCTGCCTCTGCCTCCCAGAGTGCTGGGATTAAAGGCGTATGCCACCACCACCCGGCTTAGAGAGCTATTTCTAATTTTCTGAGAAACTGTCAGATTGATTTCCAGAGTGGTTGTGCAAGTGTGCACTCACACCAACAATGGAGCAGTGCTCCCCTTGCTCCACATCCTCACCAGCATGTACTGTCCCTTGAGTTTTTGATCTTAGACATTCTGATGGGTGTAAAGTGGAATCTCAGGGTCATTTTCATTTTCATTTCCCTGATGACTAAGGGCACTGAACAAGCACCAAGCTCCGAGCTGGGGACTTTTGGATTTACAACCACTTAGTCCTCATAGTTATCTGATGACGTGCAGACTAGATCAGCCACAAAGCAGCGAGAAGCATGCAGTTCTGAAACTTGCTGACACATGAGTATGCTGAACAGGTTTGTTAGCTCTGGCTGTTTCGTAAGGTTTATTCAGGTTTTTGTAAGGTTTGTGTGAGTGGTTTGCCTGCATGTATGTATGCATGCATGTATCAATGCATGTATATGCATGTATAATGCAGGAATGCATGAATATATGCATGTAAATATGTATGTATGTATGTGTATGCATGTATGTATGTATGTATACCACTTGCATGCCAGATGCTCAGATCCTCTGGAACTTGAGTTAGACAGCTGTGATCTGCTGTGTAGGTGCTTGTAATGCAAGAACAAGTTTTTCTTTAAGTACAATGTACTTAGATGTAATAAATAAATTAATTAATGATAAATAAATAAAAATAATAAATAAATAATAAACAAAATAAATAATAAATAAAAATAATAAATAGTAAATTAAATAAATAATAAATAAAGTTAATAAATAATAAATAAATAAATCAACAGCTACACCGTAGCTGTCTTCAGACACTACAGAAGAGGGAGTCAGATCTCATTACAGTTGGTTGTGAGCCTCCATGTGGGTGCTGGGATTTGAACTCAGGACCTTTGGAAGAGCAGTCTGTGCTCTTAACCACTGAGCCCTCTCTCCAGCACCAAGAACAAGTTTTCTTAACTGCTGAGCCATCTGCCCAGTCCCTTTGATTGGTTTATAAGAAAAAAAAGTGTGAGAAATTTTATTCACAGCATGGGGTTACTGACCACACTTAATCCCCTGCCTGAAATCCTACAAATGTCCCCCACTTTTTTCTTCCCCCCCCCCTGCCATACAGGGTCTCACATGGCCCAGACTGGCCTCAAACTCACTATGTAGCTGAGGATGGCTTTGAACCTCTGATCTTTCTGCATCAACTTCCTGAACACTGGGATTACATATGTATACCCCACCCAGTTTTTATGCAGTTCTGAGGCTCAAGCCTGGGTTCTAGGAATGGCAGGCAAGAACCAGCAAGACCACATAGACCCAGCTCAACTCCCAAGCCCTCCCGCCCCCAGGCTTTATAGAATCCTGATCCCTGCTCCATCTCCACTCCACACCCCCTTTTCTACCACAGTCCCTTCCCTTCCTACCTTGTCAGCTCCAGATGAACTTGTATTTGCTCCCTAAAGGTTCATGGCAGCAGATAGTAGTCAGTCATGAAATATCAGTTAGTACGCTAGCATCCTCCCGTCTCATGGCCTGTGCACATATGCTGGTTCATGCATACACTTAAATGCTCACAGGTCCTTCCTCTGCCAAGAACCCAGATTCCCGGCAGGCGCGGCCACAGCTTACTCAGTCACAAATGATATAAATCAAAAACTCTCACAGTGTAGCCCTTTCCCAGTGAGGTCTGTGCTGATCTCTGCAACCTGATCCATCATCTGTCCCCCATTCTGCTCCTAGGCCCAAGACCCTCTGCCCAGGAACCTGACTGATTCCCTTTATAATAAGCCAACCCCTGATACAGATGCATTCGAGTTGGGGGGGGGGGGAGTAAAGTCAGCGTCTGGCCACACATCACAGGCAGGGTCTGCTCCTGCGACTCTGACAGCAGTCATGTGGCCAACAGCTACCCATTTTGTGGCCCTCCAGGTTCACACAGCTTTAATTCTTTCTGAAATCCTCTCGCCAAGGACTGACTTGTTTTCTAAGACACTGCCTCCTCTCTTCCTCCAGTCAGCTCGCCTCTCAGCTTTTACCTGCTTTCTTCCTTACTCTGACCCTAACCCTAGTTGTAGACACTGCTATGAGCTTTTTAGATACTTCTCTAAACAAACCTTTGTGTTCTTTATAATAGTCAGATGACAGTAAGGAAAGAATACACTCAGAGTACTGGGACAAGGCACCCTCCTCCCAAGGGATCATGGGTAACACTTGGGAGGCCAACAGTTTGGTCCTACAGGGGAGGAAAATCAGAAGAAGGCAGAAAGCAGGCAGGCATGAGGTGGAAGAAAAAGAGGCTATGCCTTGACTCTGACCCATCGTGGTAGCCAGAGGACATTAAACTTCAGGCTACACCTGCTGGGTTTTGCTGGACTGTGTGCCCAGGCCACTGAGGACTTCTTGGACTGGTTGAGTCCCAAACTTTTGTATGCATAAGTATTACCTGATAGCAGTAAAGTACATGTTTCTGTCTCCCTCATTCTGCTTCCTTTTGACCATCTTCTCCAGAAGGATACAACGCCATTTAGAAGGTCTCACAGGGGGCTGGGGAGATGGCTTAGCGGTTAAGAGGTTAAGAGCACTGACTGCCCTTCCAGAGGTCCTGAGTTCAAATCCCAGCAACCACATGGTGGCTCACAACCATCTGTAATGGGATCCGATGGCCTCTTCTGGTGTAACTGAAGACAGGGACTGTGTACTCACATACATAAAATAAATAAATCTTTAAAAAAAAAAAAAGACAGTGTGCATCCACTTTCTCTTCAGACACTATATCTGTGAAACCTTGTGAAAGACTAGAGAATCAACAGCACTGTCCCCACGGTGACCACAAGTCACTGCCTCCTGCACACAGGTATATGATAGTTACAGCTGAGAGCTGGCTCTGGAGTCAGACGTCTTTGACTTAAGCCTGCTCCACCACCATCTGCCAGGAACCAGTTGCTTTATTTTGCTTACTTTCAGTCTCCTTGTCTCTAAAATTGGACAATAACAGATCCTGCCTCACGGAGAGACTGAGACTGTGTGTATTTGTGGCATTGATTCCTATGTGGGCGGCACTTTGCACAATGCTTGGAACCTAGACTCAGCAAGTGACTGATATCATTAAAGTCGTTATAAGTATTGTATTATACTAATGTAATAAATAATATAAAATATTAGTAGTATATTAGTATAATATATTGATAGTGATAATAAAGATACTGTCACTATAAGTATAATATAATATACTAAGTATATTAGTTAGTAGCTCTGAACTAAGCTAACTCTGCAATGGAAATGACCAGACACTCTCTCTTCCCACCCCCACTCCAGGCTCCTGTCAGAGCATCACAAGTTCCATCCCTGGAGCACCCACAAGTGGATCTCTCTGGAGCCACCGCACCTGGGACAATTACCAGTGGCAGCTCCTAAATCCAGTGGACCCAGCACAGTGACCAGAGCCTCCAACATCAACACCACAGTAGCTACAACCCCAGTGTCACCAGCAAATGGTCACTCACTACAGGACGTGAAGAGAGAGCCTAACAGACCAGCTGCAGCTGCGGCCGTGGGGAGTCGCCCCAACTGCAGTGGTCTCCGTGGCCATGGCTCTAATTCTTGCGGCAGGTCTTGCAGCCTCTCTTGTGCATACCAGAGTGGGAAGCCTTTTTCCTAACCAGGAGTGCAGCCAAGTGAAGACAGAGAGCGGAGAGCGGAGGCTGTCTGCAACGAGGGACTGAGGACAGTTACACAGACGTGGTGGGCTAGAACTAGCAAGAGAGAGCGTTGGAACAGCTAGGTGCTATCCTGAAGATGCTAAAGAGGGGGATCAGGGCAGAAGACCAGGGAGTGAGCTCCCACAGGGCTAAGAGTGCAGGGGATGAAGGGACAGAAAGGGGGACACACCTCCGAAGTCCCCGAGGGGCTGCCCTTGCCTGAGAAGTCTCATATCTAACTTGAAACACCCTCCACGGCCCCAGCCACGGGCTACACCCTCAAGGCTATCGCTAGCCAAGTGCCACTAAACCTGGCTTCAGGGACCAGAGTCCTCCTGCAACCGTGGAGATGACTGGGAGACACTGTACCTGAGGATCACAGAAGGTGAGAAAGTCAGCTCCCCATCCTCTGCAGGAGGAGGGAACTGACCCGGGGATACCCAGAGAAGCAGTCCCCTGTCTCCACTACAACCAAGCAGCTTCCCTCCTGCTTGGCTTCCCAACAGGAAAAAGAGGAGTGTACCTGTTGTGACTGTGTGATTAAATAAAATAAATAAATCTAATCCCTGCAGGAGCCCGTGTGTGGGTGTTTACACATCGCGAAGGAAGGTGCCACACCTCGGTGTTGCAGTTTGCTCTGTGCTGCTGTGATAAATTTTGTACTGAAAGCAACATGGGGGACAGGGTAGGGTTGGGTTGAGGGAGGGTTTATTTAGCTTACATTTCCAGGGCAGAAGCTCAAGACTGCAGGAACCTGGAGGTAGGAACCGTGAGGAACGTGGCTCACTGGCTCACCTTGGCTCTCTCTCTCCCACTCAGGTAGCTTTCTTACACAGCGGGGACTACCTGCCCACACCCACATCCCAGCTACCCACAGTGGGCTGGGCCACTCTGCATAAATTAGCTATCAAGGCAACCTCCCACGGATGTGCCCACCCGTGAACCTGATCTAGGCAATTCCTCAATTGAGGTTCCCCCTCCCAGGTGTGTCAAGTTGACAGCTAAGGCTAACCTACCCGTGATGCCCGCTGGTGACACCCTTCCCAGAACTCTCCCAGTCCTTAAATCCCTTGAGTGAAGTTGAAGGAGCCGGCCAAGTGCTACTGGACCTGGCTTCAGGGACCAGAGTGGACACTCTGGTACAGTGTCTCCCAGTCATCTCCATGGTCGCAGGAGGACTCTGGTCCCAAGTTGGACTTCACATTTGTGCTGAGATACAGTCTCTGTGAGACAGACCTCTCGGAGGCCAGGGGTGGGAGGATGGGAGGGGTAGGGGGAAGGTGGGGAGGGGTATGGAGGTAGGAGTTTGGATGTGTGGATGTGACTTGCTGATGATGAGACTGCTCTGTTCAGTCCATGTTTTCTCTCAGCAGTCAGGGCCAGGCCTGAGTGCAGCAGGGAACAGCACCTGCTTCTAACCAGCCTTGCCCTGCAGAGAGAGCCGCACCTTCAGGCTCCCGCTCTTGAGTCTGGTGCTCAGCAGCCTGGAAGAAGCAGGCCTCTGACAAGGACACCACGGGGTCTATCCAGGGCCTAGGTCAGTGCTCTTTCTGGGGGCCTCCTGGGCAGCTGGCTTTCCCACATACCTGCCAGGTCTCCCCTGCCCCTGGGTTCTCCCAGCCTGGGGCTTGACCAGAACCTCAGGACCCAAGTTGTTTCTCTACATCCAGTTCACAGTGGATCAACGGAATAGCAGCTGTATAATGTTAACAGCATTGTCAGTAGAAAATGTAACCAGCATACAATTCAAGTTGGGATTTGTCATGAAGACCTTTAATCCTAGCTACCGAGAGACTGAGGCAGGAGGATGGAAAGTTTAAGACCAGTCTCAGCAATTTACTGAGCCTTGTCTTAAAAGAAAAAGTAAATGTAGTGGCTGGGGTGATGGCTGTGGAGTAAAGCGCTTGCTGCAGGAGCATGAGAACCTGCATTCAAAATTCCTACACTGAAGAAAACACACTGGGCTGGAGAGATGGCTCAGCGGTTAAGAGCACTGACTGGTCTCCCGAAGGTCCTGAGTTCAAATCCCAGCACCCACATGGTGGCTCACAACCATCTGCTATGGGATCCGATGCTCTCTCCTGGTGTGTCTGAAGACAGTGACAGTGTACTCATATAAATAAAATAAATAAATCTTTAAACAAAATAAAATAAAAGGTTGGGCATCGAGTGCATCTGTCCTGGGGAAGTGGAGGAGAGATCCCTGGGCTTGCTGGGGAGCTAGACTGCCAATCGGTGAGCTCCAGGATCACTGAGAGCCCAAAGCACGGTGCAGGGGCAAGGTGCAGGGGCTGGAGAGACGGCTCAGCGGTGATGAGCACTGGCTGCTCTTCCAGAGGACCCAGGTTCAGTTCCCAGCATCCACATGGCAGCTCAAAGCTGTCTGTAACTCCAGTTCCAGGATCCAACACCCTCACACAGACATACATGCAGGGGAAACACCAATGCACATAAAAAATGAAATGAAAAAAAAAAAGTAAGGCAAGTGAAACCAACACAGAATGACACTAGATGGCACCTCTGACTCACACACACACATTCACACACGTGTGTGTTCACACACATACACCTGCTATACATACATGACACACACATGTGCTCATATATACATACATATATAACATACACATGCTCCACACATATGTGCTTACACATACATACACACATATATGTAGAGAGCCTTACCTTATTGGGGTGACACATATATGTAGAGAGCCTTATTGGGGTGACACATATATGTAGAGAGCCTTATTGGGGTGACACATATATGTAGAGAGCCTTATTGGGGTGCCATGCCACCTGGAAGGAACCAACGTTGGCCAAGGACAAGGAACCAGGCTTCAGGCCGGAGCCTGACATTGGCCAAGGACAGGGAAAGGAGCTTCAGGCAGGAATCTGACTCAGGCTATAATAGGGAAGTGGGTTAAGGCAGGAATTTTAACCTTTGGGTAAAAGGAAAGAAGTGAGCTTCAGGCAAGATTTTGGGCTTGAATGAGGAGGTCGGCTCAGGTATTTGGTCATTCTTACACACCCTTGGAAACTATTGTCACTGGGAAGTGACCATGGCACTTTGCTTATTGCCTTGACAATTTTGTGTTTACTGTCTTGCTTGTTCCTCATTGTGCTACCGTTGCCCTTAGTACCTGCCTGTAATTAAAATGGATTGGAAAAACTTAAACCCACCTTCTGTCTCAGAATTGTCTTTTTGTTTTCAATCCTCGCTCCTGCTCTGGAGAACCTATGGACTGACTGAGCAGGCTTGGTCACATATATATACAGGTACCACACACGCACATGCTCACACACATTTTCACATATATACACACATATATACACACACATACACATGTGCTCTCACACAATATACACATGCACTCCATACACACATATGCACACACAAGCAGTAACATACATGTCCCACACATGAATACCTGTATGCGTGTACACACAAGTATCTTTTAAAGAGCTAGGAGTATAGCTTAGTGAAAGAATGCTTCTCTAACATGCATATTTAATCTCTAATACTGAAGGAAGGAAGGAAGGAAGGAAGGAAGGAAGGAAGGAAAGAAGGAAGGAAGGAAGGAAGAAAGGAAGGAAAAAAGAAAAAGAAGCGAACCTGGACATGGTAGCACACACCTTTAATCCCAGCACATACCTTTAATCCCAGCACTCCAGAGGCAGAGACAGGTGGATCTCTGTGAGTTCCAGGGCAGCTAGTGCTACAAAGAGAGACTCTGTCTCAAAAGTAAACACACAGAAAAGAAAAGAAAAAAAAAAGAACAATGGGCTTTATTTATTTATTTATTTATTTATTTATTTTGGTTTTTTGGATTTGGTTTTTTTTTGAGACAGGGTTTCTCTGTATAGACCTGGCTGTCCTGGAACTCACTCTGTAGACCAGGCTGGCCTCGAACTCAGAAATCCGCCTGCCTCTGCCTCCCAGAGTGCTGGGATTACAGGCGTGCACCACCACCGCCTGGCTATTTGTTTATTTTTTAGAAAAGGGAGTTTCCTTAGTACCAGAAATATTCTATATGTTGGCTGTGCTCTTACTAGCACAACTAAAAATTTGCCAGAATTGCTGAAGAGATGGATCAATGGTTAAGAATGATTGCTGCTCTTTTGGAGGACCCAGGTTAAACAAGCATTAAGATTTATAAATACTTAAGATCTGTACATCATAATGTTGTAAATTTTACCCCCTTAAAATAAGAACAATGTCAGGGGTTCCCTAAAATGATCCCGAAGCAGTGGTTGTCTGCTCAGCTCTCCCCTCAGCCATTCCAGTCCCTCACCCTTCACCCTAGGATCTCCGTCCTTCCTTCACCCTGCACTGAACCTACAAAGAGCCTGCTTGGAACCTGAGAAGGTCCCAAGAAGGTGGGGAGATGGGGCGGCAGGGCCGGGCAGGCTCCAGGGATGACCTGCTGGTCACCCTGTGGGGGAAGAGACAGGTTTATAGACAGATGACTGACAGGCTGTGTCCAAGGCTCTGCAATTGTCCTGCCCCGGAGGGAGGCGGGGAGCTTGGCCCAGAGGCGGGTCGCTCACACAGCAGCAGACAGGTGGATCACGAAGAGTTATGGGGCAGAGACAAGAGTCCAAGCCTGCCGGGCAGGCTGCAGCTGCAAGCCAGGACACGGCCAACAAGGGTCGGAATAATTGTGGAGCTAGAAAGCTCTGCACAGGAAAAGCGCTGGGGTCAGTGCAGAGCTAAGGATGCCACACTCCTCAAGTTCGTCCTCGGGACAGGAAATGAGCAGCAGGGCAGTATAGGGTGTACAGGACACAAACCAAACAAAAGCAAAAACCAAGCACAGGCTGACCACCTGAACAAGTAGAAAATGAAGGGCAAAGTCAGGTCAGAGAGCTCTGCCAAGCCCCAGCACACAAACACACACAGCCAGGGTCCTCAAAGTGAATGGGAAGGAAGCAAGAGAAATGAGGATTTCACAAGACCTAAGGCCAGTGCGTTTTAAAAAACGCTTTCGTTTATTCTTTAATAATTTACTGTACCCTGGCCATACCCACGTTTGCTCCTCTGCCCTCAATACGTCCCTCTCACTGTGAGAGCCCCAATTTGGAACTTCCCAGTGGGTCTCAGGAAAGGTCCCTGAGTCCCCCTCCCTGCCCAGACAATTAATGGTAAGGTCACCAGGACCACCAATCATCACGTGCCTAGTTGCTGTTGCTATAATCTGCCCTCAAATATTGTCTTAAAAGCTTAGGAAAGAAAGAGAAGGGGTTGCCTCTCCTCTGGGTGCAGGAAGACCCCAGTTCGCTGGAACAATAAACCTCTTGCTGGGCTGGAGATGGCTCAGCAGTTAAGAGCACCTACTGCTCTTCTGAAGGTCCTAAGTTCAAATCCCAGCAACAACACGGTGGCTCACAAACATCCGTAATGAGATCTGATGCCCTCTTGTAGGGTGTCTGAAGACAGCTACAGTGTAGTTACATATAATAAATAAATCTTAAATAAAAATAAAAATAAAACCTCTCACTTTTGCATCAAACTCCGTTCTCGAGCCTCAGGGGGTCTCCCAATAGCTAAGGCTCACTTTGAGTCTTACAGCACACCCCCTCATACCCCAAAGCAACCCCTCCCTTTCATACCCCCACAGGCCCCCACTTACCCCAGCACTTCCCCCCTCACACCCCAGCATATCCCCCTTCACACTTTCCTGTCCTCTTTATTTTTCCAGTGACTCACTGAATCAGTGGGTGCCGCCTGTGGGAACACGGATGACCTACCATTGGTCACATCCCCAGAGGAAAAGGTCCCTCCCTTCACCAGCAGTCAGCCCTGGTCAATAGCTCCTCAGATGGGGTGAGATCTCACGAGTCTCTCTCCATTCACGCTGGGGTGTCTACTATCTTGATCGTGTGCAGGTCTTACATGAGAGCTCAGAGCCTCAGCCAAAACCACAGAGCAGTGCTGGGATTAAAGGCGTGCGCCACCACTGCCAGGATTTTAAAAGCCAGGCCCTGTAGGTCTTAGCTCTACACTGCAGATGCAGTTCGCGAGGCCCCCAGTAGGGCACTCCATCTCGGAGTGTCGCATCTCGGAGGCCTCTGTGTTTCTGTAAGACTTGACACCCCTGGCTTCCTTTCCTACCTCTGGTCTAAAGATCGAGCCTTCCCGTGTTCTGGGCTCCTCAAGGAGGGCTGTTTGCCGTGTGGACCTAAGCAGCAGCTGCTCACTGTGATTTTTAACAAGTGGCAGCCTGTGAGCCGAGCCAGCCTGTGCAGGTGCGTAAAGCCTCTTTAATTGATGACGGAGGCCATTGTGCACTGACCTCTGCCCCGAGAGGCAAACCCACAGCCCCTGCCCCCCCCAAACATTTACACGTGTGAGGGGGTGGGGGGTGATGAGCACATGGTTAAGATGCTCAGGTAATGACACCTTGAAACTAGAGCGTTCAGAAGGGTGCCTGGTGGGAAGAACTCTCAGAAGGGTGCCTGGTGGGAAGAACTTGGGAGGGAAGTGGCCACAGATACTTGATTCATGCCTCGGTCTGGTCTCGTGCAGTACTTACCGGCAGAGGCAGGGAGCACAGCTCAGCCGTAGAGCTCCTACTTGGCACTAAGGAAACCTTGGATGCAATCCCCAGCACCCACAAAAATTCTGGTAGAAGGTGCATTCGTGATCTTTCTTCTTGCTACCACAAAACACCTGACAAAAGAATTTGGACAAGTTAGGTTTATTTTGACTCAGAATGCAAAGGTATAGTCAGTTCATCACGGTGGGGAGGCTGGCGGCAGGAACTTGAAGAGATTAGTCACACTGTATCCAATATCTGGAAACAGAGGGAAGAGATGGGTAAAAGATGAATGCAGGGCTGGAGAGATGGCTCAGCAGTTAAGAGCACTGACTGTTCTTCCAGAGGTCCTGAGTTCAAATCCCAGCAACCACATGGTAGTTCACAATCATCTGTAATGAGATCTGGTACTCTTTTCTGGTGTGTCTGAGGACAGTTACAGTGTACTCACATACATGAAATAAATAGATCTTTTAAAAAAAAAGATGAATGCAGTTGCTCTCTTTCTCTCTGGTTTATTTATTTTATGCATATAAGTGTTTTTGCAGAGGTTGGCTCAGAGATTAAGAGCACTGACTGCTCTTCCGAAGGTCCTGAGTTCAAATCCCAGCAACCACATGGCAGTTCACAACTATCTGTAATGAGATCTGATGCCCTCTTCTGGTGCGTCTGAAGACAGCTACAGTGTACTTACATATAATAATAAATAAATCTTTTTTTAAAAGGGAATACAATATTTTTTTTAAAAAGTGTTTTGTGTGTGTGTGTGTGTGTATATATACACATGTGCATGTGTGCCTAGTGCCCTCGAAAACCAGAAGGGAGCATCAGATCCCCTGGACCTGGAGTTACAGATGGCTATTTGCCATCATGTAGGTGCTGGGAACAGACCCAAGTTCTCCGCTGCAAGAGCATCAAGTTCTTACAACTGCTGAGACTGACGGCTGAGGCCGCCCCGCCAGCCCTCCAGTCCCTTCTTTATTCAGTTCAGGATCGCAGCACTTGGGAAGGCGCTACCCGAATTTAAAGCTGGTTTTCCCACTTCTGTTTTAACCAAACCTAGAGACCCCCTCAAGGACGTGTGGCACACGTTGCCTCCTCCTGGATCCTGACGTGTTGACCCTCCCTGAGCGGGATCGTCAATCTTCACGGTCTCTAGCTTCCCATCCTCCACACCAGAGCTAATGCAGGGTGTGGCTCAGGCTCCCAAACACCAGGCCCCCCTCATCGCCCTTAGATGCGCCACCACCGCCGGGCTAGGGTTTGTTTTCTTTCTTTCTTTCTTCCTTTCTTCCTTTCTTTCTTTCTTTCTTTCTTTCTTTCTTTCTTTCTTTCTTTCTTTCTTTCTTTCTTTCTTTCTTTCTTTCTTTCTTTCTTTCTTTCTTTCTTTCTTTCTTTCTTTCTTTGGTTTGGTTTGGTTTTTTGAGTCTCACATCTCCAGGCTGGCCTTGAACTCAGTATGCAGCTAATATGACCTTGAAATTCCCATAGAGGAGTGTTGCGAGGATTCCTTCATTGGGGAGACATAAGCAATGGCTACCCTTACTTATAAGGTCCCTGTGACAACCCAAGAACAGTTTCTACAAAGTTCACCTCAGGGAACCGGTGAGTATGCTGTAGTTCCTCACAGAGTGTGAGGAGGGTTTGCTTACAGGAGCCTGGGGACCCTAATGCTGCCAAGCTATAAAGTCCGCTCCGTGCGGATGATGGCTTCCCCTCAACAGCAGACTGCTCCACCCCTTCCTTCTCGGAGGGAAAGTCAGCTGTCCACAGGGCCCTCTGGGGTGAAGTGGAAATTTCTGGTTTCTTTGGAAACTCTCAGGGGAGGGTGTTTTGGCTGAAGCAGACACATGGGAGGGTGTAATCCAACAGACAGTGGACAAAGCTGTGTGGGATCGCTTCACCTTGCCATTCAATGCTGATCATCCTTGTCGTGACTTTGTAGAGAGAAATGCACCAAAGAACTTCTGGTGGCGTTCCAGCTGTTTCTGGCCGACTCAAACCAACTGGCAGGCAAAGCATGGAGGTTTCTTCTGGATCGAACCGCCATTGCCAATTTACAAAAGGTGTTTGCGAGTGGATCGGGCTACTACTGCTGATTCGTGTGAACTGAGCTGCTGATATCCTCACGACACAGACTGGATTTGCTCCAAAGAACGGCTTCTAAACAGGTCCTTTTCTGCCCTATTAACCTTTCCTTTCCACTACCTCTAGTGGGTGGTCGGCTAGAAGGGAGGTTAAAGCATTTAAGAACTCTTATTAAAAGTAAATTTTTAAAATATGAGCCTAGCCGGGTGGTGGTGGCGCACGCCTGTAATCCCAGCACTCTGGGAGGCAGAGGCAGGCAGATTTCTGAGTTCTAAGCCAGCCTTGTCTACAGAGTGAGTTCCAGGACAGCCAGGGCTATACAGAGAAACTCTGTCTTGAAAAACAAAAACAAAAACAAAACAAAACAAAAAAAAGCCTACACTGTGGGGGGCGGGGCGCTGTTGGAAGCACCGTTGATGGTTGCTGATTTGCTCAGGGGACCCTGCTCTGCAACAGTAAACGTCCATGATTTCATGAGATGGGTCTAATCTGAGACATCCTGTGAGATGAGGAAGAAGTCAGGGGCTGACCTCTGACTACAAGAACACCCTCACCTCTGTGAATCCAGGACTTGGCAGAGGAAGGGCACTTCCTGCTCTTGCAGAGGACCTGGGTTTCATTCCTGGCATACACATGGTAACTCATAACCTGTAATCTTATCCTTTTAAAATGAACTAATATTTATACCGATAAAGCATATAGGGCAGGAGCTATGGTGAAAACCTGCTAGCTCGCCAAGGTAACCTTATTTTAACTATCTACAAAATAATCTTTTTATAAGCCTGATTCTACAACTAAACTGCTAGCTCTTTAGAAATCTCTTTTTAATCAGTGTTATTCTACCACACCACACTAGCCTATCTTTATTTTGAGCTCCTCCAAATTCACAAGGGCTCCTTAACTCTTTCCTCAAATCCTGTTTTCTCTCTTTATTTTAATTTTTTTTCATTTTTTTATTCGATATATTTTTTATTTACATTTCAAATGATTTCCCCTTTTCTAGCCCCCTACTCCATGAAAGTCCCGCAAGCCCCCTTCTCTCCCCCTGTCCTCCCACCCACCCCTTCCCACTTTCCCGTTCTGGTTTTGCCAAATACTGCTTCACTGAGTCTTTCCAGAACAAGGGGCCACTCTTCCTTTCTTCTTGTACCTCATTTGATGTGTGGATTATGTTTTGGGTATTCCAGTTTTCTAGGTTAATATCCATTTAAAGATTTATTTATTTATTATATTAAATACACTGTAGCTGTCTTCAGACACTCCAGAAGAGGGAGTCAGATCTTGTTACCAATGGTTGTGAGCCACCATGTGGTTGCTGGAATTTGAACTCAGGACCTTCAGAAGAGCAGGCAGTGCTCTTAACCACTGAGCATCTCTCCAGCCCCCTCAAATTCTGTTTTATCTGTGTCCTGCCAGCTGCTTCTCTGCAAGCCCAGAGAGAAAATCCCTATCTCTGTCTCTTACCTGAAACTTCTTCCATAAAGCTCTTCTAAGCCAAATACCAGAGACCCCAAAGAGAGTGCGCCAGAAGAGCACCCTCAAAAGGCCAGTTACTCTGGTCTACAGCGTGAGTTCCAGGACAGCCAGGGCTACAAAGAGAAACCCTGTCTCAAAAAGAAAAACTAGACAGAACAATGATGTTTTGTATATATGTGTATATATTTGTATATAAATATATTATATATATAAATGTATGCCATATATAAATATATGATATATACACAAATATATAATATATTATATATTATAATATATAATATATATACACATGTATATAGTCACCTTGCCGTGTAATAGTTCAAAGGTTTCTTTTTCCTAACTGTAACTTAACACCCACTAATCTATTTTTTCCCCTCTCTCTTTTCCTCTCTTCTCTTCTCACTGTTTAAACTTTATGTGGAGGCTGGAGAGATGGCTCAACACTTGTTGTTCTTGCAAAGGATCCAGATTAGGTTCCCAGGACTAGGTGGTGGTTCACAGCTGTCTATAACTCCAGCCCCGCCTCTGCAGGCATGGGACACATAGGTGGTACGTAGACATATGTGTAGGTGAAGCACTCGTACCCATAATAAATCTTTTAAAATTAATAAAATCTTTACCTTTGTGTGCACACGGTGACTGTGTGGAGTTCAGCAGTCTGTGGGTCGTTGTCTCTACCCTGTGGGCTCCAGGAGTGAATCTCAGCTCATCATGTTCTGTGGCGGGCACTTTTCCCGGCGGAGCCACCTTGCTGGCCCCACCATTTAAACTGTGAGTCCTGCAGCAATCGCAAAGACTCCTGTCAGCTTCATTTGGGTTTCCTGCCTCTCAGTGGGAACAGGAAAATGCTCACATTACAAGGATTCTAAGGACAATTGATGAGGGCAAAGCAAGTGAGAGAGCTAGCTTGTGGGTCCCGGCCTCTCTTTCTCTTCCATGACTGAGTTCTGTGTGAGGTGGTATTGTGCCCCGGCTGAAAAACCTCTCATTCCCCAGTCTCCCCTGCATTCCCTTGATGGCGGAATGCTGCTCTGTCGGTGTGGTGTCTGTAGGAGTCACTGCGGTTCCGGAGGGAACAGAACACACTTCTATAACCTCCCCGGAGCCCGAGGCCTTTCACAGGGGCCCACTGGAGTGACAAAGATTGGCAGTTGGTTTTCACCTCCAGTCGCTGGTTCCTGTACAAAACTCATAGTTAGTCACCCATACCGGGGCATGCCACGCCTTTT
The DNA here is from genome assembly GCF_947179515.1 of Apodemus sylvaticus. Lineage (NCBI taxonomy): Eukaryota > Metazoa > Chordata > Mammalia > Rodentia > Muridae > Apodemus > Apodemus sylvaticus. The sequence continues at coordinate 1,809,224 of NC_067490.1, forward strand.
GCGCATGTGTACAGCCTACCCCGTCTAATAGCGTCTCTGTGTAATTAAGGTGTGGAACCAAGTCTAGGTGGGCTCAGCTGACACGCACCATCACGATGCATCCTGAGCTGAGGAGAGCAGACTTACTCACCCCAGAGTCATACCTGCTTGTGCAGGAGAGTCACTCACAAAACCATCTCAGCTACGGGCGCACATTCCCATCAGCCCCGCATCCATGGCAACAAGGATGCTGTGACACCTTCCTCATAAAGTATTTTTGACACCTTTGTAAACACAGCTGCAGTCAGGACATTTCCTACGGTTTATCTGGCACAGACCCTCTTTCGGTCTCTTACACCTCAGCGGAGTTTCCGAACGTGTATTTGTTCACTGCCTGCATCCTGTTTCCAGCACATCAGTTCCTTGAGACCGAGGATCTGACGGAACAAGCTTGGGACAGTGCAGGTTCTCAGCACCGATTAGACAGCCATCCATCCTAGGTTCACGTTCCTCTGGGTGCTGAGGACCCACCTGGATGCGCTCTGTGTGTGCCAGGCGTCCTTCGAGAGCAGAAGAGGGCGTTGGGTCCCTCAGAGTTTGAGTCACTAGCGGTTGTGAGTCTCCACGTGTGTTCAGGAACTGAGGCTCAGTCCTCTGCTAGAGCAAGAAGAGTTCTAAACCTCTGAGCCACCTCCCCAGGCCCCTGGACTGTATTAGAAATCTTGAGATGTTATCAAAAAATGTGGACTATTAAAAAGTCCGTGGAGCACCCCACTAGAAGGCACATCTGCGCCACGGAGCATGCGGTTTCCCAGCACTGGGACAACAGACCGGTTCTTTCCGCTTACCATTAGTATTCCCTCCAGTCATGAGCTGCCTGCTGCTGCTCTCTGTTGCATGAATGGCAGCACCACAGAGCAGCAAACAATTTAAAAGAGCAGATAGCCGTCAAGTCCTCGGAGCGTCGCGGGTTGATAAAATGAAAGATAAATGGTTAAGTTGACGTGGATGACGTGGCATGCAAAAATAAATAATGGAAGAAAAAACATGCCACGACAGTCAAACAACTATGGAAACAGTATCCATGGCAACAAAGGCAGCCCTGGAGAAGCGAGCAAGACTGACCACTTGCAAACCCTAAACGAAGCGGGCTCATGAGCCCCCTAGTGGTAATAGCTGGGTAGTGGCCCAGGGATCAGCCTCTCAAGAACTAACTCAGGGGAAGTTGGCATGCAGTGAAGTCTCTAAAGCTCCCTGTCACACCCCAGCTCCACTCTCAACCACGCTTGGTGGCATGTAGGCACAGCACACGTTCACTGACACCCACCAACTCCCACTGACTATAAAGACCCCATTAGCTACGTAACACCATTCTTGCATGCACCACTAAGAAAAAAAATAATCCATTTGGCTGGACCATGACGCTAGTGCTAGGACATATCCACATTTGAAAGACGTTAAATGTGAAAATAATTGGGTTTTATAAACCACAAAATGTGATAAGTGGCTGGTGAGTCACTTAACCCCGGGCCTCACTTCCTCAGTTACGCCCTTCAGCCGCTTACTCACGACGTGTTCCTCACGGAGCACTAACTCTGGGATATGCACTGACTTCAGCACGGAGGGGGCGGGGGAGCCGCACGGCGGAGATTTATGGAGTTTTCCTTCTTCGGGCTACAGGATTTTTTTTTTTTTTTACTTTTTTTCAAAAACTTTAAATGCATTTGGGGCGGGAGGCAAGTGTATGTAACAGTGGAATCTGTAGGAGTTGGTTCTTTCCTGAAATGGGAGTCCTGGGGATTGAACTTGGGTCTTCAGGCTTGGCAGCAAGTGCCTTTGCCCATTGAGTCACCAGGATTTCTTATTTTCTTCTTTATATTGTTTTGTTTTCTCTCTCTCTCTCTGTGTGTGTGTGTGTGTTGTGTTTTTTTTAAGATTTATTTATTATTATATGTAAGTACACTGTGGTTGTCTTCAGACACATCAGAAGAGGGCATTAGATCATATTTACAGATGGTTGTGAGCCACCATGTGGTTGCTGGGATTTGAACTCAGGACCTTTGGAAGAGCAGTCAATGCTTTTAACCGCTGAGCCATCTCTCCAGCCCCTGTTTTTTTCTTTGTTTTTGTTTTGTTTTTTGTTTTTGAGGCAGGGTAGAATGTATCTCATGCTGGCCTTGAACTTGCCAAGGATGACTTGGAATTCCTGGTCCTCCCACCTCTGCCTTCTGAGGACCTGGGTTTCAAGTGTGCAGCAGGACACCTGTTTTAACTGTGAGGTCTCTGATGACCCTTGCCGCATTAACAGCCTGAGTCAGAGGTTCTATGACAAGCTTCAGAGTGAAAGCAAAACCCAGATGAGGTCAGATCGCCAGGTTCTCACACAGCCAGCCTCCCTCACAGCCAGGCCAGCTCCAGCTTCCTTTATCAGTTCATCAATGGATTTGATCAAGTCTTGCCTGCTCTGCCTAGCTTACGGCTTAACAAGAAGAGGCTATATTTTTCTCCCAGTGAGGCCCTTCAAATAAAATACAGTGGTAGTCAAAAGACCAAAGAAGGGGCTGCAGAGATGGCTCAACAGTTCAGAGCACTGGCTGCTCTTCAAGAGAACCCAGGTTCGGTTCCCAGAACCCCCATGTCAGCTCACAGCCATCTGCAACTTCAGTTCTAGAGATCCAACACCTTTTTCTTCTGGCTTCCGCATGCATCAGGCATGCCTGTGGTTCACAAACATGCATGAAGGTAAAACATCTTCACACATAAAATAAAAATAAATCTTTAAAAACAAAAAAGACAGGGCTGGAGAAATGGCTCAGGGGGTAAGAGCACTGACTGCCCTTCTGGAGGTCCTGAGTTCAATTCCCATGAACCACATGGCGGCTCACAACTATGTGTAATGAGATCTGACGCCCTCTTCTGGTATATCTGAAGACAGCTACAGTGCACTTTCATATAATAAATAAATAAATCTTTAAAAAAAACAGACAGTAAAATAGACTTTACTAAAGTATAGTGACAAAAATTTCTTTGGAGCAATAGGCAGGAGAATATCTGTGAGTTTGAGGCTGGCAAGGACTATATAGCAAGTCCCAGGCCAGCCAGGGCTACATAGTGAGGGCTGTCATAAAAACAAATAAACAAACACATCAAAATACCTGCGAGTATGGTTTCCATGGTAACCAAGATCCTATCCTTTTTTGTCCTCAGATCAAGAACTTTCCAGAATTTTTCTTGATAACTATAGACTTTAAACACTGTTTTCTATATATAAACATCTAATCCATAATAAGGTCTTTATACTAATTTAAACATTTAAAATATTATTTATTATATATAAGTATACTGTTGTTGTCTTCAGACACACCAGAAGAGGGCATCAGATCCCATTACAGATGGTTGTGAGCTACCATGTGGTTGCTGGGAATTGAATTCAGGACCTCTGGGAGAGTAGTCAGTGCTCCCAACCGCTGAGCCATCTGTCCAACCCTAATTCAAGCCTTTAAAAGAGGTCTTCAAGCTCCTTAGAGGACAACTGGGCTGAAGGTGGACATCTACCTACAGGCCTGAGCAGAAGGCAGGATGGTTTTGTGCCCCAGGGTTGGGGTTTTGGAGAAGCTGGACATATTTTCAAGACAAAAGCAGTGGTTTCTGGTTAAGCAAGTGAGAGCCCTGCTAGAAAGGAAGCTAATCCTGTCTGACACGCCCCCCCCTGCCCCCCCAGGGTGTGAACAGCCTCCGCAGAGATCTTCAATCCTGGGCCCGTAGGGAGAAGAGAGCTGGGAGCAGGAGGGCCTCCTTCACTGCAGGGATTTGCAACTCTATCACAGGATGCCTCAGGGAACCCAAGTTATGGATGGGATCTGTTGTTTTCTTGTTTTGTTTTATGTGGGTTTTTTTGTTTGTTTGTTTGTTTTTTATTTTGTTTTTTTCCAGACAGGGTTTCTCTGTGTAGCCCTAGCTGTCCTGGAACTCACTCTGTAGACCAGGCTGGCCTCAAACTCAGAAATTTGCCTGCCTCTGCCTCCCAGAGTTCTGGGATTACAGGCATGCACCGCCACCACCACCTGGCTTCTTGTTTTGTTTTGAAACAATGTCTCTCTGTGTAATTGTTATAGTTTGTATATTCTCAGACCAGGGAGTGGCCCTATTAGAAGGTGTGGCCCTGTTGAAGTAGGTGTGTCACTGTGGATATGGACTTTAAGACCCTCATCCTAGCTGCCTAGAAGTGAGTATTCTGTGAGCAGCCTTCAGATCTAAGATACAGAACTCTCAGCTCCTCTGTACCATGACTGCCCGCATGCTGCCATGCTCCTGATAATGGACTGAACCTTTGAATGTGTAAACCAGCCCTACTTAAGTGTTGTCCTTAGGGTGGTGTCTGTTCAGAGCAGTAAAACCCTAACTAAGACGGTCGTCCAGGCTGAGCTCAAAACCTACAATCCTCCTGCCTCAGCTTTCACATGCTAGGATAACGAGTATGGCAGGAAGGAGCTTTAAGGGTTGGGGTATAGCTCAGCTGGTAGAGTGCTTGCCTAGCATGCCAAGGGCTTGGGCTCAATCCCCAGCACTGCATAAACCTGGTGTGGTGGCACAGGATTATAATTCCAGCTCCTGGGAGGAAAGGCAGAAGGTGGTAATGCCAGCCTTGGATGGATGTGACTTCAAGGACAGCCTGGACTACAGATACGTGTCTCAAAAATAAACAAACAAACAAACAAATAAATAAACAAATAAACACTTAACATAGAGAAGAGACATGATTGAGAAGCAAGTCTTATGTTTCTTAAAATTTGTAAATCCACGCCGATGCCCTCCTAATGTGTTTGCTTTGGGTATGGATCTAAAAACTCAGTTTCAGGAGCTGAGAAAAAGCTTGGCAGTTAAGAATGCATAATGCTCTTGCAGAGGAACTGAGTTCAGCTCCCAACACTCATATAGGTGGCTCCCAACCATCTGTAACTCCAGCTCCAGGGAATCTGATGCCCTCTTCTGGCCTCCAAGGGCACTGCAGTCTCATGCACATAACCCCCATGCAGACACACATATATACTTTTAAAAAAAAAAAAATATGTTGGGCTAGAGAGATGGTTCAGAGGTTAAGAACACTTAATGCTCTTCCAGAGGTCCTGAGTTCAATTCCCAGCAACCACATGGTGGCTCACAACCATCTGTAATGATGCCCTCTTCTGGTGTGTCTGAGAGTGACAATGACAGTATACTTACATACATAAATAAAAATGAATCTAAGGCTGGAGAGATAGTTCAGTGGTTAAGAGCGCCAACTGCTCTTCTAAAGGTCCTGAGTTCAAATCCCAGCAACCACATGATGGCTCACAACCATCCCTAATAAGATCTGATGCCCTCTTCTGGGGTGTCTGAAGACAGCTACGGTGAGTGGGCAAGGCTGGAGAAGAAAAAGTGTCTGGAGACAGCTACAGTGGACTTATAATGAATAGATAAATACGTATTTCTAAAAAAATCTTTTTTAAAAAAGTCTTATGGTAATTTAAAAATAAATAAATAAATAAATAAATATGTTTTTAAAATTTCCTCAGGGGCACAGGGACTGAAGAGATGGCTCAGTGGTTAAGAGCACTGGCTGCTCTACCAGACAATCTTGGTTTGATTCCCAGCATCCACATGGCAGTTCAAAACCATCTGTAACTCCCATTCCAGGGGATCCAATGCCCTTTACTGACCCCTGAGGGCACCAGGCACACAGCAGTGCACAGATATACATGCAGGCAAAGCACCATGCATATGAAAATTATTTTTAAAAACCCTAAGTGAGATGATTTGTTGGCTAAAAGTACTTGTCAGACAAGCCCGAGGACCTGAGTTCAATCCTTGAGGCCCACGAAGAAACCCAGGTGTGGGGCACACATCTGTAATCCCAGCACTCCTTCGGCAAGATGGGGGTTCAAACAGGAATGGTACTGTACTGACTGGTTATGGGTGTCAACTACAGGCTGGAGTTATCACAGAGAAAGGAGGCTTCAGATGGGGAAGTGCCTCCATGAGATCCAGCTGTGGGGCATTTTCTCAATTAGTGATGGGGGGGGGGCCTTGTAGGTGGTGCCATCCCTGGGCTGGTAGTCTTGGGTTTTATAAGAGAGCAGGCTGAGCAAGCCAGGGGAAGCAAGCCAGTAAGGAACATCCCTCCATGGCCTCTGTATCAGCTCCTGCTTCCTGACCTGCTTGAGTTCCAGTCCTGACTTCCTTTGGTGATGAACAGCAGTGTGGAAGGTGTAAGCTCAATAAACCCTCCCCCCCCCAACTTGCTTCTTGGTCATAATGTTTGTGCAGGAATAGAAACCCTGACTAAGAAAGGTACAAATCCAAAATGCTGTCCTCTGAGCTCAATACACACACACACTCACCTGCACACACACACACACACACACACACACACACACAGTAATAATTGATTTGAAGTCAGGTTATTTTTTTGTATGCATTAATAGCAGGGGCACAACCTACTCATGCCAACACTTGGTGTCTAACGATTGATCAGAGACTAAAAAACTAAAATGAAACTAAAGCTTCTCTCATTCTGAAGATTTCCCTTAAGATGACATATACAGGGGCTGGAGAGATGACTCAGAGGTTAAGAGCACTGGCTGTTCTTCCAGAGGATCTGGATTTAGTCCCCACATGGTGGCTCCCCACTGTCCATAACCCCAGCTCTAGGGGATCCACGCCCTCCACAGACGCCAGGCACCATGCGGTGTACTTACATGCATGTAGGGAAGCACCCATAGAAAATATATATTTTTAAAAAGATGACCTATGGCCAGGGCCTGGCTCTCTCATCTGCACAGGAGAGGATCTGTGTGGAAATGCAATGGGGCAGACGGTAAAGCAGACACCACACGCCGGAGGCTCAATGGCAGACGGTAAAGCAGACACCACACGCCGGAGGCTCAATGGCAGACGGTAAAGCAGACACCGCACGCCGGAGGCTCAATGGCAGATGGTAAAGCAGACACCGCACGCTGGAGGCTCAATGACCTTCACTACAGGTGAAGCTCAGGCTATGTGCCCAGAGTCCATCTTAACTTCACAAGGTCCTGAAGCAGCCTTTCTGATTGAACACAGCCCTCTTACCACCAAACACAGAGAAGAAGTTTGAGACAAGTCTTCCGAATGGGCTGAACCCAGACTTGCTACATAGCTAAGGCTAGCCCTGAATTCCTGACCATCCTGCCTCTACCCACTAAAGGCTGTAGGATTATAGGCACGTCCCGCTCTGCTCTGTCCACCTGGGTCAGGTTGGTTTGTTTGATAGAGTCTCATGAAATCCAGGCTTACTTTGAACTTACTATATAAGCATGTTCTTAAACTTCTGATCCTCCTGTCTCCACCTTCCAGGTGCTGAGATTATAGGTGTTTTCCACCATATTGGGAGGTAAAGAGGTTTTAAAAGTCAAGACTGAGTGTTGGTAGCACACACTTTGATCCCAGCACTCCAGAGGCAGAGGCAGGTAGAGTTCAAGGGTAACCTGGTCTACAGAGCAAGTTTCAGGACAGCTGGGAGCACACAGAGAAGCCAACATTTAATTAATTAATAAGCCAACATTTAATTAATTAAAAAGATATCAGGATCTGGAAAGATGGCTCAGTGGTGACAAGCACTGGCTGCCCTTCCAGAGGATCCGGGTTCAATTCCCAGCACTTACATCGTGGCTCAATCATCTGTAACTTCAGTTCCAGGGATCTCAAGGCTTTTTAACCTCTGTAGTACCAGCCAAGCACCGGGTGCACACACATTCATGCATATTTATGTGTATGAATTATGAAAATATTTATACACATAAATTATGAAAATAATCATAATTCATACACATAAAAATAAATACATCTTTTAAAAAATATGCATTAAGTTTGATAATGCCAGCAGCTACATGGTAGCTCACAACTGCCGTAACACCACTTCCAGGGCATCCAACACCTCACAGACACAACAGCCATGCACAGAAAAAAATGAAAATAAAGTATTCCTTCTAAAAGTCAAGACTCTCAGAGTATGCTGGTGAGACCTTGTTCCTCAGGACTTGGGAGTCAGAGGCAGGAGGACTGTCTTGAGTTTGAGACCAGCCTGAGCTACCTAGCATAATCCTGTCTCAAAAAGAAAAGAAAAAAGCTAGCAAACGTGCTGGAGGTGTGGCATAAAACTTAAGTCTCCACAAGTAAATAAGTCCTTAGAATCCAAACAGACAGTGCGGCTTCTCTTCAGAAGGAACAGCTCTGTCTCCTTTGACTGAATGGGGACAGAACTGAGGGGTTAAATCAGGATTAAACAGAAGTGGACAGCAGGCTTAGCAGATAAGATTGTCCAGGAAGGGCTGGGGAGATGGCTCAGTGGTTAAGGGCACTGACTGCTCTTCTGAAAGTCCTGAGTTCAAATCCCAGCAACCACATGGTGGCTTACCACCATCTGTAATGGGATCTGACGCCCTCCTCTGGTGTGTCTGAAGACAGCTACAGTGTACTTACATATAATAATAAATAAATTATTGGGCCGGAGCAAGCAGATGTCCTGAGTTCAATTCCCAGCAACCACATGATGGCTCACTACCATCAGTATAGCTACAGTGTACTCATATACATGAAAAAGAATAAATAAATCTTTTAAAAAGAAAAAAAAGATTGTCCATGGAACATTCTAGAAGCAGGTGATCTCCACCGTCAGACCTCAGCAGGGTCGGGGACACCAAGGGCCCTCAGGAGTCTAGAGGGACCTTTGCCTAGTTGACAACATGGCTCAGGGACCCCCACATTCCACCCAGTGAGTGGTTTGATCACTGAAGGTTGAAGCCTGCCAAGGAGATCCTGCTAGCCATACTGAAAAGTATTTAAGATTAAGTCAAAGCCTGCTTCTGCCCTCCTCACCCCAGCCGTCCCGGCTCTTCCCAGGCAGTCCTGAGGACTTGGCAGCTGGACCTGTCCCAGGAAGATTAAAGCAGAAATGCCCTCTGGGGAGTGACCAGGCCAAGTAATACCTGCAGAGCCTTCAGTGGAGTGTTCCGACGCGGACTGGCTACTGTTGTCTTCAAACCCCTCCGGATGGCTCCTCTGAGGGGGAAGGCGAGACCCAGGGCTTGGGTTTCTTTCCATTTTACCAGCCTCATCAACACAGGCAAAGGCCTGCAGCTGGGCAGCCTCTGGTGACCCCACTGGCAGCAGCTGGTCATTAACTGGACGTGCCTGGCTTTCCTGTGGCAGCTGCGTCACAGCCTCTTATGAGGACCTGGGACCACACACAGACCACGGCTGCAAGGCAGGCAGGGTAGCACACACCTGTCGTCCCAGGCCTAGGAGGTGGAGGCAGCACAGTCAGGAGTTCAAGACCATCTTCAGCTCTACAGTGAGTAAGAGGCCTTTTGGGGCTGCATGAGATCCGGTCGCAAAACCCCAAAATCTGGGCCTGGTGAGATGTCCCAGTGGGTAAAAGTGTGTGCTCCCTGGGTGACTCGGTTCCATCTCTGGGACCCATGTGGTAGGAAGAGAGAACTGATTCACACACATTTTCTTGGACACACACACACAGGAAAAAATTATTTTTTTTTTAAAAAAATCTGAGACTTGAGAGACAACTCAGATTTTAAGAGCATTTGCTTCCAGAGGAGAGGACCAGTATTTGGCTCTCAGAACCGTCAGTAACTCCAGTTCCAGAGGATCTGACACCCTCTTCTGACCTTCCAGGACACCAGGCACATAGGTGACCCACATCCATTTATGCGGACAAAGATTTCACACATACATAAAGTAAAAGAAATAATCATTTAAAAAAAATCCAAAAATCAATCAAACAAAAAGATGTCCACCAAGGATTCAGTGTATAGTCAGAAAACAGGAGTCTACCTTTGACCCGGGCAGGGAACATTTGACCCAGATTGCCACTGAAATCAACAGGCTAGTAACTGCAGTCGTGTAAGCAGAACCCAGAGGCCTTCCCGGGACTGAGTTAGAAGACGCACAAAACGGCGGACTTGGAAAGGTGACACCGCTCACGACTGCACTAGACTGCATGCCAAGCGGTCTGAGCCCCTGGTTGGCCGATGTCATCACTTTTATCCTGGGACCACAGTCTAGGGCGCGATGAGGCAGAGAGGGGAGGCAGGAAGCCACTTACTGCATGCAAGGCCCGAGGCGCTCAGTCCATGTCTGTGGTCGAGAGAACGCATGTCCTTAGCATACAGCTGGGAGCGAGACCCCTGAATGTCGGGGCGCTGGACCACAGACAGCTCCAGCCTCAGCGGCCACTGGAAAGCAAGGGTTCTTTCCTCCACTGGCGTCCCTCCAGCGCCCTCTGCTGGCGAAACCTTAATATTGAGCTTCCCAGACCGTTGATCTGTGGAGAACGGAATGTTGTCTAGACGCCTTTCCCCTAAGGCTCTGCACCTGCTCGCCCAACCCTTCTAAACATTGTTGCAAGTTCGTGGGTCTCTCCAGGTAAACCCCCTGATGACTACTACATCTAAACAATGTATATGCCAGGGCACTAAACACAGCTGGGTAATTACACACTGTTTCAGAATAAAACAAAAAATAGGGGCTGGAGAGATGGCTCAGCGGGTAGGAACAACACACTCTCTTGGAAACGACAGGAGTTCAGGTCCCAGCATCCCATACTGCAGCTCACAACCCTCGGTAACTAATCCAACATCCTCTCCTGGATTCCATGAACACTAGGCATTCACATGATGCACAGACATATGTTCAAGCAAAGCATGCATGCACACAAAAATAAAATTTAAAAAGAAGAAACAGAAGAATAAAAACAATGCAGGGCCCCCTGACCTGGCTGGTTGTAACAGTGGCCTGGTGTGTGCATGCTCCAGCATTTTAAAGTGTTTATAAAATGCCAACGTGGTAAAAGTTTAAAACTGTTCATTAAAGTCTTTTAGGAAATGATATACAATAAGACACTAAAGAATAGAATTGGCTTTGTTTTAAATCAAGGCTGGAAAGATGGCTCAGTGGTTAAGAGTACTTGCTACTCTTACCTGAAGTATACAAGTTCAACAGATTCTCAGGACCCACATTGAACAACTCACAAAAACCTGCAACAGCTCTGGCTCCAAGGAATCTGGCGCCCTCTTGTGGACATTGGCAGCACCTGCATTTGTGTGCACAGACATACACAGAATTAAAAAATAGTCTTAAATAAATAAATATATACATGTTCAAGAACTCAATCAGGAATGATCTGCATCACCCACGAAGACTGGCTGTTGCACTAGCTGTGAAGTCTGGACACTCCCATATTCTTGGAGTTTTTTGGTTTTTGTTTTAAAAAATGTATCAAGATTCAAATGTATCCTCTTGGGATCTCTGAGCCTCTCAGCTTCCTGTCCAGTGCACAGTAGCTTGCTTCCATTCACACTTTACCCTCCTGTTCGGAGCTGAGGGAGATGCAGTCCACACGGTTTGGACCACTATGTAGTTTTCAGAGCTGTGTCTTCTGCACAGTTTTGTCTGGTCCTCTCCTGATTTCTCCTTCCAGAAACCTAAGACTCAACCAGGCTTCTGCTAATAGAGTCGCTGTGCTTTTTGCTCTGGGGGCCAATGAGTCTCAATGTGTCGCGTATCCCCTTCTATAGGCCAGAGTCCAACAGAAAGACAACTGCTCTTGAGATTTGAGACTCTCTAATGGCTTGGGTTTGAGTTCCTCCTCATCTGCATTACTCTGTGAAGTCAACATTGCCTCTTTTGTTTTTAGATTTTATATTTACTTTTTTATTTACATGCACAAGAGGCAGGCATGTACACATGACTGCAGGTTCCTGTGTAGGCCAGAAGGGGGTGCTGTATCCCTTGGAGTTGGAGTTATAGGTGGTTGTGAGTCACCCAACGTGGGTGCTGCAAACCAAACCTAGGTCATCTGGAAGAGCAGTAAACTCTCTTCACCACTATTATTGAAGCCATTATTGCATTTTTTAGACTGCTGGATTCAGATGAGTCTTCAAATATGAGAAAACATAAATGAGGCTCATAAATAACATAAGTAAGTTCAGAACATAAATAAGTCCAGAAGTCCTCCATCAGACACCTGCCAGGTGTTCAGTGTCCTGCTGAGGTCTGAGTGAACACGACAGGCACCCATCTGAGGCTGCTCCAGAAGGAGGCGTCTTGACTGTTAGTGAATTCCCCATGCCAGGAGGGACATACTCTTCAGCTGAGAGAAATTCTGGAAGAAATCTGTTCCTGTCAACACTCTTGGCAGTACAGGAAATAGATTGGTCCTGAAGGCAGGACATAGGTTGGTACACTAGCTACTTAGGACAGTTACAAACACCAAGGATGGAATGTGGTTGGTTTGTTGTTTTTGGTTTTTTGAGACAGGGCTTCTCTGTGTAGCCCTGGCTGTCTTGGAACTCACTCTGTAGACCAGGCTGGCCTTGAACTCAGAGATCCATCTGCCTCCGCCTCTGCCTCCTGATTGCCGGGGAATAAAGGTGTGGCCATGGCTGCTGCTGCCACCACTGTCACAGCCTGGAAGAATGTGTTTTATTTAATGGTTTATCCTACTTGAGTCTTCATTTTTCCTGTTACTCAAAGTCCATACCAAGTACAGGGTTTGCCATCACCTCTCCTGTGGAAGTCTGCACTCCAGCTGCTTTCAGCTCCCACTCTGACCTTCCACACTGCATGGTTTTACCCTCCTCACCTAGAGAACTGCTGCTTTGTGCTCAGAGGTAGAGCACAAGTACAGTGTGGGGCCAAGGACCCAGGTGCCATCCTGAGTGTGGGGGCCTTGGGGTGGGGAAGATGGTCATTACCAGGAGAAAGTCCAGACCTTCCCTTCACTTGCTAAGCAGGAGACTGGATAAGTAGAGGAAAAAGCCAGACAGGAATCCCCAAGACAAATACCAACTGAAATACAGTCTGTTTCCAGACCTTTCCGAAGATATAGTGGGACATTACTAGTCCATCCTATACCAAGCTGGCCTCAAACTCACAGAGATCCACCTGCCTCTGTATCCTGGGTGTTGGGATTAAAGGTGTGGACCACCGCACTCAGCCAATTCTATAACTCTTTTTTTTTTCCGAGACAGGGTTTCTCTGTGTAGCCCTGGCTGTCCTGGAACTCACTCTGTAGACCAGGCTGGCCTTGAACTCAGAAATTTGCCTGCCTCTGCCTCCCAAGTGCTAGGATTAAAGTTATGTGCCACCACCGCCGGCTCTATAACTTTTTAAGGGGGATAAAAGTAAACATAATATGAAAAAATTCGTTTCAAGGTTGGCAGATGTTAAAATTGCTGAATCTATATAGCACGATATTTTCATAACATTGGGTAAGTTTAATATAATTTAAATTATAATTTAACTATACTATATAGAAATATATATAATTTAAGCTAATATATAATTTAAGCATATACATATGTATTTACACACACACACATAATTCATAATTTTATTGGTGTGGCCTCAGTGGAAAAAAATATTAAAAAGTTAGAGCCGAGTAATCCCTAAGACAAATATGAACTGAAATATAGTCTGTTTCCAGAACTTTCCTATATTAGTTTGGGTTCTCTAGAGTCACAGAACATATGGATAATCTTTATATAGTTAGGGAATTTATTGATGACTTACAGTCTATAGTCCAACTCCCCAACAATGGTCAGCAGCAGCTGTGGATGGAAGTCCAAGGATCTAGCAGTTTCTCAGTCCCACGAGGCAAGCAGGCAAGGAAGAGTAAATCTTCCTTCTTCCAATGTCCTTATATATCTCCAGCAGAGGGTGTAGCCCAGATTAAAGGTGTGTGCATCCATGCCTTTAATCCCAAATGATCTTGAACTCGGAGATCTCCTTGTCTTAGCCACTGTGCTTCAAGATCTCCATACCAAGATCCAGGTCAGAAACTTATATCTCTGAGCCTCCAAATTAGGATCATAGGTGAGCTTTCCAATTCTAGACTGTAGTTCATTCCAGATATAGTCAAGTTGACAACCAGGAATAGCCACTACATTTCCTAAAATAGAGAGGGACATTTTCAGGGAGGGCCTGGGCTGGGTATCTCACACTTTAAACGGTACTACAGCGCCACCTAGTGGTAAAGAGGAAGATAGTATGACGCTATGCTCAAAGGTTTTCAAACCATGGATCTTGTAACTGAATGCGGGAGCCATGAACATTCTCAAAAATAAAAGAGTTCGGAATGTACAACTCCCCCCAAATAAACTCAAAATCAGAGATGTAATGAGTCTGGGGTGTTTCTAACCTGCGCTTCCTGCTGCAGCTCCGTGGCAGCCTTGATTGTGAACACACCAGGCACAGGTAACCTGCAACACCCACCAACACTGCCCAAAAGACCACGGCTCAATTCTTAGCCTTAAAGTAACCAGCTGCAGCGTTTTTACTGTGTAGACGTTTTCTGCTCTTACAGAAACATGATAGTTAAATGATGGAAAACAAAGATTTAAGAGTTCCTTATCGCTGGGCGGTGGTGGCGCACGCCTTTAATCCCAGCACTTGGGAGGCAGAGGCAGGCAGATTTCTGAGTTCGAGGCCAGCCTGGTCTACAGAGTGAGTTCCAGGACAGCCAGGGCTACACAGAGAAACCCTGTCTTGAAAAATGAGAGAGAGAGAGAGAGAGAGAGGAGAGAGGGAGGGAGGGACGGGGAGAGAGAGGAAGAGAGGGAGGGAGGGAGGGAGAGAGGGGGGAGAAGGAGAGTAATTTGTTACTATCAACAAATCTTTGATTTTAAAGACATGTTTTACATACTTAACAAACTCAGGATGACATAAACTTTTCTCAGGCAGGCAAACAGACAGACATGACCAACAGGATACAACACAGACACACGCAGCTCACACATCAGACAGACAGAAAAGGGGACACACACAGACGTAGGGACCCATCCCAAGGCAGCCTTCAGGCTTGCAGGGATTCAGACTCATACAATAGAGAGAGAACAGCAGGAGACACAGGGAGCATGGTGTAGAGAACTCAACCTGGACTCTCTCTGCTAAACCACCCCAAAGGGAAATGCTTTTATTTCTTTCCTTGATGTGACACCACCGATGGTCGCCTTGACTTAATCACTAACGTGTTGTAATCTGTGCACACAGTGGTATGAGAAGACTGACTCCCACAACTGACCTGCACTCCACGACACACGCTTGCACAAACACGGACCCCATCCATCCATCACTGCACATATGCAGATATAAGCAACACAATTTTAAGTTTTTAAAGTGTTCGGTCATAACCCAGACACTACTGTGGATGCCAACAAGCGCTTGCTGACAGGAGCCTGATAGAACTGTCTCCTCAGAGGCTCTGCCAGTGCCTGACAAATACAGAGGTGGATGCTCTCAGCCAACCATTGGACTGAGCCAAAGTCCCCAACGGAGGAGCTAGAGAAAGGATCAAGCAGCTGAAGGGGTTTGCAGCCCCATAGGAGGAACAACAATATGAACCAACCAGTACCCCAGAGCTCCCAGGGACTAAACCACCAGCCAAAGAACACACATGGAGGGACTCCAGCTGCATGTGTAGCAGAGGATGGCCTTGCCGGTCATCAATGGGAGGAAAGGCCATTGGTCTTGAGAAGGCTCGCTGACCCAGTGTAGGGGAATGCCAGGACAGGGAAGCAGGCGTGGGTGGGTTGGTGAGCAGGGGAAGAGGGATGGCATAGTGAGTTTTCGGAGGGAAAACCAGGAAAGGAGATAACACTTGAAACGTAAATAAAGAAAATATCTAATAATAATTTAAAAATTTAGGTCATTAAAATCTGTGGGGAAAACCCATTATAGCAGCCACTGCCAAGGCTGCTACTTAGCCAATAAGCAGACCGTGTTCTGATAACATGGCACAGACAGATGTATCTCACATGACACTTTGCTAAACCCAATATGCAAAAGTCACTAAAAGACAACCACTGCATAATTCCGCTGATATTACATATTTGAGAGCAGACGCTCAAACAGCCAGCGAGTAGATTGGCAATCACTAAGGACTGGGCCCAGGGGATAAGTGTCGTACTTTAGTGGGCGTAGAGCTTGTTTGGGGTGGTGGAGAACTTTGTAAACAGCCAGTGGTGGAGGCTGCTTGACCCTTTGGGATGTAACCCACGCCACTGAATTATACATGTAAAAGGTTCAAATGACGACTTTCACACTCGGTATACATACGAAGCCACGATAAAAGAAATCCTATAAGCAACCGGGCGGTGGTGGCACACACACTTGGGAGGCAGAGGCAGGTGGATTTCTGAGTTCGAGACCAGCTTGGTCTACAGAGTGAGTCCCAGGACAGCCAGGGCTACACAGAGAAACCCTGTCTTAAAAAAACCAAAAAGAAAAAAAAAAAAAAAAAAAAAAAAAAAAAAAAAAAAAAACCTATAAGCTCGATCTGCATGCACACCTGCAGGCCAGAAGAGGGCACCAGATCTCATTAGAGATGGTTGTGAGCCACCATGTGGTTGCTGGGAGTTGAACTCAGGACCTCCGGTGGTTAAGAGCAGCCAGTGCTCTTAACCGCTAAGCCATCTTGCCAGACTAATATAAGAAATCTTAATGGCCTTGCATTCCAAACGACTTACTTTAAAAGTCAAAATAAGAGAACAACATTATATAAGATAAAATTTGTGAGCTTCCCCGGTGGGGCCTACGCAGTGGCTGCCATCTCCTACAGGGCATCCTACCTCCTCTCAGACCCTCTGGGAAACCCAAGGTCATCAAAAAGAGGACCAAGAAGTTCATCCAGCACCAGCCATACCAGAATGTCAAAATTAGGCAAAGCAAATGGAAATCCAGAGTTACAGACGCACACTCTCTATTGGCAACTGTCATTTCATAATTTGCCACTAGAGGGTGGGCTTTGGGTACCACAGTTCCATCTTCTACAGGGAGAGCCTGCCCTCTAGTGGCGAAACTCGGAATGACAAGTACCTTTCACCACACCCTCTTACAGAATTGAAGCGAGAAAAATTAATGATTGTAGCCTTGGCAATGATGCTAAGTGTCCCACGACTCATAATTTCATATCTGGGGGAAGAGGGTGCGGTAATGTGATCTATTCCTGCTCTAGAAATTAAAAGTGGAGGCAGCTTGTCCCATCAGCCACCAAACAACAGCTACAAGAGTGTCCATGCCGGCTTGGACACTTGCCTGCTCTGGGTCCTTCTGCCTTGGGGTTTGGCTCCTTAGCGCCGGCGCTTTTCCTTCTCTCCCCAGGAAAGCTCATTCATCACACGTTGGTTTGCCTTCTGCGGCCTAAGGGCTGCACTGTATGAGCAAGCCTGTCCTGCAGCAGGGTGGTGCCGTCCCGAGACACTCATTCCAGAACACCCAGAGAAGAAACTAAGTCGAACTCAAGATTGTTGCTGGGTTTCCAGCACCTGGTCACTTAGCTACCAAGGTAAAAGATTCTTGTCCATTGTCTGAGGTACAAGCTTCCTAGGAAAGGCCAACTGCCAATCAGACCCCACCCCCACCCCAGAGTGATGACCAGGAAGTCAGGAGAGGTGGATCTTTGGGGAACATTTCATCCAGGTCATAGCAAAAACCAGGCCTGCAAGAGAGTGCAGGATCATTTACATGAGCCTTGCTTTGAAATCAAAAGCCACTGCGACAGGGCACTAACCATCTTCCATGTTGGTGTTGGGTGGCTTCATCCCAACAGGCGCATTGTGTTGGGAGCTGTGACTATCCCCATTTCACAGATAAGGAAACTGAGGTGGAGGGAGCTTATGCCGGGCCCATTAGTTACATTAGCCAGAGCTGTAATTATCCAATGTCATGAGAACGGCAGCATAAATGTGGAGAGGTGACCAGGGGTCAGGACGGTCGCCTGTGAGTCACCTGCAGATGACGGGCTTGTCTGTTTGGTTGTTCTGGTCCCATTGTAAGTCACTCTGCACGGGCCTTGGAAGAGAACAAAGAAGTCAAAAAGTTCTAGAGAACGTCCCCGCCAGAGTAACCACCGGAACCCTCTCGAATGGACTCTCACAAGAGACCAGATGCAGGGGGTGCCCCGTGTAGGATGCCAGTTCCCAGGAACTCTCTGCCCCTCCCTAGCTTCAAGCCTCTGGGTAGAATGAGGGGCAGGACCATCCTGGGGTCTGGGTGCCTTTATTCTACCAGCTGTCCACTGCGTGCTCGCCACAGCCTGCCCATGGCTGAGGGTGCGGGCCCGCCCTGCTCTCATGTGGTCAGGAGTTATTTGAAGTCTTAGCAAAACTATTTAAGTTAATATTCGCATGCGCGTTCAGATGCCCATGAGCGTGAAGGTCAGAGGGCAACCTCAAGTACTATGCATCCACCTCGTGTTATGAGGCAAGCTGGCTAGCGGTGAGCCCCCAGCCCCCATTGTCTCCGTGTCTCCCGCACTGAGGTTCATAACTGTTCTCCACCACCCAGCTCTTTAAAAATATTTATTATTGGGGCTGGAGAGATAGCTCAGCAGTTAAGAGCACTGACTGCTCTTCTGGAGGTCCTGAGTTCAAGTCCTGGTAAGCATATATTGGCTCACAACCATCTGTAATAGAGTCTGATGCCCTCTTCTGGTATGTCTTAAAAATAGCTACCGTGTACTCATATAAAACAGGTGTCATGTACTGTGTACTCATATATAAATACAATAAATAAATCTTTTAAAAATAATTGTTTTTGCCATCGGTGGTGGCACACACCTGTAATCCCAGCACTCTGGGAGGCAGAGGCAGGCGGATTTCTGAGTTCGAGGCCAGCCTGGTCTACAGAGTGAGCTCCAGGACAGCCAGGGCTATACAGAGAAACCCTGTCTCGAAAAAAAAAACAAAAACAAAATCCAAAAAAAATAATTGTTTTTATTTTATGTGTAAAAATGTATGCATGTACATGCACTAGGTTTATGTGTGGTGCCCGTGGAGGTTAGAAAGGGGCACTGGGTCTCCTGCAGTTGATGTTAAGGATGGTTGTAGGCTGCCGTGTTGGTGCTGGAAACCAAATCGAGGCTCCCTTTGCAACAACAGCCAGTGCTCTCAATTGCTGAGCCACCTCTCCGGCCCCACAGCAGCTTTTTAATGCACATGCAGGAGCCGGAGCTCAGGTCGCCATGCCTGAAGGCGGCACCTGACCACAGAGCATCTCACCAGCTCTGATACTTTTTAAAGCACCACAGACAACTCAGTTTAAGATTTCTTCTGAAGCAAGTTTCTCCTCCATCTATCCCTGACCCGGTACTCCCCTAAGGCTCCCCGGATTTTGTGAACACCCTCTGGAACTAGAATCTAGTAGGTGGATGGATCATTTATGAGACAGAGGTAGAGGTGCGTGGGTGGGAAGAGCAGGACACACAGTCCCACCGGCTTTAAGGGCAGGTCAGTGGGCGGGCGCCCGCAGCATTTATCAACTTATTTGGCTCAGCGAACAGTTTGAGTGTCGTGCCTGCAATCAGCCCAGCCCAGAGCATCAGGTCTGACCTCTGGTGCATGCTCGGTCGGGTCAGCGGCCAGCTAGCCTTCAGGGAGTGATGGGATGTCGGCTTAGAGGACTGGAGGTGACAGAGCCTGCTGTGTGACACAATTAGGAGACTAAGCACCAGGCAGGAGGCCACGAGGATCCCCATGTGAGAAAGAAGGGCATAAACAGGAAACAAATTTAATAATTAAAGGTACCGCCCTCGTGCGCGCCGGGCCAGGCCCTAAAGAAACATCCGAGGAGTCACTTCCTCCCGTGACTCTTGCAAAGCTGGAGTCGGGCCCGGCGAGCTTCAGGCATCTCAGCTGTCCTGCGCGCACACAGTGCCCTTTCCTTACTAAAGCCCCCGAGAGCTTCCAATTCTCCCTCCTTGCTCCCCCACACTTCCTCCCTCCCAGTCCTTCAGCATTTCAGTAAATGTGGGTTGGGAAGACAGCTCAGCAGGGGAGAATGCGGGGTGCAGAGGACTGCAGGTCAGTTGCTGCATAGACACACAGGCACATACACATATACAATATTTAAAAAAAATTTTTTTTGAGACAAAGTCTCACTATGTAGCATTGAGGTCCAGAACTCATAGAGATGCAGCTGCCTCTGTCTCCCAAGTGCTAGAGGAGTAAAGATGTGCATCGTTGTACCTGGCAAAAGTTTTCTTTATATATTATATATTGTGTATTATATATTATATTACATATCACACATCACACATCACACATTATATTCTATGTCATATATATTATAGTAAATTATATATATGTGTGTGTGTGTGTGTGTGTGTGTGTGTGTACACATGCATACATAAATGAGCATTGGGAAGCAGAGGCAGGAGGACTAAGAGTTCCAGGCTCTTCCCAGCTACACAGCCAGTAGAAGCCTGGGCTAAATGGTAGATGCCTCAAAAACAAAAACAAAGCAATTAAGTAAGATACAATGTAAATAAGTCAGCAAATTTGGTGACTTGTTATCATTTGTCTACCTTAAAGGTAGTCAACAGATGAATTAATAGTTCTTTTTATTTCCAAACTCAAGGCCTCACATACGGCAGGCAAGAGCTCCGTTGCTGGGTTTATGTCTCAGGAGAAAAGCGTCTTACCACCAGCTCTCATCTGGGTGCCAGCACTTTGTCTGTGGGTCAAATCCTGGTCTCTACTTAAGGAGTTGAAGTTCTCATGGGCCAGAGAGATAGCTCAGTTACTGCTCTTGCAGAGGATGGGGTTTCAGTTCCCAGCACCCACAGGTGGCTCAAGCCATCAGTAACTCCACTTTCCAGGGATCTGGTGCCCTCTTCTGACCTCAGTGGGCACCAGCACACATGCAGTGCACACACATACATACATGCAGGCCAAACACTCAAACACGTAAACTAAAAATTCATTTTTTTTTAATGTATAAAATAGTCTGAACTAGCCGGGCGGTGGTGGCGCACACCTTTAATCCCAGCACTTGGGAGGCAGAGGCAGGCAGATTTCTGAGGTCGAGGCCAGCCTGGTCTACAGAGTTCCAGGACAGCCAGGGCTACACAGAGAAACCCTGTCTCAAAAACCAAAAAAAAAAAAAAAAAAATAGTCTGAACTAAAGATAAATCTTAAAAAGAGAGAGGAGGGAGGAGAGGAGGGAGGGGGAATAGAGAGGGGGGAGAAAGGGAGAGAGGAAGAGTAGGAGAGCGGGGAAGAGAGAGAAAGAGGAAAAGAAAGAAGGAGAGAAAGAGGGAGAGAGGGAGAGGGAAAGGAAAATAGAGAGGGAAAGAGAGAGAGAAGAGAGGGGAAGAGAGGGAGAGGGAGGAAGAAAAGAGGAAGAAAGAGAGAGGGAGGGGGAAGGGGGAGAGAAAGACAGAGAGAGAGAGAAAGAGAGAGAGAGAGAGAGAGAGAGAGAGAGAGAGAGAGAGAGAGAGAGAGAGAGAGAGATAATATGCCTTAGAATACGAAGCTCAGGCATTAGCTGGTTTACCAGTCAGGGAACATCAGGACAGGACTGGAATGTTCTGTCATCTCCAGACAGCAAAGATTTTTTACAAGAACACCAAAGAAAGTTCTGGAAAGAACAACTGGTCTGCAAGAGTCTGCCATTGTTCAAGTGGGGACATGTAAGCCCAGAACCTGAGCAGCAGGAATGGAACTCCCAGAGGCCATGTGTGCGTGCAGAAGCCCTGATGCTCACCTGGCACTGCTCATACAAAGGTCACATAGTATCAACCCCACAATATAAAGTGTAACCTGCAGAACCCATGCGAACAGGAAAGCACCCGGAGGGGTCTGTCTTCTCTATTAACTGTGTGCAGTAAGCAGAGGGGACGGTAAAAACCTACAGGGAAAGCAAGTAGCCCTGCTGCCGGCATGAGCCCTGAATGAGGCCCCCTGGCAAAGGCTGGGGAGGTGGCTCTGTGGCTAGGAGCACGGGCTGCTTTTACAGAGGACCCGGGTTCAGTTCCCAGCACCCACTTGGTGGCTCACAGCTGAATGGAACTCTTCTGACCTCAGGCATGCATGTGTTTCACAGAATACTCATACATGTAAAATAGACAAATCTAACAAAGTAATGTTTAAAAAAGATGTCTGACAAATAATGTCATGGAAAGCAAAAAGGGGAGAGAAGACAGCTTCAGAAACAGGTACAAAAAAAAAAAAACAAAAAAAAAAAAACAACAACAAAAAAAAATTCCAGGAGGTGGTGGTGCACACCTTTGATCCCAGCACTTGGGAGGCAGAGGCAGGCGATTTCTGAGTTTAAGGCCAGCCTGGTCTACAGAGTAAGTTCCAGGACAGCCAAAGCTACACAGAGAAACCCTGTCTCAGAAAAACAAAACAAAAAAACAAAAAACAAAAACAGGTATAAATTCATACCAAAAATCACTGAAAAGGAAAGTTACCCAGACCAACTCAACTCCTTCCTACAATATTAAACTATTATATTTAGAGCAAAATACAAATAAGAAATGTATGTTTAATAATGCTAATTGATCAAGTCAACTTTTTGAAAGGGGAAATGGATTATGTAATATAGTCAATGGAGACTTTTAAATTAAAAATATTTTCTCAGGGGCTGGAGAGATGGCTCAGAGGTTAAGAGCACTGACTGTTCTTCCAGAGGTCCTGAGTTCAAGTCCCAGCAACCACATGGTGGCTCATGACTATCTGTAATAGAATCTGATGCCCTCTTCTGGTGTGTCTGAAGACAGGGACAGTGTACTCATATACATAAAATAAGTAAATAAATCCTTAAGAAAATATTTTCACTACATCACATGTGCAGGCGACAATAGTTTCAGGAATAGCTTCCTTCCTCCATCATGTAGATCCTGGGTATTAAACTCAGGGCGTCAGGTCCGACAGCAAGAGCCTTTACCCCACGAGTCACCCAAGGGAGACGCTAAAATATTTTTTATTGGCTCAAGAGAGTAGACTGCAAGCTTTTTAAAAATCTATGTGAAAGCCATGTATTTAAAAAGAACTCTATGCTAGACTGTCATGGTGGTGCAGACCTTTAAAACTAACCTGTAATCCTACAACAGGGGAGACAGAGACAAGTTCAAGGTCATCTTGATTGGTCTATATAGCAAGACCCTATCTCAATAAAAAAAAAAATAATAATAAATCATCTGATGAAAAATAAAGAATTGGTACATGCCACCACATGGAAAACACTGTGCTAGCCGAAGATAAAGTTTTCATATAATTTACATGAAATATTTCAGATAGACCAGTTCTTAAGGACAGAAAGCAGGTAGCCGGGACCTGGCAGGGGGGCAGGGCAAGGGCTGCCCTCGGAGGGCCTGAGCAGGTAACAGTGAATTAAAGACCTCACAGCTTCCCAAACCTGTCTTGTACCCCTTGGTCTGCACACCGGCGTTCCTCTCTAGGAGAGGCCACAGGAAGCGTAGTCTTCTCAGCGCACACAGGAGTGTGGCGCCACCTTCAATGTCAGATGCCCTCTCTCTCCACCCTACACAGACTGTGAACTAAGTATCACCAGACTTCCTCAATTCTCCCAACAGCATTACAACTGTCTAGTGATCCCCTTCTTACAGGTAAAGGAACTGTGGTCCAGAGAGCCAGCGTCAGGTCACTGACACCAGCGGCGGGGCGCTTTGAATGCCGAGACACCGGAAGGCAACCGGCACAGAGATGTCACCGAGAGTCACTAACTAGTCCACACAGTTAGTCTGGGGTTCGTGTTGCCTCTCTGTAGACCAGGGACCTATCTCTGTCGCTCTACCTCAGCTGAGGGGATACCTTATGTCTGCTTCCGTCTGCTGGTCGACATTTTCCTTTTTTTTTTTTTCAAGATGCTTGTAAAAACAACAACAACAACAAAAACAAAAACACAAAAACAAAACTGGAGGGCCCTCAGGAATGTTTGTCGGGGCACAGGCACGTGTTGTCTTGGTCATGAAGGATTGGGGAAGACAGGAGGATACAGGAGCTCCGGGTCCAATGATGGATAGCAGGGGCTCTGGGTCCCATTTAAACTATGCAACTCAGGGAGTTTGGGTGTGCTCAGGGATTGGCAAGTAGGCAAGTCTGGGGCATTCTATTGGTTAATGATGGATGTGGATGGGCCCAGCCCACTGTGGGCGGTACCACCCCTCACCAGGTGGTCCTGGGTAGCTTAAGAAATCGAGCTGAGTGAGCCAGGGAGTGCAAGCTAGTGAGTGAGCAGAGTCCTCCGTGGTCTCCACTTCAGTCCCTGCCCGGACTTCCTTACGTGATGGGCTGCGATGTGGAAATATAAGCCAAATAAACTGACTGTAACTCCAGCTCCTGTGGATCCACATCAGCCCTCCCCCATTGCGGTCCCAGCTCCTGAGAGTCATTGGCAGCCCCTGCCAAGGCAACCTTCACCCCATGCTCAGGGTTGCCTGTGTGCAAGCCCTCACCCCCACCCTGTCTGGGGCTCAGTTTCCCCTGCACAAGGGACACTGTCACGCCTTCTAGGGGGGTGGGAAGATTAGTTGGAAGGGTTTGAGTGCACACCTTGTCCATGATGTAGTACACACGGTAAAAGTTAGCTGGTGTGTCTGCTAATTGCGCTGTGCCTGAACACTCCCTGGATGGATGACTGTGGAGTCACTGTTTCTGTCATTCCTGACTGTGTGAGTCGGTTCATGTCCCTGACTCGGTTTCTCTGTTGAAAAATAAAACCTTAAAGTACTTTTGTCACGGGTAAGAACGAGGATGACATGGTGAGACATACAGAACCTTGCACAGACCTAGAACAGTCTCAGGAGCTCTGGGAGGGACGTGGCAGCCGTTCAGAGACGACTCCGCACAGCCCAGTGGTTGAAGGATTGAGTAGAAGAAACAGAAGCCTAGAGACTTGGTGTTGGGCGGGGCTATCATACTCACCTGAGACAGCCGGCTTACAGAGAAGAGTTTTGTCTGAGCTCACGGTCACCCCTGTTACTTGGGGGGCTGTGGTGAGAGACAGCTCATCAGACAGGAGAACACTATCGAAATAAACCGTCTCACCTCATGGAAAACCAGGGAGCAAAGACGAGGCCAGAGCCCTGTGATCCCCTTTAACACCACTTCTCTTCAACGATCCAATGCCCTCCCTTGTAGGCCCTACCTCTTAAAGCTTCCAAAGCCTGCTGAGGGTGCCAGGCTGGAGAGGAAGCCGAAAAACATGGGCCTGTGGGGATCACCTCAGTTCAGCGCTGCCTGTGGGTGGATGAGTGGGTAACTGTGTGGCTAGATGGTGGATGGATGGATTAATGGATGGACTGACAGACAGGCAGCAAAAGGATTTGCCTGCTCATTCGGTGTGTGTTGAGAGCTTGCCCTCATCCAGACACTGCTCTGGAAGCACAACAATGGACACACAAGTTCCTTATCTCACTGGTACAATTATAACAGGTCTGTGAGATGGACACATAACTTAAAAATGCATCTAGGAGGGGCTGGAGAGCTGGCTCAGCAGCTAAGAGCACTGACTGCTCTTCCAGAGATCCTGAGTTCAATTCCCAGCAACCACATGGTGGCTCACAACCATTTGTAATGGGATTCAATGCCCTCCTCTGGTGTGTCTGAAGAAAGCTACACTGTACTCACATACATTAAATAAATCTTTTTTTGTTTGTTTGTTTAATGCATACAGGAGTGACTATAGTATGGTGGGCAACTAGGTTGAGGAGACAGAGAAGTGTGGTTGGTTAGGGGAAACACGGCTTATGAGGAAATGTCACAACATGGAATTCTCACCAGAGACCCCAGGACAGCACACCCCATTCCCATCCCTTGGGCTTCACCTGTTCCTCTTCTACAAGTTGCCCAGCCTCCTGATCTGGGGTGATGTCAGGCTGTACAGACGGCTGGTACACACACCTGGGCCACTGAGAGCCAGGACGGTGGAGGAAAAGCAGTCACGTCTGTCTGTCTGTCCCGGCTGACTTTTGTCTTCACCTCTGTAGACACACCCCTGCTGCCCTCACTCCTATCCTGTGCCAGGATGCTGAGCTCCTCGGGAAACCAGGGTGGAGGGAGAGACCACGGCTCAAGCAAAGGAAGGGGCAGTGTGAGCAAGGCGGCAAAGGGGCGGTGGCGCTGCTGGCCTCGAGGCCCAGCCTTCTCTTTTCTCTCCTCCTTTATCAAGTCTGCTGTTTATTGGGCAACCGTTCAAAGTCTGAGTCTGCGCATAAAGCGCTAAGTGGTGCACGAGGAAGGAGGAGGTCGACATGCGCCCCCCCCCCCCGCCCCGTTTTCAACAAGCTTGACCGTGGGGAATGAAAGATAAGTGTAGCCACAAGACCTCCCCTGGCCCTGTGTTCTGTGAATGGAAAAGCATTTGTCCCTCCCGGCCTGGTGCCGGCTCGGTGCACCTCCTCCCTCCCTCCCTCCTGCCACAGGTGAACTCTCAGCTCTTCCTCTCCGGACCCATGTGGAACCAACTCTCCCATGTGGACATGGGCAAAAGCATGGAGTGGACCCACCAATTCCTGGGCTGTGATCTTTCTACCCCCAATGATGGGGACAACAAGATGGCGTGCACAGGAGACCGTAGCGAGCCATAGGGATGGTTAGAAAAAGAGGAAGGCCCAGGTGTACTACCGTTATACCCAGAAACAGACACAGAGAGAAATCGAACTCAAGAACTGCTTGTGTTTATTGGTAACCAGCTCAGGTCAACAGAGGAGACTTTAAAAATGGAAAGAGAAGGAGAAACCACGTGAGCATGCCCGACTGAGCATGCTTCTGCTGACCTCTAACCCCACCTCCCCCACTCCTGCTGCAAACCGGTTGGGAGATTAGGGGGTGCTCCCAGAAGAGCCAGGACGTCTACCTCCTGGGGGAAGCCGATTCTGGCCATTAGCTCCCCAGCTGCCTGCTGGGTACTGACAATTGGGCCCCCGGCTGCCTACTGGATACTGGCAATTGGGCCCCCAGCTGCCTGTTGGGTATCGACCATTACTCCCCCAGCTGCCTGTTGGGTATCGACCATTACCCCCCCAGCTGCCTGTTGGGTATCGACCATTGCCCCCCCAGCTGCCTGTTGGGTATCGACCATTACCCCCCCAGCTCCCTACTGGGTACCGACCATTACCCCCCCAGCTCCCTACTGGGTACCGACCATTTCCCCCCCAGCTCCCTACTGGGTACCGACCATTTCCCCCCCAGCTCCCTACTGGGTACCGACCATTTCCCCCTAAGATGCCTGCTGGGTACCAACCATTACCCCCCAAGCTAGTACCTGAGACTAAACCACTGCTACCCCATATTCCAGAAGGGTGTGGCATGGGTCTTGTTCCCCACCCAGTTCCAGCCCCTCCACTTCCCCAAGATGTTCCGGGACTTAGGATCCTCCCAGATAAACCAGGCAGAACCTTGTGGTTGAGAAACCAGAATGGGCGCTGGGCAAAGGCTTCTGCTTCCGTTTCCAATGGAGTAGAAGCAGCCTGCGGTCCAGCGTCCTGGGGGTAGGAAGCCTCTGGCCAAGGTTGTGCAGAGGAAGCCTCAGACAGAGGGCCGCCTCTGGAAAGGTATGACAGGGCTTCTGGTAGCACTTGCTCTAACTGGTCCTCAGCAGCTATCCCTTGCTGAGGGTTCTGTAAGGGCCAGGACTCCATGGGGGGCGGCCCCCAGAAGGGAGGCCCGCTGGGCACCTCAGAGCTGCCCTCAGGAAGAATGCCATCTTGTGGAGATTCGCTGAGCCTCTGAAGAATCCCTGGTAACTCATTCTTCACAGGGTCTGGCTTGGGCTGAGGCTGTCCGGACTTGGAGAGGCTGGTGAAAGAAGGTTGTCCCGAATGAAGGGAGACTTTCTCCTCTGGTGCCCCAATGCTCCGTGCAAAGAGGCCTGAAGGAACCGGAAGATAAAGCAGTGAGTTAATCAGATTTGGTACCAAATACTCCTTTGGCTCGCTGGCCCCTTCGCTGAATGCCCGACTCTGTACTGGCACTTCCCACGTCCCTCGGGGACCTAAGTGTGCACCCTCCTAAAAGTGTGCACTCCCCTACCTTCACCTTCTCCCTTAATTCCTGTTCCCAAGGACCCCAGTACCCTCCATACCTGGCAGACACAGACAGATCAGGAGCAGGCCCAGGGGAGCCCGGCTCCCACCTGCGAGGCTCCACATCTTGCTCAGCTCTGGCTTCTGCTGAGCCCCAAGACAGCAGGCTTTATCCTGTTGGTGGGGTAGAGGAGGGCAGAAACAGCCTGGGAGAGTGGTTATAAAGACAATGGATCTGCCCAATCCACCCTCATTCTTGATTCGGTCTGTGGCAACAGGTGCCACTTGAAAGTCCCAGAGGAACTGGGTGTTCCTCACCTGGCTCCTTCCTGGTACTCCCTGCCCCTTCCTCACCCGGGTGCTCTGGCCCACAGGTCACCCCTGGTTGTCAGCCCTACCCTGTCCTATAAGCTCTAGGATGCTGTCTTCAAGGTCTCTCTCTCTCTCTCAGCAACCCACTTCTTCTGGATCTAGATCATTCAGTCCAGCATCCTCCATTTATATATCCCCATATATCCACCTGGATGCCTTGGTCTGAAGAAACAGGTTTATTTCCCAGGCCTGTGACATGGTGTAATAACTTCCCATAGCTCCTTCCTGTAACAAAGTGCCACCAACTAATGCGTCCCAAAATGTGTTACATTGTTTTCTTTTTATTTTGTTTCATTTCCTTTGTTTGTTTCCTGTACTGACTGGTGTTCTTTGGGGGGGTCAAGTTGGGGTGGGTTAAGATTGAGACTCACTGTGAGACTGGCCTCAAACTTACTATCCTCCGGCCTCAGCCTCCCAAGGCTAGGATGACAGGCATGTGGAGTCATACCTCCCCGTCATCAAGTTTGTAAAAGATTTGTAAAAAAAAAAAAAAAATTTTTAGCTTTTCCTTATTTTGTTATTTTATGCGTATGAGTTCTTCATGCCTGCATGCATGTGTATGCACCACACGTGTCAGATGTCCTCACAGGGCTTCAAAAGCGGGCTTCGGAACTCCTGAGGCTGAAGTTAAAGACATTTGTGAACCGCCTTGTGGGTACCGAGGATTGAGTCTAGATCCTCTGGAAGAACAGTCAACTCTCCAGCCTTTATCTTATTCTTAATTACATATATGTGTGTGTGCCTGTTGGGGGTGGGGAGGGGAGGATGTGCATATGGGTGTAGTGCCCAAAGAGGCCAGAAGAGGGCGTCAGACTCCTAGAGCTGGAATTACAGGTGGTTGTGAGGACCCTGACATTGGTTCTGGGAACTGAACTCAAGGGCAGCCAATGTTCTTAACCATGGAGCCATCTCTCCAGACCAATCACCATTCTTTACAACACAAGTCTAAAATGGCTCTTTTTGGGTTAAAACAGAGGGATTTGAGGACCGAGTCCTGTTATTGCCGCTCTAGAGAGACTCCACCTGTGGCTTTTTCCAGTTTCCAAGGCCACCTGTGCTTCTTGTTGTAGTAAACATTTAATCTCAATTGAGAGTTTCTACCTCACATTTGATCATTCAGTTCCCAGAAAAAAAACACAAAACCTTTATATTTATGATAAGTCTTTAAAGCATTAGAGCCAGCCAGATCCTCTAAGCTATTAGTATCCAGGGTTCAGGACAAGGCCTAGAAACCATAAGCACATGGCCAGGAGAAACAGCAAGTATTTGGAGAACACCACTGGGGAGGTAGCAGGCCAGCATTTAGAAAAGTAGATTAGGGATTACCGCCCCCCACCCCCAATAATTGTCAAAGCCAAATAAAATAATCATAATCTGAGTCTCATTTATTTGTAAACTAGTTGGGGATAAACTGAACTTGGCTGTGCTACAGTTTCTAGTCTCTTGGCTGCCTTCTCCCTCCTTCCAAGCCCCACACAGTAGGTCTTCCCACACTGTATCATCTGGCTTCCTCTTCTTCCTCCCAAGCTCACAATTTGAAACACCGTGTTTATATTGGACCCACCCGGATAATCCTGGATAATCCCTTTATAGTAAAGTCAGATGAGTAACCATCGGAGCTGAGTCAGGAGCATTGTTTCCCTTTGCTGAGTGATATAATGTATCCACAAATTCCAAGGATTAGGATGGTGACATCTTTGTAATGTTGGGGGTGAACTCAGGTGTCAGATGTATCCAAAGAATATATGAAACAGTTTAAAGTATTGTTCCTTTTTGTTTGGTTGGTTTTTTGTTTTTGGGATTTTGTTTTGTTTTGTTTTGTTTTGTTTTGTTTTGTTTGGTTTGGTTTTCCAGACAAGGTTACCATGGTTACCAAGGTTACTACTATGTAGTCCTGGCTGTTCTGGAACTCAGTCTGTAGACCAGGCTAGCCTCAAACTCAGAAATTAGCCTGCCTTTGACTCTCAAGGGCTGGGATTAAAGGTGCGTACCACCACCATCTAGCTGACTAGTTATTGTTTCTGCAGAGGACCAGGGTTTGGTTTTCAGAAACCCTCCTCTCCTAACAACCTCCCTTAACTCCAGTTCCATGAGATCCAATGCCCTCTTCTAGTGTTTGTGGGCAACAGGCATGCACGTGGTGCATAGACATACATACAGGAAAAACAATCTTACACATAAATTATCAATCTAAAGTGTTGGTGGCTGGATGTAAAAAAAATTCAGCACACCCACGGGGAGGGCATTTAAACGCTGCTCTCAAGCGACCATGACTTCAACCTTATTGGCTGGAGAGATGAGAGCTCGTCAATGACTGGTCTAGTTGTAAACACTGATGTTAGGGTTTACATATGCTTTGAGGGTGTCCCTCACGGCCTCCAATGTGGGGATATTGGGAGATGCAGGACCTTTAAGAGGCGGGGTCTACTGGGATGTAGGTAAGTCACTGGGTAGATTAATAGGGGCATGTTGGCCTGAATTATCACCTGTGGGAATGGGTTGGTACTGGAGTGAGCCTTGCTGGTTCTGACGGCCTCGGGCCTACAGTTTCAACTTCTTGGAGGCTGAAGTAGGAGGGTGACAAGTTCAAACCCAACCTGGGCTACAGAGTGAGTTCAGGGGCAGCTTGAGCAGAGCAGTCTCAAAAGGAAAAAGGTTTGAAAGGGGAGAAAGGGACTGGAACAATGGCCCATGGTTGAGGAGAGCGTGCTGCACTTGAAGACCAGAGTTCAGTTCCTGGCGCCCACATGGAAAAGGTCACAGCCACCTGTAACTCCAGCTCTTGGGGATCTGACTCTTCCAGTCTCCTCAGGTATCTGCACTCAGGATGCATATGCCCAAATACATAGTTAAAAATAAATATTAATACTCTTTAAAGTTTTGGGGGATTGGGTTTTTGTTTTGGTTTGGTTTTTTTATAGTCTAATAATAGAGTGCAGGGCTGGAGAGATGGCTCCGTGGTCAAGAGCTCTGACTGTTCTTCCAGAGGTTCCTGAGCCCACGTGGTGGCTCACAGCCATCTGTATGCAATCCAGTGCCCTCCTCGGTGTGTCTGAAGACAGCTACAGTGTGCTCATATAAACAAATAAATCTTAAAGAACAAACAAACAAAATAGAGCGCTTGCCTGGCATACAATAATTCAGGCCCCACCACTTTGAACAATAACTAAAATAGCATCCAGCTATGGTAGTGCACACCTTTGATCCTTCTACTCCTGAGGCAGATACAGGCGGATCTCTGTGAGTTAGAGGCCAGTCTGGTCTATACAGCAAGTTTCAGGACAGCCAGCACTACTACACAGAGAGACACTGTCTCAAAAAACAAAACAAACAAACCAACAGTGATCCTGTCATCCTGTTCTGCCATGTGACCTCTCCTCTCAGTTCCTCCATGATGTTCAGAACCGGGCAGATGCTAGACCCATGCTGTTTAACTTTGAAAACCTAGCTAACAAAAATGAAGACAAAGAAAATAACTAGAGACCGGTGAGCTAAACTGACCTCTATTGGTGCACATTCCCAGGTGTTGGGTGTTTTATTATAGCAACAAAAGTGAACTAATGCAAATGTATCTGAGGGCTGGGTGTAACTCAGTTGCTAGAGTGCCCACCTGGCAGGCACAAAGCCCTGCATCCCGCTCCTGCACCACGTAAAACTGTACACGGCGGTGCACACCTGTCCTCACAACACTCGGGAGGCAGGAGATCGGGAGCTCAGGGCCGTCCTTGGCGTCCTAGTTAGGGTTTCCATTGCTGTGATGAAAACAATGCTGTGATGAAAGGAACGGGGACAGGGTTTGTTTGGCTCACACTTGCGTGTCACTGTTCATCATCAAGGCCAGATCAGAAACTCAAAACAGGACAGGAACCTGAAGGCAGGAGCTGATCCCCCTGGGGGCTGCTGACTGGCTTGCTCAGCCTGCTTTTTTATAGAACCCAGGACCACCAGCCCAGCGATGGCACATTCATATGGGCCCTCCCTCCCCATTGTACTCCAATTTTAAAAATGACCTCCAGGCTTGCCTTCAGAGGCACATTCTCAATTAAGGCTCCCTCCTCCCTGATGTCTCTAACTTGGTCAAATTGACATAAGACTAGCCAGGGCACTCAGCTTCATAGTGAGCGCAGAGCCAAACTGAGCTAACTCTACATTAAATCTTGTCTCAAAAATAAAAATAACGCTGGGCGGTAGTGGCGCATGCCTTTGATCCCAGCACTTGGGAGGCAGAGGCAGGTGGATTTCTGAGTTCGAGGCCAGCCTGGTCTACAGAGTGAGTTCCAGGACAGCCAGGGCTACACAGAGAAACCCTATCTTGAAATACATACATACATACATACAATAAATACAATAAAAATAATAAAAATAACATATATGTGTATCTTAGTCAGGGTTTGTATTCCTGCACAAAACATGACCAAGAAGCAAGTTGGGGAGGAAAGGGTTTATTCAGCTTACACTTCCACACTGCTGTTTATCACCAAAGAAACTCAGGACAGGAACTCACACAGGGCAGGAACTTGGAGGCAGAAGCTGACGCAGAGGCTATGGAGGGATGTTACTTACTGGCTTGCTTCCCCTGGCTTGCCCAGCCTGCTCTCTTATAGAACCCAGGACTACCAGCCCAGGGGCAGCACCACCCACCATGGGCCCTCCCCACTTGATCACTAATTGAGAAAATGCCCCACAGCTGGATCTCATGGAGGCATTTCCTCACCTGAAGCTCTTTTCTCTGTGATAACCCCATCCTGTGTCATGTTGACACACAAAACCAGTCAGTACAATGTGTCTTTGAATTTTTTACAGTAAGAGAGGCTTATTGTTGTTTTATAATACCAGGACTTGAACCCAAGTCCTCACACATGCTAGGTGAGCCCCACCCCCTTCTCCCTGTTTGAAATAAGGTCTGACTCAGCCTTCAGCTCATTCTGTATCCCAGGCTGGCCTCAAACTTGTCATTTTCCTGCTTCAGGCTTCCAAATAGCTGGGATTACAGGCCTATACTACTAGGCACACTTAGTAAAACGTGTTTAATTGCCTTTTTTAATTTTTTAAAACTTATGATCTTGTGCATGTATGACATATGTGTGTAGGTGCATGTGCCATGTCATGCATGTGGAGGTCCAAAGATAATTTGTGGAGTTGGTTCTCTCCTTCCACCTTTACATGGGTTCTGGGGATCAAACTCAGGGTGCTAGCCTGCGGGGCAAGCTCCTTTCCCCACTGAGCCGTCTTGCTGGCCCTCTACCACTTTCGTTCTCTGTTTCCTCTAGAAAGCTGTCGGCCAGGCTGCCGGAGGGGACATGCTGGATACTGGCTGATTTCTCCACCTCCACCCAGACCCTGTCCTCACCAGCCATCAATCCTGAGCTCTATCCTGAACTGGACCACAGGGAACCTTAGAGTTTGGGTTCCCAGTTTTGAGGTAACATACACCAACTGTGCCCAATTTTGGTTTTGTTATCATGAGACAGGGTCTCATCACTATGCAGATCAGGCTAGCCTTGAACTCACATTCACCGGCCACTGCCTCCCAAGTGCTGGGACTAGAAGCATGTGCCGCCATGCTTGCTTGGCCCAGATGTTTAACGTGAGACTAGAGGAGTCCCAGGTAGATGTCAGCTTCTCCTGCAGTTCTCATCCTTGGAGTCTCTGAGGGCTGTGCTCCCTGGCACTGTCTGGTCCAATGACTTTTTTTTTCTTTAAGTATTATTTATTTAATGTATATGAGTACACTGTAGCTGTCTTCAGAGACACCAGAAGACAGCATCAGATCACAACTGTCTCTGTAGACGGTTGTGAGCCACCATGTGGTTGCTGGGATTTGAACTCAGGACCTCTGGAAAAGCAGTCAGTGCTCTTAACCTCTGAGCCATCGCTACAGTGGACCAATGACTCGTAAGTAATTACAAAAACAGGAATACCTGCAAGCCTGCTTGACCCTAGTGGACCCTGCAGCCTGACTTAGATCCCAGGGCATCTGTGGTCAGTTCAGGGTGAAGCCACTGTGGACACAAGGGCAGTCCCCTTTCAACAGCTTTGAGAGCCTTGTGTATGGAATGAGGGTCTTCCTAAAGGGACACACCCCCATCTGTCCTTCCTGGGCCAGTGTCTGCCACGGCGCTCTCACCATAGAGCTTGAGCTGAGGAGCTGAAGCGGACACTGCGGCTTTGTCTATCACAGGACCTTGTTAAGTAGGCTGGTGAGTCACCAGGTTTGCTGCACTCCCGCCACACCGGGATGTTTTCTCTCCCCACCCCCAGCTCCCAGTACACCCAGGTTCCTGCTCAGTGTTCAGGAATCTTGCCCGGCCTGGTCCAGCGTCCCTGAAACTCAAGGTCGGCATTCAGGGCCTCCCAGAGAGGACGGAGTTTAGGAGGTGAGGCTCACTCACCTTCTAAGGAGAAGGCTAGGTGGGAGAGAAGGAGAGAATGAGGGCTTTTTGGAGGGAAGAGAGGACTCCAGTTTCTGTGGGAAGCAGAGACGGGACAGATTTCTTGGAGGTGAGGCTTGGAGAGGAAGGATCTGGACAGTAGGCGGCTCTGCTGTCAGCTCAGTTATTGTTTTCCTTCTCTGTGGGAGGAGGGATAGTATAGGTGTCACTGAGCTGAGTTATTAATGGAAATGGGAGACATGGGCCCTCTAGAGGCACGGGAGGTGTACTACTACCCAGGTCCCTCTAAAGGCACAGGAGGTGTACTACCAGGCCCCCTAGAGGCAAGGAAGGTGTACTACCAGGCCTCCAGAGGCAAGGAAGGTGTACTACCAGGCCCCCAGAGGCATAGGAGGTATACAACCCAGGTACTAAGAAGAGACCTAGGATGCCAAGAAGGCAAAAAGTCTGCACAAAGTCCACAAAGTTTATTGAGCCCTGTCCAGGATCCAGAGAGAGCTGGGAATTTGTGCCAGATTCTGTGGATGCCCTGGGGTACACACACTCACAGAGTAACATCTGTTCTTTGGGTGAAGTGCAACCAGGCAGAAGCTGACACGGAGAGCTGGGGAGGGGGAGGCACGGGTGTGTTGGAAATGGGTCTGGCAGGGTGTGGTGAGATTCATGATGAATTTAGAGGCTGGCTGAACGGATGATGGTGGAGACGTCGCTGAGAAATGGAGTTTGGTTCTCAGGTGATTGACTGGACTTGCCTTGTTTGGCAAACAGGCAGAGGCGCGCTTGACGTATCCAGGCACCCAAGGTGGAGGTGTGCTTCCAGGACCTCCCAGTCAAGAACCTGAAACAGTGCGTTTTAAGGCAGGCAATCGAGCAGAGAGGGCACCCCAGCAGCGTGGTGAGGAAGCACCAGGAAAGGAGGGGGAGGATGGAGTCCACCATTTGGAGTGCTGAATAAAGTCAAAGGCATCACCCGGCTAACTGCAGCACGTGAGGCAGCTCTCCCGGGAGGAGGGCGGGAAACTGGGCCCCGGAACTTCTTCCAGTTGGGAGGTGGCTGGCAATTGAAAAATAGCTGGCATGCGTGACTTAAGACTTCTCAAGTGGCTCTCCCTGTGGCAGGGAAACTTCGGGATCCATTAACTGGGGCCCCAAAGGCTTCACTTGGGTCAGAATGTTGCGGATGGAACGGCAGGGCACTCTTCCAGGGCTGTTGAGGCCGCAGAGCTTGACACCCGGGGAGGGGACAGGCTGAGGGGAGCCATTCAGACCCCCATTCAACGTGGAGGAGGAAACAGAAAGGCAGGGGTAACCGGAAGAGCTCGATTTGCTGCCGCAGGGCTGAAGGATGATTTTGCCAGTGGAGAGGGAGGAGCTTCCTCCACTGATGGAGCCAGTGCCTGGCGAGGAGCAGGGCCCCTGGGAAGCCCCGCCGCTGCAGGGGTGGTAGGAGGTACTGGAGCTGCTGGAGGTGATCTGAATTCTCGTGCCAGAGCAAGGCCCCTTAGAGCTGCTAGAGCCAGTGCCACAGGGCTGAACCCCGCCAGAGCCCACGGGCTGGAACACAATGCCCGATGGGTAGCCATTGGAACTGGAAGAGCTGTGGCTGGGGATGATGGGATTGCTAGAGAAGTACTTGCCCTCAGAGACTGGGGGCCCAGCTGCAAAGGAGGGGGCTCCTGGCGAGCCCCTGATAGGGTTGTCCTTGGTAAAGTAGCCCACGGGGTAGATTTTCCCCCCACTGTAGGTCATGCCTGGGACCAGGTAACTGTTGGCAGAGCCACCCACTACCTCATAGCCGCCATAGGGTTTCTGGACAGATGTGATGGGAGGGCAGGGCTTGCCTGAGGGGCCGCCATTGGTACAGGGCATGCCTTGAAACCCTCCAGGGCCACCAGAGCCATGTTGCTCCACCACCACCACTACAGGTCTCTGGCCACCTGATACGGTGTGGGAGCCGGAGATGTAGGGCCCTGAGTGTGTGATGACAGGCCCCCCGCTGCAGGGAGAGTCGGGCACGTTGGAGCTACAGGGCCGCAGGTTGGAGCTGCTGCTGCTCTGGGAAGTGTACGAGCCTCCAGACTGGGCAGTGCCTGATGTCAGGCGGGAAGAATTGTCATCGACTGGTAGAGCAGAGCCATTTCCTGGTCCTTCCCGGCTGCTTCCTGAACTTCCGGACTGAGAACTGCTGCTTACCCATTGAGAACTGCTGCTTACCCATCTTCCTGACTGAGAGCCGCTGCTTCCTGACTGAGAACCGCTGCTTACCCATCTTCCTGATTGAGAGCCGCTGCTTCCTGTCTGAGAGCCACCACTTCCTGTCTGCGAGCCACTGCTTCCTGACTGAGAACCACCGCTTCCTGACTGAGAGCCGCCACTTCCTGTCTGAGAACCACTGCTTCCTGACTGAGAGCCGCCACTTCCTGTCTGAGAGCCACTGCTTCCTGACTGGGAGCCACCAGAGCCAAAAGAGTAGCCACTCTGGGAATACCCTGTTCCTGGTTTATATATCAAAGATCCTGAAGAACCTCCCTGGGAGCTGCTGGATCCACCATGGCTGCTGAAACTGCTGGATCCACCTTGGCTGCTGATGCTGTTGGAGCCAGTCTTTCCAATGAGACAAGGGTCATTCGGGGAGGTGATCCTCGTGGGGTCCTTACAGGGGTCCGAGAGGGTCCCAATGCTCTTAGCCAAGGTTCCTGGGGACGAGAGCAATGGTCTGTAAGGTCCTCCCTCACCCATCAGCCCCATCCTCGTCATCTGCCCAGTATTTCCCAAGAGAAACCCAGGCAAGTTTAGAGGTAGAAAAAGGGAAGCCTGGCTATTGTCTATGAAGGAAACGACGGGGGCAGGGAAGTTTCATTGTCCGGGCAGTGGGGGATGAGTAGAGCAGCTCAAACGTTTCCAAGAAAAACAGATGCTGAAACTCTGACGTGGTAGGCGCTGAAGTAATATCCTTCAGATAGTAGGGAAGGGAACAGAAGTCGGAAACAAGACAGGTGTGGAGGCTGAAGGTGTGGGGCAGAACGGCCTGGGGCAATCATGGGTCAGACCATAGAACCAAACCTAAGAACAGAGAGGTCAGGCAGGGTTTGGGGTCATTGGCTTAGCATGCCCAAGGCCCTAGATCTGATGGGGGAGGGTGTGCCAAGCCAGGAAAGAAACACACAACCCCAGGAAAAGAGAAAGCTCACACAGTGGTGCCAGCTTACAGAAGAGGAGCATCCTTAGTAGCTGACACTCAACCACCAGCTCCCTAGTGAGAGTCCAGACCAGATAAGAGTGGCATCTCTACTTCCTGTCCCAACTGTGGCCATACCAGTAAATCAGGGTGGGGGCCGCGATGTGGGGGCATTCACCTGTTGCTTCAGAACCTGCCAGTACCAGTGTGACAGGACACTGCACCCTGAGCCACCCATGTTCCCGCTGTCCCAACCCAGGGACAAAAGCAGGAGCCCAACTCTAAGGCACATGACCATTATCAATCTCTTCCAGCCCAGCCTTCACGTCGCCTGCTGCCCCCATTCCCCTCCACACTGAAAACTTGCTGCCTCGAATCATCTTTAGACCTATCCTCCACTGACTACCTGCTCCCAGCCCCATGCTCCTCTTCCCTCAGTCTGCACAGCTATCACCTCAGAGCCTTCTGCTCACCCCAGCCCCCTCAGAACTACACATCAGCCTTTTCAGGGTTATGTATTCAGAAAGGCAAAGTCGGCCACGCCTCCCTACAGGCCACCTTGAAGACCACATGATATATCTCTGGACCATATCCGAAAGCAGCAAATTAGACATCACAGTTCCTAATCACTACTGCAAGAGTGGTCCACCACTGGCAGTCAGATGGCTGCCACCGGCCACCTCCCTAACCTCATCTCGAAAAGAAAAGCTCTGAATGTCCGGACTGTGGTCGCACAAGCCTTTAATCCCAACACTCAGGACACAGAGGCAGGGTCTCTGGTCTCCGAGTTCAAGGCCAGCCTGGTCTACAGATCAAGTTTTAGAATAACACAGGAGGAGGAGGAGAAGAGAAGAAAAGAAAAAGAAAGAGGGAAGGAGGGAGGGAGGAAGGGAAAGAGAGGGGGATGGGGGAGGGAAAGAGAGAAAGAGAGAGAGAGAAGCAGGCTGGCCTAGTTTGCCCCACAACAAACCCTTCCCTTGCCTCTGTCCCTTTAACCTTAACACAGGCCACAAGCCACCCAACCTGGGCTCAGATTCTTGGATACCCTACCTCTAAGTACAATCGAAAGCCAGTTTCCTGACCTCTTGGGCCTTCCAGGTCCTCAGCTACAGAGTGGGAACAGCAAGTCTACCATGCATATCTCAAAATGCTAATGTATTTAAAGTGCCAGCTACAGTCTAGCATTTAAAAGACTCAGAGAGTGGAACACGCCTGCAATCCTACCTCTCAGGAGGCTGAGTTGGAGGCTCAGCTGGGCTTCAAAGCAAGAGTTTGGGTCAAGAAAGAAGAAAAAGAAAAGGAAAGAAAGAAAGCAAAAAGGACCAAAGGTCCTAGATCTCTTAGCAAGCATGAGGTCTGAGGCTTCACTCCCAGAACCTCAGTAAAAATAAATAGATAAGAAAATAGATAAATGCGTGCAAGTTAATACATCTAAAATGCTTGAGAGCTCTGGAGATGGTAGCAATGGTTATTTCTGTAAAATGGGCTGATTGTGCCTTCAGGTGTTCATATAACCACCTAGAAATTCTTTGGCTGCGTCACATGCATCATTTTAGTCGGAAACTGAAGCTAGATGATATTAACCTCCTCTCTAGGTTTCAGAAACAAGCTTACACAGGGCTTGGGGGACGGCTTGGCGGCAGAGCGTCCACCCAGCTGGTCAGTCACCGTGAAGCAAAGAACAAAAGAATTCACCTACAGTGACCACACAGTGGGAGCCAGGCAAGGATGAGGAGGCGTCCCAGATAGAAAGGTCCAGACCCCTGCCTGTGCCTGTGTTAGGGCCTCTCCCGGACTGGATGCCCCCTCCCAATGGTCTGCATTCCATACTGCCCCCCTCCCAAGGCCCCAGACTCTTACCTGGCAGAATGAGACCCGCCATCAGCAATGCCATCAGCCCATGCCCTCCCACACGCCCCATCCCGGGTGCCCGAGAGGAACCCATTGTGCACGCTGTGGCCTCCTGACTGACAGAAACTCCTGGGCACCGGGACCTTTATGCCTGGGCTGGACATTCTCTGGGCAGGAGTCACTGTGGGGAGGAGGAGGGTGGAGGGGGAGGCTGCCTGGGGGAAGTTGGTGTGGCCGGAGAAGCTGAGGCAATCCGGTGTCACATCTGCCTACTCAGCAGAAGAGGTGACTGCACGGCAGGGGACCTGAAGCCACTGGGCACTAGCCCCTACCCCAGCTGGCCTTCATCAGCATTTCATTGCCTGACCAGAACCAGGTGCTCTGCCCCGGGGCCACCTCCTGGGAGCTGTCCACCCTCACCGAGGGACCCAGTCACGCTGCTCTTCCCTCCCTGACTGCCCAAGGCCCATCCTCTCAGCGGCCCTCCATCAAAGAGTGGATAGCGCAGCTTTCCCTCCTGGCCCTGAGAAGCACCTGCCGGCCCCTGCCCAGCCCACTATACGATGCCACTCCACCAGGGCTCACACTGTAGCTCCTACCAGCTTGGTTCCCCGGGATTCCCCGCCTTGGTCTTCTGCTTCGGATCTGAAGACCAGCGCACCACGCTGGACTCCCCTAAAGCCACTGACAAGCGCCAGCCTGCTACAGACCTGTTAAAGTGCCCCATCACCAAACAGGCCTTTATTCCTCTCAGAAACTGGCCATCCACACACTGAAAACCTGAAGGCTCCTTTCTGGGGTCTCTCGGGCCAGCCAGGGTGAGAGTGGGCAGTGGGCACCAGAGCTTGGACTAGGGAGAGGACTGGGTTGGGACCCGTGTCATAGCTGGGCCTCGGTGACTCACAGGCCACTCACAGTCCCTAACCCATGGTTGTGACCCAGACTAAGGATGAGCAAGAGGCCAACGAGGCTAATTGGAAAGGGGGTGGCCGGGCTGCCCATTGGCCTGCGCCCCGGCCTAGATGGGCAAACAGAAAGCACCTGAGGTCCGTGCCTGAGTAGGATAAAGGACAGCCAGACCAGCCCCTGGGTCCCTGAAGGACAGAAGGACAGAGCCCCGGGATCCTGCACTAATGTCCTTCCCTCCTCCTGTAGCCCAGGCCCCACCCCAGTGAATTGCTCACTAGAATTGTGGGAGTATCAGTTTCAGAGGAAGGGCCCCTGAGTTTCCATTGCTCAGCCCCTCCTACTTTCCAGATGTCCATCTTGCCACAAGGTATCTCTATCCCTCAGACTTTGGGTTGGCCCCTCCCTTTCTCCCTGCCCTGCCCCAAGTTCTGGGCCAAGATGTAGTGAATGTGTCCTCTGTTGGTACTGACACCCCAGCTCTCCCTGTGCCACACAGGCCACAAACACTTAAAACAGTATAAGCCACTGAGTTTGTTTTATTTAAGTTTAATTAAATAAAACGTGGGGGCTGGAGAGATGGTTCAGCCAACAGTTAAGACTGCACTTCCAGAGGTCCTGAGTTCAATTCCCAGCAACCACATG
Organism: Apodemus sylvaticus; assembly: GCF_947179515.1. Classification (NCBI taxonomy): domain Eukaryota; kingdom Metazoa; phylum Chordata; class Mammalia; order Rodentia; family Muridae; genus Apodemus; species Apodemus sylvaticus. The sequence goes on from NC_067490.1 coordinate 1,850,406, forward strand.
GTGGCTCACAACCATCTGTAATGGATCTGATGCCATCCTCTGGTGTGTCTGAGGACAGCTACACTGTACTCAGATAAATAAAACAAATAAACCTCTTAAGAGGTCCAGGGAGCACTGCAGAGAGCAAAACAACAAACCCCGGGATGGATAGTGGATGATTTTATGTATAAATGCACCACATGTGTGTAATTCCTAAAAAGGCCAGAAGAGGGCGTTGGCTCCCCTGGGACTGGAGTTACAGATAGTTGTTAGCCCGTGTTCAAAGTCCCTGGAATCAAACCCAGGTCCTCTGGAAGAGCAGTCAGTCCTCTTCACCGCTGAACCATCTTCTAGCCCACTGGAATTGTTTTAAATATGGACTGCTTTCAAAGGTTTATAAAGATCAAACAGGAGACGATCAGAGAGAATAAATTAAACAGGACCGCAATGCAGTCCCCTGCAGGGAGGCTCCCTGGCTGGAGCGGGACGTTCACTCTGAGCCCTCACCCCAGACAGAGTGGAGAGGCTGCTCTTTCTGGAGCCTGTGATGTCTCCCCAACCCCTCCCTAGACTCTCGGGCCCCAGCTAGGATCTGGGGAAGGAATGGGGCCGAGGCAGGGTGAGGAGTCGCGGGACAGGACAGGGAAAGGAGCCTTTGTGGTCTGAGAATGTGGGCATCCCCAAATGGGTGGAGAAAAAACAAACCGCTTTCCAGCACAGCTTCCCGAGCCTCCTCGGAGTAGGCACTGTCTTGTTCTCTTGTTCACATTCCTCCCTGTTGCTGTCAGACTAGGCTGGGGGAGGCACAGTCTCTCTCGGCCTCGCGCCAGCTCCCAGCCACCCACACAGTCACGTTCCTAACCCGGCCTCTCTCCTCCTGTCTTCTCTGTCCCGTCCTTCACCGCCCTGCCCATATCTGGGACCTGGAAGCCTCAATCTGTTCTCTGTGTTAGTACTGAAAGCCTGTCTGTTCCCCCTTATCCAGTCTCTCTCCCTCCCTCCCATGTCCATTATCCACAGTCTGAAAATAGTGCACGGAAGGGTGTGGAGGGAGGGCTCAATGGTTAAGGGCACTGGCTGCTCAGCCATCAGGAGCTCACAAATGTAACTCCAATTCCAGGGGCTGATCCCTGATGCACTCACATATACACATACAGGCAAAACACCAGTACACATTAAGTAATTTTTTTGTTTTTGTTTTTGGTTTTTTTAGTTTTTTGGATACAGGTGTGTGCCACCACTACCCAGCAAGTAAATATTTTTAATAATAATAATGATACTCCAGGCTATGGTGGCACACACCTTTATTCCCAGCACTTGGGAGGCAGAGGCAGGCGGATTTCTGAGTTCGAGGCCTGCCTGGTCTACAGAGTGAGTTCCAGGACAGCCAGGGCTATACAGAGAAACCCTGTCTCGAAAAACCAAAAAATAAATAAATAAATAAAAATAAATAATAATAATACATGGGAAATGCAGGAATAAGCAATTTATTGATTTGTCAATAGCTCAATACAGTATATCATTATAATTGTCTTGCTTAAAACTGCTTAGCTCTTACTGGGTCTAATTTGTAAATTAAACCTCAGTGCAGTCAGTGTACAGAGGATGCTTGCCCTGCCTCAGGCTCTTGGCTTGTACCCTCTGCAGATAAAGGGGCTGCTATTCTCTGCCAGGTCTCTCCCCTGCCAGGTCTCTCCCCGTCCATCGGTCCATCGCGTTAAGCTGTCAACTCAGGCTGTAAGCCAGTGGTGATCAGAGGTGGAGACAAGGGATGCTAGCAGAGTGTCTGCACAGGCCAGGGCTACCTCAGGAGGCTGCTCGCAGGGAGAGCTGGGCGCTCTATCGGAGAGTGAGTGCCTAGGCAGTGGATTGACTGGGTAAGAAACTGTGGGTAGGGCAGAGCAACCCCTTCCCCAGAGGAATCCCAAGTTCAAAGCAAGAGCCTTTGATGGGTAAGAATTTACAGAAGGGATCTTCCTAGGGCTTGGGCCGGGGAGAAGGAAGTGAATGACAAAGAGGAAAGACTGAGAGAGCTTTCCTGTGTAAGGACAGCTGGGGTGAGGCCTTCCTGTGTAAGGACAGTTGGAGTGAGGTCTTCCTGTGTAAGGACAGTTGGAGTGAGGCCTTCCTGTGTGTAAGGACAGCTGGAGTGAGGCCTTCCTGTGTGTAAGGACAGTTGGAGTGAGGCCTTCCTGTGTAAGGACAGCTGGAGTGAGGCCTTCCTGTGTAAGGACAGCTGGAGTGAGGCCTTCCTGTGTGAGGACAGCTGGAGTGAGGCCTTCCTGTGTAAGGACAGCTGGAGTGAGGCCTTCCTGTGTAAGGACAGCTGGAGTGAGGCCTTCCTGTGTAAGGACAGTTGGAGTGAGGCCTTCCTGTGTAAGGACAGCGGGAGTGAGGCCTTCCTGTGTAAGGACAGCGGGAGTGAGGCCTTCCTGTATAAGGACAGCTGGAGTGAGGCCTTCCTGTGTAAGGACAGCGGGAGTGAGGCCTTCCTGTGTAAGGACAGCTGGAGTGAGGCCTTCCTGTGTAAGGACAGCTGGAGTGAGGCCTTCCTGTGTAAGGACAGCTGGAGTGAGGCCTTCCTGTGTAAGGACAGCGGGAGTGAGGCCTTCCTGTGTAAGGACAGCGGGAGTGAGGCCTTCCTGTGTAAGGACAGCTGGAGTGAGGCCTTCCTGTGTAAGGACAGCTGGAGTGAGGCCTTCCTGTGTAAGGACAGCGGGAGTGAGGCCTTCCTGTGTAAGGACAGCTGGAGTGAGGCCTTCCTGTGTAAGGACAGTTGGGGTGAGGCCTTCCTGTGTAAGGACAGCTGGAGTGAGGCCTTCCTGTGTAAGGACAGCTGGAGTGAGGCCTTCCTGTGTAAGGACAGCTGGAGTGAGGCCTTCCTGTGTAAGGACAGTTGGAGTGAGGCCTTCCTGTGTAAGGACAGCTGGAGTGAGGCCTTCCTGTGTAAGGACAGTTGGAGTGAGGCCTTCCTGTGTAAGGACGGCTGGAGTGAGGCCTTCCTGTGTAAGGACAGTTGGAGTGAGGCCTTCCTGTGTAAGGACAGCTGGAGTGAGGCCTTCCTGTGTAAGGACAGCTGGAGTGAGGCCTTCCTGTGTAAGGACAGCGGGAGTGAGGCCTTCCTGTGTAAGGACAGTTGGAGTGAGGCCTTCCTGTGTAAGGACAGTTGGAGTGAGGCCTTCCTGTGTGTAAGGACAGTTGGAGTGAGGCCTTCCTGTGTAAGGACAGCTGGAGTGAGGCCTTCCTGTGTAAGGACGGCTGGAGTGAGGCCTTCCTGTGTAAGGACGGCGGGAGTGAGGCCTTCCTGTGTAAGGACAGCTGGAGTGAGGCCTTCCTGTGTAAGGACAGTTGGAGTGAGGCCTTCCTGTGTAAGGACGGTTGGAGTGAGGCCTTCCTGTGTAAGGACGGCGGGAGTGAGGCCTTCCTGTGTAAGGACTGTTGGAGTGAGGCCTTCCTGTGTAAGGACAGCTGGAGTGAGGCCTTCCTGTGTGAGGACAGCTGGAGTGAGGCCTTCCTGTGTAAGGACAGCTGGAGTGAGGCCTTCCTGTGTGAGGACAGTTGGAGTGAGGCCTTCCTGTGTAAGGACAGTTGGAGTGAGGCCTTCTGTGTAAGGACAGCTGGAGTGAGGCCTTCCTGTGTAAGGACAGCTGGAGTGAGTCCTTCCTGTGTAAGGACAGTTGGAGTGAGGCCTTCCTGTGTAAGGACAGTTGGAGTGAGGCTGTCCTTAGCTCCTCCCTTCTCTCTCCAGTCCTTGAGAAGAAGGTGACAGCCCCCCCCCCCCCAGGCATGTCCTCAGAGCTGTTTTTCTTGTAGTGCAGATGGGTGGCCCTGACAAAGGGCACTGAGGACAGGATTTGTCTGTGTTGAGTCCCTACCAGTCTAGGCCCCCTGTGACAGAAATATGGCTCCCCGGGTTCTCATCTCTCTCAGCTTCCCTCATCCCTGGGAGCACTCTACTGGTATCCCTGGGAGCATCTGCTGGCATCTCTGGGAGCACTGAAATCCCTGGGAGCACTCTGCTGGCATCCCTAGGAGCACTCTCCTGGCATTTTAGTTTCTACCGTACGGAAGACAACCAGCTTTCTTCACTCTCTCCTGCAATGTGTCTAACTTCCAAACACAGAGAACATTTCCCTAGGTCCTCAGAGTCTAGGACAGTGAGTGACATGTGTCTGTACCTGAGTTCCCAGCACTCATCCTTGGGAGACACACGGTGATGCAGGGTGCGTGTACTACATACATGTTCATGTAGCTGTGTTCGTATACAAGCACACAGAAGCGACAGGTCTACACTGAGCATCTTTTCAGTTACCATTTACCTTTTAAATTTGTTCTTTGAAGCCAGACAGTGGTGGCTCACACCTTTAATCCCAGCACTTAGGAGGCAGAGGCAGGCGGATCTCTGAGTTTGAGGCCAGCCTGGTCTACAGAGGAGTGAGTTCCAGGACAGCCAGGGCTACACAGAGAAACCCTGTCTTGAAACGCACACACACACACACACACACACACACTCACTCACTCACACACACACACACACACACACACAAAGAATACATTTGTTCTTTGCAATCAAGGTCTCTCACTGGCCAGGAGCTCACTCACTGGCCAGACGCTGGATCCCCCCAGCCCTTGGAATACAGGCTTTTATGCAGATGCTGTGGATTCAGACACAGGTCCTCAAGCTTGCCCAGCAAGCACCTTGCTGACAGAGCCATCTCCGAGGCCAGTAGTCCGTGGTGTGTTTTGGATTGTGGATTGTGCCTGAGCCACGCTGCCTCTTACTGCTTCTTCAAGGGTATATATAGTGACTCTCTCTGGGTCTTATACCTTCCTTCCCCCCAGGCTGTCTCACACCCCTCCCCTTCCTGCCACATGCAAAGTCCCCAGAAGCACTGAGGGGGACCTCCAGGGGCCCCATGATGGTGAGCAGAGAGCGGAGACCCGGGCCTAGCTATTGACTCCCTGCTGGGCCTCAGTCTGTGCTGCCCTCATTCCACCCGGGTGACTGACTCCCCTAAGCCACTGTTCCCCCCTTGTGGGTTATATTTTGCCCCAAGGGATGCACCATATCTCTGACACACAGCAATGCTCACTTGCAGGCTGCGATGAGGGTTTCCAGGCTTCCCCCCCCCCCAATCATGAAATAATCAGATGCTGGGCTGGGGTAAGGCAGCGCCCAGGATCAGAACCCCTGGGGTTCCAGTGGGTGTCCCCTCCCCGTGTAACGCGTTATCCCTGGTGGGAGTCACACGCTGAGAGCATCTATCCTACGTTCCCCCCTCAGAAGGTTCTGTGGTGTGAGCTGCAGTGAAACCTCCCTCACTTTTCTGCCCCTCAGCTCCTACCACGTGTCTCCTCCAGGACTTCCCTCCTGAGCTCAGCCTGGCCAGATTCCATTTTCCACACTGCCCGCACCTATCCTTCTCCTCTTAGCAGCTCACTGGTCCCTCCCAGGACCCAAGTGAGGCTGGGGTCAGAGCCAAGTGCATCTCCAGGCTTCTGAAAGGAAGAATTGGTAAGTTCAGCAGACTTCCTGCACCCGGACTCTTCTCCCCTCACACCACTCTCCCCAAAGCCGCACCGCGTCACCTGAGGGACAGTCATGTTCCCTGAGCTCAAAACATAGCCCTATGTAAGTGACATAAATGACATCTAATTTAGCCACCACCCCTTTTGTCCTGCGAGAAGACACAGAAGAGGGTGTGATTAGCTCTCAGATTAACACACTATTTTCCTCCTGTCTGCTTTGTGGCACACGTGCTGGGGAAACTGTGCTCATCACCTGCCAATCAGCACGCCTATTAAGCAGTCATTCTCCCATTGTGCCCCGGAATGCTTTTTAATTGGTCATCCAGAATTGGAGATCCAGCTTCCTTTCCAGTCAGGACTAAAATGCAAGACAGGCCAGAGAGAGGGAGGGAAGGAAGGAGGGTCAGATATAGTCAGATGGCCTCCAGGGAGGCTGGAAGGGTGGGTACTGAGAGGGACTTCTAGGCCATCGTGACACCCCTGTGGGTCATCTCTGCTCTTCTCTTCTGTTCTCCCTGGGGTCTGCTATGTCAGCTAGCACACCAGATGAACAGAGAACAAATCCAGCCCCTGGACACTGCCGCATGCTGACACCCTCATAGTAATGCCCCCAGGTTCTCTGGGGCTCAAGGAGATGGAGAATCTCCTTCTCTGGAGTCACAAAAGTAAATTCAGAACATCAGCACTATGCCACTGCGTGCCCTGGAACACCAACCCATACAGAAACTCTGCCTGCCACACATACTCCCATGATGCCTTGCTCCCTCGTTCCAGGCTGTTCTCGTCACCAGTCATCTCCTCAGATGGGTCTTCGGTGAGTTTTTAACTTAAAAGATGTCGCCTGGAAAGATGACTCGATCAGAGTCCAATCTAAGCACCCCTGCAGAGAAACTGGAGGTATAGATGCAAGAATCACCCAGCACACAGCATAGAGTGTGTAGCAGAAACCAGAGCGATCCTGCCTCCACAGGGTGAGAGGAGCAGAAACCACAGCGATCCTCCCTCCACAGGGTGAGAGGAGAGAACCAGCTCCTGGAAAATACCTCCTGACCTCCACACATGCGCTGTGGATCACATAAATGATATAAAATGATATAAATGATTTGAAAGTATATCCTAGTCACTTCATTCCAACCCCTGCATTATGAGCCTGACACACCGATTGTCTGTCTCTCTCTGTATGTATATGTGTATGTGTGTATGTGTATATATGTGTATGTATGTATGTGTTTGCGTATGTATGTGTATGTGGCTATATATGTATGTGTGTATATGTATGTTTGTGTGTATCTGTATGTATGTGTATCTATAAGAATGTGTGTATGTATATGTTTGTGAAAGGAAAGAAGTAACTGCTAAAAACTACCTGACCTCCACACACATGTGCACACACATAAATAATATTGAAAGTATGTCCCAGTCATCACATTCCCACCCCTGCACTTCGAGACTGACTCCCTCTCACTGGTTCTCTGTCTGTCTCTCTGCCTGTCTGCCTGTCTGTCTCTGTCTCCACGTATGTTTGTGTTTATTACTGGGCTTCCTAGCATGTATCACTACACGATGTCCTATTCCAGAAACCTGTATTCACCTGTTCTGCAGTCACCACATCCCCTACTAGGGGAGTAGGACCACTCTCAAGCCCCCTAATAATCGTCACCAGCTTTAGAGTTGGCTTCTGGAATAATTAACATAATGGGCAAGAGGAATGGTTGCCAGAGGCCTAAACTCCGATCCAGCTGGAAGGGTGTTAGCTCTCCTGTAATCCCAGACTCAGAAGGTGGAGGGGGTCCCCGGATCAGCAGGGCTAGCAGGGCTAGCCATATTGGTAAGCTCTGAGTTTGACTGGGAGACCCTGCCTCGGTGAATAAGGTGGGGGATCAACAGGAAATGATTCCTAACATTAAGCTCAGCCTCCACAGGCACACGTACACACATGCACACGAATTGGCCACGGAAGATTGCATAAAGGGATGATTGTAAAACCAAGCAGGCGATGTTGGAATTTTCCTGGTCTCCAATTTCTCTCACCTCACTTCAGCTACCTGGCTCATCTCAAAGGGGTCAGTCAGTCCCCCTGTGCTGACAACCGCCTGAACAAAGGAGGCTCCTTAAAAAATACCAATTAAGGTGCTCTAGTCTGCCCTCTGGTGGCCGCTTGAGGAACACCCACACAGGAGAAATGAGGGCTCTGCCCAGCACTGAGTCCTCAAAGAACTCTGGTCTTGGTAGGGGTAAAGGTCTGCAACCCCAACACTCTCATGGTGGAGTCAGGAAGGTCAAAAGTTCAAGGTCATCATATAGCAGGTTCAAGTCCAACCTGAGCTATGTGAGACCAAGTCTCAAAATACAAAATAAGAGGCAAGGTAACTAATGCCTACAGCCCTAACATTCAGGAAACTGAAGCAGTAAGACTGGCCACAAGTTCAAGACCAGCCTGGGAGCCGGGTGTGGTGGCGCACGCCTGCACTCTGGGAGGCAGAGGCAGGTGGATTTCTGAGTTCGAGGCCAGCCTGGTCTACAGAGTGAGGCCCAGGTCAGCCAGGGCTACACAGAGAAAGCCCTGTCTCAAAAAAAAAATAAAAAATAAAAAAGTTAAAAGTTAAAAAAAAAAAGTTACGAAGAGGAAGTCTGAGATGTGACTCGGTGTGGAGAGTGTGTTTTCGTAGCATACGTGAGGTTGTGGTTCAATGCCTAGCACCAGGATGCGGCAGTGCAACCCCAGCACACGGGAGCTGAAGGCAGGAGGATCAGACATTTGAGGTCATCCTGAGCTACATGGGGAATTCAGAGACAGCCTGGACCAAAGGAGGCTCTGTCTCAAATAGTAATCATTGTAAGCATCCTAATGGGTGAGACTTCCAGTGGAGGGCAGGGTTCCTGACAATTACCCAAGAATTGAAAGACAAATAAAAATAATAGGGACAAATCAATATCAGTGTGAGAGAGAGGCTGAGCTCACGGCAAAGTAAGTTGTCAGTCGGGATTTGAAGACGACATGGGCAGATGCCCTAACTTAACTGGAATATGCCTTATTGACACCACGGTGGACATGTTTTTTTTCTCGACACGGAGCTCCTCGAGGGCAGGGAGGACAGACACTGCTTCCTGGATCTGTCACCACACCACACCCCACACAGCAGGCGCTCAATAAATGCTGAATATATGGAAACAGGAGCAGATGATCGGTAGAAGTCCCCTGCCTGAGATCCTCAAAGCAGGCTGACAACCATCTCTCCTCACTGTCCCTTGGAGCACACTGTCCTGCCCAGAGGCTGGACTGCCGCTTCCTGCAGTGCTCGACTTCTATAATTAGATTATCCCACGAAACTAGTAGGCTCTTCTGTCGCGGGGCCAAGCATTTATGGACTGCCAGTCATGTCTGCGTTACTATTGTTATGTAAATCTGCTATTTTATTTCATCATTTGGTTCCATGACTCCTTGTTGACACAAGAGTGCCACGTCCCTTCTGTGCGCACTCTGGCCACAGGGTACACAGAGAGGAAGTCACATTGACAGACACAATGGCGCTCCCTGTGTTGAGGATTCCTCACTGCCCAGTCCCACTCAGTTTCCTCCTAGCCAGTAAAAACATGCCATGTGGTCGATGCAAATGCAGACTATTAATAGGAACTGAAACCCCCAATTATCTCGTCGTCTTCGTCCCACTCACCCACCTGCTGCCTCCAACGGAGACCGGGTTGGAGCGAGGGCAGCCTTGAACTGCCTCGTCCACACTGGCACGTCTCCGGCAGGCGAGTTTACCTCTCATTGCTCAATGTAGACATCTTGTCCTCTCCCCCAACTTCTTTGCTTCTTCTTTCTTCCCTCCCTTTCTTTTTTCCTTCCTTCCTCTTCCTTCAGAGAAGCTCTCACTTCACTGCCCAGGCTGCTTTCAAACCTTCAGTCCTGCTCCCTCAGGCTCCCAAGCAGCTAGAGCTACAGGCACGTACCACCCACACGCGGCTTCGGCACAGTATCCTAACCTTTGAAATAGGGCCAAGACCCTGCTTCATTGAACAACTCTTGTCTAAGTATTAAGAACAGAAGGAGACTACAGAGCCAGACAAGCTCCGGCCCCTAACTCGGGACGCCCACACTTAGTAGAGAAAGACCCAGTAGACAGCATACCACAGAATCAAACGTGGATCATGACGTCAACAGCCCTTGCTAGGCCGTGCCAGGGACCACAGAACAATTTCACTCCTTCAGTTCCCTCTCTTCTGAACGTTGTTGTCGCCCCTCCTCCCAAGTACGCTGATAATGTTCCTCTGTAAAAAACAACAACAACAACAACAACAACAACAAAAAACTCCTAGGGCTGGAGAGATGGCTCAGAGGTTAAGAGCACTGGCTGCTCTTCCAAAAGTCCTGAGTTCAATTCCCAGCAACCACATGGTGGCTCACAGCCATCTGTAATGGGATCTGATGCCTTTTTCTGATGTGTCTGAAGACAGCTACAGTGTACTCATATACATTAAGTAGATAGATAGATAGATAGATGGATGGATGGATGAATGGATGGATAGATAGATAGATAGATCTCCCCTAAAAAGTATGAAGGGCAGGGAAGGTTGGCACATTAAAATCTCAGTACTTGTAAAAAAACAAAAAGTTCCAAGCAAGTCTAGAGGCTACATGAACCCTCTTTTTTGTTGTTTCTTTGTTTGTTGTTTTTAAAGGTGAGGGAGGAGGCTAGGAATGTAATCCTGAAGTTATGACTTAAATACTCAGAACCCCGGGCCAGATCTCTAGTGTATAAACTGGGCATGGTGGTGACCCTCTGTTGTCCTACTGCTTAGGTGATGGAAGGAAAGGACTCAGAAATTCAAGGCCCAGTTTAGCCATACAAGGAGCTCATGGATAACGTGACGCCCTGTCTCAAAAAGGAAAAAAAGCCAGGGTATACTGACATATGTCTTTAGTTCCAGCCCTTGGGAAAAGAGGTATATGGATCTCTGTGAATTTTTTTTTAAGATTCATTTATTATTATATGTAAGTACACTGTAGCTGTCGTCAGACACCAGAAGAGGGCGTCAGATCTCTTTATGGATGGCTGTGAGCCACCATGTGGTTTCTGGAATTTGAACTCAGGACCTCTGGAAGAGCAGTCGGTTCTCTTAACCACTGGGCCATCTCCCAAGCCCTTGATCTGTGTAAATCTGAGGCCTGGACTACAGAGCAGTCCTAGGCCAGCCAGGGCTATGTAGAAAACACTTGTTTCAAAAATAAAATAAAATAAAAACTGAAGGTTTTTTTTTTTTTTTCTTCAAAAGAGAATGAATAAACAGCCAAGATGAGGCAAGGAGGGGCAAGGTGAGGAGGGGCCTTGAACCTGGCACCAAGGCCTTCCCTAACAGCCTAATAGCAAGAGTATCTGTCTCTCTTCCAGGTTACAGTCTTTCCAGCCACCCCTTCAATCTAATCTCTTATCATTTGCTATTCAGCTATTCATCAGACATGAATTAAGGAGCTGGAGAGATGGCTCAGCAGTTTAAAGGACCGACTGTTCCTCCAGAGAGGCTGGGTTCGATTCCCAGCACCCACAGGGAGGCTCACTTCAGTTCGAGGGATCACTCGCCTTTATATTTTTACCTTTGGGGTACCAGGTGTGCACAGGGTCTACTTGATATGCTTTGGAGTGCGGTGGCGTGATGTGGTGGGAGAGGGTGCCTCAGCGGGCACGTGCTGAGGCATCCCACCCCAGAGGTACCAACCGCACAACGTCTAATATAAAATGAACTTTATTTTGGGTGTGAGAAGGGCCGTTGAGGAGGGAGTAGAGGCAGAGAAAGAGAGGGGACAGAGAAGGACAGAGAGAGATGGGGGAGAGAAGTGGTCAGGCAGGAACACATGGGGCTGAAGGGGGAGGGGGAGAGAGAGAGAAAGAGAGAAAGACAAGGACAGACAGAGCGAGGGAGAGAGAGAACAGAGGAGAGAGGACAGAAAGGGAGAGAGAGAAAGAGGCTGAGATGCCAAATCTTTTAAACTCGGACTCCACTTTAGAGAACCTGACCTACGTTTGAACTGAGGCAAACTAACAGCCTGGTACCCAGCACTCGTTTCCAAGTCACCTCACAACAACACCTGAGCCTGGCTCCAGTCTCTAGGCTAATCCCCAGCAAGACCAGCGTTTGCAAGTTATGTCCTCAACAAGACCATCCTCTCCAGGCTGTTCCCCCAACCGATCTGCACCTCCAGGTTACAAGCCCATCCCTTGCCTAACGACCACCAGTACAGAGCAGAGCAGAGCAGAGATTAGGTTTATGCACCAAGCAATGATGTTAGAGGCAACAGTAGCTTTCCAGTCAGACACTTGTGCAGGTGTTCCTGCTTGCTGCATACATTCGAGGCTCCACCATCACCAAAAACACAGGCGCCTAACTCAAACAGAATAAAGGATAAAGGCCCTCTGTGAGTTGCATCAGATTGGCTCCTGTCTGTTTTTTGGGGGATCAATGACATTTCTCTGACACAACAAGGCGAGAGAGAGAGAGAGAGAGAGAGAGAGAGAGAGAGAGAGAGAGAGAGAGAGAGAGAAATAGAGAGAGAATGTGAGAGAGAGAGAATGTGAGAGAGAATGAGAGAGAGAGAATGAGAGAGAGAATGAGAGAGAGAATGAGAGAGAATGAGAGAGAATGAGAGAGAATGAGAGAGAATGAGAGAGAGAGAAAGAGAGAGAGTGAAAGAGAGAGAATGAGAGAGAATGAGAGAGAGAGAATAAGAGAGAGAGAGAATGAGAGAGAGACAGAAAGAGAGAGAATGAGAGAGAGAATGAGAGAGAGAATGAGAGAGAGAGAATGAGAGAGAGAATGAGAGAGAGAGAATGAGAGAGAATGAGAGAGAGAGAGAGAATAAGAGAGAGAGAATGAGAAAGAGAGAGAGAGAGAGAGAATGAGAGAGAATGAGAGAGAGAATGAGAGACAGAAAGAGAGAGAATGAGAGAGAGAGAATGAGAGAGAGAATGAGAGAGAGAGAATGAGAGAGAATGAGAGAGAGAATGAGAGAGAGAGAGAGAATAAGAGAGAGAGAGAGAAAATGAGAGAGAGAGAGAGGCCAAACAGTTCTTTTACAGAAGCCAGGCTCCTACCTAGCTGTTGCCAGGTAACCACTGGGTGGAGCCTAGAAGAAATGCTAACAATGCATACAGACAAAATATTCATACATCCATACACATAAAAATAAATGAATCTTAAAAAAAGAACCCACGCACGCATTAAGGGAGCAGGATAGCTCAGGTAACAGGTTGTATGTGAAGTGCACCCAAATGGGTAGGGACAAGCAAAAGTATCGGCTAGCGCACTGACTGCTCTTCCAAAGGTCCTGAGTTCAAATCCCAGAAACTACATGGTAGCTCACAACCATCCATAAGATTCTGGAGTGTCTGAAGATAGCTACAATGTATTTACATATAATAAATAAATAAACCTTTTTTAAAAAAAGAAGTATGGGCTAAAATTAGAGTTGTTGGTTCAGAATCAGCCAGAGCTCAGCCAGAGTTCCTGTCCCACAGCCATCTCCTGCAGGACCTTCATAAGTCACACCCCAAGATGGCGACTCCTGGGCCCCGCCAGGACAGCAATGGATGTCAGGTGAGGACACAGAGTGTAGAGCAGCTTCGTGCCTCACTTTGCATGCCTGAGGCCCTGGGCTGTGCTCTGGGGACTCTCCTAGTCCAGCCATCCTTGCTCCAGGTCCCACGGTGGCTTCCTGCTGTGACTCTCCCTGCTCACCTCCCTGTGACTCCTCTGAACTCAGGCGTTCCCAGAGCAGAGCTTACATAGCTCTGCAGTCTTAGGCACCCTTACTCACGCAGGTTACTTAACACAGGAATGCAAATCCCGTCTCCCACAGCTTCAAGTTCCGACCTGTGCAATCGGGTTCTTAATCTTTGGATGGTTGCTCTGCCTAGCCCTGGCTGTCCTGGAACTCGCTCTGTAGAATAGGCAAACAGGCTGGCCTCAGACACAGAGATCCACCTGCTTCTGCCTCTCGAGTGCTCTATTAAAGGCTTGCGCCACCACCCGCCCGGCTCGGCTTGCTTTCTTAGTCAACCCAGAACCACTTGTCCAGTAGTGGCAAAGACCACAGAGGACTGAACCCTCCCACATTAAGCCTTAATCAAGAAAATGCTCCACAGATTCTGCCTACAGAGGACTCTGCTGGAGGCATTTGATAGCTTGTATCAAGTTGACAAAACCAAAACATGTAATTGAAACTCTATGGGTAATTTTTTTTTCTTTTTTTTTTTCTTTTACTTTTTTGAGTCAAGATCTCATGTACCCCAAGATGGTCTTTTTTGTTTGTTTTTTTAAAGATTTATTTTTTTGTTTTATGTAAGTACACTGTAGCTGTCTTCAGACACACCAGAAGAGAGCATCAGATCTCCATACAGAGAGAGTGGTTGAGAGTCATCATGTGGTTGCTGGGATTTGAACTCAGGACCTTTGGAAGAGCAGTTAGCGCTCTTAACTGCTGAACCATCTCTCCAGCTCCCTAAGATAGCCTTGAATTAACCCTTGAGCCTCTTGCGTCAGCCTCCCATGTGTTGGGATTATAGATGAGAGTCACTCCACTATATTTAGAGGTATAAAAATTTAAATTTTAATGGCATGAGCTTCAACTTCTTTTAGATTCTCTTCAACCCCAAACCCTGGCCAGCTACTGGACTGATGCCAGATCACAGGGCTGTTTGAACTCCTGCCCTTTGAACTTCACTGATCTCTGAGCAAATTTGAGGAACCTGTAACCCCAACACTCGGGAGGCTGAAGCAGGCTGTCCTAGTTAGGGTTTCTATTGCTGAGATGAAACACCGTGACCAAACGCAAGTTGGAGAGGAAAGGGTTTGTTCAGCTTACACTTCCACCTCATAATCTGTCACTGAAGGAAGCCAGGACAGGAACTCAAGCAGGGCAGTTACCTGGAGGCAGAGCTGATGCAGAGGCCATGGAGGCGGACTGCTCACCGGCTTGCTCACCATGGCCTGCTCAGCCTGCCTTCTTATAGAACCCAGGAGCACCAGCCCAGGGATGGCATCCCCTGCAGTGGGCGGGGCCCTCCCCATCAATCACTAATTGAGAAAATGCCTACAGCTGGATCTCATGGAGACATTTTCTCCATTGTCGTCCCCTCCTTTCAGACAACTCTACCCTGAGTCAAACTGACATGAACTACCCAGCACACAGACAGATTTCTAATTGGAGGATAGGCTGGGCTGGGCCGCATAGTGAGACTCTATCTCAAAAAACAAAAAAAAAAAAAAGAAAAAGAGCCAGGTGTAGTGGCTCATATCTTCTTTAATCCTATACTTAGGGGGCTGAGGCAAAAAAGTCACAGAACCCTTTTACAGACAGAAGATAAGATATAAACCCTGAGGCTTTCATTTCTATCTATAAAGAAATGCGTGCAAATGTTTCAAATTTTATGTTTATATGTATGAGTGTTTTTGCCTGCGGGCATGTGTGTGTGTACCACATGCATGCATTCATTGCCCATGGAGAACAGAAGTGGGTGTCAGATCCCCTGGACAGATTTACAGGCAGCTGTGAGTCCCCATGTTGGTGCTGGGAATGGAACCTGATCCTTTGTTCTTAATCACTGAGCCATCTTCCAGCCGTGTCTGCAAGCCTTTCAGCCAGAATGAAATTACCTACCTCCTTTTTTCTTTAGCTTCCTTCCTTTCCAGTCCCTAGAATTTCACCCTAGTGAAATAGATTTTTCATTGTATTTCTTTTTTCTTTTTTTTTTTTAAATAAGAATTATTTATTATATGTGAGTAAACTGTAGCTGTCTTCAAACACTCCAGAAGAGGGCATCAGATCCCATTATAGGTGTTGTGAGCCACCATGTGGTTGTTGGGAGTTGAACTCAGCACCTCTGGAAGAGCGGTCAGTGCTCTTTATCTCTGAGCCATCTCTCCAGACCATATTTCTGTTCTTCCTTCCTTCCTTCCTTCCTTCCTTCCTTCCTTCCTTCCTTCCTTCCTTCCTTCCTTCCTTCCTTCCTTTCTAAAGATTTATTTATTCTATGTTTGTGAGTACATTATGGTTCTCCTCGGACACACCAGAAGAGAGCATCAGATCCTATTGCAGATGGTTGTGAGCCACCACGTGGTTGCTGGGAATTGAACTCAGGACCTCTGGAAAAAGAACCAGTGTTCTTAACTGCTGAGCCATTTCTCCAACGAATTCATTTTTTTCTTAATTCTCTCATACAATACAGTATCCCTTCCCTCCAGTTCTCTCAGCACCCAGATCCACCAATCTGTTTCCCTTCAGGAAAGAACAGGCCTCCCAGGGATATGAACCAAACACTGCATAGCAAGACACAATAAAACTAGACACAAACGCTCACATCAAGGCTGCGCAAGGCAATCCAGTAAGAGGGAAAGGGTTCCAGGAGCAGGAATAAGAGTCAGAGACAGGGATGGAGAGATGGCTCAGCGGTTAGGAGTGCTGACTGCTCTTCCAGAGGTTCTGAGTTCAATTCCCAGCAACCACATGGTGGCTCACAACCATCTGTAATGGGGTCCGATGCTCTCTTCTGGTGCGATTAAAGACAGCTACAGTGTATTCATATAAATAAATAATTAATATTAAAAAATAAAAAGAGTCAGAGAGACAGACCTACTTCCACTGTTAGGACTCCCAGAAAAACACCAAGTTAAACTAACCACAACATATATGCAGACTCACACAGGCTCTGGATTGCCGCTGCAGTCCCTGTGAGCCCCCATGAGCCCTGCTTAGTTGAGTCTGTAGGCCATGTTCTCTTGGCATCCTCTGGCTCCTACAATTCTTCCTCCCCCTCTTCTTCAGGGTTCCCTGAGCTCTGAGGGGAAGAACCCAATGGAGATCCCCAGTTTGGGTTCTTTCTCTACCTGATGTTTGGCTGTGGGTCTCTGTATCCATTCCCATCGGCTGCTGAGTCAGCTACTGTCTTACTATCTTTTGTGTTTGTGGCTTTTGATACAGGATCTCTCAATGTAGTTGGATTCTGGTAGCCACCAGTTTATTTTCATTGTATTTTTTAAATTAGCATATATGTTTATATACATATAAAATAAGTATATGTGTGTGTGTGTGCATGTATTTTGTCTGCATATACACCTGCACACCAAAAGGTGGCATCAGACAGTTGTAAGCTGCCATGTGGATGCTGGGAATTGAACTCAGCACCTTCAAAAGAGCAGTGAGTGCTCTTACCCATTGAGCCATCTCTCCAGTCCCTCCTTTTTATAAAGATTTTTTTATTTGATGTGAGTACACTGTTACTCTCTCTTAAGACACTCTTAACCACTTAGCCATCTCTCCAGCCCCTTCTTTGTATTTCTTTCTTGTATTTTCCTGCTACTGTATATATCTGAGGGTCTCATGGATCTTGGACTGCCTTCAAAACTGTTGTGTGGCTGTGGACTGAGCTGAGGGCTTTGCACGTGCTAGGGAAGCTCTCTACCAGCTGAGCCGCTCCTCTTTCTATACTGAGCCGGGGTTTCACGTATTCCAGATGGCATCTGACTTGATGTGCTGTTGAAGATGAACTTGAACCGCTGAACCCTCCGCCTCCACTTCCCAAGTGCCAGGATTACAGATGTACATCACCATGACCACCAGCTCATAAAACTCGAATTAAATAATTATTCCGCACTAAGTTTATAGTACAACTATCATAAAGCACAGATATTAAAGTTAAAAATACTAAGTAGACATGAAAAACAAAACTTTTTTTTTTAAAGATCTATTTATTGTGTGAGCACACCGTGGCTGTCTTCAGACACACCAGAAGAGGGTGTCGGATCCCATTACAGGTGGTTGCGAGCCACCATGTGGTTGCTGGGAATTGAACTCAGAACCTTTGGAAGAACAGTCAGTGCCGTTAATCACTGAGACATCTCTCCAGCCCCAGAAAACAAAGTTTCATTGAAAATGCATCTTGCCGGGCGGTGGTGGCGCATGCCTGTAATCCCAGCACTCTGGGAGGCAGAGGCAGGTGGATTTCTGAGTTCGAGGTCAGCCTGGTCTACAGAGTGAATTCCAGGACAGCCAGGGCTACACAGAGAAACCCTGTCTCGAAAAAAAACCAAATCCAAAACAAACAGAAAGAAAGAAAGAAAGAAAGAAAGAAAGAAAGAAAGAAAGAAAGAAAGAAAGAAAGAAAGAAAGAAAGAAAGAAAGGAAGGAAGGAAGAAAGAAAGAAAGAAAATGCATCTTAAGGGGCTGGGGAGCGTCGGATATGATGATGCACTCTTTAATCCCGGCACTGGGGAGACGGAGGCAGGTGGACCTCCGTGTATTGGGGTTCTGCCAGGTCAGAACAGCCAGAACAACATCAAAAGATCCTATATCAACACACACAGAGACACAGACACACAGATACACACACACCAAGAAGAAGCTGGGAAGAGCTTTGCTGGGTAGCTTCCAGAACACCCTAGCCATGCTCGGTGTGTTTCATTAGAGCTGACTGCACCCAGGATGGAGTCCCTTAAAACAAACTGCCCAGAGGCAGAGGTAGGTAGATCTGTGTGTGAGTCAGGCTTGCTCTATAGATTAAGTTCCAGATAGCCAGGGCTACACAGAGAAATCCCGTCACAGAGAAACCCTGTCTCTAAAACAAAACAAACTGCTCACACACCCTACGGGTTTACATGTACCACCTTGGTTAGATCAGCCACAGCCGTTAGAGAGTGGTAAGCTTTCTCTTCACAGGGACTCCAGAAGAACAGGACTATGGGTCTGCCTACCCTTGTCATGTGAAATTACATACTCAGCCCTCCTCTCTGCGCATGAGCAAGACAGGAAACACAGATAACTCCTAGATCTCTGCAAGCTAAAAGCTGAGAGGAACGCAGCTGAATATTTAAAGACCTAAGCGAAGGCAAAGAAGCAACCTAGATTCAGAAGAAAAACACGGCTTTTATTTTTTCATTGAAGCACCATCCTGGTCGAATGTCAATTCCCAGATAAGGACACCAGGTGGCAGCAGAGAGCACAGAGCTCAGGCTCTCCCTAGAAGTCCAGGTCTAGACCAGCAAGAACAGGCTGTGTGAGGTAGGAGTGTGCTTTCTGCTGATCGTGGGAAGCAGAGGGACAATGTGGGGGCTGAACACGGACCTCAAGGTGGAGGGAGGGGGGCCACAGAACATAGATACTTCCAACATAGAACACAATCCAACCAGAGACTTAGGAAGGAAACTAAGGAGTTAGGGAAAATTGAGATTCTAAGTGGGCAGCAGAAGAAAGAAGTGGGTTTGGGTGTGCTCTGTGGAGGCTCAAGTTCCCTGGGGTCCCCTATCTATACTCTTCTTGGGGTGGATCAAGGTCTGGCTCCTCCTGAGATTCGCTGTCCATCTCAGGGGCTGGAGGCCAGGGATTTTCTGGGGGCTGGGTTCCTGCGGGCCAGGGGTCATCAGGCAGAGGAGGTTTAGGGGGATCAGTGCTCGGGGGCTTTGGGGGCCAGGCACCAGTGTCAGGAAGATCTCTCCAGGGACGGTTGGAGCCTGGAGGTGGAGGTTCATCAAACACAGGAGGCGCCCCTGGCCAGGGATCACCAGGGATTGGGGGTCCCAGAGGCAATGGTGGGGAGTCCTCCTCTTCTTGGGTGTCTGTGGACCTGGGAGAGGGGTCCCCATTGCCTGAAATGCCTGTAGAGGAGGAAGAAGAAAGGTAAGAGATAGTCACAGAACACTTCCCACCCAGCTTCACACCCGAAAGGCTGAGCCTCACTTAGACTAGCACAGCCTGAGCCCCAAAACAGACAGACCTCAGAGTGACCCCCAAAGTGCTCTCCATACATTTCCCAAACACTGAAGCCGGCTTCACACTGTGTGAAAGCCCTGGGATTATTGGGACCACCCACGCGATCATGCCTCCAAATGGCTCTGTTCAACCTTGGCTGGGATATACCCCACTGGAGCCGCCCCCAGGGTGGTCTGCACCGGAAGAGGTCTTGGCCCCGCCTGTCGCTCAGGCCCCATCTCTGTAATAATCAGCCCTCATCCACACAGACCCCAGTCCCAGTGACTCCACACACCCGGTGACTCCACAAAACTCTATCACATCCCTCCACCTGACCCCACAACATATTCAGAATCAAGGTGCCCCTGCCTGCATCACCTGAGCTTCCCCACTAAGGACACACTCTGAGGAGAATCCCTTCCACTCAGCGTTCCACTTACTCCTTCCCTCCTGGGGGTCCCCTCCCTAAGGGTGAGTCCTTTTTACCATCTCCATCACCCCAGCTATGCTCCTGGCCTCTTCTGACCTCTTAGACTCACCTCCTGCACACAGGCAAAGGATCAGCAGGCCTAGCAGCTTCCAGTTGAGCATCATGGCTGTCTACTGGCCCCCAAGGCGGGGTGCTCGAGTCTAGGTGCTTGGGAACTCAAGAGGCTTTATAGCAGCAGAGCAGGTAGAGGAGGTGGCCAGTCTGTGGGGAGGGACCAGATCAGTGCCCTGAGGAATCCCTATCAGAGCCTAACTGGTCAAACCAGTTTACAAAGAACCTGTCCATAAGCATCCCTCTGTAAGCATCCCTCTCCTCGGTCCCCCAGGGGGGCATCCCCCCTCCCTCCCTCTCCACCCTGGCAGCCCCATCTCCCTATCAGTGACCCAGACCCCAGAAGGCTCCACCCTTGTTTTCACACCTCCTCCATCCACACCCTGCAGGAATCATAACCCACCTGTTATGTTTATAATCACGGGGAAGGCCACCTTTCATCCGTGATAGTTATTGGAAGCCACAAAATGGGGGCAAACCCCGCGTGGGGAAGCTTGGTAATTACAGGCAGAGGCAGGACGCCTGGGCCAGCTAGCACCCTCCAGACTGGCATCTCAGCCTCGTAGCTCCCTCCCCCCACTCCCCCCTGGAGCATGCAGGGTGCTCTCTGGCGTGTCTCCTTCAGTCACGGGAACTTCCCAGGCAGTGACATCTAAGGAATTCCATGGGGAGCCACCTTGGTGACTTGGTGACAGGAAGCCAGGATATCCTGGTTCCTGACCCCATGCAGAGGTGATTGCATCAACACCAAAGGCTCAGGAAGAGCTTCCCCTTTGTAACCCTAGAAACCTTCCTTCCTCAAGGTTGGCCCTGAGCACCAGGGTCCCTTCCGCACTCATTGGTGACCCACCTGGTCTGTTTGGGATTCTGCCTGTGGCTGCTCTGGGAAACTCCCATCTCCACTTGCAAGCCCTGTCCCAAGAGCATCCATCTTGATCCTTGGCCATCTCCCTCAGGCTCCCAAGGTTTTAACCCATTGTTACCCATTGTTAGAAAATGTGAAGCCGGGCGGTGGTGGCGCAGGCCTGTAATCCCAGCACTCTGGGAGGCAGAGGCAGAGGCAGGTGGATTTCTGAGTTCAAGACCAGCCTGGTCTACAGAGTGAGTTCCAGGACAGCCAGGGCTACACAGAGAAACCCTAACTCAAATAAATAAATAAATAAATAAATCTTGCCCCAGGCGTTGTTCATCAACACCCAAAGAAAGTGAGGACAAAAAAAACTTGGTCTGGGTAGCAGTGACACATGCCTTTAACCCAGCACTGGGGTGTGTGTGTGTGTGCGTGTGCGCGTGTGTGTGTGCATGTGTGTGTTGGGTGTGTGTGTATGTGTGTGTGTATGTATGTATGTGTGTGTGTTGGGGAGGGGCGGGACACAGCACAGTTACAGGCAGATCTCTGAGTTTGAGGGCAGCCTGATCCAAGGAGTGAATTCTAGAATAGCCAGGGCTGCAGAGATCCTGTCCTAAAAAAAAAAAAATAGAGAGACACACACACACACAGAGACAGAAAGAACTTGGGAAGCAGAGGCAGGTGGGTCTCTGAGTTCAAGGCAGGCACTGGCTTCAGGGGAAATCCTGGTCTCTAGACATCTCCAGGCAACGACTCCACTATAGCCATCTTTATTCATTGCAGAGTTTGAACTTGGTGGAAGCTAGGGTCCCAAGGTCTGCTGGGGAGCAGGGCTAGGCTGGCTCCACCCCCTGTCCTCCCATTCAACCCTCCTGGGGATCCAGATCCAGGCTGACGTCACTTCTTTTCCTGGCAGCTCCGGCTCAGCAGCGGACCTGAAGGAGGGTTCTTGGTGTTCTGGTTATCTTCCAGATAAATAGCTTCGTCTCTGGAAATGGCCTCGCTCAGGCCTTGCAGGTTATCAAGCAGGACAGTCAGGGAGCCTGACACAGGAGACATAGGGTGGACACCGGGGTGAGAGCAGGCTGCACGCGGCCCAGGACATGGGCTGCACAGGCTGGGAGGCCCGGAGGGAGCATCCCGGGCACACGGCAGCACTGATTAAAGGCCAAGGCCTGGAATGCTGCGTGTCCTTCAGGGCGTTCTACCTTTCATAGACTCCTTGCGCGGTGAAGCTGCTGGAGACTCAGGCGATGGGGACTCCACAGACTGGGGGCTGTACTTATTCACTCCGGAGGGAAGCACTGCTAACAGGCGCTGCTGCTTGTAACGGAAGAGGAGACCCTCCTGCTTCAAGGTGGCCTGGGAAGGAGAGGGTCAGCCGCCGGCCCAGCACCCCCCCTTCACTCACCCACCAGCTGCCATCACTAGCTCCCTGCAGTCCCCTACCAGCATGAGGTTCTTGTCCCTCTCCAGCTCCTGCACGCGCCGGGCCAGCCGCTGCCCCTCTTCCTTCCGGGCCTCGTCCTGCAGGCGCCTCAGCTCCTGATTGCGCTCCTTTTCCCGAGTGGCTTTGTGCTGGATCTGGCGCAAGGAAACCACTAAGGAGATGGGAGGGGGTTAGCCCAGAGCCCCAAAATGAGACAAGTTCTCAACTCTGTCTCTCGGGGTCTCTTCCACACCACGGGTGGGCTGATGTCACGGGATCCTGAGCTCTATGAGCCCTAAGTACTATCCCCATCCCTGATGCCGGTCCCTTAGGCGAGACCTGGACGGGAGCTGAGTCACATCTCCTGTAGCTAGTGCTCATGTGATCTGTGTTGCTGTAGTTTTGGGACGTTTCCCTATGTAGGCCAGGCTAGCCCTAAACTATCCTGCCTCTTACTTGCAAGTGCTGGGGTGACAGGCAAGTACCACCATGTGTGGCTAGCGCTCATGTTCTTACGATACTGGTATGATTAGAGAATTTTCTATCTGTGGGGCGTGCAGCTAAACTGTCGTGTCTGCTGCAACTTACACGATTCAAATGTCTACGCATCTAACCTTGGCAAGCGAGCAGGGTGTTGACTGTGTCTCTACTTAGGGAAGACTCGAACCTTCATCCTGCTCCTCTAACTCATCCAAGTGTTAAAAGTTTCTGGGGAGGGCAGTTGCCAAAAGTGAGGACACAACAGTGGTGTCCGTTGAGGGGCAGTGACGCAGGCTGGGGCCAGAGCTGTCCTGATCTGGTGCTGGCTGCAGTGTGTTCACCCTTTAAGAATTCATTTATGGGCCGGGCAGTGGTGGCACACGCCTTTAATCCCAGCACTTGGGAGGCAGAGGCAGGCGCATATCAGAGTTCGAGGCCAGCCTGGTCTACAGAGTGAGTTCCTGGACAGCCAGGGCTACACAGAGAAACCCTGTCTCAAAAAATAAACTAAAAAAAAAAAAAAAGAATTCATTTATGTCAGTCCTACCCTAAGTCGCTGCATATACGTATCAAAAAATGCTTCAAAAAAGCTTGGGATGGGGTTACTTCGCTACATACACCACACACGTGTGTCAACAAGATGCTTCAGAAAAGGGTGGGGAGGGGCTACCAGCCCTGGGTCTCAGTGCTGCCTTCCTCCCCGCACATCTCACCAGCCTTGGCCTGCTCCCTCCGGGCCTCGTTCAGCCTCCTCTTTGTATCTGAGAGCTGTTCCCGAAGCCGAGTCTCCACCTCAGCCACCTTCTCTTGCAGAGCTGCGGTTGAGGGTACGAGGCAGTGTCAGGGGAGCTGCCCATCCTGCAGGGTGGCACACACTGCCACGCCCCCACACCTTGCCCGTAGATCTCCTGCTGCTGCGTCAGCTCCTGACGGAGGCTGGCAGCTTCCTCTGTGCTCTCCTGCTGGCCCTGACGCGCAGCCTCCAGCTGCTGCCCAACGCTAGCCAGGGATTCCTGGGCACGCTGCAGCTCCTGCTCCAGCTGCTGGGCCACCTCGGTCAGCTGCCGGCGCTCGGCCTCCCCTAAAAGGAAACTGTGGTCACACAAGACCTCTGCTCGCACCCGAGCCTCAGAGGATCGGGAGTCTCCTCCAGCCGCACGCGCGCACGCATACCTTGCTCCCGCGCCCGGCCCACCTCCTGCTGGATCAGGTGGGCACTCAGCTGCAGCTCTGCATCCAGGCGGTTCCGTTCTTCCCGCAGCTGCTCCAGCTCAAGGCTCAGGTCTGTGTCCAGTGTGGGTGCAGCTTCGGATGGGGGAGAGCTGAGATAGCAATGATGGAGTCAGAGAAAATTCCCCCAGCAGCTACCTGACTGGTGCCTCCACCCCTCCTCGGTCCCTCTGGGTCCTAGCAGCCAATAGGTTGCCCCCAACATCCACACACACCCCTCCACCTCAATGTGCCTGAACTTCACCTCTCGAGGCGCAACTGAGCAAGAGCCAGCTTTCGAGCCATCAAACCTGAGGAGAGGGGACATGGAGATGAGCACATCAACGGACTGAGTGATAGTTACCAAGGCAACCGAGGATAAAAGTGGAGTTAGATCCAGGGCTAAAAGTTAGGGGGCCAGGCTGGAAACCCCACAGTTGCTCTACATACCCTTAATGGTGTGGACCTTACGGACAGCATAGCTGAGTCGGTTGCTGAGGCTGGGAATCTGGGCTACAGCCTGATCCACCCTGGTCATGGTGCTCTGGAGTTTGGCCTGAGTGCTGAAGAAGATATAGGCCTCTCACCGTCTTCCCTCCCCTCATCCCTGCAGG
The DNA here is from genome assembly GCF_947179515.1 of Apodemus sylvaticus. NCBI lineage: Eukaryota > Metazoa > Chordata > Mammalia > Rodentia > Muridae > Apodemus > Apodemus sylvaticus. Next base: position 1,874,775 of record NC_067490.1, read on the forward strand.
GTCTCATGCAGAAGACACATCTGTCTCAAAGGCCCTGCAGGGTCTGGGGCAGAGGACACATCTGTCTCAAAGGCCCCGCAGGGTCTGGTGCAGAGGACACATCTGTCCTGTATTGTTACATGAGCAGGGAGGTGGGCTGTTAAGTAGCAAGCAAAGGAGAAACGGAAGCCAGCAGGAGAGGCAGGACCTTGGTAGAACCTGCAGGTCAGTCACGGTCCTGAGCAAACCTAAAGAGAATCTAAGTGCCTAAGCTCGGTAACTGTCAGGTAAAAACATCCAGCTGAAAGCAAACTCTGCCACGAAACCTACAGTGTCTCATTTGGTCCCTAAGAGTCTTTTTGTGTGGGTGAGAGAGGATTAGGGTTAAGAGGGGGGTGGCTAGAAATTCATCCTTAATGCTTGGCCTGCAACGTCTATAATAACCTTTGAAGTTCATGGGCTCAACTCTGACCTGGATCTGCATTCTGTAGCCCAGGAAAGGCTCAGCAACAATTCTACAGAGGCCAACATCAGGTACCAGAGACTAGCTAAATGGCCTGTACCTGTAGACCACCACTCAGGTTCCAGGCACTCGGGATCTGCCACTGTCTGCCTCAGGTTCAGAGTGTTCAAAGCCTGGAAGGACTTTCTGGTGACTTTTATTAAGAACCATGTCTGTGACTTAGCAGAAAGTAAAACCCCATACACAACACCCCAACATCCTCCTGGAGGCAAGCACCCCATACACAACACCCCAACATCCTCCTGGAGGCAAGCACCCCATACACAACACTCCAATGTCCTCCTGGAGGCAGGCACACCATACATAACACCCCAATGTCCTCCTGGAGACAGGCACCTCATACACAACACCCCAACATCCTCCTGGAGGCAGGCACCTCATATAGGACACCCCAGCATGCTCCTGGAGACAGGCACCCCATACACAACACCCCAGCATGCTCCTAGAGACAGGCACCCCATACACGACACCCCAGCGTGCTTCTGGAGACAGGCACCCCATACACGACACCCCAGCGTGCTTCTGGAGGCAGGCACGTGCAGTGCTTTGAATCTGATTCTTCCAAGCTAGTCTGACTCTGTGCAAGTTTAAAAGTTTCATCTTTTTTTTGTGTGTGTGTGCCAGGGATTACCCCCAGAGATTCCTGAATGCTAGGCAAATGCTCTACTACTGAGCTATAGACCAGTCCAGCTGTACAACCAGGTGTCTCCCCCAACCGGACAGGGTGCATGTGCAAAGAGGGAGGAAGAGAGGGAGGAAGGACTACATATGGCTCCAGTTCCCATCGCTGAGCTCTGAAGCCATAGCTCCGCCTAGCTGCCCTGCTTAGCTTCAGAGCACACTAGACTGAAGGGCAGGAAGCAGTGTCTGTCCCCTGCTCTAGCCCAGCCACAGCTAGGTTCACAGCGGGTGATGCTGGTGTGATATAAAGGTGTCCACCACATCCCCACTCTACACACACACACACACACACACACACACACACCCTCCTGCCCCCAGGCTCCACCACCTGCTGCTCTGTGACAGATACCTGTTCATAGCACTGACCACGAACTTCAGCTGCTCCTCAGCAGAGGCTGTCTGCTGTTCCTGCCTCCGCCTGGCCTCCAGAGCCTGATTCAGCTCCATCTGCAGGGTCTGGTAAGGATGCAGCTCTGTGTGTGCTTTTTCTTGTAGGCCTCCCTCCCTGGCACTGGCCCACATATCCAGGCCAGGGTCTTCTACTCCCCTGGCCCCCCACCCCCGCTTAAGGAGCCTCAGCCTCCGCCCTTAAGGACCCTCAGACCTTGGTGCTCATCCGCTCCACCTCCACCTGTGCAGTTTTGTCTTGCAGGGCGCGCTGCAAGATGGCCTGCTCCTGGCTTTGGGCGGTCACTTGTTCCTGGAGCTCGGCTACCTACAGGAGCAGAAGGAGCTGAGCAAGGAAATCTAGAACCAAAGCTCTGGGAACACGGTGGGAGGGTGAGGGAGACAGGGCAGGAGTCCCGAGTGGGGGTGGGGCTGCAGAGATGGCTCCTAGGTTAAGAATGCTGGTTGTTGACTCCCTTTGCCCACGCAATGGCTCTGGCTCGTAACCATTTGTAACTGCAGTTCTGGGGGAGCAAACACCTCACTTTCACGGGCACATGATACACTACATACATGCAGGCAAAACATGCATACACACAAAACAAATAAACACACCTTTTATTTCTTTCTAAGACAGAGTTTCACTATGTAGCTCTGGCTGTCCTGGAACTCACTTTGTAGACCAGACTGGTCTGAAACTCAGAGATCCTCCTGCCTCTGCCTCCCAGGTACTGGGATTAAAGGAGTGTGCCACCACATACAGCTAAATAAATAAGTACTAAAAAAAAAAATCAAAAAGGGCTGGAGAGATGGCTCAGCAGTTAAGAGCACTGACTGCTCTTCCGAAGGTCCTGAGTTCAAATCCCAGCAACCACGTGGTGGCTCACAACCATCCATATTGAGATCTGATTCCCTCTTCTTGAGTCTCTGAAGACATCTACAGTGTACTTACATATAATAAATAAATAAATCTTAAAAAAAAAAAAAAAGACTTGCTGTGTTAAAATCACTAATGCCTTAAAATTAAAAAAAAAAAAAAAGAGCCAGGCGGTGGTGGCGCACGCCTGTAATCCCAGCACTCTGGGAGGCAGAGGCAGGTAGATTTCTGAGTTCGAGGCCAGCCTGGTCTACAGAGTGAGTTCCAGGACAGCCAGGGCTACACAGAGAAACCCTGTCTCAAAAAAACCAAATCCAAAAAAAGAAAGAAAGAAAGCAAAGCAAGCTTTTTTGTGTGGTGGGGCATACCTTAAATTCCAGCATGAAGGAGGGAGAGGCAGGCAGATCACTTATAGGCCAGTCCAGCCTACAAAGTGAGTTCCAGGACAGCCACTGTACCGGAGACTGTCCTGAATCTTCTCTCTGACTTAGGCTGCACAGGCCCACACTTTGGGAAACCATCCTGACCCCTTGCTCTGACAGTGCCACGCCCTGAGAGATGCTGTGGCCTGCTCAGAGGCCGTCCCTGACCATCCTACCCATCCACCTCAGTCTGTCACCACCACTTCTCCTTAGCACGTATGACGATGTGACACCTACCCATCTTTCTACTTATCTGTGCGTCCTTCTAGAACTCCAGCTCTGTGAGAACAGGGACTCCTCGGCTCAGGGTTCTGTGCCTAGCATGTGGCAGTCACCCAAAGACTGTTATCACTGTGCGAAACACTGCATGCAGGTCAACAATGACAGAGACACAGCCCCTGACCTGGTCCCTCAGCTGCGTTGTGGAGTCCCTGTGCTGCAGTTCCTGGGCTTTGAGCTGCACCATGAGGGCAAACACCTTCTCCCGCCAGCTGCGCAGCAGCGAGCGGCACTTCTTAGGAAACTCAGGCTCCAAGGGATCTAAAGGCTTAATCTGTACGGGGGAAGAAGGGGGATGGATCTGCTAAGGATGCGGGAATGGTGACCTGTGTCCTTCCTGTCCTGCCATCTACAGTGAGGAGTTCAGGGGCCTTGGCAGCATACCACCTACTACTCCCAGAGAGGGAAGGCCTGCAGCGGGGCAGGGTCTGGAGGATGGGGGAGGGCCTACCTTCCTGGTCAGCTCCTCTTCCTGCAGGGCGAGCATGTGTGTGAGGCTCTGTACTCGTACCTGCAGTAACTCCACAGTGGCCTGAAGGTCAGCCCGCTCCTCCTTCAAGTGCTGGGAAAAGAACTCCATCAGTCAGGCTCCCCATGCTACCCTCAGGCCGTGGGCAGTCAGGACAGCATGGCTTCCCTTCCAAGGGGCTGTGCTCTCTCCTCCCAGGCCATCCCCTGGTCCCCTGGTGTCTTTTCTCCCACCTGCAGGGTGTCTAGAAGCTCCTTTCTTTCCAGCTCCCATGTCTGGCTAGGAACCTCAGGAGGGACTTGTTCCCCCACATACTTCCGCAGACTCTCGACCAAGGTCACCTGAGCTTGCAGCTCTTCTTGGCTCTTACTAAGATTGAAACGGGAATGGGACAGTCCTCAGAGGAGCCACCTGGAGAGAATACCCGCGCACACCATGCCACCTGCTGGGCCCCTCGCTCGCGCCCACTGACCTCAGCTGATTCCTAAGCAGGTCCGCCTCCTTCTCAGCCATAGCCAGCTGCTTGGCTTCCCCTGCCCGTTTCATTTCCAGGCTATTCAGAGACTTCTCCAAGCCCTCAGCCTTGTTGGTCAGACTGTCAAGAGCCTTCTGGTGAGCCTGTGTCAGGGAGGACAGCTGTGGAGGGGGAGTATGTTCAGAAAAGGCCAGCCTGAGGGGCTGGAGAGAGGCTCAGCAGGTCAGACCCAAGTTCAGTTCCCAGCACCCATGACAGGCAGTTCAGAGGAGCCAATATCCTCCCTCTTCTGGCCTCTCAGAGGGTGGTATACACGTGGTATACACTCACTGACACAACACACACTCACAAAAATAAATCTTTAGGGGGTGGGGGCAGCTCACCCCACCTCGGGGCCTGGTCTCTCAGAGAGCCATCTATCTGATCGCACTGCTGTAAGCAAGTAGAGGAAATCTTGGCCTCTGTTTCTCCACAGTTAGTTTCAAACAATCATCAGCTCCTGCCGGTTTACTTCCCAGTCTCTCTGTGTTCATTGCTAACAGCTAGAGAAAAAGACCCCCACCTCATGCCCGAGTCTTTCGGACTGTGGAGACGGCTCAGTTGCTAAGGATTTGCCTCACAAGTGTGAAGACCTAAGTTAGGAGCCCCAAAACCTTTGTGAAAAAGGTTCACACACACCTGTAATCACCCCTGTTCTGTGGGATGGGAAGAGACATGGACAGATCCCTGAAGCTCCCAGTCTGGCCTGCATGATAAGTTACAGGCCAATAAGAGACCCTGCCTCGGCCAGGCGGTGGTGGCGCACGCCTGTAATCCCAGCACTCTGGGAGGCAGAGGCAGGTGGATTTCTGAGTTTGAGGCCAGCCTGGTCTACAGAGTGAGTTCCAGGACAGCCAGGACTATACAGAGAAACCCTGTCTCGACAAAAACCAAAATCCAAAAAACCAAAAAAAAAAAAAAAAAAAAGAGAGACCCTGCCTCGAGTAAAAGGAGCTTGAGACCCACACACGAGTTTGTCCTCTGACCTCCAAACATGTGCCAAGCACATTCACACCCACAGACCCACACCTAAATGTACACACACCCCTCAGTTGAATATCTTCAACCCCACATGCGGGCTCCTCTTTGGTCAACCTGATATGACCTGGAGTTATTTGAGAAGGGAAACGCAGTTGAGAAAAATGCATCCATTAGACCCTCCAGTAGGCAATGGATATTCTCCATTAGGCCTATGGGCTATTCTCTTGATGGGTGACTAATTTGGGAGGACCCGCCCACAGTGATGTGACACCACCCCTAGATAGGTGGTACTGAGTTACCTAGGAGAGCAGGCTGACCAAGCTATGAGGAGCAAGGCAGTGAGCAGGGCCCCTCCGGGGCCTCAGCTTCCCTCAGAGGACTGTGAGCACAGTGAGGTAAGCCCTTCCCTTCCTCCCCAAAGTTGCTTTCTGTCAGTGCTTTATCAGAGCAATAGAAACCCTAAGACATTCCAGTACTTGGGAGGCCGAGTCGGGAGTGCTGCTCAAGTTCAAGGCCAGCCAGGGCTACAGATCAAGACCCTACCTCAACACCCCCCACCCACACAAAACAGACGCGCCACTCCCAGAAAGCCACTGCAGGAAGAGCACACTTGCCCAAGCTCTGTCCTGCGGCTCTCCCTGCTCCCTTGAGCAGGCGCTGCCCCGCCCTCAGGAAGACCTCTCGTCCATCTGTCCATCCGCACTTCTAGCAGCTCTGTGAGGACTAGCAGCAGGTCGGACCCTACTTCAGTGTGATCATGACGATGCTCTGGGGAGGGAGGGTCTTTCTCACTAGATCCCAAACAGGGCCAGGGGCAGCAGAGCAGATGAAGCTATGGAGCCAATGGGTAAGAGGCGTGCCCTGCTTCCTCCAGCAGGGCGTGCCCTGCCAGCCCTGTCTCCATTACCGGTATCAAGTTGTGAAATGGAGCACAGGTCTTTTTAGCCATAAAATACGAACATGACTGTGTTATTTCCCTGTTTCTTTTCTGAAGCTCGGCGTGGTGGCGCACGCCTTTGATCCCAGCACTTGGGAGGCAGAAGCCAAGACCAGCCAGAGCTACACAGCGAGACCCTGACTCAACAACAACCAAAATTAAAAAGCAACAAACAAACAAACAAAAACCCCTTCTTTTCTTGTGACACGGAGGCGGAACCTGTAGCCTTGTGCAGAGTAGGCGAAGACTCTCTGAGCTACAGCCTCAGCTACTTAGAACCTGTCAATGGCTGTTTGTCTTTTTTTAAAAAGAATTATTTATTTACTATTATTTATTTTATGTATACGAGTACATTGTAGCTGTTCTTACAAATGCCAGAAAAGGGCATCGGATTCCATTACAGATGGTTGTGAGCCACCATGTAGTTGCTGGGAACTGAACTCAGGACCTCTGGAAGAGCAGTCAGTGCTCTTAACCATTGAGCCATCTCTCCAGCCCCCCTATTTGTCATCTTTTGACATACCAGCAGTCCATCTCGCTCACAATGTCTGTCTAGAGCTGACTTCTGAACATGGTACCAATAATACAGGTTATTGAACGTCAGAGCAGGTGCTTGCTTAGTCAAGTGACAAATTCAGAGAACCTTCCTATGGGTAACTCACAGACTCACAGGCAGCAAGGCTGTCCCCGCTCCAATCTTATAAAGAAGATACTCATCTTCATAGCCTCCCTTCCTGAGCTCTCCATCACCCCGCGGTGGCCCTCTCTGTCCCTAGACTACGCTTCAGCACTTTCCCAGTTGCAACTGGCTAGCTATAGTTGCATTATAGTCCCATGCTAGGATGTCAGCTCCATCCACAAGAGCAGAGACTCAGGCAACTTCAATCCCCAGCCAGCGCCCATCTCAAGGACAGCAGAGAGAAGCACTGCAGTGCTGACTGAGAAATCTGCCTTTCCCAGTCTTCCCTAGGACCCATACCACTGCCCCACCCCGACCCCATCCCTCCCTCCCTTTACCACGCTCCCAGAAGAACATGGCACTGGGTTTTTCCAGGGTTGCGAGCTCACCTGACTCCCAAGTAACAGGTGCAATCTGGGGGAAACCAAAATACCCAAATCCCGCCCCCCACGGGTCTGTTGCTCCTGAGGTGCCTTGCAATTTCCTGGACAGTGCGCCCTGAAATGCTTCTAAGCCCCTCCCACCGCCGTGTTCACCTGCTCTTGGTGCAGACTCTGAAGCTCCTCCAGCTCCTTCTGCTTCGCCTCTTCCAGGTTCTTCCGAACCATTTCCGCTCCGGCCAAGGCTGTGCGCAGGCCCTCAGCCTCAGTCTGCCCAGCCTTCTCGGCCACTGCAAGAGCATCCAGCTCCATGGCCTGAGTTTCTAACCTCATCTTCTGCTGCAGGGAGGTCTCCCGTAGGGACCGGACTTCCTCCTCCAGCCGCCGCAGCTCGTGGAGCTGCCGCGAGATCAGCTCAGCCTGCTGGCTCAGGGCACCCGAGACCCCCAGCTCCAGAGACCTTCAAAGACAGGTGGGCACGGGTGAGCTGTTGGGAGGGTGGAAGACGCAGGGGCTGATCCTGAGGCAGGAGGATCGATGCATCTACACCGCCATCATCCATCAAGTCCCTACTAAGCACGTGAGGCCCGTCCACTTTCTGCCCTCAGACGACCTAAGGGCTAGTGAGATCAGCGAGGAACACCATCTCTCCAGAGATCCACGCATGAGCAGATAGATGGGCGGGTTAAACATCAAACATGAGCATCGGAGGGCTTCAGGTGTTGAGTGCGAGGATGTCTGGATTATAGGTGAGGGCAACAGCATGGACAGGGCAGCACCTGGTGGGAACTAACCTTCTGCTACCAAGATGGTGACAAGGCCAAGTGATTTTTTTTTTTTAAAGACACTTTTTTTGTTTCATCTTGCTTTGAGACAGAATCTCTCACATGTAGCCCAGGCTGACCCAGTACATAGCAGAGGCTGGCCCTGAAGTTGGGATCCTCCCACCTCCACTCTTCCATCTGTGCGCCAGGGCGTGCGTGTGTGTGTGTGTGTGTGTGTGTGTGTGTGCACACACACACACACACACAAGAAGTATATAATTGCAACCAAAACAAAAAACCCAAAAAACCGCAAAACTGAAGACAAAGTCACTCGTGTTTCCTGATGGACCTCTCAGTTGTCAGGGGCCCTCCCTAACCTCTTGTACTACATCAGAACGCCGGCGTCTGTCTTCTCTAAAACTCTTTCCCAGTTGTAACTGGAATTACAGGCCTGCACTGCTACACCCTGTTCTTTCGGTCTGGGCTTTCAGTGAGTGGTACATTGCATGGGGAGTCTGAGGGCAGTCCGTTTACAAAAGACTCAGTGTCGTGCACATCTGAACTAGTTATGAGGAGACTCCTGAGGCGGACTGATTCTCCGTCCCTGGGAATGGCAAGATTTCCTCTAACTGGAGGCTAGTAATGACTTGCCACGGTTCCTTACAATCCGCCTAACATCCCCCTCTGACAGGGTGACGCTCCAGTACACTGGGGGAAAGACACAGCCTTAGCAAAAGTAAGAATTCTCATTCACACAGAGGCATGCATCCACAGGGGCTGGAGAAACAGCTGGAGGCTAAGACTGCTTGCTGATCTTGCAAAGAACCTGAGTTTGGTTCCTACCCCCACATTCAAAGGCTGATAGCGTGCCTGTAACTCCAACTACAGACCAGGGTGGGGCCTTGAACTCAGAGATCTGCCTTCCTTTCACCCTCTTGTGCTGGGATTAAAGGCAGACCATATTGGGCTCAAAAATAAAAATCTTGGGGCTGAAGGGATGGAGCAGAGGTTAAGAGTTGTTTCAGGCCAGGCGGTGGTGGCGCACACCCGTAATCCCAGCACTCTGGGAGGCAGAGGCAGGTGGATTTCTGAGTTTGAGGCCAGCCTGGTCTACAGAGTGAGTTCTAGGACAGCCAGGGCTACACAGAGAAACCCTGTCTCGAAAAAACCAAATCCAAAAAGCCAAAAAAAAAAAAACCAAAAAAAAAAAAAAAACCAAAAACCAAACAAACAAACAAAAGAGTTGTTTCAGAGGTCTTGGCTTCAATTCCCAGGAACCACACTGTGGCTCAAGGCCATGTATAATGAGATCTGGTGCCCTCTTATGATACACCGGCATACATGTAGGCAGAACACTGTATATTAAATAAGTAATCCGTTTTTAAAAAATTAAAAAAATAAAGTCTTAAAACACGCATTCACAGAGCAGAGCCTGCTCCAGCTGCATATTCCTATAAAGGCCTGTAATAACTACTCCAAAAGAAGGAGCCAGTATGCCTTTGAAGAACTGGGTCAGTATGTCTACACTGCATGCCACCTTGCTTCAAAGCAGCTTCTGCACAACATCATAGGTGCCAACAATGAATGGCCTGTAGAAAAACCACACAAGTTACAGAAAACCAGGGGGGCGGAAATGAAGGCATGTGTAGTGTGAAGGACCACAAGTCAGTCTGAGGAAGAGGTGATTGACAGACCCCCTACCTGTCTCTCCGTCCTAGCCCCTGCCCATCTCCACAGAAATCCTGTCCCCACATGGTCACTGTCGACCTCTGAGCATCTAGCCGTCTCTCTAAGACATCTTGGCTGGCCAGAGATTGGACCAAGGGGACGTCTGAAGTCCACGTCGGAGCCATTCTTGGCAGAGTGGGAAGGGGCCGAGCTTGGAAGTGGGAGGGAGGAACCAGCCCAGAAAAACCTGAGGGGTCACAAGAGTAAAGATCATCAGTTTCTGGGAGAAGGGGGGGGGGAGAGGAAGAGAGAGAGGGAGAGGCTCCTGGTCTCCCTGACTAGCCTCACTGACCTGATGGTGGTAACATCTCCCTGTTACACGAATCCTCTAGATCTTGTCTCCAGTCACCTATGTTCCCCTGGACAATAGGAGACACAAGGATACTCCAATTCAGTTTTCAGGCCACCTTCCAAAGAGAAAACCCTACAACAATAAAGTCATAATCCTTAAGTTACTGACAGGTCTATCGGGCCGTAAGCTTCTTTTTTCCAACTTCCCTAAGAAGGTAGACCATAACCAAAACACTGGCTTGTCCCAACCATGCTCCTGATAGGATGAACCAGGCAACAACCCTAAGGTAAGTTTACGGAGATGAGGCTTCCTTCTACTTACAGGATTCTGGGTGGTGCCTTTACCTTCCTCCTTAAGTGTCTACGGTCCCTGAAGCTCAGGACTCTCTGTACACAGTATAGGGAGCCCACTCTCCACGGTCCTCGCCATGGAATGGTAGGGCTGCTGGGAAGCCCTTCTAGGCACCATCGAGCCATGATTTCTGGGTCATTTCCTATTAAAGGGTTAGCCCAAGGCCTGACCCCAGAAGAATGAGGCCACATGTAGGGTTAAGAGGCTTTCCTAGGATCCCTGGGGGATCCGCGCAGCCTGGAGCCCGTTGCTGGGAAGTGAGCTCCCTGCCAACTCATCTGTGCCTCTCTGCAACCGGCCTCAGTTGCTCTCTAGCCCCTCGGCTTCCATTCCCGGTGCACCTCTCTTCAGAGTCCTACAGAATCTTCTTTCCCCCACTTCCATCAGAATTCAAATATTCTTTTCACTCAACCCCCGAGATTCCTACCCGCTTCTCTTCCTAGTCCTAGTCTGCGTCTTTTTCGTTGTTATCTTGGTTGCTCCCTGTCCTGTCTCCCCCTCTCCTCTCCCCGCACACCCCTGACTCATCCCCGTCAGGACCCTGAACTCTAAGTCTGTCTTGACCTCCTCATCTGTCCTCTGACCCGGCTCCTGCACCCCTCTTGCCCTGTGGACCCCCTCCGCCCCCCCTGTACCCCCTCTCAGACTCTTTCCGCCCCCAACTGACTCTCCCCGAACGCCCCTTACCCAGCGCGAGATCCGCCCTCTAGCCACGCCCCTTTCACCTAGGTCCGGGTCTAGACGCCACACCCAGATCACGCATGCGCGAGGCCGGTGGGTTGGCGGGCTGCTCTACAGCACCATTTTTCCTCCTGCCGGAAGTAGGAAGAAAGGGGCACGCAGGGACACTGACGCCCAAGACTTTTCCGCGCCCTGACGGCCCCTCCCCTCCCCGGGAACCCGGGAAAACGTGCCGGCCAATCAGAAGCGACGGAGGGCGGGAGATGGGCAACTCCTCCCCACGCACTGGTCAGTAGAGCGGAGGAGTGGAATCCAGATGGCCAATCAGAAGCAGTCTGTGGGGCGGGCTCGCGGGCGCGAAGTCGGACCCGGGAATTCCGAAGGAGGAGTCTGCGCGGCGCGCGCGCCCAAGCCGCGCCCTCGGGGCGGCTTCCTTGGCTGTCAAACCTCAGCGGGAGCGCGGGGCGCAGGGTGCGTAGTCCCTTCCTCAGTTTACCCCGCGAGCGAAAAAGGAAAGGGTGAGATCCACTTTGTTACAGAATTGGAGACCCGACTGCATCGCCCTTTGTGGGTGACAGCGGATTCACTTTTCTTAGGGGAACTGACCCGAAGAGCGGGGGAGGCTGGAAAGGGTGCTCTACTTGGATTAGGAAATTTGACCTTAAACTCCCTGGCTCCGGGTTACACTTAGGGCGAAGGCTCGTGTCGCACGCACGTTTGTGTAGCAGGGCCCCTTCACCCCCTCTGCATGTTACCAGCTGCGACTTAAACTAGCTTTGCCTTGCACAGATTGTCAAAGGCTCCCGGATGTTGAGCGGCCTGAGGATTCGGCTTTACTGAGGTGCCGCAAGACGTCTTCCTGGTTTTGCATCTCATCTGGACTTTCCTGGAGTTGCTTTTTAGACCTCATCTTGACAGCCTCTGCCGCGGTGCATATCCAGGCCTCTGGCGCTCTGAATCTGCACTTAAGTTGGCATTACACACAATACTTAGCTGTTGACATCGGAGAGAACTGAAGCCCACGGTGCTTTATCCAGGACTAGGAGAGGACATGGACTGCTGAAGTGGGCGAAGTGGTGCACAGGGGGCACCCCCCATGCTGCCCTGTTTCCAGCTGCTGCGTATCGGGGGCGGCAGGGGCGGTGACCTCTACACCTTCCACCCCCCATCCAAGTCTGGCTGCACCTATCGGTTGGGCTGCAGGGCCGACCTGTGTGATGTGGCCCTGCGGCCCCAGCAGGAGCCCGGCCTCATCTCTGGGGTCCATGCAGAGCTGCATGCTGAACTCCAAGGGGACGATTGGAGGGTCAGCCTGGAGGACCACAGCAGCCAAGGTAAGCAGTGAGCAGACAGCCCCAGGTAGGAGGCATGAGGAAGGGGAGCCTCTGAGACCCTGCTACCTACCTCCCAGAGTCCTGGTAGTCTCTGGTGAGCAGTCATGGTCCTGTCTTGTCTGTGCATGCTTCTGCCAGCTCTTCACAGGACTAAACCTGCTTGTCTGGTTTAGCTTACACGGGACCTAAGAGGGATTTGCTAGCTGTCATCAGATTTGACTGTTTCCATGTTTGCTGAAGCACCTTGTTCCCATTCAGGCACTAATGAGCCTTCTAGCCATTGCGTCCCAACCCAAGGCGGCCCACCAAGGCCCTTCCATATTCCATCTTCAGTTCTTCGCTTCCTAGGTCAAACACAAGGTTTGGAGAAGCCTGACCTGAGGTGTTGGGGGCATTAGTCCCCAATAAGCAACAGTGAGTTCTTGTCCTTTATAGGCTAGGCACTATTCTGTGTGCCTTGTAGATGGATACCGTTTGCAGCCAAGGAGAACGAGACACAAAGAGGCAAGTATGGTGGTGTACTCTTGTGATCTCAGCACTTCAGAGCTGAGGCAGGAGGACCCTGAGTTCTGGGACTCTGTCTTAGGAAGAAAAAGAAATAAGCTGTTTATGAGTAAGATGTGTTTAAGCAAGAGCTAAGCACAGAAAATACGCCTCCCATTGTCGCTGAGAAAAATAAGCTTGTTCCTAGCCAACAAAGCTTGCATGTAGGGTTTTGAGTTTAATGTTCCCCTGAAAATTGAATGGTGAGATCTTGGTACTTCTGACTAGAAGTCTGTTCCTGTTCTTGTTATTTGTCTTGTGTCTGTCTCACCATCAACAGGGACTTTGGTCAATAATGTCCGGCTCCCAAGAGGCCACAGACTGGAGTTGAGTGATGGTGACCTTCTGACCTTTGGCCCCCAAGGGCAAGCAGGAACCAGCTCCTCGGAGTTCTACTTCATGTTCCAACAAGTCCGGGTCAAACCTCAGGACTTTGCAGCCATAACTGTTCCTCGGTCTAAGGGAGACGCCGGGGGTGGTTTTCAGCCTATGCTGCCCCCACAAGGGGCACCTCAGAGACCGCTCAGCACCCTCTCCTCTGCCCCCAAGGCCACACTGATTCTCAATTCCATTGGCAGCCTCAGTAAGCTCCAGCCCCAGCCTCTCACCTTCTCCCGTGGTGGGAGCAGGCCACAGGGCCTAGCTGTTCCCACTCAGCCAGGGGAAGTGGGAGCTCCGCCCGCTCCGCCCACAAGAAACCGGAGGAAATCAGCTCATAGAGTGTTGGCAGAACTAGATGATGAGAGCGAGGTTTCCCCAGGGCCCTTATCAGTCCTAATGGAGCCCAGGAAGAAGCTCCGTATGGAAAAGGCCACTCTGATATCCAGTGGGTAAGTGGGGTCTCCAGTGCTAACAGCACCTCGAATCCTAGACCTTTAACAGGCTGTGAGGTCTTAGAAGACAGGGAAGAGGGGTTCACAGATACAGCATATGCCCATGTTAGCTGTCACCCATGAATGCATGATAAGCTGCTATGTGTGGGGGGGGGGGGAACATTAAGATGTGTCTCACTAGAAGGAGCATTGCCTAGCATGCACCTGACTTGCCCAGGGTTGGAGTTCCAGGAGTATACATAAAAAACTGTACTGACACCTGTCTCAAAACTAGAGAGCATGTCACTTCAAGGCTGCTTTTGTTTTGCCTGCATGATTGTGTGCCACTTGCATGCAATACTGGTAGAAGCCAGGAGAGGGCACTGGGTTCTCTGGAACTGGATGGTTGATAGTAGCCACTATGTAGATATTGGGGTTCAAACCCAGATCTTCCCTGGAAGAGATACCTAATTCTTTCTCTTTTTATGCAAGATTTCACTGTGTAGTCCAGGCTAGCCTCAAATTCCTCATGCAGGTAGTAGTCAGGATAGAGCATTCAGATTGGAAGCTGTGATAGATTGAAGGTGTCAATAGCACACATGCAAAGCCAAGTATCTTGTGTGCTATGCATATGCTCTACTTAACACCCCTAACCTCCAAGTTCCTATATCTCAGTCCTTTAGCCTCCTGTTCTGGCTAGGTGTATCAGTTACCAAGGCAAGGACTAGGCAAGTCATTCAGGGGGTTTACCAGGAACGCTCAGGTAGGGGAGCCCTGTCCAGCCTCTTACTGCTAGAAGAGAATAGCCTGGGTTTGCAGTAGGACAGATGGCTCTTTCAACTCAGGGCTAGACAATGTAAGAATGTATTTTATGAGCTGGCTCAGCAGTTAAGGGCACTCACTGGCCAGACCCCAGAGGTCCTGAGCTCAATTCCCAGCAACCACTGGTGGCTCATGACCATCTATCTCTTAAAGGATCTGATGCCCTCTTCTGGCCTGCAGGTGTGCATGCAGGCAGAGCACTCAAAGGTAGTAAAATGCTTTATAAGGGCTGTGTGTGTGTGTGTGTGTGTGTGTGTGTGTCTGTGTGCTTGCACAAAACACTCATTCAAAAGTAACCATGAACTTTGAGAAATGTCTTTCTCCGAAGGGAATGACCACAGGGAACGGCCCACTGCTATAGACTGACTTGACTCAAGAGTGGAGAACGAGGCTTACGGCTGAAGTGACAGAAAAGATGGTTTCCTGCCAAAGATGTTGCAGCCTCCAAGTTACCAGTGAGCTGCAATTCCAGTAACAATAAAGCCTTGTTTCCATGGATGCCAGGATAACGGCAGCTAGATCGTCAGTCACAGAAACCATCCCTAGAAGGTGTAAGAGGGAACGCTAAATGTTTTTATTTTGCTGAAGCCAGCATACTAGGCAAGTGCTCTGCCACCGAGCCACACCCTAACCTACTAACCACCTTCTTGAATGACATCAGCTAAAGCACCCTGAAGGACCCAGGGCACGGCCCCAAGGCTTCCTCATGCCCGGCTAGCTAGTACTACCACCAGCTGAGTCTGTGACTAGCTTTTCAGAGCTTTGCCTTTATTCCAAATAAAGAATAAACTGCTTCACCTACACGAGGGCATTCACTGAGTCTAAGTCTGCTTTTCAATGGATGGGAAGACTATAGATTTGCTAAGGTCAAGAGATTGAATTCTCCACAGCACAGGGACTTGTGGAAACCAAGTGGACTTTGGTGTCAAGAAAGCATGGGGTTGCCGGGCGTGGTGGCTCACATCTGTAATCCCAGTACTTGGGAGGTAGAGGCAGGATTTCTGAGTTCAAGGCCAGCCTGGTCTATAGAGTGAGTCCCAGGCAGCTAGGGCTACACAGAGAAACCTTGTTTCGAAAAAACAAAACAAAAAGCATGGGGTTGGGCATGAGAGGACCCCATGAGTAAAGGCACTACTTGTTCCCAAGCCTAATGCTTTGACCCACAAGGACCTACATCATAGGAAGATGTTTCTCACATTGTGACATATTTACTGTGTCCAGGCCAGCTTGGTCTACATGAGATGCTATCTCAGAAAAGGGGGGGGGGGAAGGGGGAGGAAGGGGGGAATAGAGTTCTGGTGGGGTTGACATGCAGCAAAAAGTGCTTCAAGACTTCACTTTGAGGGCTGGAGTGATGGCTCAGCAGTTAAGAACACCGACTACTCTGCCAGAAGTCCTAAGTTCAATTCCCAGCAATCACATGGTGGCTCACAACCATTTGTAATGGGATCTGATGCCCTCTTACGCTATGTCTGAAGACAGCTACAGTGTACTCACATATCAAATAAATCAGTTAAGAGCAATGACTAGCCTGTCTGTGGTGGTACATGACCTTAATCCCAGCACTAGGAAGGCAGGGATAGGCTGGATCTGAATTCAAGGCTGACTTGGCCTACAGACTTCAAGGATAGCCAGGTTTACACAGAGAAATGTCTCCGAACAAACAAAAACAGTGGCTATTCTTACAGAGGACCCAGGCTTGGTTCCCAGAACCTATATGGCTGCTCCCAACCTCCTATAAATCCAGTTCCAGGAGATCTAATGCCTTTGAACTATCCTGGCATTAGACATGTGTGCAGACACCCCCCCCCCCAAAAAAAGGTAGCCTTCAGCTAGAATAAGCATAACAATTTAACCTGGAGTGGTGCTGTAGGCCTTTAATCTCAGCACTGGGGAGGCAGAGGCAGGCTGGATCTGAGGCCAGCCTGATCAGCCAGGTCTACACAGACCTCATCTTGAAGGGGAGGCAGGGGTTCTAAAGACTTGGTTTTCAGCTCAGCGCTGGTTAAGGGTGCCGACTGTTCTTCCAGAGGTCCTAAGTTCAATTCCCAGCAACCACATGGTGGCTCACAACCATCTGTAATAGGATCCAATGCCCTCTTCTGGTGTGTCTAAGACAGCTACAGTTTACCCATATACAATACATAAACAAACAAACAAACGACTTGGTTTTCTTAGTATAAGCACACTAGAACTTGCAGAGTGACAAGAGGAAAGAAGGCAGCAGCCACACAATGGCTATGAGGTGACGACCATCAGTTAACAGAGACTTAAAGCTTCTCTGACGGCAAGTATGTATGTAATGCCTTCCTCTATAGGCTGGGTTCCAACCCCAGCTATCCCTTGGGCATTTTGTACCTCCAACAGTTTCAAAGGCACCTGTTTTGAAGATTGCCTGGGTCTGAGAATCTATTGCCGGCTTTCTCCAACCACAGGCTCTCTAGGAACTGAAGGAAAACAAAATTCAGCCATCTACTGTGTGTCCCAGTCTTTATTTAAGAATAGAACAGACAGGCTCCCAATCAATAGCATCATTGAACTATTTCTCCCACCCATACCCACCCCCATTGTGCTTTTAATCCCTTCCTCAGTAAAAGAATTTAACCCCAAAGCTCCAGGTTCTCTGTGACTACCTCCCTTCCTTGCCTTGGCTCATGTCACCCCAGGGAGGGTTGGGGTCTCAGTTTGCATGCGTAGGAGAGCCCAGAGCAGTGAGGGGAACAGAGGGGAAGGCCTCACCCTCAGGAAATGGGACTGAGTAGAGTGTCGTGAAGTGGGGGCTCCCATACCCTGGGGCACCAAAGTGGGGACCTGGGGGCAGAGGAAAGGATACAGCCCCCCCTGGGAAAGGCGTCCCTGTAGCCTCACACTCTTCCCGCTGGGAATACTCAATGCTTGATCTTTTGCCCTTCTGGCGCCGGTTACAGAACCATACTCGAACCACCTAGGATGGGCACAGAGATGGAGGTCAGATCCTAAGCTCAGGGATGCTGCAGTCAGTCAGTGGTGAGGATGGGGGTGAAGGATCGGGAACAGGGAGACATCCGGGCACCACGCGGAAGGATCTGAGTACCACGGACAACATCAGGATACCACAGGGAAGGATCAGGGTACCATGGGGCAGGATCTTGGTACTCACATCCTTCTCCAGACCAAGCTGCTTGGCGATGGTGGTGATCTGCTGCAGGGAGGGCTTCGGGCACTTCAGAAACATATTCTCCAGGTTCCACCTCACACGGTTCTCAATGCTCGTGCGCTTTCTCTTTCGGGCCTGCACCAGAGTCTCCGATTTGCAGATCTGGGCAGGGGAAAATGGAGTGACAAGAGCAAGTTTAGGATTTGGCTGGGT